>NC_140126.1:66876050-67538550 GCF_964035555.1 Netta rufina
TTTTTGTCATCAGCTGTTCTTGTGTATTCAAGACACCCTTGGACTTTTTCCTTTTCCTTTCCTTTCCTTTCCTTTCCTTTCCTTTCCTTTCCTTTCCTTTCCTTTCCTTTCCTTTCCTTTCCTTTCCTTTCCTTTCCTTTCCTTTCCTTTCCTTTCCTTTCCTTTCCTTTCCTTTCCTTTCCTTTCCTTTCCTTTCCTTTCCTTTCCTTTCCTTTCCTTTCCTTTCCTTTCTCTTTCCTCCCCTCCCCTCCCCTCCCCTCCCCTCCCCTCCCCTCCCCTCCCCTCCCCTCCCTCCCCTCCCCTCCCCTCCCCTCCCCTCCCCTCCCCTCCCCTCCCCTCCCCTCCCCTCCCCTCCCCTCCCCTCCCCTCTCCTCTCCTCTCCTCTCCTCTCCTCTCCTCTCCTCTCCTCTCCTCTCCTCTCCTCTCCTCTCCTCTCCTCTCCTCTCCTCTTTTTTTTTTCTTAAATGCTATCATTTCCTTATTCTTCTCCTACCTAAAAGGGCTTTTTTCTCACCAAAAAAGGACTAGCATATTACTCTTCTGCTAAGTTTCTCAGATATTATCTTTCAGTATGTTCAAAATATTGCCACTAAGGAGTAGTTCACACATTAGGGTGCTTCACCTTTTCATTTTGCAAAGCAGTATGGACATATTGTTTAATTTCCACCTGTGTTTATGGTTTCATTTCACAATCTTTCACTTGTTCCTGCTTAGCAACAAAGTCTGTCTTGACTTATTACCTTCTCTGTGTTGTTTCTGGATCTCCTTCTGTGATGTCCAATTGGCTAGCAATCATGACCAAACACCTCAGCCTTTTCCTCATCTCTTGTCACTATGTTTTCCGCAACACTCAAAAAAGGATGGAGATTCTCCTTAGTCCCCTTTGCTTGTTTATATATTTATAAAAACATTTCTTATTGTCTTTAACAGCAGATCTGGGCTTTGGCCCTGCTAATTTTCTCCCTGCACAGCCTCATGACATCTTTGTGGTCCTCCTGAGTGGACTGTCTCTCTTTCCAAAGGACACAAACCCTCTGTTTCTTCTTAAGCTTCAGCCACAGCTCTCTGTTCAGCTAGGCTGATCTTTTGGCATGCTGCCTCATCTTTCAGCATGTGGTGACAGCCTCTTCCTGTGCCTTTAGGATTTCCTTCTTGAGGAGTGTTAGCCTTCCTGAACTCCTCTGCCCTTCAGGACTGCCTTGCAAGGGACACCCTCTAGAAAACCCAGGGGTGGCAGTTCTGCCTCTTTATGAAGATAACTTATCCTGAAGATCTGCATTTTACCCACTTACTCGCAAACCATCATTGTTTCAACTAAGTACTTTTCAAACTCATGCATGCTTGCTTTGTTTAAGAAAATAATAATAATAATAATAATAAATTAAAAAAAAAAAAAAACACTCTTGGTATCAATTACAAGCTCGTATATCATCATTTTTAATGCCATATTGAACACTGGGTGCAAACCTTTGGGGATGAGTTCTGTATTTATGTTCATCTAATATTAGCAGCTTGAAAGGTGTATGCATTGAAGAATACAGTGTTTATTTTTCCTGTTTCCTGAAAAGATTCCTGGAGTATTTTCAGCTGCTAACAGTTAAAATGGATAGAGCGTGAATTATTCATAAATAAATCTTCAAACGAAGTCAGTGCCCAGTGGATTTAGCTATTTCATATGTGTCCATGTTGGTAGGTCACAGCTGTTTACCAAATACTTCATCTACGTCTTTAGCTTTCTGAATTCTTTCATATGGTAACTGGAAAGTGTCCTATATTGGACTCTCTTAAACTTTTGGTTTTAATAAGGGTTCTCAGCAGAAGGGAAATGAAGACAACAACCTGGATTTTTATTTTTATCCCTTGGAATGTGTAAGAGGAAAACATGTAACTGCCCCCACCACCTCCACCAACCAAAAAGTATATGTATATATATACATTTAAAAACCAGTGACCTGAATTGTTGTGTATCATCTGTGGAGGTGCAAGTAATTGTTGCATGGTGATTATTCTCATCAGCCTAAAGCATGAAAGCAATTGAGTGAAAAAAGATACTCATGTTATGTAAAATGATTACTGCCTGTGAGCCATAATAAACAATGATGTTCTCACAGTGGTGATGTTAAGCAGCAGAACAAATGAGAACAGCCCGCTGATTGTGCAATGTCTTCATCATTACCAATTGTTGTAACACCCAGTAAGTAAATGATTTAATTATTGAGGTGTTTTCATGGTCCATTTCTAAAAGAAACAAAAAGGGATAATAAGGATGCACCTTTGACACCAAATGACATGGACATCTAGCTATAGATGCTTCTCCTTTCTGTGTTTTGCTTCTGCACTGCTGAATGTCTGGGAGGTATGTAAAAATGCACCCACAATGGAGTGCATTGTAAATTAAAAATATTTTACAAAGGTGGGAGGGAGGGCACAGAAGGGAAGTCTAGGTCTTAGGTACAAAGCACACCACAGCAGCATCACTGCGACTTCACAAGGTTTGCTTTGTACAGTATAGCTTCATCCAGAAATGAACAGGTTTAACAGTGTGTTTGTTATATTTAGACATTAAAATAAATGCTAATCAGAGAGTGATACTGCTCTAAAACATCAGTAAGTACACACACAAAAAATGTTTCCCTTGTGTTCTCTCAGTGTCTTCCTTTACCCAAAGTGGGTGGGTTACCATGATTTGCAAGTTTAATGACATCAGTTTGCACCTATGGCAGTCCAGACCTTCAGCTACAGTGTATAAGCACTGAAAATTAAAGGAAATCATTATCTGACCACAGTAAATTTTCACAATAAGCTGCAGTGTAACATTGAGTTGTCTGTCCTTAGTTTTATCTGTGCTCCTACCCATACTACAGCCAGATCAAGTATCTGAGCGCTGCAATGTAGCTGGCAGCGTGGACGTACACCAAATAGCTTATGAGCCATAATTCTGTTTCAAAAAGACATTTAACACTTAGAAACTGAAGATTTCCTGAAAGCCAGACAACCCTTTTTCACTTTTCCCCTGCTGGTCAATGTGAGATCAACACCTAAGCAATAAAACCAACCTTGCAAGTAAAAGTCCTGAAATCACAGTGCTTTTGAAGTACCTTGAAAGCCTTACTGCCTTGCCTAATTTGTGGATTTAAATATAGCAGGATTGGAAGATGAAAAATAAAGTGACATTTCTTAGCTGTATCACAGATTCTCTGGATCTGCCATTTAGTTTTGAAGAAAAGACCTTTGAGGTGGGAACTCTCCCTCTGTCTGGAAAACGCTTAGCACTGCCTGGTGCTTTTACCTTCCAAACATACTAGATTTCTTGTTGGCTTTGTAGGATAGTCACATGCACATGCAGTGACATTATCAGTCCAAAGGAGCACTGTCTTCTCTCTCTTACTCATATTGAGTAGATCACAGCATTCTTCCTCATTAGACTGTAATTGCTCTGTAATTATTTTAACTACAGCTGGGACAATAGTTCTTGATAGAACAGTATCTTAAAAAGAACACTGAGGAATCAAAAAATCATCCCCTCATTTCATTTTTGTTTCTTCTTACCTTCTTCTGCTGCAAATATCGCAAAAACAGAAAGGAAAAGGACAGAATTTGACTCAAGATGATTACCCTCATAACCTCTATCAACTTGTTCTCTCCAAAAAAAAAACAACTATATAACTATATGACAATCCACATTTTGCTTGACAAATTATTTCAGTGTGAGGGAAAAAAAAAAAAAAAAAAAAAAAAAAAAGTTGATTATTTAGATTACTTCCTTTACATTTCACACAGTGAAGTTCTTCCTCCAAATACACATTCACCCAATAGTAGCACTTCACTTAGCAAAGAAGGACTAAGAGAAAAAGAATTTTAAAATGTTACAGGGCTTTCACAAGGGTGGTTTCAGCTTCACCTATTAGTATTTTCTGCTTTCTTCTATATGCTTTTATATGTGTTTCCTGACTGGGTATCAAGATATTTTTGTTAGAGGGGGAGAAACCCCTTTTAACCTTACCCCTATTTCCCTATTTACACATACTGAGCACCGTGTTTCAAGACTTGTCCAGGGTCCAGTAACACTTTGCTATGTACCTCTTTCACTCTGAACAAAGGTTTTCTACCTGTGACCTAGTCTGGTGCTTCTACCCTTGTCTCTTCAGATGCTACAGAGCTCACAACACAAGTTACCCACAGCCATCCCTTTTACATGAGATACATTTCTGTAGCAAAGGTCTTGCAGATAAACTTAGAAAGATATTTTGTAAATGTTTACAACCAAAAATAGTGATTGTATATTATTCCTATGTATGTTTTATTCTGGGATGTTCAGATCTATGCATACATGTATTTGAAGGAAAATAATTGTGTTATCCTGACTTTGTCCAAATTGATCGTACACCTACAAAACCTACAAACCTACAGTCTTTCACTCTTCACTTTGCTATTCATTCTCTTTTCTTCTTTGTTGCATTCTCTCCTGTCTGCATTCACTAAAACTGTTTCAGCTTATGATTTGAAATATGATTTGAAAAAAGTCATATTCCAAACAATCAGCTGTTAGAAATCAGCAGTGATTCCTCCACACTGTGTAAGTTAAAATTAGTGCAACAAAACTGACTAGCTGAAGATTTCTCTCTTTGTTACTGCTGTCTTCCACACGAGTGAAATTCAGAACCTAGAAATTTCATGTCACAGTTTTTCTTTTATCTATTTTTTTTAATCACATTTCAGCTTTTCCTGGAAAACCAGCCTTCCAAGCACTGGGACCAGACACTCATAAGCTTTTTAGCTGTGTACAACAGTTAACAGAAGCTCACATTTATGCTCATTTGTTATATTCATAAACCAATAATTTGCATTGATGTAATGCAGATTTATTTTCTTTGTAAGAAGGACAAACAAGTCCTCTAATGTGAATTGCGTGGTGTGTTTCTTCTCCTCCTCTACCCACCTCTCATGTTTTGAAATTCTGTTTGTTCAGAATTGCTGTCTTATAGGTGCCCCAGTTTCTCTCCTTTTATTCCCATCTCATTCATTTAATGTAGTCTGATACTTGTGCTTGAGCTGAGTTCCAAATCAAATGCTTTTGTTAAAATATCTGCAAATCTGGAACTCACATTTGTGTGAAGTCATGAGGTAGCCTTGCAATCTGAATCTCTTAATAGCAGAATTCTTTTAAGTGATTTGTTTTTGAAAGTGGTGTGTTTACAATATAGTATTTAATATGTTGAATAAATCTTTCATTGATGACTAGATTCAGGCCAGAATAGTTTTTGGCAAATTTCCACGGGTTTCAATAATGGATTGGCCTAGGGAGGCTGTAAGGATCCTATTCAGCTTTATTGCTTTAGTATGTCTTGGAAAATGACAGCTCATACTCAGAAAGCTGTGGTGAAATGAGCTTTAACATGATAATCCAATTGCAGTTACTTAGGACACCTTGTTTTTATCCTGTATGGTTACCATAAAAAGAACTGTGCAAGAGTGACTGAGATATCAATGGGAAAGGTCCATCTAATTGCTGTGGCTGTGCGTGACTATCGAGCCAAGCCCACTGGGGAATTCCACCCTCTGCTTCATCTGATCTTCTGCCTTGTACAGCAGTTACAGGATCCATTAGCTTTCTGCTTATACAATACTGTTGCCTCAGATGTCACACACAGCCCATGTTGTTTTGGCCTTATTCAAAGTGCAATGAGGATCATAACTTTATGTTATGATTTATAAAGTATATGTTGATGACAAAGGCTTCTTTCTTTTTCCAGAACATTAGGAACATTCTGAGGTCTTAGTTCAAACATGACTGGGTACTTATTTTTTAAATAAATCAACTCCTTCATTTGCAGTTTCTCCTTCCCTTCTGTTGACTTTGTGCTCTTTGTGTATTCTGTGCAGGCAGAGGATGCTCACCAGTCTGCCATGTTAAGTTTTGCATGGTTTCAGATTTGCCTTACTTACCAATTTGTAAAGAAAATGCATGTGGTTTCCTGGCACTTTTATTAAAAGTGGTGAAAAAGGAACTTGGTATACACAAGCAAGCACAGGGGACAGGTTCACAGAAATGCCTATCTAACTGAAAAGCAGTTGCTGGTACACCCTGTTGCGCTGAAAAGAGAGTGATTTGGAAAAGTATCCAAACATTTTGAATAACAGCTTCATGCAAGGAAACTCTGGGTGGAAGGAATGAGACTGTCAAAGAGCGTGTATGTGCCTCAGGTGGCTTGTGAGCTCAGCCTTTGTGCCAAGCACTAGGGAAGGGAGGTCAGCCATTAGCTGTACCATATGAGAGGTGGATAACATGTGGAGCTCTTTGTAATGTGGCAAGAAAAATGCCTCAGAACAACATGCAAAGCTTGAGTCAATACTATGGGAAAAACTCTTGCTTGCTTCGACATATTTCTTTCTTGAAATTGTCTGGAAAAAAAGCAAACAACAACAAAAAAGTCTGAGAAGCAAGCAGAGAGATTCTCTTGCAAGCCAGCTCTAGCCCAGAGACTTCCTGGGTACAGATATAGACACAGCAATCAATTTCCTTTCAAATTACTCACCTCTAGAGCAAATGTGGGACCTCAGCTTTGTCACCCATTTACCTTGTATTAAACTGGAGGAAGAGGAGAGGAGTGAAAAGGCTGTATTAGCAAAACTGACTAATGCTTATCAGGCTAAGAAACCACACTTTTTCCAGGCATCCAAGTTTCAGATTTGCTAAAATAGTTGATTTTTTTTTGTTGTTTTAAATATTGCTCACAAAGCATGAAACATGAAACAAAAATCCAGTGTGGCGTCCCAGAGCTGCATTACAAATTGCCGTTAAATTCCTAATTGGTAGAAAACCCCTGGCTTTGTAGAGTAAAGAAGCAGGCTGTTTTGTGCTGATGAAATCCCTCCAGGATTCTGAAGGGCACCACCTCATTTTTTTGAATACATATTATGTCCTCCTACTGATTCCATTAGTGATTCATGGAAATTATACCTATTAAATGCAAAAAATATTCATGGATCTGATTGCTGACATGAATATATTGGTTACAAAGATACTGAGATACCATCTGTAAATTGGATGAGCCTTTACTGTGTGAAGTTAAAACACAGTGATAGGATGGTGTTTTCTTCGGACTTCTGAATCCCTGCAAGGTAAAATCATTTCTCTCAGAAAACAGAGCATTCTGGTTTAATGTCCTTTTGTTGTGATAGCAAATAGCAGAGGAGTAGGCTTCTTAGCTAGTGTAAACAGCGTGGTTCTGTGGGGTGCAGTGGGTCTCCATCACACATGAGACATCCCTTGTATCCATAATCAGCATATGCAGATGCTTCCAGCCTGGTATCTGCAGCCTAAGAAAAACACCAGCAGCATCTCTTACTTGCAGTCTGGCACAAAAGACATGTGAGAGTGTGAGCAGAGGGATAGGAAGCAAGCATTAAAGTATTATTACATTAAGCTGTTGTCAGGCCTAGTAAAAATTGATAGAGAGTAAGTGAGATTACAATGAAAATTTTGAGTAGGCAGCGTTGTGCACTGAGCCTGCTAAGACACGACTGCATGGCAGGGAACCACGACTGACACCATCTTCTGCCATCTTTTACAAATATCTCCTTCTTGAGTGTGGCACTCATGTCTCAGCTCCGTGTGTTGTTGCCAGGAGGGCTGTCTGGGGTGGCTCAAGCTTGGTTCTCATATTGACTGCTCACTCATTTCAAATACCACGCTGAACACATTCCTGATTTTTCATTTTGGGGACCTGAAAGGCCATCTTCACAGTCTCTCAGTTACCCAGTGGGTAATTGCAGCTTCATGATTTTCTCTTATCTAAAGATGGCATGGGACAGACTCTATTAGCAGAAAGGAAAAATGGTCTTGTGGTATCCTACAGTTAGACTCAAGACTCTTACCCAAGCAAAAATTGCCAAATTTTGCAAAACTCAAAACAAGCATTTGTAGAAGTAGAACAGATGAGAGTCTACAGCTGATGAATTAGGTGTTTCTATATATTGCATATAATACCTTTTCTGGACTTAATTTTATGATTCATGGAGTGCAAAACCAGACTGAAATAATGAAGTCATACAGAAACAGATTTGTGTTAATTGGCATGGCAGTAAATCTAAGCCTGTCACGTGTGTTAGCCGTGGTGAGGTTGGATGCTTGGACACCTGCTTATCATGCTCATATGTCCCTACACATGCTTGTGGTGGTTCAGTTCTGCTGACCTTGCTTACAAGAAAATGCTCCTGAGCAGCAGATTTTCTGGCAGTACATCTCGAGAACAAGTGTTTAGCTAGATTATACCAAATCATTAACTGCAATCAAAGGTGTAATCATTTTTCTAAGCATAATATTATTGCAGGAAGAGAAGTTGGCTTGAGTGAAATCCTACACTTCTGTACTGTAAAGGTAAATGCAAATTGGTGGATATAGACTCTGCATGTCTTGACCACCCCTTTTAACAGAACACTGGATCCATCTATCACAGCAGGTGGCAGGAGGTGACAGTTGGTGCTTAAATTCTTTACTCACAGGGTGGTGAGGCACTGGAACAGGTTGCCCAGAGGACCTGTGGATTCCTGGAGGTGCTCAAGGTGAGGCTGGATGGGGCTTTGAGCAACCTAGTCTAGTGGGAGGTGTCCCTGCCCATGGCAGGGGGCTGGAACTGGATGATCTTTAAGGTCCCTTCCAACCCAAACCATTCTATGGTTCTATGAAAATATGATTATGTTTAATGTTTTTACTTAGGAGAGGAAGTGCAGTATGTTAGCAGAGCAACTTTCCAAACTCCCTAAACTAACTGAAGTTACCTTTGGGAAAATATTTTGGGTTCTGAGTTTTGGCTGTTTTTTGTGTTGCTTTTTGTTGTTGATGGTTGGTTGGTTTTGTTGTTTGTTTGTTTGTTTGTTTCAGTTTATTTGGTGGCAAGATTGTTGTCTATAATTGGGCTTAGACTTTTTCATTCTGAAGAACCAGAGGTTTGAGACATAGTGTGGTCGTATATCATATATCCTCCACTGTGACATCTCAGTGGAGAAATCACTGAGATACACATGAAAAAGGGAAGTATTATAAACATCAAGAAAGTGAATGTGCACTAATATCAGCACATCAACCTCTCCTATATTAACTATATGTTTACTAGACTGAAATTTAATCTTAAAAATCTTGCTGAGTTGAGGATTTGTACTGTTTGACACAGCTTTTATATAATCTAAATCTCTAGATGCAATTCTGTAAACTTACTAGCTCTTATTTTCTAAATATGAGCTGTATAAAATATCTCATTGTGAATATTCTGTATGAATACTTTTCTTCATGCACATAGATTATTTTTTTTAACATCCTTTTTTCTCTGCCTATCTTTTTTGTTAACTCTTTGTTCCATGTGCTCAGAGTGTTTTTGCTCCAGCTTCATTTTAAAATCTGGAGTTTGACTCAGCTTTCAGAAAGTCCAAAGCAATTTTTTAATTAAAGTTCATGAAAATGTGATAATGGATTCCATTTTTGTAGATGTGCTTTAATTTACATTTAGGCTTCTTATTATGTTGGATAAATATGTTCAAGCAATCTAACTTCCCATGTGTTTGCTCCTCAGAAGTAACTATCCTGAAATACTGATAACATTGGAGGAGAATGGTACTGCTGTTCTGTCTGATAGACCCAGACTTTATCTTCTCTCCTTTTATCCCAGTGATAATTGCTTATCAACACAAGCAGACTTCTCTGTGAGACTCTGAAGCCACCAGGTTTATGGTCCCCAGCAAAGACATATTAGGAGCTGGGGCCAGTGTGTCAGTTCTAGTGGTTTTAGTAAAAACTGGATGAGGAAACATTGTATGTGATTGGCCGTGGTGTCTGAGGATGATAAACCCCTTTCATGGATTTGTTTCTCACTCTTTTGAACCCCTGCCCACTCTGACTCTGATATGCCGATGACAACATGGTGAGAAACAATGAGAAATATTTTCAGTGGAAATAAACAATAAATATTGCATTTCTTATTTTTCCCATAATAACGCTTCTAGCTGCAGTGCAGCTTTCACACCCTCACCAGATCAAATGTATAAAGATAAAAACATCTAAGCGGTTTGTGTTCTTAAAAAAGGCCTTACAGCATTATGTGCAGCAAAAGCAAGAGCAGCACTAGATTTTTTACTGACTGGTTGAAAAAAAACAAGGGGCTTCCAGTTCAGAAATAGTGAGATTTAGGTTACAACACTTGCCAGGACCACCAGCACCATTTATGGTGGAAAACCTGGGCAGACGGTCAGCCTGAGGGTGTAGAGACCAATTGCACAGAGGAAGAAAGTGGTGAGAAGGGGACAGTGCTGGGGGACCTGCATTTCCTAAATTCCAGCCTGAGCTGTAAAACCTTTCTGCACATGCCAGTGGCCTTGCTTATGAGGCTCCAACTTTTTCTTTCTTTCTTTCTTTCTTTCTTTCTTTCTTTCTTTCTTTCTTTCTTTCTTTCTTTCTTTCTTTCTTTCTTTCTTTCTTTCTTTCTTTCTTTCTTTCTTTCTTTCTTTCTTTCTTTCTTTCTTTCTTTCTTTCTTTCTTTCTTTCTTTCCCAAACTTGCAAAGATTTGCTGTTTAATGAAAAGGATTAGCATATTTTTCCTGCTGTCTAAATTATAGATTTTGCCATAAACACTCTGCCATTAAGCAATACATTTCTTCTTATTTTTATTTAATTTAGCTAAGGTGGTAATTCCTATTTTATGCTTAAGTTACTATTGAGTTGTAAACAATAAGAATAGTTTGTCCAACAGAGTAATAATAATTCACTGAGCATGGAAAAAATGCATCATTCATCTCTTCCCTTCTCTTCTGACCTTTCACTTTTAGAAGTACAGACCTTCTTCCCCCTAGTTGTGTTTTGTCCCAGCTATGTTTTCTCTTTTTTGGCCAAAGTCACTCCTATATGTCTCTGTGATTTTATTGTCATTTATCTTTTTTTCACTCCCCATTCCTATTTTGCTCTTCTGTTGCTTCTTAGCATACAGCTTCATTCTCAGATTGCTTGGACAGTGACCTGTCCTTTCCTGGAGCTTGATCCCTTCCCACAGCTCTTCTCCATTCAAGGCCATGGAAATCTGTCTGATCTTTGACACACAGCACCTCTGTGAGGTTGTCAGTCACATCTTGAAGTGTGTTTGTTGACTGGAGAAGCAAAGCAAAAAAAAAAGGGGGGGGGCAGGGAAATGTGCTAGGAACTATGCATCAGGGCTCAATTTTCTTCACAATCTTAAAACTGACATTAAATGGAGGGAAGAGTGAAGTAAAATTCGTAGCATGTTGGCTTTTTAAGCTTATTGTTGAAGGAATTGTAGAGGGTTTGGGTTAACAGTTAACATTTTTAAAGTTGTGCTGACAACAATTAGTTTGCTTTGGTCAAGGCTGATCAATGGCATCTCTCTCCATTCACAGAAAGAATATAATCACTTTGGATGGTTAATGCATCCTCTATGTCCTTGTTCTGGCAACTTAAAGAACTCAAGGTCTAGATGAGCCTGAAAGAATGTGTTCTCCATTGTTCCTTTCTTTTCTCTGACAATGGTTGAAAGTTTTCTTAAATAATAGTGATTTCTTAAATATTTCAGTATTACTTCTGCCTGAGAACTGTCTATTGCAAAAAGTCAGCACTGAAAACCTGGCAACATTCATTAACCAGTATCATTATTGTATTTCCCTTTTGGGCATGCATTAAAGAGCTCCAACAGGGCAACCTTTTTGAGTAAAAACCTGTTGTGTTTTTAATTTTTGTAGCCAAAGCATTAAACTGTGCAGTCCTGCAGATTTAAAGGACTCTATTGGCTTGGGAAAAAAAAAAAAAAAAAAAAAAAAAGCTGTGAAAAATTCACACCATTTCTTCAGAACGGGACCTAGCTAGTGCAAATGGGGAGGCTTTTTCCAGTGGATGAAGTGCAGTAAGTAAACAAGATTCATCACTTCTGTGGAAGAATGAACTGATTATCTTCTCAGGCCTGGTGTTAAAGACCTGAAGCTCTAAATCACATGACAATATATTAAAAAATTAAAAAAATAAAAAAAAATAAAAAAAAAAAAGGAAGAAAAACAAAATGAAGCCCCCCTTTAGGGGGCCTTTGAAAAAATGATCTCAAATCCATAATTTTTATTGTAAATAGATGTTCTTGTCACGTGCATTTTCAAATGTCCTGCAGGAAGAAAACTTTCAGGAAAACTTCCAAATGTTGCTGTCTTTTGTTTCTTTGTGGGAGCTTCAGCTCTGTTGTGTTATATTGCACTGCTTTCCTATGTCTTCATCTTCCTGGCAGAGCTATTTCTATCACAATGTAATGTGATTTATTATTCTTATAAAATAAGCTTTCTCTTTTCACCAAGGTAGAGATAATGATGCATCACAGAGGGAAACAGTCCAGCTTGTAGAAATCCCAGCTCACAGAAGTAGGATATAGCCAGATTGTAATTCTAGTGAGACAGTGCCTAGACATTTTGGGCACCAGTCAAAATGCCACAAGTTTGGGTGTTGGGTGGTGTTTTTTCATACTTTTCTGCCCTCCTTCCCCCCAACACCCCACCTTTTTTTTTCTTTTTCACTCAAGTAAAAAATAATAGTTCTTTCCTAGGGCAAAAATAGACCAAATACAATCTGTAAATAAAATATTTGTTTTTGTGAAACTCTAGTTTATGAAAAGCAAGCTAGAGCAACTGCTGTTGTTTGAAACTGGAAACATTGCATTCAAATCTTCATCATTATTTTTCTTACAGTACCAGAAGAATAATAGACCTCTTCAATGTCTGGGGTTGCATTGAGATGTCGCCCCTGTCCCTTGGGGATATAGGACTGTAACACTAGCTCCCAGTAATGCCAGCAATAAAAATCTTACTTGTTTGAGTGTGAAAATGAGATCTTTGAAAGTTACATGCTGCAATCTTTTTACAGATGTTTAAGGGGTCCCTAAGTCTGCATCCAAAATCCTGTAAAATCTCTCCTTTCCAAAAGATGATCTCTTAAATCAAATCATATTTGATTCAATTGCTTGAAAAGAAGAGAATGAAAAAACAATGGAGAAGCAAGAAAAAAAAAATAAATCACGTCTTGATAATATTTGTCTTAGCCATCCAGTACTAAAAGAATAGCATCTCTGCCCTGTTCTCTAAATACTGCATTATTCAGTTTGATGCACCTGGTGTGATGGGCACCACAGCAAACTTCCCAGCTTTTGATTGAGGACTGTGTGGTCTCGGAAAGCCTGCAGTCTGGAAAAAACATTTGCCAAGGATATATCTGGTTTATTTAATGAACAGGAAACAGTGTGTTTGACTAGCACTGACCTTGCCTGCAGGTAATGCATCCCTGAAAGGCTGCAAGGGAAAAGTGATGGACGGTGGGGTGGGGTGACACGCAGCTGGACGGGTGATGCTGCCGAGTACAGTTGTCTGATTTGTTCGCGCTGTATTTTCTTTGGACGGGTTTACGAGGCGTGCTTGTATCTTCCAGCAAGACTTGGGAGCGCCGCTCTGCTGCAGGTTAGTAGGGACACCTAGTGGCTTTCCTAAATTAGACCGGGATTGCTTCTGCGGCTTGCTGATAAACTTGCGAGGTTTTGGGGGAAAGGCTGCGATGCCTCTCTACTTCAGTGTTACATCTTAAAGCTTTTTGCACCGCAGTCTTTCTCTGTATCTTTATCTCGATTATGTGAAGCAGGAAAAATGTCATGTGTTCTAATGTGATTGACTTTCAAGAGAGGAAAGAGGGTCGTTAACTGCTTGCATGGCTGCTGAAATCAGGGTTTGCAGAAACAAACATGCAGAAAGTCACTTGCAGTCATGAATTCCACATACCAACTTTGTCATTTTATCTGTATTAAAGCAGAGCAATCCGTTTATGCTTGTGGTGCTGATTGTTTAATGTTACCCATTTTAAATGTAATGCAAATGGCTGATTTCTTTTGTCATATAGAGATTGTGCATTATAACATTTTTCTGTCTTCTGGGACTAAAGAATTCTCATGAAATCAATAATGCTTATGAGACTGAGACACTTAAATGTCTCCCAAGGACTCTTTGTATATAAACTGCCTTTCCTGTCAAGCCATCTTGTAGGTGAAATTTAGACTGGTGCACACCCAGAGCACAAGGTCACCTTTTCCGGCAGGAGTTAAAAGCAGCAGTACCAGATTAGGCAGGGATCCAACCAGCCTAATATTGTGTCTTGTTTGGTGCACTAGATGCAACTACATGTAGATGCATCCCAGTGATAGACGTCTGCAGGCTAGGGTTTGGCAGGGTCCTGTGGCTGCCCCCTAAAGAAAGCAGGACACACCAGGGTGTCAAAGGTCAGCGTGGTTTGCCAAGCACAAAACCTGGCTTGCAGTGCCAGGGGCTGCTCTGGGCTAGAGACGCACCCTGTGCTCACCATGGTGCAGCTTTAAAGTGAATGGCATTATGACCCAAAGGAAAGCCCATGTCTGTAGTTATTTGAATCAAAGAAAGAAATGTCTGATCCCATTTGCTAGGAACAGAACTTGGCTAAGACCTCTCCATATCCTGTGGGGGTGACTTTCAGAAAAGTTCTTTCTCAGCAGGTGGTGGTCTCTGTACTAATGTTTTTGGGTTTTGCTTCTGTGCATCACTAAAGAATGTGATTTGCACACTTAGAGAAGTCTGAGACCATTCCTTTCTCACTAAAACCCCCCCTTTTTTTTTTTTAAAAAAAAAAAAAAAAAAAAAAAAAGTCTATGGAAGCTATCCTCCTGTGATTTCATTGATTAAAAAGCAAGAGGTCACATAGACCACAGATGATGGCAAGCTTTGTTACATTAAAAAAAAAAAAAAAAAAAATTAATAAAAATGGTTTTACGTGTGAGAACAGACTGGTTATATATGGGTGGGAGCAGACTGTGATTTTCCCTTCTCTGGCTTCATTAGATGACATGACAGTTTGCTTCCAAATCTTCTTCTTTCAGTATATTAATGCTAGATTGAATATATTATAAGCATCCAGTACATTCAGAGAACTGAAGGCTGAACAGATTTGTCCTGGAAAGGTTTCAAGATTGCTAGCTTTTGCTGGTCCTCACAAGCACATGATTTCCTTCCACAACTTTCTGGGGTCACAGTATCTGTTTATCCAGCTTCTTAAACATCTGCACACTGCCTCCTGTTTAGGAGAGAGGTTTTTCTACCAGCCTTGATCTGAGACTAACCCAGATGAAAATTTGCTGCTGATGGTAGTGATCCAATTTAACCCCAGCATTTACTGACTTTCTTGGTTGTATTCTCAACTCGGTTTCACTGCCCGTCGAGCAGTGAAGCTGCAGAAGCACTGTTCCATGGGAACACCCAAGGCACTGGTGTTGCAGGGCTGTGCAAAGACACTGCCTGCCTCCTGAACAGCAGCTCTTTGTTCCTTTCCTCTTCCACAAGGCAATCAGAGAGGAGGCCTGAGAGTAAGCACAGGGTGAAAGAGATTGTTAAAAATTTTGTGGTCTCGTTTCTCACTCTGCCTACCCTCAAAGCAGGTTTAAAAGCCTGCATTTTTCAAATTGCAGTGAGTGTGTTTCTTTCATTATGTACCATCAGCTAGCACTCTGCTCCCATCTTCATTTACATTTTAGATATGAAGAAGGTTCAGTATGCTACCCTACCACTACTACGTGATAATATATAACTCATAAAACTCTGGATTTTCATGTCTGAATTTTGCTTTAGAGTATTATATATTTATTAAGATACTGAGAAGTTACTGTTGTCAAGTTTTAGAAAAATGAATGTTTTTAATTCTTCTTGGCAGTATTCCTTATTCCTATACAAGCATTACTTATGTTACCTTTTGCCAAGGTTATTACTGCTAATGCGACTTGATTCTAGCTTTATGGCACTATTTGAGAATCAAAAGTTGTTTCAGATGCCATTACCAAATAACAAATGGCTTTTTTGTGTTAAAAATTTAATTTCCTAGACTTGAACTGGAGAAAACAAAGTCCAATATTATAGTTGTTTTGAGATTTCTTTATTCTGCTCAGCCTGAAGGACTCATTTACTTGCTTGCTTTGCACTCATTTTTTTCCATTTACCTTAAAACTTTTCAGTCTCACCAGTGGTGTAAAGGGACTTTGAATTCACACAAGAAGCAGGCTGAATACATGTATCAATATACTTATTCATCAGTGTCTTGGTAAGTTAATGATAAAGATATTTCAAGTAGTATAGCAGCTGTTTTGAAAAATAAGATCTAAATCAGACCTGAGAATGATGTATTCAGCATTTCCTCAAATGGCATGTATAATTTCATGCAGATATAGGTGTGCATTTCCAGACAATTTGTCATGTAACTGAGTTATCCAAATATATTTTAGTTTTTGTTTTATTTTTTTTGCATCACTTTTGGAATTTATAATCCTCATTTCCATATCAGGAAGCAGGTATTCCTGGTGGCATATTAATAGTGTGTTCTGAGTGGAATATAATAGAAAGAAAAGTTTATAAATTATATGCCAGTATTACCCAGCAGGGAAGCACAGTGCTGAAAATGCCAATGAAATGGAAGTGTGGAGTGTTGACCTCTAATGTTACCTTAATTAAATTTTCTCAATTAAAGTCCATGTACTTGCAGGAGCTGACTGCCATAGACACCTCACAATTCATACTGTGCAAGGGTAACTTAAACTTTGAGACAAGAGGGTGAAATTATCACTTTCCTTACAAAAGCTATGAATCACACATAAACACAAGAAGTAGTATATCACCCTGTCATATTAAGGTGGTAACATGCAAGATTGGCTTTTGGGTTCTCTGTTACAGATGCTGACTCAATTTTATTGATCATATCTCAGACTAGCAAGTGCAGTACATATTATACCTAGGAACAGTTTCTGAACACATGGCAAGTTCTCTGCCTGAACAAAAAACTAGCAACAGATAGCAAGGCAGGACATCCTCTAAAACCTTCATGAATTAAAACTGCAAAGATTTGCTTTCCTGCTCCCATCTAAAGCTCCTTGAGTAAATTCAGATGAACATGTAAACTGTAAGGTGCTCCTTAGCGATAGATAGAAATCTTTTTCAGACTGTAGCTTGCACATTGTTTTGTACTTGGTCACTTTGGTCCATGTGTTATTGAAATAGCATATTCAGCCTTAACGAGCTTACCTAGTTTTGAGAACCTGTGAATTCAAAAAGGAAATATTACAAGAAATTTCTTTTGTACTTGGTTTGTACTTATTTCTGTTTGTTTGTTTGTTGGTTGGGGAGGAGATGCTTTTTCTTTTTCCTTTTTTTTTTTTTCCTTTTCTTTTTCTTTTTCTTTTTCTTTTTCTTTTTCTTTTTCTTTTTCTTTTTCTTTTTCTTTTTCTTTTTCTTTTTCTTTTTCTTTTTCTTTTTCTTTGTCTTTGTCTTTTTGCTTTTCTTTTTCTTTTTGCTTTTCTTTTTTTTTCTTTCTTTTTCTCTTTTTTTTTTCTTTTTTTTTTTTTTTTTTTTTCCTCCAGAATCATTATATAAGCTTCAATTATTTGTATTCCAGGATGTTTATAAGGCTTATTATTAATTCAGAAACAATATATTGCATGTTTTTATTGGCAACAACATTTTTAATTTGTAGAGGGCTTCTTTGGGATACAAAGGCAAGAATAATGATACCTTTTATTTCTCAAGGTGTTTGGAAAGTTTCAGGGCTCCTTTTGGGTCATCCTTTTGATAGATGATACAGACAGTGTCTGCTGATCAAATGACATTGTGTACGTGCTGCCATGTCATGCTGAGCTTTCTCCTGAAATGGCATCATCAGGCCTTCTGAGTGTGTTGTAGGTATTAGAGGCTGTTCAGTCAGCTTGAGTCTGAGTGTTCCTGAAATGTAACTGAACACGACAACTTTGCTGTCTAGGCTCATTTGGTCAGATGGTGTTGTGGTTGCTTTCCACAGCTAAATAAAACATTACCGTTGCTATAAAGCTAGTAATACAGGGAGAGTCATTAAGTGGGAGGAAGAGGACTGATCTCCTGATGGAAATGGTGACTCAGAGAAGCAGACAAATTCAGGGAAAATGCAGCAGACTGCAGACATTCTTGACCAGAAGGTCCTCCCACCAGTACCTCCAGATTGTGTGAAGGGATGCAGAGGACACGCATGCTAGCCAGGCAGTGGGAAGTGGATCAGAGACTGATACATTTAATCTACTTTCCACCCACCTCCCCTGTGCTTTCTGAGGATGTGCAGCCTCTCCAAATTACGGCCATTAGCCAAATTGCTGTTTCGAACTGTTTGGGGGGATTTCAGGTCTGCACTTAGATTGTCATTCCTATCTCCTCTGTGCCTATTTCCCCTTCATCCTACCCCATGCGGAGTCAGTGATTCATACTCTCTTCTTCCATCCATATGGCAGGATATATTAGAAAAGAGGGAGAAATGCTCAACCAGAACATATTCTTTCAGTCCCAGAGGAGAGAGAGGGGAATAAACAGCATTTGCAGCTTATTTTCCCCTCTTTATATCTGTGCATAAGCCAGAAGGTTTGGGCTGTCTTTTTTCCCTTCCAGTGACAAGGGCTGGTCACTGGACTCCCGATGGTACACTTAGTTGAGTGATAAGCAGATAGTAGCATTTTTTGCATCTACCTAAAATCCTCTTTTGTGCAGTTGATACAGTGTAGAATTCAGTAAAATGTTGATCAAACTCCAAGTTGCACTCACTTAACATCTGCTTGATGCTAACTTCATCTTATAAATTATTGTTCATGAGATCTTCACAGTCAGTGGTTACACATTGGTATTTGAATGTAGTTACCATCCAGAATATGAGAGAAATTAGTTAGTCTGAGCATTTCTTAAAGGAAAACATATCAATGTATGTCAAGTATCAATAAAAAACAGCTTAACCAAAGTTAGAGCAGTATTTAAAAGCAAAGAACCTCCCTCTTTATTGACTGTAGAAATATACCAATCAGCAAAACCAATGAAAATTTACCAGCATAATTTCCTTTCACTAAAACAGCAAGGCAGATATTGACCAACTGTCTTAATTGTCTTGCAGTTCAGCTTTTCAGGCATTAAATTTCCTCACTGTGAATGGAACAGGCAGATATGTGACTCTTGTTTAAAACATGTTTGTGGTAAAAAGAAAATGGAGATACCAGTATGCAAGAACAAACTGTGCTTACAGATTTATGGGTAGATACAATTCATTTTTTTCAGTGATGGCAAAAAATAAATTTTAATCCACAAGAATTTGAGTCAAAACTTCACAGTAGAAACAACAACATCATTTGATTTGTGCTCACACGTATATTCGTACGTGTCTGTGTTGCTTTTGGGTGGAAAACTAGATTTCTGAGTCATTTAAGCATGGTGCTATCTAACTATAAATACCTTATCTGTCCATCTGCCCTTCCTTAGACGTAAATTGAAAATATGCTTGACAAATGAGTTATTTTTGTTTCCAGGTTCTTGGAAGATTACTTGAACATTACGAACATATACACATTCAAGTAAGCTGTATGAAAATAAGTCATCTTCCTTTCTGATGAGTTAGCCCTTAATTAAGGCTTGATAAGGACTACTCATCCTATAGACCCCAAAACATTGTAAGAAGGAAGCATGGCTGGAACACAACAGTCTGCTGGATGCTCAGCTACACTACCTTAAGACTTCATGGTTGGCTTATGATCTTTTTAGTAAATTTTAATTCTTTGTAGTCTGCAGTCTTTCAGCACAGAAATTTTGTTTTTTTTTGACCATAGGGTGCTTTACTTGGCACCTGGCCTGATGGCCGCAGATGGGTCCCTATCTCTATGGGGAAAATGGATCCTGGGCCAGGAGCTGGCAGGGCTCATTGAGAGGGTTTTAAACTAGGTAAGATGGGGGATGGGGCTGAAACAAGGATTGTTGGAGCTGTGCCAGGGGGATCAATGGCAAGGCCGAGGGATAAGGCAGTGGCCCAGCTGAAGTGCATCTACACTAATGCACGCAGCATGGGTAACAAACAGGAGGAGCTGGAAGCCATCATGCAGCAGGCAGGCTACGACTTGGTTGCCATCATGGAGACGTGGTGGTGAGACCACTCTCATGACTGGAGTGCTGCAATGACTGGCAGAAGGGACAGGCAGCACAGAAGGGATGGTGGTGTGGCTCTCTACATTAGAGAATCTTTTGATGTTGTGGAAGTCGAGGCTGGGAATGACAAGGTTGAGTCCCTTTGGGTTAGGATTGGCGGGAAGGCCGACAAGGCAAGCATCCTGGAGGGGGTCTGTTATAGACTGCTGAACCAGGATGAGGAGACGGATGAGGAGTTCTGCAGGCAGCTGACAGGAGTTGCAAAATCATTGGCACTTGTTCTCATGGGGGACTTCAACTTCCCTGACATATCCTGGAAGCACAACACAGCCCTGAGAAAGCAGTCTAGGAGGTTTCTGGAGAGCGTGGAAGATAGCTTCCTGACGGAGATGGTTAGTGAGCCTACCAGGGGAGGTGCCCCGCTAGATCTTCTGTTCACAAACAGAGAAGGACTGGTGGAGGATGTGGTGATTGGAAACTGTCTTGGGCAGAGTGACCACGAAATGGTAGAGTTCTCTATTCTTGGCGAGGCCAGGAGGGGGACCAGTAAAACTGCTATATTGGACTTCCAGAGGGCTGACTTTGAGCTGCTCGGGATGCTGGTTGGCTGAGTCCCTTGGGAGGCGGTTCTGAAGGGCAGAGGAGTCCAGGAAGTCTGGGCGCTTTTCAAGAAGGAAATCTTAATGGCACAGGAGCGGTCCGTCCCTACATGCCCAAAGACAAGCCGGCGTGGAAGAAGACTGGCCTGGCTCAACAGAGAGTTGTGGCTTGAGCTTAGGAGAAAAAAGAGGGTTTATAATCTCTGGAAAAAAGTGTGGGCCACTGAGGAGGACTATAAGGATGTTGCAAGGCTGTGCAGGGACAAAATTAGAAAGGCCAAAGCTCATCTGGAGATCAATCTGGCTACTGCTGTTAAAGACAACAAAAAATCTTTTTACAAATACATCAATGCAAAAGAATGGAGAATCTCCATCCGTTACTGGATGCGGGGGGAAACCTAGTTACAAAAGATGAGGAAAAGCTGAGGTGCTTAATGCCTTCTTTGCCTCAGTCTTTAGCAGCAATACCGGTTGTTCTCTGGATACCCAGTACCCTGAGCTGGTGGACGGGGATGGGGAGCAGAATGTGGCCCTCACCGTCCATGAGAAAATGGTTGGTGACCTGCTACGGCACTTGGATGTGTGCAAGCCAATGGGGCCGGATGGGATCCACCCAAACATACTGAGAGAACTGGCAGAGGAGCTGGCCAAACCGCTTACCATCATTTATTGGCAGTCCTGGCTATCGGGGGAGGTCCCAACTGACTGGCGGCTAGCAAAAGTGATGCCCATCTACAAGAAGGGCTGTAGGGCAGACCTGGAGAACTATAGGCCTGTCAGTTTGGCCTCAGTGCCAGGGAAGCTCATGGAGCAGATTATCTTGTGTGTCGTCATGCAGCACTTGCAGGGCAAGCAGGCAATCAGGCCCAGTCAGCATGGGTTTATGAAAGGGAAGTCCTGCTTGACGAACATGATCTCCTTCTATGACAAAGTGACGCGCTTGGTGGATGAGGGAAAGGCTGTGGATGTGGTCTACCTTGACTTCAGCAAGGCTTTTGACACCATTTCCCACAGCATTCTCCTCAAGAAACTGGCTACTCTTGGCTTGGACTGGCGTACACTTCGTTGGGTTAGAATCTGGCTGGATAGCTGGGCCCAAAGAGTCGTGGTGAATGGAGTCAAGTCCAGTTGGAGGCCAGTCACTAGTGGCGTCCCCCAGGGCTCGGTGCTGGGGCCGGTCCTCTTTAATATCTTCATCGATGATCTGGATGAGGACATCGAGTGCAGCCTAAGTAAGTTTGCAGATGACACCAAGTTAGGTGCATGTGTCGATCTGCTTGAAGGCAGGAAGGCTCTGCAGGAGGATCTGGATAGGCTGCACCGATGGACTGAGGTCAACCACATGAAGTTCAACACGGCCAAGTGCCAGGTCCTGCACGTGGGGCACAACAACCCCAAGCAGAGCTACAGGCTGGGAGATGAGTGGTTGGAAAGCTGCCTGGCAGAGAAGGACCTGGGAGTGATGGTTGATAATCAGCAGAATATGAGCCAGCAGTGTGCTCAGGTGGCCAAGAAGGCTGACAGCATCCTGGCTTGTATAAGAAGCAGTGTGGCCAGCAGGGCTAGGGAAGTGATTGTCCCCCTGTACTTGGCTCTGGTGAGGCCACACATCAAGTACTGTGTTCAGTTTTGGGCTCCTTGCTACAAGAAGGAGAAGGATATGGAGGTGCTCAAGAGAGTCCAGAGAAGGGCAACCATGCTGGTGAGGGGTCTGGAAAACAAGTCCTGTGAGGAGCAGCTGAGGGAGCTGGGAGGAGGCTCAGGGGTGACCTTATCGCTCTCTACAGATACCTTAAAGGAGGCTGTAGTGAGGTGGGGGTTGGCCTGTTCTCCCATGTGCCTGGTAACGGGACGAGGGGGAATAGGCTAAAGTTGCGCCAGGGCAGTTTTAGGTTGGATGTTAGGAAGAACTTCTTTACCAAAAGGGTTGTTAGACATTGGAACAGGCTACCCAGGGAAGTGGTGGAGTCACCATCCCTTGAGGTCTTTAAAAGACGTTTAGATGTAGAGCTTAGTGATATGGTTTAGTGGAAGACTTGTTAGTGTTAGGTCAGAGGTTGGACTCAATGATCTAGAGGTCTCTTCCAACCTAGAAATTCTGTGCTTCTGTGTAACTTGCACATTGCAGTTAAATTGCCCTCCCTAAATAAAAGTATTTTATTTGTTTCAATTCTTATTTATTTATATTTTTAATTAAAAATTCCACAGAGTGGCTAACTTCCTTCTGTTGTCAGTTCTTGGTTTTATACAATAGTTTCCTTAATTCCTGGGGGGAGCACTCTCTTCATCAAGACCTGACAGCAGAATGCAGAATAAGGCATTCTGAATCACTGATTCAAAAAATAGATATAATGCTCATTATTAATTCTGTGTTCTATTCTATCAGACATAGGCAGATAATTGAAGAGTGCAGTTTTCCTTACCCAAGTGATTGTCAATGCTCCCAAACACTGAAAAGGAAGCTTGGGCAGGAGGGTTTTGAATCACGGAGCTCAGATTTAGCTTGTGTCATTCTCATCTATCAGTTGTCTACAGAAGAGGTTTTTATTATACAGAAGAATGGATAGCACAGTAATTATTTACTGTTTACTCTCTGCCATATATACCATTACTGGTTACCAGCTTGTCCCACGCTGCCACCACATAATCAATGCCACCTCAGTAAATAGACTCCCTGCAAATCACAAGTCTGGCATGAAGTAATACTGAAGTTTTACAAAAATAATGTTCCATCTTTTTCCTTTTTTCTTAACTTTTAAAACATTTATTTTTTTTTTAATATGTCTTTGCTACAATGTTTTAGAGCTCACAGTTTCCCAAATTCAGGGTTTTGAAATTGTTTGTGAAAGTGGGCGTGGCTTCTCTAAATTGAATCCAGTTGCTTATCTTTAAGAGTAAATTCCAGTAGCTCAAAGATTTTCAGAATTTGCATTATCATCATACTAAGTACATCTACGCATTTAGATAATTTCACGTTTTCCTGTCTCTACCTCCTGAGCATATGCTTGGCATTACAACTGATTGAAGATGGAATAGCAAGGCATTTTCTGATTTTATTATTTGTGTTTTTTTTTTTCTAGCAGAAAGAGTTTGGCTTAAATGAGCCTCTAAAAACAAAGACTTTCTATTACAAAGGGAAAAATAAAAAGCCCAGCCTTTTTTGGGAAGGAGAAAGAAACTATGAAAGAATCACCTATTGATCAAATAGTTGTCCTTCAGCTAACTAATCTCACGTATAAGAGTCCTCCTGTCAGATTTAGTAGTTTTTCTGCTTTTAAGTACTTTATGGTATTGCTGTTTTTGAGAGCACAGAAACCTGTGTGGAAATGAAAAGACTTTTTATTTGAACTCAGTTTATATAATTAAAAAATGAAGTAAAATCAGTGTCATGATCAGAGATATTCACTGCTAATAATATATATATACATATAAAAATATATTTTTTTAAAAATCTCTCTTTTCCTTTATCAACTGAGAAAGTCCCATCCTTCTATGAGACTGTAACAGGTACAGCAAGGCTGCAGAAAATCTTACAAGCTTAGGGAAAGCCTAGCAATGAGTAAAATGTTAGTATTTGGTATGTATCTGACACTTTGTACATGAGCATTCAGCCTCTGTCAAAATTACTTGCTTGAGGAAATTAACTGGAATTTGGTTCACAGCATTTCTGCTTCCAGTAAACCTACTGGCAAACTGCTTTGGCTGTGGTGGGAACAAGATCCTTTTCATCCTCTTGCCTAACAAATTTAGCTGGGAGTGATGCTGGTCTGTAAAACCAAATATTCCAGTGGATCAGAGTCAACTGTCCTTAAAAAAAATGGTATTTTAGCTAGTCATGTGCAGCAGTGGGTCTGCTGTATGACAACAGCACAGCACACCAGAAGGAGGTCCTCTATCCATGACTGCTTGAGAACCATACACAGGTTGTGAGTGTGTCTGGCAGTTAGAAGCACAGGCATCTCAAGGGTTGCCAGAGCAAGCCACAAATCCCCTCTTTGCAGGACTGAAGAGATCCATACCTCTGTGCCTTCCAGTGCAAGCTCTGACTGTCTGACCCCTCCAAGACAGAGAAGGCACAAATAGCACGTGTTTGCAACAGCGAAGAGGAGAGTTGAAACAAGGCCTTCTGAAGCTTGAGGCTTTAACCAGCTCTTTGTTCAGTCACTTTTCAAGTAACAAAACATATCAAAGACATAAGCCCTCACATCCTGACAAAGGATGGTTACGTAAATGTACATTTAGTGATGTTACCCGTGGAAACTTGGTTTGACATTGCTGGAAGTCTGGACTCAGCATTCAAAGCAGTCATAGTTAAATCACAATGTTATGACTAATATTAGGTCTTATGATATTAGGAAACAAAGGTGTTCTCCATGAATTATCAGGTGTGATGGTGAGAGGTCACAGCAGGTGGGTGACGTCTTTTTGGCAAATCCTCTAGGTGTCCCATCTTAAGCTGATGTGTCCAGTTCTCCTGTCGTGGGATGAAATAGGCATAAAGTCACAAAAAAGAGGAGTCTGAATTTAATGTCTGAAGCCACCACTTGGTGAGAAGCCTGCATAGTTTGATACGGTGCTTATTTATATCCTAAATATATTAAATATATGGGGGAAAGAGTATCTATCAACATTCCTGCATTTTTGATATCAGCTGCTGCCCAGGTGCTAAGCTGAGCTCAGACAGTGTTACACCAAAGAGGAAAACACAGACTTTATTGTGATGGGTCTGAACTGGTTATCCTTTTAATATTTCACTAATTAATTGTTACTATACTCAACAGATAATGTCCTGTTTTGAAAAAGACTAAAAAGTAAGATTGGGGCCATTGCTGTATTATTCTCATCCTCAATTAAATTGGAATATAATTAACTTATAAGCAAGAAGTTATGATAACCCTTAGGAAAGGAGAATAAAAGTAAATCTCTTTTATTTTCACTTAGCTAGCAAAAATAACAAAAGTAGCAAAACACTGAACACCTTTCACTGCTTCATATCATCTGCTGAAATATGGTTTTGATTTCCTTTAAATTTATACCTCAGTTCTGTGCACCTGCAACTATATGCAATATGAAAACAGTCATTGTTCCTTACCCTTTCAAAAAAAAAAAAAAAAAAAGACTGTGTGAATAGTCTGAATTTTGCACATCACCTGGTCTTTTTACTTCCTACAGCAGAAAAATTAGAAAGAGAGATTGTCTTGAGAGTCCACCAGGTGTTTATATCTGACTCTTATTCCCATACCAGCTGCTTCAGCATGAAAATAAGGAGTGGTCATTGCTACATTTTTTTTCCTCCCTTGCTTTCATTTAAGAAGCTAGTGAAATCACTGAGACAGATTACCAGAATGTTTTTGATATAGTTGGAAGCAGACTCAGGAAATCAATAGGAAAACCAGAAGGCTTTGAAAAAAATCATCATATGGAAGATAGGGAGTTGTTCTTGTATTTCTGTCATACACAATAACAAGGATTATTGCTTTACGGAGGATTTTCTGCACTATGAATTGTGTAAAAGATGTTGAATTAAAATCTGGCCACACAATAAAAAAAATGGATGCAACTGTGAGAAACAGGCTGAGTATAACGTCTTGAATAATCTTGTTGTGTGAGTCCCTAAACACCACCAACAATTATGGATCTACAGAGTTTCGTGAGGACTCCAAGTTCAGACACAGCGAAAATATTCTTCTGAGGCTTATGGCTCCTCCTTTACAAAGTCCATGACAACAGTTAGAGGTCAGGAATGCAAATATGGCATATGTAATAGTATGGACCACCTCTTAAGATATACTATACTGATGTACTTTGTTGGAGGGAGGGGTGTGTCATGAAAAATACTACCTCAGATACCCATTTCACAGTAATTTCTTATGAGTGAAATTGTGTTCTTTCATGTTTTATTGTCTTTGTCAGTTAGTCATCCCACCTGCCAGCTCCTGACCAGTTTCATACCATACAGAAAGTTAACTATTGGTATTTCCAGTGAGATTTGTGGCAATATGCACCAAAGTTTTTTTATACCATTGATCAATGGAATTCAGCCTGTTTGAATCATGGATATCTCCATCTTACTGTGTGTTTGAAGAATAAAATCATATCTGAGTACCTTTTGCAACCTCACTGAGATTGATTTAGATCATCTGAAAGCAGTTTCACAAAGATAATGTAAGTATCTAAAGCTACCCAAAAACACCTTTAAATACCTAGATGTATTTATCTGACCAGACCTCTCAGTCAAGCCAGGCATAAGACAGTTTGAGTTTGAATCCCCATGCCAGGCTTACTGAGTTACTTGTTAGTGCCCTTGAATGAGTGATACAATTACAATAATAAGTAGCCCAACTTGGGGAATTGGATGAAAAGAAAATTTCACTTACTACTGATTATATCCATGCATGTACACATTTAAATAAATGTTGTTTCTTATGATCATTCTTGAATTCTAGATCATTCTAGTGATGTTTGTCATTGGATGGGTAAAAAAGATTAAGACTGTGTTGAATTTTCCAAATCAAATGAATTGTAACTTACTGACAAGGAATTTGGAGGAAGTCATGTCACATATTTCAGAGCCATGGGAAACTGCCAGCATCTATTGCTTCACAGATGTCCTTTCACCTTAAGACTCAGAGATTATAAACTTCGCTTCAAGGCACAAGTGAAATGAATGCCTCTATTCGTGTGCCTCAATCATTACACAGATTTTGCATTTATGTTAGTATCTGCTCAGAAATGACACACACATGCAAGGTATCTTTCACTGGAGGAGATGCAGAAAGGTCTCCAGTGCACAGCCTCAGTGGTGTCCTTCTTGTTCATGTACCCACTTTGTCTGCAACTCCCACCCCACTTCAGTAACCAGTGACAAGAAATACTGAAAATATGTAATGCTTTTGAGAGTGAACCAATTGCCATCAGTCAGTTCTCTTTTTCTCAGTTTGTCAGGCAACTGTTTGATGTATGTTACATTTTAGAGCTAGATACTAACTGAAAGACTGAAATGTTATGTACAGACTTCAGCAAGAAGTACATCGATGCTTACAGTCAGCTCTTGAATAAGTGAATTTCTGTTGATGGCAGGGGTGCTGCCTTCAGTCTTAAGATCCCAAATGGTAGTCTCATTGGAGTTTCTCACAATTGTCTTTGATATTAATGAGTTTTTAATTAGGAATAAGACTGAGACATCATTATGGATAGATGCATCCGTGCAGACTCAAGCATTCATGGTTTTTTGTTTAGTTTTGTTTTTTAATTAGACCATATGAAATTGTTCCAGCAAGAGAAAACTGTTTTAGCATTAATTTTATTTAGGATGAGGACAAGTGTGTTACTCTGGGAGAGTATTATTATAGACGCTATAAACAGCCCTCTCCTTTAAAGACTTTAAAGCAAACGTGCATTTTTTGTGTGTGCTAGTGTGCATGAATGTTATGTTTTTAATGAATACTACTGTTGCAGTAACTGTCTTAAATTTGTTTAAGCAACTGTGGTTAAAAAAAAATAAAAAATAAAAATAAAAGAGAGAGAGAAAAAAAAGAAAACAGTTGTTCAACAGAAACTATGATACCTCTGCAACAAGCCGGGCTCAAGTCAAAAGACCTGATTATGACTCTGACCTAAGTGAAAAAATCTGAGTACAAAATTTCAGCAATTTTGTGTCTTCAACATTCTCTCGGTTTCATCTCTTCTGCTGACAATTTTATTTTGCTCTCCAGTTTATACGTTTTGATCAACTCTATTTGGAGCAGTAGCTTCGTACAGCTTTCCCTGGGCTATCTGCCCTACCTGAGCCAGTAAGTAGCTACAATTGGGTCTATCACACAACTTGTTCATGCAGAGACTGTCGGCATTGGCCAGTGAGCTGAAATACATCCCTTCTGTCCTTTGTTCCAGTCCTTGAGTGCTGGCCACAATTTTCTGCTGTAATAGTCACACTGAATCCAACAACATTGTATCAGCAGAGATCTGGCTTGCACTTTGGGGACTTCCAACAAGGACTAAGAAATGTGTTTATTCTCTTGTGAGTATTTTTAATGTACCAAACATAATACTGTAGCTGCTGTATTGTCTCTCCAGACTCTCTAACTACTCCTGCAGTCTACAAACAGAATCTGATGGCTCGGGAGCTTCCTTCCACGCTGTGCTTTGAAGGCCTTGCGTATGACAGTATGAAGACAGTCCCCAGGGAATACGCTCTGTGTATCGACTAATAGGGTTTCTGTGCAAGACACAAACAGAACAGCTGCCAACACGCTTATCCAGGTTGAAAAAAATGCACAGCTGATGCATTTCATTTTTCCTTGTATTAACCAGATAAACTCTAGTGCAATTATGTGTGTATTACAGCTTCACTAAGTGAATCTTGTCTCCCCACTACACGTGCAGTATCCACATTTGAATTTTTTGTCTTAACAGAAAAGAAAATATATTGGTTTTTATCTCTTCAGATTTCTTCTTCAATTTTTAGCCAGTTTGAAATAGTTGGAGCTGTAAAATTTAAACTGCATACCGCCACCTAAAACCTTAAACAGACAGAGATCAGTATTACCCTCATAAAACCTATTTGCTTTTTGAGGTGTACTTGGCTAAAAAGATTCTTAAAACTACTGGGCCTTAAATATTTGGAGCCATTTGGCTAAACAGACTTTGAGTTCTGAAATGAACAGCAACAACAACTGTAGTACTAATTGATTGATCTTTTAGCTTTCCTGGGCATGCTTTGTTTTCAAATGCTTTAGCCTCTTCACATGACACAATTAGTCACCAGGCTCTGCTGCCAGCAGAAAGCTGCAGGGAACCAAGTCAAGTGAATGAAACTGTTTGAGACCCTGCTTGGTGACTGCAATCACAACATTGACTTCACCAGACCTCTACCCTGTGGAGGACCATACAGTTTTGGTCTCCCTTTTGCCCTGTTCAGTATTTACATACAGCTGCATGCAAAATACTTGTCACCTGCCATCATTGTACAGATGGCACTTTAATCTGTTTGCCTCTCCTAACAGCCAGTAAGGTCACAATCACATACCTCTCTTGTAATGTGTGGATAAAGTCATCACAACAACAAAGATCTTTGGGTGTTAAACCTAACAAAAAAATGAAATGATGTTAATGGGCAGCTTGAAAAATACATTGATATAGCATTCTCACATTGCAAAAGGTGCATACAAAACTTCACCAGAACATTTCATTTCTTCTGGCAGCCACAGAGATCTTTGGGCTTTGAAGTGCAGGTATTTGAAGGAAACATCCATTTGTAACAGGTGACATCAACATCCTTTTTTATGATGTCCTAGATCCTACTAGAGATGCTTGTGGCTCCATAAATGGATTACTGAAGCAGGATTCAATTATACTTGAATGTACTTGCCCTAGAAACACTGCAGCTGGCACACATTTAAAGCAGGATTTCTCTTATCTTTTCAGTGGCTTTCCATCACCAAAATTTTCACTTGTGGAAGCTCAGATACAGCTGGATGTCAGAATTAACATTTCTGAAGGAATTCCATCTTTTCTCAATAGAAGAGATCCCATCTAGGCAACAGGGACGTCAGCCTTATTGCCGTGTCATGAGCTTTACTGCCATACAGCTCTAAAAGAAAGCTTAGTTCTTTCAAGATGAAGAAAGATAGCCTTTTAACGTAGAACTGCTGTCAACAAAAGCTTCCCTTCCTTCTCTTTAGTCAATGCAGTTACTCTTCCTACTGACTTATTTTGAGTTAATTTATTTAGACTGCATTAATTAGTATAGATATGAAAAGCAAGCATAGGACTTAGCACTTTCTCATTCTCTTGTTCAGTGTCCTGCTTACAGCAGCAGAGCTTTCTAAAGTTCACCAGCCTGGATATATTGTGAAACACAGCAAGGTCCCTTCTGAAATGATGAACTTCGTCTTGCAAGAGATTTTTACTATTGTGACTGCTGAGTTCCCAAAAAGCAACAGCTGTGGCTCTTACCTTCTTGTCATTTTGTCTCCCCTTCCATACTGTCATAAATCTGCCTTTCTTCCCCCATGATAAGTCATTCTCAGTAAATGAATCATTAATATTTTCCACGAATCATCAATGAAATACAGCTTCATGGATTTTTGCTTAGTATCACTCTGGGTTAAAGCAGCTTAATAAAAATGTGAACTCTTTTAATATAATATCTATCATTGTGAAGTCACCAGTCACACAGCAGACTACCATATACCGACACTTAACGCAAAGTCCAGGTATGTTAGGTTTCGTTGCATCAGTTGGGTGCTCTTTCACTATTAATTGGCTTCAACAAAATATAAGCTATTGAGGATCTCTGTCTCTCTGAGAGAGTCTGTGTCTTTCCCTATAATTGCGTTATCACATTTAGGTGTATCAACACATCTGTAGTCATGGTAACTGCGCTATTCTTGTCTTTGCCATTGAATTATTATCTCTTATTGACATCACTTTTCACCAGTCGAATAGGGATAAAAGTTACCAGAGATGAGTGGACAACTTGGCAGAAGTAATCTGAAGAACTTGGCCATTCAAAATCTTGTTTCTGAGTTAGGAGGAATAGATGATGGAAAAGATGTGCGATTCAGAGCAATTCATGTTTTTTTCAACCAAGATTTTTTTTTCCAAAAAACATTTAATGCAAATATTTGTGATCCTTACAAGCTATTTAAGTGTGTGAATAGAATAGTATTGTTACCTTTCCCTGAAGGTTGACTTGCATCATTAACCTATGCAAAAAAAAAAAAAAAAAAAAAAAAAAAAAAAAATCTGAATTTTACTTTTTTACAGCTTTTCACATAATTGTTCATATAATACCTTTCATAAATCTTTTGACCTTCAACCTACCAATGGTGTCTGAGGGAATATCTTCTGTCTATTCCTGCAAATATCTCCACTTTCTTTTCCTGATATTTATGCATAAAGTGTCTCCTATGAGATAATCCTTATTATATTTTCCTTCAAATTTCTTCTCAAGATTCACTTTCTTTGTGACAAATGCAAGAAATTGGTTTATCAGTCTTAAAAACATGGAATTAGAAACAGAAGGTATACATACATATGGCTTCATTTCTTTGCTTAATTTCAGAAAGCCTGGAATTGTAAGGCAACTTGATGTATTGGGTTTACATGGCAAAGGCCTGGTAGCAGGGGGGCTGCAGTGGTGACCTCTGCTCACAGAGGTCACCCAGCAGCTGCTTCATGTCACATCATGTATTTTTTGTTTGCTTTTAGTTTCTTACTGCTCTAGTCTGCTAGTGATAGGTAATAAATTCTATTGATCTACTTTTGCTGAGTTTGTTTTGCTTGTTATGGTAATTGGTGGGTGATATCCCTGTCCTTATCTCAACCCTTGAGCCCTCTCCATCACATTTTCTACCTTTTTCCTTTGAGAAGGAGTGTGAGAGAGTGGTTGTGATGGAGTTCAGCTGCCCACTAGGTTAGAATTAATGCACTTGCACAAACAAATGAATTTTGAATCAAGTGATTTTCTTACCTTCTGTTGTTTGGCACAGTTTTTTCTTTTACTTTGATTCAAACAATAATCTAAGCATTTGGAGTAAAAACTCTGCCCACTTGTCTAGCTTTGTAAAACATGGTAAAAAGACTTTAATCAGTCCTACAAAAATACTTCTGGATAAGCACTTCGAAAATTTTATTTTTATTGTATTTTTTGATATATTTTTTTTTCCATTTCTGTATACCGTCTTTTATAATGGAATAGTGTCCTGGATCTGGGTCCTGAAAATATAACCAGAAAGCAAGTACCAATTCTCCTGAAAACAAATGCAACATGACTGTCCTCTGAGTTGGTCTTAGTCCAAGAAGCTTTTCCTGAAAAGTTAGTGGTGGAGAATGATTGCAGGACTGTAGAATAATTGAAACAAGTTTTTTGTTTCAAATTCAAGTGAATCAGCAGCCTTCTTTGGTTTTGTTTTCTTGTTGTTCACAGTTCTTTCCAATCTATTAATTATTGGAATGCAAATAACAGCTACTTCATGCTTGCATTTTATTTAAAAGCTGAAATCTTTCAGAGATCAATGAAGGGACGGAGAGCAGAATCTCTGCAGAAGTAAGAAAGGTTTGATTGAAGAGGCAAGGAAAATTATATGCCGTACTTGCATTGTTTCTGAAATGCTCCATTGTAAAGAAAAAAACATCCTTTGAAGAGCATATAAGAAGGCTTGACATGGCCTGTAATAGAGCTTGAGATCCAAACACAAAGCTTAGGTGTTTTCCTGGCACAAGACTTGGTGAGGCAAACCCTTTGCTACACATTCAGTCTTACATTGGAAGACCCTGTGAGAGTAATGTCAAAATTGCAGGAAATGCCACAGTCAGGATTTCAGTCCTCCCTGTAGCATTGTCTCTTTCTATAAGAACATGCCTAGCATTTTAATGGTTTTCTTCCGCTGTCCCTTGAACCATCCTGGTTCATTTCTGCCATCCTCCCAGCCTTTTCTCACTTGTCCCCAGTACAACTTCCTACCATCGCCTCCTTGCTGCAGTCCAGCAGCAAGGACTCATCCCCCTTTCTCTCCACACTTACCTGGAAAGCTCTTGTCCAGCATCACAGGAGAGAACAGGAAAGCTAGATCAGCTGGTCTTATGAAATAATCATTTATGATGGCTGCTACAAGTTAAGGTTGTGAGAAAAAAAAAAAAAAAGAAAAAAAGAAAAAAAAAAAACCACCTTCCTAAACCACACTGAACTGGGTGAAAGTTTGCAGGACACAGCTAAAATCTTCAGCAGCAGCTTTAGCTGCTCACATTCAGTAACTGTCTACTGAACACACACAAGCAAAGGTGTCTTGTTGCAAAGGTTTGAGCGAAGGTTTTGTTGGCTTATTGCTTGCTGAAGCATTGCAGATGGTGACATGAATGGCAAAGACAAGACCTTTCATACTCCTCAGGATCTGTTACATGCTCTGAAACACAGGAATGCTAAAATTCAGCAACAAGATAGGAAATAAACAATCTTATACAAGAAGAACAATTTACTGTCTCTGAACAAAGGCTCATAAAAAATCTGTCTTGATGCCTTATGACTTGAGCAATGGGCAGGACATGATTTAAAATTCTTTAAAATAGGGACTTTGCTTGCTTCTCTGGATTAGCTGTTAAGAGCTTAGGTGTGTGAGTACAAGTCAGACACCTGCTATGCAAAACTTCATCTTAGGAAGTTTGTTTAATACAGTTATATTTTCAAAAAGAGAACCATAGAAGAGAAAGTACAAAATGACCGTAATGTCAGGCAGAATTATCAACTTTGATATGGTCCAGTGGATTTTTTAACTGTCAGAAAGACTGAGAGATTGGGAGGGAAAAAGGGATATCAAAAAGTGAAAGCATCAGATGTGAGACCAATGACAGAAACGAATCTGGATCTCACATCTTCTACCTAAAGCCTGGTCATCCACAGTACCATAGTATCAGATGGGATAAGGAATAGAGCCTGGTCAGATGCACTGAAGCTTTTAGCTCTAAAAGCTTGAAAATGAGACTGAGGGAGAGGCAGAAATAATACAAAATATAGCACGTTTTCATGGCTTGTCACATTCCTGTCTTTGTTGTTCAGATTTGTACAGCAATCTGGAGGATCAACAGTTTGCTTTTTATTTATATTTTGGTATACTTCAATTCAAAAGCTATGGGGTACTGATACAGACACATTTTTGTATAGCATTTATGAGTAGGTTCAAAGCTGAAGAATTCTGTGCAAAATGATTTGCATTTCAAAGCAGTAGGGATTGCAATTTGGGGTGAGCTCACACAGAGCTATTAACTAATAACTTCTATGAGCTTTGTGAATTGCATAGCTAAACTTTGATTGAGGTCTTGTGTTGAAAAAGTGTACCAGCCAACAATAACTTGACTCTTGACATGGGACTTAAGAAACAGAAGCAGAGAAAGGCAAAAAAGGGCAGAGTTATTTTTTAACTTTCAGGGAATCATATAATCATTAAGGTTGGAAAAGACCTCCAAGATCATCCTGTCCTACTACCAACGTCACACACTAAACCATGTCCCTAAGCAACACGTCCAACCTTTCCTTGAACACCCTCAGGGATGGTGATGCCACCAACTCCCAGGGCATCCCGTTCCAATGCCTGACTGCTCTTTCTGAGAAGAAATTTATCCTAATTTCTAACTTTAATTAATTAAAAGTTAACATTCGTATTCAAGCATATAAATCCTGCTGGTTCCTAATTTTTTATTATTTTATTAGTATTTTTGTGCTAACAGGTTATCATCTTAGAGAAGTACTCCATAGTGCAAGGCATAGTGTAATTACAGTGCAAAAATATGATTATTTTAGATTAATTGTAGATATGTATGTATATTGGTATATATGTACTTTACTTTCTTGTATGCAGCACAATGAATGAAAGTTTTACGAAAGATGCAAAGGATAGTGAAGTAAACCTTCAGGTCTTTAGAGCCTAGACTGGCAAAGGATGAAGTATGTACGTGCAGGTTGTTTAAGCAGGAATGAAAAATACCATATTGATCAATGACACATATTTCAGTACTGTGTCAGTAAAGCTGGCAATTAATTAGCATCCCACAAGTCTAAAGTAATGTGGGCTATCATTAAAAGTATTGTGAGCTGAAAAAAAAATAATAATAATAAAAAATCATCTTGCAGTGAAAAGGATTATTTAATGGCCCCATTCTGTTTAGATTTTTAAACAGCAGCATTGCTGTTTAATGGATGTATAATAGTAAGCAATGGTGATCACACTGACACAAAAATATACACTAGGGATGAAGATGTATGCTTTCAAGATGTACTCACACTGATGGCCCAAGAGAGGTTCTGTTACTGATATTAACAGACATGTCCTGAAAGTTACACTTTACATTCATTAAATTCAGACTGGATCGTATACAGTTCACTGTAAGTTTCTCCCAGCATTCACCTTGTTTTTCAAATAGTCAGAAATTTTGAAGTTGCCCATACTTCCTGTGCTAGACCTTTTTACCTTTTGTTTGTTATCTGTATAAGCATCTGAGCTAAGGTTATATATTTTCTATAATGAAGAAAAAGTAATTACTGCAAAAAGAAGTTCAAAGTTCAGTATGTAGTCACAGATATGATTAGCAGGAAGTGTGGTAGTATCATCTGTGTCAATGAAAATTGAAATAATCCATTTAATTTACGTTTTCTTCTAACCTCTATTTGTTGCTATAAATTACCTTTGTTCTCCTGTCTTGTAACTAAGTATAACTTAATGTTTTTCCTTATTTATGTGTAATTTACTCCAGCTTAAATCTCAGTTCTGAATCTTCCTTTCCTGCAAATGCATGCACACACATGCATACACCATTACAGCTAAATGCATATCCATCCCTATCTCTGTGCATACGTTCTTGCAGAGGATAACTATTAATGTTTAACATACTTTATTAACACTACCTTTCTTTATTTCAGCAACGGTCAAAAAATTCTTTTATCATCTTTTATACCATCTACCTACTTCACACTCCTCAGAAGTTTTAGTTACCTGGTGGCTTGGATAGCTGCAAGAGCATTTCATATTTTTGCCATCTAGAATGAACACTCCAGGGGTGCTTGTATTCCACTGAAGCTGTTTACTTTGTGCTTCATGTATTAGGGGAATAAGATAGGAAATGAATTCCCTGCTTGCAGAAGTATTGGTATGAAAGTGCTAACCTCACAGACTGAGCTCTGAAGGTAGTGATCAGAGCACCCAAAAGCCTCTTTGATCTGAATTCATTGCAAACACCTAACTCACAGACCCCTATAGATTTCCAGTTTTAACTTTGTGCCTAATGAAGTGAAGTTTATCTCTGAAAAGCTTTATCACAGCTGGACATAACTAGCAATAGTTACTTGCAAGAGTACAACGTAAGGGGGTAACTAAATGAATCTCAGCAGTTTGTCCTTCTAGGACAAAGCTGAAATGTGCTTTTATAAGTAGTATAATACAGAATAGTCTTCATCCAGGTCTCCAGACTACACCGCAAAACCAGCATGCAATTTGCCTCTCTGCATAAAAAATGTCAGTGGAAAGAAGCCATGTCAGTCAAGAGGAAGATTCTTCCACAGAGTTAAGAAAGGAGCGTTATGTGCATCATTTATTTGCAGTTAGTCAAACATAACTTACATGCAGCTCCAAGAGAATTTATTGTTCACCCATTTAAGATTTTAATAGTCAAAGCACAACAGCTATTTATTACTGAGTTACAAAAATGCTGATGTTTACAATTCGGACCATGGGGTTTCTGTTGAGGATTGTTAACGATACATCAATACATCATTACCAATCCCTACCCATCTGATTGTCCACGATCTGAGAAGGACAACCCTCCATGATCAGGAGAGGATTACTTGATGAGTTACCACACCCTAAGGTCTTTGCCACGGAAGTATAGTGTTGTTGCAGCACAGTTAGTGGTGGCTGTTTCTTCTTCCACTTTCTGAGGTACATTTAATATTATTCGTACATGTTTCAAACACCTTATTTGCTAACATAACTGTCTGGTCGGATCATAAATTTACTTCTACTATGCTGAAATCTACGAATCGTTCTCTGTGTATGGGGAGCATTTCTTCTAGGATCTAATCTACATGATTGCACACAGCTGAGCAAAATTTGACTGAAATTTAAGCACTAGTCAGATTGTCAAGGCTCAAAGCCGCAGGTCAGGCAATGAATTGGGTAATTTTGTCAGTATGCGTAAGTCCAGCTGGACAACAGTCATCTGTCCAGATCTGAGAGGAAGTTACAGGCAGAAGTTATGTAAACAATTTTACAGATACAACTAAAACCAAGCACAAATTAACCAATCCAGTTAAGGCTTTACAAGGCCGAAGGCACCTTGCAATGTTTGTCAATGTTACAAAGCCAGGTTCTCAGTCCTACTACTTGGCCATATCAAGTTGAGTGGGCAACAAGGCTGAGGCATTTCCTTGCTTGCAGTACACCTTATCCTGCAAGTGTATCATACAAGCCTTCCTTTGAGTACCTACACTGTGTTGGTGTTTTTTTTTTTTCTTCTTCTTCTTTTGAAATAGGCTATTGAGTGTCTTTGTTTAGTAGCTATCCTTAAAAAGTCTCTTACCTTTGGTGACTAAACCTGTAAAGTATAGCATTTCATGAAGGCTAGTTAATTTAATAGGGGCCGTTTTGTCTTGTACTATCCTCAGTTTTAACCTGAAGGCAGAAAAAAAATAAAAATCTCTTACTTTGGAAGTGTGACTTCCAAACAACCTGTTGTGCTTCTTAGGACAATGTGCTGCTTAAACACTACCAGTTCATCTCACCTTGTTTTTCTTTCCAAAGCTAATTTACATGTCTTGCAAGTACATAGACGTATTCTATAGTACATATTCTATAAATCCTTTTCAGGTGTTTGGTTCTAAAAATCATGTAAAATTTCTCTGTGTTGTAAAAGCAAAGAATCAATTTGTTCTTAATACAAATTCTAATCAGAGGTGCAGTGGTTCTTTCTCATCTGAGCCATTGTGTATGTGTATATGTGAACAAGATCCATCTATTTATAACTGCATGCAATAAATGTTAAAAGGAATCTTTTCATTGTCAAGGAGCTCTTTTTCTTGAAGATAATACATTATTAAGGTTTGCCTTAAAACACTGATGTGAACAGGAAAGGCAAAAGCCTAGACTAATATCACCTCATGGAGGCCTGGTGCTGTAAACACATCAGTAGTGTGATTAGCCCTATTTACAGAGTGCATGGTGTTTATCTCTGCATTAGTTATAGCAGGCTTGTGGAGACCCACTGAGAGTGAGAAGAAAAAAAAAAAAGAAAAAAGAAAAAGAACTAACATCTTTTACTGTTTTCAGTGGGAAAAGCTGTTTTGTCTCCTCTGATGTCTGGTTGGAAAATGTTAGATAAACAGGTCCTTTTACAAGCCCAATGTTAGTGAAGGAAAATTTGCTTTTTGTTGCTGTTGCTGTTCACAATAGGCTTTCTTATTTTATTTCAAATGAAAACACATGTGCCTGCTTTGAAATGGCACTTAAAATTTGTCAGAGTTCTCCTTTTGCTGCAGACTTAACACGTTCCCTTTCCCATCCTCACCCCTACAGGCCCGTGACAGAGGGTTAGACCAAACCGGTGGAGTCATGCTTCACTCAGCTGTATCTTGCTGGCAGCCGTTCCTAGGTCTGGCTGTGCTGCTAGTCTTCATGGGCCCCACCATAGGCTGCCCAGCCCGCTGTGAATGCTCGGCCCAGAACAAGTCCGTCAGCTGTCACCGGAGGCGCCTGATGGCCATTCCAGAGGGCATTCCCATCGAGACCAAAATCTTGGACCTCAGCAAGAACCGACTGAAGAGCGTCAACCCTGAGGAGTTCACGTCATACCCCTTGCTGGAGGAGATTGACCTCAGCGACAATATAGTTGCCAATGTGGAGCCTGGAGCCTTCAACAATCTCTTCAACTTGCGCTCCCTGAGGCTGAAAGGAAACCGTCTGAAGCTGGTTCCCCTTGGGGTGTTCACTGGGTTGTCAAACTTAACAAAACTTGATATAAGTGAAAACAAGATTGTCATTTTGCTGGACTACATGTTCCAAGATCTACATAACCTAAAGTCCCTGGAGGTTGGGGACAATGATTTGGTCTATATATCACACAGGGCTTTCAGTGGACTGCTTAGCCTGGAGCAGCTCACCCTGGAGAGATGCAACCTCACAGCTGTACCAACAGAAGCTCTTTCCCACCTCCACAACCTCATCAGTCTGCATCTGAAACAGCTCAACATCAACGCTTTGCCTGCGTATGCCTTCAAAAGATTGTTTCGCCTGAAAGACCTGGAGATAGACTCCTGGCCCCTCCTGGACATGCTGCCTGCCAACAGCCTATATGGTCTCAACCTTACTTCTCTCTCCATCACCAACACCAACCTGTCTGCAGTACCTTACTCTGCTTTTAAACATCTGGTTTACCTGACACATCTAAACCTCTCCTACAACCCTATCAGCACCATTGAAGCAGGCATGCTCTCCGATTTGGTACGCCTGCAGGAGCTCCACATGGTGGGGGCCCAGTTACGTACCATTGAACCACATGCTTTCCAAGGGCTCCGATTCTTACGTGTGCTTAATGTGTCCCAAAACCTGCTAGAAACACTAGAAGAGAATGTATTTCATTCCCCCAAAGCCCTTGAGATCCTCTGCATTAACAACAATCCTCTGGCCTGTGATTGCCGTCTCCTTTGGATTTTACAGAGGCAACCCACTTTGCAGTTTGGAGGCCAAACACCGATGTGTGCTGGCCCAGACAGTGTCAAGGAGAGGTCATTCAAGGACTTTCACAGCACAGCTCTCTCCTTTTACTTCACCTGTAAGAAGCCCAAGATACAAGACAAGAAGCTGCAGCACCTGGTAGTGGAGGAAGGGCAGACGGTGCAGCTGATGTGCAATGCTGATGGGGATCCGCAACCCACCATATCATGGGTTACCCCACGTCGGAGGCTGATCACAACTAAATCAAATGGAAGAGCCACTGTTCTGGGAGACGGCACACTGGAAATTCGATTTGCTCAAGACCAGGACACTGGAATATATGTTTGTATTGCAAGTAATGCAGCTGGGAACGATACCTATTCGGCCTCCCTTACGGTGAAGGGGTTTACTTCAGACCGTTTCCTTTATGCCAACAGGACCCCTATGTATATGACAGACTCCAACGACACCAGTTCCAATGGAACTAATGCGAACACTTTCTCTCTGGACCTTAAGACAATATTGGTGTCCACAGCTATGGGCTGCTTCACATTCCTCGGAGTGGTTTTATTTTGTTTCCTACTTCTTTTTGTGTGGAGCAGAGGGAAAGGCAAACACAAAACCAGCATTGACCTTGAATATGTCCCTCGCAAAAACAATGGTGCTGTAGTTGAAGGGGAGGTTGCTGGACCACGAAGGTTCAACATGAAAATGATTTGATGGTGTTCTGCTAGCAGTGCTTTTTCTGTGGCATTATAACCAATTAAACCAGCCTGGCATGTGGAATTGCTGGGCAGAAGCAGCTTAATGCAGCTGTCACTGTATCAAAAGGTTACGTGGAAATGGAAAGACTATTTGTGGTTGTATAGCAGAGCCTCCAGACCTTGAGGCAGATATGTCAGGGCCTTTCATAGAACTGGTAAATTGTACTAACTGTTTGCATTGCAAATATTGGCATTCTGGGGATATCAGCAATGAACCGTTGGCTCATGCTCATGGACAATTGTTCAACATTTTCTACCACTACAAAAAGAAAAAGAAAAAGGAAAAAAAAAAAAAAAAGCCTACAGTGTAGGATTTACATACTTAAAGAAAAAGACACATTTGTCTAAAGCATACTCTACAGTGAAATTTGTATCTATAGATCTCATTTGGTAAAGAGCCTTGCATCATACCTTCTAGTTGGTTCAACACCACAAAAATTGATAGGTTTTTTTTGTGTATGTTTTTTTGTTTGTGTTTTCTTTTTTTTCTTTTTTTTTTTTTTAATATACATCTATACTGTGTACATTTTAAAGCAATACAAATGAGAGGTTGTGCTTTTAGATATCCACCAATACTGACCCAAGTGTGATGTCACCCTCCTTTTAACAACCATCTAACCCAAATTAGACTCTTGTAGTTACCAATTAGAAAAAACATAAAATATTTTTCTCCTCATGTAGAAGGCCAGAGATGAATAGTTGAGAGCAAAAATACTCAGCTCTGTTGATCTTCTCTTCATATAAATATAAGGCATGTGCCTAGTTTTGATACAGAGTGGAATATTTTTTATATCTGTGATATCACACTGGACCAGTTTACTGTAATGTAGCCCTGGATCGCACCCAGGGAAGGCAACCCACTAGATATTGCTGGCATAGAAGAGCTGAGTTCTACCTTGATGAGACAGAGCTGTTTTTGTTAGCCTTGTTTTTAATTTCTAAGCTACTGTTAAAATGTTAATGTGTATGGGGCAAAAAGAAAGAAAGTAATATATTCTTCATACTCCTTGGGAAATATGATCTTACTATTTGCAGGAGTGAATTAAAACATACAAAAGCTTTGCTGCTAGGAATGAACTCTTCTCCAATGCCAGTAAACTAGGGTTGTCCATGCATAATATGGGGATTATAATACTAAAATAATGTTTAAAACATGATAGCCTCAAAAAGGCTAACATACTGCCAGATATAATGAACCTCTAGCCACTGTCATTCTCATCTTGTATATTTGTAGATAACATAAACGCAAAGCTAATTTCCAAGAACAGATTACTTAGCTATTCTTGATGCCATTTTAATAACTATGTGGTTATGTTTCTATCAGGGGCAGTATATTAGAACAAGAGGTGCAAGTTTTTCCAGGTTTTAGAAAGATTTTTTAATGGGGAGAAGACGAAAGTGGAGTGTTAGTTCAGTACAAGTATTTTTTTTTTATTGTTTTATGCCTCTAAACAAATCCTCAAAAGGCTCAGAACTGAAACTTTATTCTTTATTGTTGATTCCACTGTTCTTAATTTGAAACTCTCAGCAATGGGAAGATACGGAGCTATTCATCAACCCTTCAATTTTCTAGCAATTATGAGCCATAGGTTTGTTGCTAAGTGGTTGATATCAAATACGATTTATAAATAATTGGAATTAACTGGAGTAAGCATAATAATGACTATGTACATGTTTAGCCAAAAATGGTATGAAAATGTTGTAAGACAGAACATTCAGATTAATGTGATTTAAGAGCCTGTGTCCAATCTTAAAATTAAATTTCAGCACTCTGAAACCAAAGTCAGGCTGGCCTGTAATGGGATGCTGGTGCTTCTAAAAACTTCTACCCACATTCTTTGGCAGAGATTTTCTAAGCAGGTTAAAAATCTTACATTGCTATCAAGGGAAATGTGCCAGAAGTCGTACAATCCAGCTGTGCTCCCCAGGTATATCCCTAATATAGCTGTAGGACCCAGGGCCAAGGCAGTTTTGAGAATCTCTGTTCTTAGTGGCTGATCTTTGGTTGCATCACTGCTCCATTTTAGGTCACCCAATAGAGAAGGATGCGAGGGTTGTTAGAATTTTCTTCACTTTAGCTGGTTTTAAGTTGAGCTTCATTTTGTTGATTTCTTTTTTTGTGTGTGTGTTCTGAACTAGACAGCTGGAGACTTATGGAGATGCTGGAGACTTATGGAGATGCTTGAGATTAATCCTCTTTGTTCTATGAAAGTTTGTGAAATGTTAACAGGATTGAATAACCCCTGACTAAACAATAACACCATGGAAATTGTTTTTGCTGATAAAATAACCACCGCACTGAAGCCCAAAACTCTACTGTACCTTAATGTGGGCAGTTAAAGAAACAAGTGGGGATAAAACAAAGTGTTTCTGAACTGCCCATTAAAGACATTTGCATGTGCCTTTCCCTTGTAATTGTTATTTTTCAATTAGTAATCTATTACCCCTGCAGTCATTTCATGTTAAATGTTAAAATCAATGTTAAAAGCAAAAATTCTCCTCAATTCTAGACAGTTGCAGCGGATTGCTTCATATTAAATGTCAAAAAAAAAATCTTAAAAAAATCTAGGAAAAATGTGCTGTTAGGGTTAATTATGAATGGCTGAATTCCCCTCTTTACTTAGAATGGTTCTAAAAAGTGATTGCATTGTTAGTGTACTGCAAGGATTTCTGAGCAGTAATGTGCTTAGTTACCTAAGTAAAATATGTCCTGGTGATGAAAATTACTGCTTGCTTTTGCAGAGCACCACCTTACAGAGCTGTCAGCATCGTGTGTATTGCCCTGAGTTCAGTCAGTACTCAGTTTTTAAGAATCAGTGTTTGCTCCCTGCCTTTAGCTATGTTCTACTTTTTGCAGCCTACTTATTTCACCATGGACTTGGCAAGGCATATGGCATCTCTTAACAGAAATAAGGAGAGCAAGACTCAGAGGCAGGCTTTTATCTTGCTCCCCACAGTCTTGCTCCCCAGATGTGTATTCCTGGGACACACACTCACTGCAGGGTAAATAGCAGTGCAGTGCCAGGGTCAGACCTAGACAACCACCATTTGGGCAGTTCTTTGTTGGCTGGTTGTCTTTTTAAGAATAAAGGTATTGTAGCTGACTGCATGCCTACTCTGCCTCTAATGTGTTCCAAATCACTTCTCCATCAGTTCTAGAGATCAAGGAAACTGCAGTTTACTGCAAGGGAGTTGGAGCATATCAGAGGAAAAGAAAGATGAGACATCTGCCACACACAGCTCCCCTGTCATTTACTCAAATGCAGGTGGACAATGCGTATCTGCCATTGCATTAGAAAATGAAGTGGTTTTCTCCTCTTTTGACTTGTACACTGGCTGCTCCTTCATGCTGGCACAAGGCCAAACCTGGCCTTTCCTGCTGGTCAGCACAACAAGCCTCTGCAGAGCAGCAGTAGTTCTGCAGAAAGGGAGAAAACAGAGAAGGCTGAAACCAGCAGAGCCACATGAGAAAGCAGGTACACCATTATATTTTTCAACAGTTCTTGTAAGTTCTGTGTTACCATAATAAAGTTCTCACTAATATATTTTGAACTCCACTTATACAGACCAATGCTTTGTTCTCTTCCTTGTTTATAACAAATGGATCCTTACCCTTCCCAAGAGTGAGTTAAAGAGGACACTGCAAGCAGTGTCTCAAAAAAAGAGTTTGCAATGATAAAAGGGTGATGATGAATAACCAGCACCCCATCTCAGCCATATGTCTAGATTTGGGGCTGCTTTTCTCTTTTTTTCTTTTTTCCTTCTTCTTTTTTGTTAACTTGGGAATATTCTTTTCAGAAAGGCTTAGCTTGTGATATCACCTCCATTAGATTCAGACTGGGGAGGCTGCTTTTGCATTCTGCTCCCCACTCCTTCACCATTCATACACACTGCCAGTGTCAACAGGGTCAACAGCTCCACACGCAACAGAAATCAGACAGGAGACACCGAGACCCTGGAGAACTGTTGATGTGACCTGACGTCAATAGGCATTTATTTAATTAAACACTCTTTAAGACAATTCCAAAGTTGATGTCATTCATACTGCCATTCAATGTTTCTTTTATTTACATGAATGGTATGTGTTGGTTTTTTTTTCCTTATTTCTTGCAGCATGGTATTGCATCACCTATGATGGTAATAATGATATCATGAAGGAAATTTAGAAAGCCAAATTGTGGACTCAGCATCATAAATGTAGTTGAGGTATATGAGACACAGTAAGAAATCAGCGTTAATATTTAATGCAAAGTCAAATCTAACTCTTGTGATTGAAGAAGAAAGTGGTATAGAGGAAATTTGGAATGTAGGCCATGTTGCAAATAAAATACATCAAAGATATGTAGAAACACTCTTTTCTATACCATGCCTAAACATCTGCTTTAGACATTGTTAGACATTGGTCTTTTCCATAAAAATAATAAATAAATAAATAAATATATAAAAACTTCAAGATGCAGGAATGCTAGAAGCCCACATTTAACCCTTAGAAAGATGAAAGATTGGTTGAAAATCCAGTAGAACAATGAGCTTCTGGCTGCCCGGCAGCAGCAGTAGCTTCTAGCAAAGCGAGCTAAGAAACTGCAGTCAGTCATTTTTGTCACATTTTTGTCACATTTTTGCACCATCCTGTGAAAAAGGGGTCCATTAGTCAGTATTGAAAGGGCCAATCCTTATTCATTTTTCTTCAGAAAGGGAAACATTTGTGTAAATAGGTGACTGTCAGTTCCATCTCCTTCCCCAGCTGTAAAACACACAGCAAGAAGCGAGGAAGGGGAGGCCTATTGGCTTGGTTGGGTAATCACCTTTTTCCGCTAAGTGATCCCAGTTTACCTGGGACTAACATGATGACTGTGTTCTGTCCATTCCCATCCTCTCAGTTCACAATGCAGCTTGATATGGAGTTGCAGGGAAAGGAATGCATGGACAAGCTGTCCCTCCTCCCTCAGCTCTAGCTCTGGTCTTGTGAAATCCAAGAACCAGCATAGTCTCAGTATCGTCGAAGTCGCAGTCTGCTGCAGCTTATCTGTAGGTTTGCCACAAGGCAGTGTACAGACTAGCACTGGATACATGCTTTCTGACCTGGTATCAGTGTCCCAAGTGTCTTCCCTTTGCGCTGAAAAGATATAGGAGAGAACTAAAGAAGAACAGAAAAACTGTTTCATACAGTAATTTAAACGTTAATTGTTCCTGGAGTTAAAGGAACATCTTTGGAAGAGACAAAGGCCTGATTGCTGTTGAATCACTGAACAATGAAGGAGATTTTTCAAGTTAGCTGAGCAGTTTGGATACCCTATTCCTATCACCTGTAATGAGAATTATAAACTCTATTTTCATTAGCAGCTTAGGAAAATCGCAGCTTGTTGGTTCAGTGATACATGTTACCTTTCTTTGTTTTCTAGCTCTGCCCTTCTTCCTTCTCAGTTGCAAATGACAGTAATCCCAAATGAAGATCTTTGGATTCAGTTTAGTTTCACTGTATGCTCCCATGGTTTTTGGAATCTAGATCTCAAAATACAATCTTAAACCCTGTTCAAATCAAAAACAATAATAATAATAATAATAATAATAATAATAAAAAAAAAAAAAGGAAGAAGCACAAGTAAGCCTCCTCCTGCTAACGAAAGAAACAAGCGTCTGTGAAGTTCTTCTTATTGCTACTGAGATAGCTACAAGCCAAAAGCAATCTGCAGGTTGAATGATTCTTAGTCTTTTTTTTTTCTTCTTCTTCTTTTTTTTCCTTTTTTTTTTCCACTAGAAGCAGGCGGTTGGATATAAGGCCAGCTGAAAATAGAATTCTTTACATATAGCCTCAGTGGAATGAGAAAAGAGCTGGCATAGGCAAGCAAATTGTTATTTTAACTTAAAGTTAAGGATACTTTATAATTCATATTCAAACAGCTCATAGAAGTATATAAAAGAGCAGACTTTTACCTCATAACTTGATTATTCTTATTTATTCAAACTGGCACCAAAATTGTCATGAAGCAGAAGTGTTGGAACAAAAGACTAAAAACAGATTTTCTACTCTAGTGAGTCAGTATAAATCAGGAGAAATACCCTTGACACCCTTTCTGTTACTCCTTGGTTACACAAGAAATTTGATATAGGAATATAGTTTTTTATTTGTTTGTTTGTTTTCTACTAAGGGGCTATAGTGGAAAATAAGCAGAAGTTTTAATTATTTCTCACCTTGCGGCATACCTTCTGTTCTGGATTGCTTTAATATTTGTCACTGTTAACTGAGCTGGAGAATTTGAAAATACAGATTCTGGGAAGAAAAGAAAACAAGCAAAAGAAAAAGAAAGTCTGCCGACTTCTATGTGTGGTATTTGCAAGTCAACAACGCTATCTCTTCATATACAATCCAAGAACAATGAGTTGAAATTTCAAGGCAGCTGTGAAGATGGCTGTCAACTTGTACACATGTTAATATTTTTGATTTTCCAGAAAACAAAATGTTATTGCTTCTGAAATAATTAATTTATGCCGCTTTGATCCCTAAAAACAAATGACACTTTGTCTTCATAACACTGGGCACTGTATAAATAGGTAGTAAATGACAACACTGATCTGGTGAGCTTACAGCCTTATAGTAGGAAGATGGCTTATGGGCAAGTACATATGATAGCAAGTCTCTCATTCTTCGGGGAGGGAATGCCATAGTTCATAACTATTAGAGTATCATCACAGTTACTGAATCTATTTGCAAGCACATGTAGTTCATATGTATATGTTTGTGTGTGGAACAAAAAAAAAAAAAAAAAAAAAAGTTATATTTGTTTTGTTCTTTTTCTTACTTCAAGTATTAAATGTATATTGTTTTTAAAAAGTGACAAGGTTAACCAGAAAAAAATGTGTTGTAATTTATTTTAATATATATGATCATGATTATGGATGGGAAATGAACTAGCGCTGCTGTTATGATTCATGAAGCACATGGCAAGTCGGGTTTGTCCATTAAGTCCGCTTCATGTTTGAGCAAAATATGGTAATATTAATGAAAAAAAAAAAAAAAAAAAAAAAAAGTTGTTTGTCAAGACGGTTGTCCTGAATGTCATTTTAAAATTTACTTTAGGGCTTATGTCATGATGTGTATCATACTTATCCAAAATGAAACCCAAATAAATAATTCCATGGAGTGGCAGCATTTACTGGGAGAAGTGAAGAAATTTTACACTGCTTCCCTTAATGTAGCTGGTCGCTTTTTTTTTTCAAGGGGTAGGGATGAAACTAAGCTGAAAAAAATACAGTTTTCTTAGCACCAGTCCCAACATCCTTGGTGTCAAGTCTTCACAACAGGTAATGCACTCAAACCAATCATTCCTGAACTGAAAATATAAGCCATTACAGTCAGGAAGAGAATACTCTAGGCATTTCTCATGTGCTGACTTACACTCCTCCATCATGGCATTGAGCTCTCAGAAACAGAGAAAATCCTAGGTCATATTCAGACATGCTTTGGGATTTATTCTCCAGGCAAAGTATCAGACAGTCTGTTCCTTCACCCTCCCTTGCACAGCATGTGCAGATAATTGGTGGGGATACTGGTCAGCCTAATGTCAGAAGGAAAACGCCTGCCACATCCCAATACCCTAGATATAGATATAGATATAGATATAGATATAGATATAGATATAGATATAGATATAGATATAGATATAGAGATAGATTTCACCAAGTGTCTATCACTTTTTTTTTTCTACCTTTTTTTTTTTTTTTTTTTTTTTTTTTTTTATGAAGGCAACCGATACTGAAAGTCTACTTCTGAAACATGTTTTCTAAGGAAAACACCAGTACAGTATCCAAACTTCTTTATAACCGCACCACAGAAATTAAGTGGTGAAAGACAGAAGCTGAATTTGAAAGCTATTCCCAGCCTGAGGCCTGCCATGACCCATCAAATCAACGGCAGAGATCAGCTTCGAAGGACACAGGCCATAATTGGCCTGTGCTGCTGATGCTACTCTCATTCTCAACTAGCTGCTTTCACCAACAGAGGATTTTGCTTACGTTTTCTGGGATAATCTGAAATAAGATTTATCAATCCTGAACCCATTATCCTCTAAACCAGGGTCTTGTTCACTAGGACGGGGAAACAGAGTTGGTTTTGCTACCTCAGAAAAGGAAGATGCAGGCTGAAATCTGGATGGATTGCTGGGAGCAGAGACAGACAGAAACTGAATGTGAGCTCTCCCAAACCTCTTGCAATCTGTTGTATCCTTTTGCATTTGACACCCTCGAAAGGTTTTGGCTGACTTGCATCACTGCACACTCCTCCACAGTAGACTATCAAATGTCAAATGTCAAATTTTTGTGGGAGAAACTTTGATCATGTTAAGGATCTGATTGATTTCATGTTATTTTCTTTCAGTCTGATCACCTGATTTACAGTCTGCAGTGTGCTGCAGTAGAGCCTTCAATATGACATGAAAAAGAACCATCACACTACTACTGCATTGAGAACACCGAGTTTGCAAAGGACAGGCAATGGTTCCTGGAAGGGTTCTTCTACACTAAGCTTTATACTTCCTTTATGCCATTCAGGTTACTCTGTTGGACTACCTGATACTATCTCAAGAGGGGGAACTTGTTCCTATAACACAGGGTTTAATACACAGTTTCCAGTTCTTACAGTAAAAGAAACCATGAGTCTTTTCCAGCATAACCTGGTAAAGAAAAACGCTGTCACATCAGGCAATCGCTGACAAATTCATTGAAATGATCCCCATTCAAGCTGGGGTCTGAACAGAAAGATTTGTGCTCTCCTGTAATATCTTTTAATTTCAGAAGAAAAAAAAAAATAAAAAAAAAAATAAAAAAAGTAGTATCTATAGTTAATTCATAACACACATACATAACTTCAGGTTTTCAAAAGCATCCAAAATTCTCTAGGGCACACTTGTTTTCATAAATTTCAGAGAATATTTATACTTTTACAGATCTACTATAAAAGAATGATATCACAGTTAGTAGCCCTATGTTGGATACCAGGGTAACCTTTAAATAAATAAATCTGAGCATCCAAAGCTTATTTTAAAAAATGCCTAGCTCTAGAATTTTTGTATTTGAAAAGGGCAGGGGGAAATGGGAGCATCACACTATCTACCAACTAATAAACTCAATACACAAAGATGAAGTTATTCAAACATGGGGGAAGTGAATTCCAGTTAATTTTCTGCATCATAAAACTTTCCCATATGAATCTGTAGATGGTTGGCTATAAAAAGGGCTTTATCCATCTCTTGTACTTTCTGGACTAGGGACTGGAAAGAGAGGGAAGAGGGTGGGGAAGGGGGAAGAAAGGCTGGAAGGCTGGTAACTCATGCTGGAAAAGCACAATTAAATCTGAACTAGTGCATTAAGAAACATGGAGTTATTGAAAAGGACCTGACCTTACTACCCAGAGCCTTGGCAGCAGGCAGGGAAATTTGGTCTAAGTTCCTTCTTTCCTAGATAGAGGAAATTCCCAGGGAAAGCCTTATTCTTTCTCTGTTCTTGGAAGGATGTTTCAACTTTAGTATTCAAGGGGAAAAGTAATACAGTAATAAGTTAGTGAAATACGGGATTGGACTGTAGAAAGAAAAAGAAATTAAAACTAGTGTAAAAAATCAGATGACATTGGTACTTAGCACCTTCCCTAAGTACCTGTAGAATTATGTGGGTTTGCAGAAGCTGATTTATTAATTAATACCTAGGGGATACATTCAGCTAGTTTAAGCTGCAATCACCAGCTGGAAGATCTTATTTACCTCATCAGTCCCTAAAGTGGAAGTTATATTTTTCTGAGCTATTTTCCGATAACTTTGCTATTTATATAACTCAGAAGCACAAGTGATGGAGAGCACACTTATTTTATTAGAGGAAGACAATGATAATAAATTTAATCTATTACTTTTGCTATGAGAGCTGTTTGCTGTATGCACAAAAACTAATAGATTACATCCATTATATAAACTATTGCTATCACTGAAACCAAATAACATTTCCTCTTAAAAAGCTACTAACCTGCAGTGCATCTGTGAGGTGTGTCAGTTCTATTGAACTGCAGAAAACACTCTTCTTTTACAGAGAAAAGGCATATCATGCAGTGGGGTTATTGACACAATATAGCCCCCTGACTTATACAAAAGACTGCATTCTAATAGGCCTTATGGAGTCTCATTGTCTTGGCTTTAGTGAGTTTGGCAGCCTGTCACATTTTGCTAAAGGAAATCAGATCAGCACTGCCTAATGTGGAGAAGTCACAGCTGTTGGCTAGTAACATGAGCAGAAGGCTCAGCATTTCTGATCTGCAGTCAAAACCCCTGGGCCTCTAGCGGTCTGGGGAATACAGTACAATACCATACACTAACAATATTCACCTTTCAAAAGGAATATTCTGCCACTTCCCTTCAGGATTATAAAACTGAGGAATTACAGTTCAGCCATCCCTATATGAGGAATTATAATTTTTAACATAGATTGGTATGTGATAATAGGCATTGTTATTAGACAAATAAATTCTTTATTTATTTATTTATTTATTTTTAAAATGAAACAATTGCTGCCCAAAGTGTTCCAGAAGATGATGGCACTGTGGTGACAGCTACAATCTGCCCTGTAGTCGGCATTTCCAACAGCTGTAAAATAGATGTTCCTGCAGAGGAGTGGCAGTATATGAAATAAAACCGTCAGGGAAGATGCACACCAACTAGATTCTTGCCTTTTTTGCAATTCAATGGTATATTGCATGAAAGGACCTCTTAATGCCTCATTTAATTAGTGTTTTTGCAATGCTTAATAAACGATTCATCTCCTAACGAATCTATGAAGATTTATCTCTTTGCCTTTGATTATAGATGAGAGATGCTGAAATGAATGCAAACCACACATCGTCAGGTTGTCAAGTGTATCAACCCCAGCACTGAGCACTCAGACTACCAGTACAAAAACATTACCATTTGGTCCTTGTACAAGACTGCCAAAAATAGGTCCTATAGTTTCTGTACTCTCTAATCAAACTGTATTGAAAGAAACCTAGTATTCCCATAGGTTCCCCAGATCTCTAACAGACAGAGTAACAAGTGTCTACTTTTCAAATTTCTACTGCCAATGTTTATCGCAGGGAACTTGAACTAACATTCTGTTTGCTTTATTTGCCACAATGCTGAATCATGTCCAACCTCAACTTCATCTTTTACTCAAGATTCGTTTGCTTAAACATAATCCAAACACTTGCAGCTGCCCCATTCCCAGCTTCTGCTTTAGGACTAAAGCCAGAAGAATTTGCTATGAAAGTCAGTGGAGCGTGTTTGATAGTTAATGGCCAGTTACTGCTTCACATTCAGCAGTCACTGGGAACTATATTTGAAGTATGGGCCTATCTGGCACAATTAAAAATACCAAACTGGCCTTTGGGAATGAGCTTAACCACCATATGTCCATTCTGTCATTCGAGACCAACAGCTGAAGACACTGGAAGGTGTGCGTTCAAGTCAATGAGAGCTGAAGGGACTACCTGCTGAATGAGCATGTCATCCTCAAGAACTGCAAACAGGCACAAGTGAGAGATTAACTTGTCCTTTATGTCTTAACATACTGAAGCAGAAACTCCAACCAGTGCAAATGGAAAGACGGCATATAGATAAAAAACAACAAACAACAACAAACAAACAACAACAAAAACTTTGCTCCAATGGACTCACAGTATGAGAATGAAATGTATGAAAAGTGGATGAGATATGCTTGTTGATGGGAAAATTATTTTCTCACTATGATAAAGTGTTCCCTCCAGATCCTGTCTTAACATAAGGATTTTCCTCTCTCCTTGTTCAGAAAAGGAAAGCTACAAACCACATCATTTCATTACAACTACTTTCTTAAAATGCAGTCTGTTCTGATCAAAAGATCAAACTTTTCTGGATTTTCAACAACTATTGTAATTGTTTTTCATATCAATTGATTTTAATTGTAACACTGTACTGCTACAGCCCTATTGTCCGTGTCCTTCCAAATTGTCAGTTACTTAAATGAAAAAATAAAAGCTGGAAAGCACATTGTTGTAATTGATTTCTATGTTGCAATTGTCTTATCAGAAACAACATTCGTCTGTTGAGGCACACACACACACACACACACACACACAAAAAAAAAACTTTCCTAAAAATAAAATTGAAAAGAAAAGGTAAAATAAATCAATTAATAAATAAATAAAGACAAAAATCCATTGCTGTTTCACTTGTGCTTTTTAGGGCAACAATTTGAGGCTGTCATTTTCAGTCCCCTGTTACAGTTTTGGAAATATGTTAAGCATTCCAGTGAGTATACTGATTACAAAGAAAAAATGTTTTTCATTAATATTCTAACAAGGTTGCTTTCCCCACATATGTTAAGTCGAACGGCCCCTAACTAGGCTACTTCTTGCCATGCCATGCCTTGTCTTCTCCCATGCTGCCTTTTCCCTACGCTACCCAACAAGTGTTTGACCAGTAAGTACAGCATGCATCTTGACTCGTTTGGAAGAAGGAAAGGGCTGACTTGCTAGATGAAAAATATTCTCAAAATAGATGAGGCAGATGTCTGCTAGTCTTACTCTCAACGGAAGGAGAAAGCATGAGAAAGCACTAAACTTCCTTCTGATGCCCAGGCCCTTGGCACACATATACATAGATAGGAAGCAGTTAAAACCCTTTTGATTCTTTTTCCAAACAAAACAAATGAAATACTCTTCTCTTCTTCACAGTGCCTTGAAAATGAAAACATTGGTCTGCTCAATTGTTTTTTGTTTTTGTTGTTGTTTTTCTTTTTTTTTTTTTCTTCAGACCACAGTTCTTTTTTCTCTTCAGTAAGTGCCTGCAGTGAGTTGACCTCTGTTGTGTGGCAGATGCCCAACCAGCTGCACTCTCAACAGGACCTGGAATAAGAAACTAACGTGGAAAATCTCGTGGTCAGTATAATGACAGGGAGATCACTTAAGAATGATTTTCACAAGCAAAACAGGCTCAACCTCCCAGTTAAATCAGATACAGAGTGAGAGACAAAGTGACACCTTCCCCCGGCACCCTGCGTAGTTCTGATGGAGATACCCGGAAATGGCCAGAATCGTCTGTTTCTGGCACCAGTGGAGCCCTTGACCTCTTCTCACAGAACCCACTGCTTAAGCACCACACTCCACCAAAGCTCTCCCATTTATGCCCGATACAGTGCCCTTGTGTGTGCTAGAAAGCTGGTGCACACATGTGCAGTCACACGCAACCATCTGTCACAAAACTATTTGTTGATAACTGCAACAGTTACACATGGGTCCCCGATCAGAATCACAAAATCATAGAATAATTAAGATTGGAAAAAAACTCCAAGATCATCTGGTCCAACCATCACCCTACCACCAATGTCACCCACTAAACGATGTCCCTAAGCACCATGTCCAACCTTTCCTTCAACACCCCCAGGGACAATGACGTCACCACCTCCCTGGGCAGCCATCAGATAACCTTTCTGGAATAAATCTCAGTTAGTGTGACTGACCAGGTGTACTGGGTCTGGCTGGTTGCAGTTAACTTTTCCCACAGCATCCAATACAGTGCTGCACTTTTCACTTGTAGGTGGAAGAGCAGTGGTATCACACCAATGCTTTAGCTACTGCTGAGCAGTGCTGGCACTGCATCAAGGCTGTTTCTCCAGCTCCCCTCCAACCCTAATGCTAATAGGCTGGGGTAAGCAATAGTTGTGGAGGGGACACAACTAGGGCAGCTGACCTAAATTGTCCATCAGTTACATGATAACAGACCTTTTTGGTACCCAACATTGGGCCTGAAGGATTGGAATAATAACAGATTTGACCAGAATGTGTTAGAGAAATAATATTTGTTTAACAGTTGCTGGTCATAATGTTGACTGATTTGCTCTCAGTGTTGTTCTGTGTGATCCATGTCATGTTCCCTCTTCTGCTGCATGTTGGATTTGAGATCTTAAAGGTTGTGTTTGTCTTTTTCAGTTTGCTGCTCCATAAAGCGCTGGCCTAGAGCTTGATCTGGCATTTGGGACCTTCATTGCTATCATCCTTGCACTCTGGAAACTATCTCTCAGAGACTATTAACAATTATACCTTCTCCTTTTTCTCCCCTGAGAGCCAATTGGTGGAGGAAATAAGAGATGGTACCTTTCCTTTCTCTTCCTGAAGGCTAGCTACAATACCTCCTGAGTATTTTGAACATCTTTGGTTAATCAATGTAACCCTTCCGCTATGTCTCCAGAATGTGTTTCCAGCTTTTCCTAAGATGAAATGACTATCTAAGAATACCACTCAGGAACATGCCACAAGGCAGGACAGATGACAAGGTACGTGGGAGAATTTGGGTAGGCACACAGAACAGTAGGTATCTCCACTACTTTGGGACTCCACCCTTAAACACATGCAGAATCCTGAAGTACTGATAAAATTTTTGGAAAAAAAAATAGTATACCCTGGCAATTCCAAAGAGACACAAATTACCACAATGTGCTCGGGCCTGGCCCACACCTGCTGAGCCCTGTTTAGCACCTTCAACGGGAAGAAGAGGTCTCTAGATCTGATGACAAAACAACAGACACTGTGGCTAAAAAACAGAGAGAGAACCTACACTAGCCCTTATAGTCAACAATAGTCATCAATGGAAGTGGAAGTCAGGTCATTTAATAAGGGAAGAACAAGCTGCTCCTAAGAGGGAGCAGGAGGAAGAATCATAAGAGGCACACTGCTCTGTAGCAGAGCAAACACAAGAACAGGGAAGAGAAAAGAGAGAAATCTTAAGTCAGAAACTATCTGATCTATATGATCCAATCATAGCCTGGGCTGCCTCAAGAGCAGCAAGGCCAGCAGGTTGAGGCAAGTGATTCTCCCCATCTTCCCGTGTACTCTGCTCTCCTGAGACCTCACCTAGAGTGCTGCAGTCAGATCTGGGGCCTACTGTACAGGGAGACATGGACCTGTAAGACAGGGCCTAGAGAAAGGACGTGAGGATTAACAGGGGACTGAAAAACCTTTCCTGTGAAGACAACCAGATGGAGTTGGGGTTGTTCAGCTTGGAGAAGGGAAGGCTCCAGGGAGACCTTACAGCATCCTTACAGTACCTAAAAGGGGCTTAAAGGAAAAAAGAGGAGGGACTTACTGTCAGGGAGTGTGGTGATAGGAAGAGGGGTAACAATTTAAAACTAAAAGAGGGTAGGTATAGATTAGGCATTAGGAAGAAATTCTTTATGATGAGGGTGGTGAGGCACTGGCTGCCCAGAGAAGCTGTCGATGCCCCATCCCTGGAAATATATAAAGCCAAGCTGGATGGCGCTTTGGGCAACCTGATCTAGTTGAAGGTGTCCCCAAAATGGCCAGGCAAGCAAGGGAATTAAACGATCTTTAAGGTCTCTTCCAACAGGTCTCTTCCAACCCAAACCATTCTGTGATTCTATTACCACTATTCCTGAGTCAGCTGTGAAATATGTGAAAAGATTTCAGCCATCACCCAGGCTATAACATTGTCACCTGGTTGCTCCAATGCTGGGGTAATGGAGCCAGGAGTCAGGAATGAAAGACCAGCAGCTGGGATCCCTTCCTAAGAAAAGGACATTGACGAAGTGTTTGGAAAGGGGGCAAAAGTCCTCAGCCTCTGGAGTCCACTCCTGTAGGGCTTAAATGATAGGTATCCTTTCAAGGAAGAGACTGTAAATTACTTAAGTGGACCAATATGGAGGCAGGTATCTAGTATGCAAGGAAATCAGCCATGAGGGAGGTGATCTATAGCAACCTGGACAATAACCAGGCATCCAGAGACACAGATGAAGTCCAGTGCAGAGGGGCCATGCAGTGAAAATTTTTACAGAGCACTCCGCTATCCTAAGCCAGCATCTTGACATTCATGAACAGGACAGGCACAGAGGCACCAGTGGTGAATGGATTGGCCAGGAAACTCTGGCAATACAAAGAAAATCTCTTTGCCTCCCTACAGACCTCCATCTCACGTGTGCAGAAACTGTCCAAACAGCTTCAACAGCTTGAATACAGTATGTTTTCCTCCTCATTTAAACACATCAGTATCTCAGCTATGAGGAGTCAGCATTTCTATTCTCAAGAGAAAGGGTACTGTGGGCATACGCCACACGGCACCCTATGGTTTTACCTGCGTGACCACAGGGAGGACATCAGCACATGTGACAGCAAACCTAACTTGAACCTACCTGCTCATAAGAAAATACAAAGACTTGAGAGGTTGAAGTCTGGGTTCCACCCTCTTCCCAGATACCACTCATCACCACAGAAGCAGTGGCCTGTTTGTGGGGAACAGGTGGGCAGCACCAGGCCCCAGTTAGCCATCATCTCAGCTGCAATCTACTGCCATGGGCACCTGAGAACATGGATGGCCCATGGTGAGGACACCAAGTGATGGAGCAAAACCATGCAGCCTTCATTTCTTACCCTCGGGCACCAGCAGAGCCTGTCCCAGCCTAGCTCGTGGCTGGACTCCTGCTGAGCGTGTGTGTGAGGCTTGGAGCATCGAGTGAGGATTTGGTGGAGCCATGCTGTGGGGCTGCCGGCAGCTGTTCTCAGTGCCCGTCCCCATAGTAATTGCCCATGTTTCCCTGGCCCTGCCTGGCTCAGGTAGGTGGGGCCCTGCGGGGTGCACTCACAGCAGTGCAGGTGAGCTGTGTGGGCACATGTGTCCTGCGGCAGCCTGCAGGGGGCACGGGATGGCCCAGCCATAGGGCTGAGGGGGTTCCTGCTGAGGGGCTGGGGCATTTTTCTGCCCTTTGCTGTGCTAGCAAATGACAGTGGCCGCTCTCTCTTCCAGCACACGACACCCTTTGACAGCTGCAGCTCCAGTGCAGTGGAGCAGCACCTCATCCTCAGCTCTCCCCACACCACTGCACTGCACGCTGGTCATGGCCACGACATCGCACTGGACCTGTCCCATCTGCCACAATTCTATGATTCTGTGACACTTGGGATGGCCTGCCCATCATCCTACCATGGCAGCACGAATTCTGCTTTGGATGCCTGATGCAAGGGGCCAGGCAGAAACAACACTGCCCACTCTGCACGGGGCCAATCAAGGCCATCAAGTTCTCCGTGTGGAAGCAAAATGATTTCATGCAGTTGTGCAGCGAGGAGTACCTCGAGCACGTGGGGTTCCTGGAACCCCGTCCTGCCAGCCAGCTCTACAACGGCCCTGAGGCGGACCTCGAGGGCTCCCAAGACACCTGGGAGCCAGAAGAGAGCCCTGAGGCCACCCCCAGCCCTGCTGCCTCCCCCCGGGACACTCCTGTCCCCATCCTGCTCTCCTCCAGCAGCCCAGAGGGTTCTGACCTCGAGGAGCTGCCCAGCACCTCCAGTGCTGCCCTGCGTGGGGGTCCTGGCCACCCGCCCACCACACCCATCCCTGAGGAGGAGCAGGAGGAGACCTTCAGAGAGCCTGAAGAGGAGGAAGGAGAACATGATGCGGTGCCAGGCTGCAGCCAGGGACCCTCTCCTCCTGGCCATGGCAGGGACAGCTCACCTGGGGGGCCCTGGCGCCCCCCGAAGAGGAGGGCCGACAGCAACCCGGACTCTCCCCAGCCCTGCAAGAGGCCCCTGCGCCTTTAGCAGGGCACATCTGGGCTTGTCATACAAATAAAAAGTTGTCACCCTGACACAGACAGTGTCTTGGTCTTCTTCGTAGAATCATACAATCCTACAGCCATAGAAACGCAGAGTGGCTCAGGTTGGAAGGGACCTTAAGGATCACCTAGTTGCACTCCCCCTGCCATGGCCAGGGATGCCACTGTGATGATATATGGCATAGTAATTCGTGTCAAGAAGATGGTTGATATTAATAAAGAAGGGGGAGATGGGGGATTGTGGCCATGGAGGTCGGCAAGACCCGTGGTTGGTGGCAACATCAGACTCTTAACGATGAGGCCATCAGGAATGTAAAAGAGTTTAGAGGGAATAAAGAAGGGTGGTTGAGGAGATGCCATGCAGTCTCGGGTTGCTTGTTCTCCAGCCATTAAGGCATGGAAGTTGCTGCGTGTTTGCTGTTGCTGTTATAGCAAAGTTGTTTGACCAATGAAAAGCTGTTTTGAAAAGAACTGCTGTGGGGAGAAGGGTATAAGAGGGGAGCCTGTCCTCAAGATGAAAAAAGCAACCCGATGAAGTTATGTCATCAAAGTGGTGAAGGATCTGGTGGTTAAGATGGATGAGGAGCACATGAGGTCTCCGTGTTTGTTCAGCCTGCACGAGACTGAGGAGAGGCCTCGTGGCGGCCCGCAGCGTCCTCACAAGGGGAGCAGAGGGGCCGGCGCTGAGCTCTGCTCTCTGGGGACACTGACAAAACTCGAGGGAATGGCAAGGAGATGGGACAGTGGAGGGTCTGGCTGCAGGTGAGGAAAAGAGTTTTCACCAACATGGGGCTTGGCCACTGAAACAGGCCTCCCAAGGAAGTGGTCACGGCAGCAAGTTTTGTGAACTGCGGGAGTTCACAAAACGTCTGGGAAGTGCTTTCAGACACGTGCTTTGGTTTTTGGGGGTCACCCAGAGCGATGGGCTCTGAGGTCAGCCGGCAACGGGCTGTGACCTCATGGGTCTCGTTGCTTATCTTGGGGCGCCGTCAGAGCCTGGCCCAGCCTGGCTCGTGCCTGGACTCCCGCTGAGAATGTGTGCGAGGCTTGGAGTGCTGAGCAAGGATTTCTGGAGAGGATTTGTTGGAGCTGTGCTGTGGGGCTGTTGGCAGCTGCTCTCAGTGCCCATCCCCACAGCCAGTGCCTGCTTTTCCCCAGCCCTGCCTGGCTCAGGCAGCCGGGGCTGTGCAGGGAGTGCTCGCAGCAGTGCAGGTGAGCTGTGCGGAGACACGTGCCCTGCGGCAGAGGGCAGGGGGCACAGGACTGCCCGGATGTGGGGCCAGGGAGGTTTCTGCTGAGGGGCTGGGGCATTTTTCTGCCCTTTGCTGTGACAGCAAATGACTGTGACCACTCTCTTCCAGCACATAACTCCCTTTGACAGCTGCAGCTCCAGTGCAGTGGAGCAGCATCTCATCCTCAGCTCTCCCCACACTGCTGCACTGCACGCTGGTCATGGCCATGACATCGCACTGGACCTGTCCCATCTGCCACTATTATGTGACTCTGGACATTCGGGATGGCCTGGCCTTCATCCTACCATAGCGGCATGAATTCTGCTTTAGATGCCTGATGCGATGGGCCAGGCAGAAACAACACTGCCTGTTCTGCACAGGAGAGACGGTAGCCATCAAGTTCTCCGTGTGGGAGCAAGATGACTTCTTGGCATCTACTCTTTGTAGATATACCCAACACCTCTCACTGCCCATGTCCCCACAGAGCAGAAGATGCATGAGGTGTTATGGAAGGAGCTGGACCACAGTGCTGGCAGGGTTCATTGGCCCATGTTTTTCCCACCAGTCTGTCCAAAACCAACACAGTTTCCAACTGAACATGCAGCTCCCCTTTGGTGTCCTCCACCCTGAAATCTGGCCAGGCCTTTTCCAAGATCACCGCAGTATTCTTGAGTCTGTGAGGCCATGGCTGTGGCAGTATCCACAGCAGACCTACGGGGCCATCAAGTTCTTGGTGTGGGAGCCTAGACTTTTCACAGCTGTACTCCACCCTGAAATCTGGGTATCCCTTTTCCAAGATCACCTCAGTATCCTTGAGTCCATGATGCCTCAGCTATGGCAGCAGCTGAAGGAGATCTACATGGCCAAGTGGTGGAAGACAGCCGTAGTGGAAACTCTCTTTCTCTCCATCCTCTGCCTCCATGAGTTGCACGAGGAGGACCTTCTCAAAGAGCTGGAGCTGCTGGTCTGTAGCACTACACATTAATCCTTGCGCACCAGATCTTTGTGGTCATTATGCACGACTGCAACAAAGAGGTTTGCAGGCAGCTGGACCAACAGGACTGCTTCACTGCCAGGGTACAAGGACAGCCCCATGAATGCCCCTGGACCAGGCACCTCCAGCATGCCCATAGGATGCCACCTCAGCAAGCTCTTAAGTAGGGAGCTGCAGCGGATGGAGCTCTGGGTTCATGTGGGTGGTGCTCATCCCCACATCTAGCCATCTCTTTCCCAGGTGCACCCCAATATCCTTAAGCCTGTAGTTTTTGTGGCTACAACAGGAGCTGCAGCTCTATGAAGCTGAGTAAGAATTCACCCTTTGTATCTACTATTTGTGTATTTCTTATGTCAGTGAGTAAAGACTATTACTTTTTAAAAGGTACTTGTAAAACTACTGTGTGCCTTGTTCCATGTGCCCTTGGCTTCTTAACCCCCATAGAGATGTGCTTCTGAGAAATGATACTTTTAACCGAACAGAATGTAGCTTTGCATTTCCATGAAGGACAAAGATGCTGTGGCATCTTTGGCATCTCACAGCTGTGCCATACAAACCTGTGAAAGAAATAGTTTTTCAGCACAGAAACTCAGAGCACATTAGAGCACAAAAGCCAACTGGAGTGAGAATGACCAAAGCAAAGTGTTCTATGCCCCAGAAGAAGGGCTTGACTTTTCAGATATTGTAAAGAATGCATCCTGACGCTGCTACGACCATGCTGGAGGTTGCCAAGTAACTGCATTCATCTTTGGTCTATGTGCACAACAAATCTCTTTGAAGCTGGTGGGCTTTTAATTCCAGCTAAATGAAAGGAATCATTTGACTCTTCAGTTAGAACCAACCAAAACAAAAGTGATACCACAGCCCTTGTATCCAGCACACAGCTAACACAGTTAAAGGTGTTATTGCCAGTAAATATGCAACCTTCTCCTCTGATTGAGATTATGCATACATTTTCTGGGAGAGCTTACATGAATAATTTTTACACTTCTTCAGCTTCAAGGAAATGTTTGTAATGCACCAGCTTGGAAAGACAAAAACAGACTGTCTTTCGAAAGAACACTAGTCTCTTGTCTTGCCCCCTCCCTTTTTTTTCCCTTTTTTTTCCTTTTTTTTCTTTTTAAAAAAAAAAAAAAAAAAATTAACAGCACACTTACAGACCATCAATCATATTAATCATATTACACCCTGAATACACCCTGAATGCACAGCTGGTGCACACAAGAGGGAATATTACAGTCTTTCACAGGATGCTGTTATCATGTGGCAGGAAAATTCACAGTGACTGTATCTCACTGACTCTCTCTACAGAATTTAGTAGAGAAGCGGCTGTGCACCATTTCTCTGCTCTCAGCAAGTTTCATCTGTAGTGTTAATCTATGTCATTGTCATGGTTTCCACCACTGCTCTTCCTCTATCCCAAACATGCCCTCCCATAGCACTCATTTGTCCCAGCCAAATTCTCCTTTTCTGCTCTTTGCTGGCACTTTGGTATACTCCATCACCTAGTGCAAACCACCCTTTGCTCATAGCAGTCTTTATTCCCTGTCATACTCTCTCTGCAGCTTTTTTTGCAGTTTTATCCTTGGCATTATTATGTCTGTATGTTGCATTTCAAAAGAATGTGTTCTTTATATTTAGAAATTCGTTAACATTCAGAGTCTGTGTACAGTACAACCTGCTTATTAAATAATAAGCACATGGCATGCAGAACGCCCACTCACTCTTGTGCATCAGTAGGAGCTGGTTGGGACGAGCTCTAGTAAATTGAGTAAAATTGTTACTACATATTCACCACATATGCCTTTGAAGCCTCTACAACATGTGCCATGAATGCATAATTAGCATAGGGAACACAGAGCAGAATTCCACAAGACTTTCTTTGGGACTTTATGGCACCACTGACTGTAAGAAAAAGTTCACTGGTCTCCAGTCAGCAAGAAATTAAATTCAATGAGTGTCAAAGTACATTCAGTGTACAAGGTTTGACTATAATTGTAACTGTGAGATTTAGTTGCTACTTAGAATTAATATTTGTACACAGCAGTTTAAATGCGAACACACAATGCTGAATTTTGAAATGAAATTTTAATAATTATGAAAAGTCTGTGTGCTGTAAATTGTATCTGGAAGCAATATCTGCATTTATGGACCCACTTTTAAAATGGGCTGGACAGAAATTTCAGTGCAAAATCTTGCTAAAGCTTTGATTACATGCTGCACCCAGTATTCGTCCTATTCCCAGTATTGGAGTGATTAGGTACTGGAGTGATATTTCTGTATACAGAACCATAGCCACAAGTAGCACTTAGCATCTTTTTAAAGCTATATTTTCAAACCTCAGTGTTGTGAATATGCAGACCTTAAGGTTCAGTGCTTACAGTTCTATGGATGAGAAGCACCCCACTTGCTCATTTTTTCCACCAGGTAGTTACCCATTTCTCATGCATAAAACCAGCACTGCCTGGTTGTATACATACAATCTAATCTGCTTTTTATTTAGGACATTTTTAACAAAAATTTTTGCATTACTCCAGCTACCAGAATATCTACCAGTATTCGACCATTCCCCTGAAAACATGGAGAACAAAGTCACTGCCCTGCAGGTGGGCTGGCACATCCATTTGTTTGACTAACAGTTTTAGTTTTTTACATTAAAATTCCAGGGTAGTTTCAGTTCTCTTAGATTGTGAAAACAACTAGTACCTCCAAAGAAAGGTCAGAGACCTGAAGGCCAGCATATCCTCACTGGTGGGCATATCTGTACCACCCACCAGCTCCTAAGGTCCTGCTCATGCAAGTACTTGCTTTTCTCCAGTCCTTGGGCAAACAGGGTCCCATGGTCACAGAACCTGTCTTCTTAGTTCATTAGCTCATGTAAGTTCCCAGAAAGTAACAGGAGACTTTCCTTTTTATTCAATGCATAGCCAGTGACTTGAGACAAAAAACTGTCTCAGACCAAAATCCAGTTCTGTGGATCTCTGTTTAAGCCATGCTTCTGTCCCACTCCCCTATAAACCCCACCAACACGAAAGGGTGAAAAATTAAATACATCTTTTCGCCTGACATGTTAAAATCTAAAATTAGAATCTATAATCTAAAAATAAAAATTAAATGAAAATGGTAATTACTTCTCTTAATATCCTATCTTCAGGGTCTTAAAATTAATAGGTGTCTAACAAGTAATAAGCCTCTTAAACTGGATGTAACCGAGCAATGTATCTCTTAGACCAGTGCTCAGTGCAGTTTGCCAGCTCTGTGCTGATCAGAATACAGAAGCAGAGAATTACATGAGGAACAACCTTCCCATACTTTGCGTAATTCAATTGCGCAGTCCATGATCATTTTTCTCCTGCAGACGCAACACACACACTACTACACTCCCTGTGGATTCAAGCTGACTGACTCCTGCTCAAAACCAAATTATCTTAAGTCTAAAGAAACAGCAATCAGGGTCATTTGTAAATAGTAACCTGAACTGAAAACTGTAATGTTAGCTTGTTAGCTATCTCAGGATTCAGAGCCAAAAGCTAAAAGATCCAAAGCAAACACCAAAGAGAATAAGAAAAATAGTAGTTACAGTAGGCACGTAGTAATAGTATGCATGTCCCAGAAAATAAATAAATTAATTAATTAAATTTAAAAAGCCTGAAACAAAGTCCTTCCTACGGTTTCAGTAAGGCATGGACTAGACCCTTGAACAAAATTCCTCCCTGTGCCTCTTGAACAACAGCAACAGGAAACTTGCACCAGAAGCCCCTAGCGCTCATCCAGCACCTTCGATCACCACCTCTCAGAAGTGGCTGGCTGGACTGGGTGTAAACAGCACGTGTTTGTCAGCAGGGAGGGAGGCAGCATTATGAGCCCTGTGAGATGAGACTGGGCGGTGCAGTGGCAGCAGCAGCCAGTTCCAACCTGCTCCAAGCAGCTCCAACATGCACCGGCAGTGCAGAGCCCTGCCCTGGGGGCAGTCCCGCAGCCAGTCAGAGGAGCCTGGGCGCGGCATGGCGCCTCAGGGCAGGGCCTGCTGTAACCAGGGCAACAGCCAGGGGTCTGCAGTGGGGGAGGAGGGGTGGTTGTACCCGGTGTTTGTGTCCCAACACCCGCTGCATTAACTCCATGCAGCAATACAGGCAGGCTTCCCAAGGTCGCACCCTGCTGTGCTTTCTGTTGTGTCCTGAGAATGCTTTTAAGTTTGACTGAAAAACACGTAAGCTGTGCCTTTTATTACAGTAAAAGAGGTGTTTTTATAAATACACAACAAAAGGGTGACTAAGGAGAAGCTCAATCCTTTATTGCATGTGAGAAGAAACATGGTAATGACAGGTGAAAAGAAACTGAGCTACTTAACGCTCTCTTTCCTGCAGTCGTTAATAACAAGACTAATTGTTTGCAGGATACCCAGCCCACTTAGCTGGAAGACAGAGACAGGGAACAGAATAAAGCCCATATAATTCAAGGAGAAAAGGTTACCAATCTACTTTAACACTTGAACACAAATCTATGAGGACAGATGGGATCCACCCAGGGGTGCTGAAGGACCTGGTTGAAGTGCTTACCAAGCCACTTTCATTAATTTATCAGCAGTCCTGGCTCACCAGGGAGGTCCCTATTGACTGGAGGTTAGCAAATGTGACAAGAAGGTTCACAAGGAGGATCCAGGGAATTACAGGCCTGTCAGTCACACCTGGGTGCCAGAGAAGGTCATTGTGTAGATCATCTTGAGTGCCATCACATGGCATGTACAGGATAACCAGGTGATCGGACACTATCAATACAGGTTTTTGAAAGGCAGATGCTGCTTGACTAATCTGTTTGTAATAAAATGATACACTTAGTGGGTGAGAGAAGGGCTGTGGATATTGTTTACTTGGATTTTAGCACAGCATTACGATAATTTTTTCTCACAGCGTTCTCTTGGAGAAACTGGCCGTTCATGGCTTGGATGCATGTACTGTTCACTGGTTAAAAATCTGGCCCAAAGGGCTGTTGTGAATGGAATTAAATCCAGTCGGTCGCCAGTCACAAGAGGTGTTCCCCAGGGCTTAGTCCTGGGGCTAGTTTTAACATTTTCATCAGTGATCTTGATGAGGGGAGTCAGTACACGGTAAGTTTGTCGACAACATCATGTTGGATGGGAGAGTTGATCTGCTTGAAGGTAGGAAGGCTTAGCAGAGGGATCTGTACAGGCTAGATTGATGAGCCACATCCAATTGTATGGTATTCAGCAAAACTAAATGCTGTGCTCAGTCGTGCACATGGGTCAAAACTACCCAATGCAACCATACATAGCATGTTATCTACAGAGAAAATTGTCTAGAAGTTTTACTCTAAAGAGCAAATCAAATCTACTTGATTATATTAAATCACATTGATTTACTCTAAAGGTTAAATCAAAATCTGAAAAATACCTGGGTTTTATGTCGTGTCTAGTTTTGAATGTATCACTGATTTTCTTCTCTGACCATTTCACTTAAGGTGGAGAATTAATTATCCAGAAACATGCAGTGTCTACACAGTGCCATGATTATTCTCCTCCAAGTAGTAATTTAATTTTGCAGTTGAGCAGGGCATATACTGGTTTCATTCATCCTGGACAGGACAGATGGCGTTCACATGTCTTGCCCACATGGTAGCCATGTCTCAGAGCAACTGATAACCTCATCTGCCTTTTCTAAGGCTAGAGTAGGGAATGGAGAGCATATGGTGACCTCCAGGAGTCAGAACCGGCAAATGCCCTCCTTATAAATGCTGAGTTTATGCTTTCTGAGGCTGCTGAACAGCTGTTTGGGTGGTGTTTGGAGGAGCCAATCCATGAGCTAATCACTGCAAACTAATATTTTGGTAAAACCTCAGATGTGATTTCTTTATGCAGTAGCTGAAGACTTTGGTGTGGTTGCAAGTAAGGTTTGCTTTGTGGGTCTTCTAGTGTGACAGAAATGAGGCCTGAGAACAACTTGGGAAAGTTAAAGTAACCCCAGTCTGACAAGGGCTTGGACCTAATAGGGAGTCTGAGCAGAGACTTATCTATATAACTTCAGAGCGAAAAGACCTTTGGAACACCAGTTTATCCCCAAATGCAGCCTGACAAAATGTAGGTCAGAGTAGGGACTGCAGTAAAAGAAAAAGCACAACCTGTTCCATGAAGTCTAAACCACTTTCAGCATTCTCTTGGCACATCGTAACTCTCAGTAGAAGAGGTGCAGATTCATGGCTGATGTAAATCCACAGAACTTCATCAAAGTCAGCGGGGTTCCTCTAGTTTAAGCCAGCTGGGGAATCGAGTCTCAAATCTCTTAGTCATAACAGTATGCTGTAAGCCAAGAGAAAATTAGTAGAGGAAATAACACATAAAATTGGTGCTGTGCTGATTTTCTGTGATAAACAACTTATCATAAATATTTAAAATCCATTATAACTTTTTATTTATTCTTAAATACAGTATGCTAATTTTGTAATGCTAAAAACATTCAGTCCACTTATTTGCATAATTGCTGTACTGCAGTTTGTTAGAAGTTTTGATTCAAGATACTTATAAGTGATAGCATGATTGTAAGTTCAGTTGAAATGAGAAAAAAAAAAAAAACAATGGCAAAAAGAAAAAACTTTCAATGCAAAATACGTTATAATAACTAACATAGATAAGAGGAGAGAAAAATTACTATTTGGGCAGAGAAAAGCTTTCCATAAATTAGAACTATCTCTTGGGTGCGAAGACATCATAATAGTCTGAGCAAATGTTGAGTAAGATGCTCTGGATAGAATAAACAGCGTTACAGTGCTGCAGTGATTAAAATATTAACTGTATTTAACTGTAATTGGCAGCAATTCAGCAAAAGTGATTTTTTTCTGAATAATGGCATCAGTTTGAAGAAAAAAGGATGTAATCTGGGAAAACGAATGAGTGTTTCAGCTTTTCTATTACTAATTTGTCAGCTAAGTGTATCCTCTTGTGTAGTTATGCCCTGTCTCAGGTATGTGTATGTAGCATCCGCAGATTTCTGGGCACTTAGAAGAAACAAATTGAAAGTACAAGCACGTACTAGCCCATTGGGTGGAGTCAGATAAATCATAGAATCATAAAATCATTAAGGTGGGAAAAGACCTCCGAGATCATTTGGTCCAACTGTCCTCCTGCCACAACCCACCCACTAAATCATGTCCCTAAGCACCACGTCCAGCCTTTCCTTAAACACCCTCAAGGATGGTGCCACCACCACCTCCCTGGGCAACCCGTTCTAACGCCTGACTGCTTTTTCTGAGAAGAAATGTCTCCTCATTTCCAACCTAAGCCTCCTGTGACACAACTTGAGGCTATTTCCTCTACTCCTATCACTAGTTATCTGTGAGAAGAGGCCGACCCCCAGCTCTCCCCACTTTCCTTTCATGTAGCTGTAGAGAGCAATAAGGTCTGTCTCTCCTGAGCCTTCTCTTCACCAGACTAAACAACCCCAGTTCCCTCAGCTGCTCCTTACAGGACTTGTGTTCCAGGCCCTTCACCAGCTTCATAGATCTTCTCTAGACATGTTCCAGGGCCTCAATGTCCTTCTTGTACAGAGGGTCCCAAAGCTGAACACAGTACTCAAGGTGCGGAGTACCAGAGCAGAGTACAGGGGGACAATCAGGGACATCAGTACCTCCCTGGCCCTGATGGCTACACTATTCCTGATACAAGTAAAGTAGTTCATAGCATGCTATGTAAGAGGCTTTATCAGAATCATTCCCTGTTCTCATGTATACAAATGAATTGTAACCCAAAGGGGAGAATTGAATACAGAAATTGGTCTAATCCAGGACAATTCCAAGGTTTTCCAAGGTTTGGAGGCAGCTCAGCCTTGGAGGCCAGCACCAAAGCGTCTCTGCAAACTTTACAGACTTGCCAATGGAAACCCTCAGTGTCCAAGACTGCCCAAAGCCAATATTTCAGCATGCCCATTTCAGTCTAGCGTAGAACTTTTTACTGTAAAATCCAATAGTTCAGAATAGCACAAAATATGGGTGAGGAGGAATAGGAGAAGTTTTTTTTAGAGGTTTATTCAGAAATGTTTATTTTAAAAATCCCTCAGAATACCATGCCACCAGTACCATGTATCAGGTAAAAGCAAGGTAAGCCATGAAGAAACACCTGTGTGAAATTACCAGTGTTCAAAATCCCACCAAAAGAGGGGCAGAGTATGGAAACAGGACTTTATAAAATATCCTTGGGAGAAACTTCATGGCAAATTTATATGGAAAAAAGGAGACATATTTTAGAGTGTTGGCCCTTAGCAGAAACATTAAGAGTTTGGTGACTAAACATCTAAAATACACTATTCCACACATCTTGGGGGAAAGCATTGTTTCTGCAGGGAGGTGGAAGAAATATGTTTTTTTATTTTCTTCTCTTTCTTTTTTTTCTTTTTTTTTTTTTTTGTAATATGACAAAATTGTCAGGATGAGAGTTTTGACATTTGACATTTCCCTATGTTTGAGGTAAGCACAGATGGGAGGAACCAAGCAAAAAAGAAAAAAAGCTTTCAGTATTTAATCATAGACATTATTAAATGCTCAAGTGTTGCAGGAGGTAATGCAAGGGGAAGAAAGAGAGATGGGAAGTTGAAGTCTTCATGGTGAAATAATTCTGGGGATAAGAGCATCAGTTGCTGGCATGAAGAAGCAACAGAGTTTGAAATAACTTCACAGGTTTTCACAAGCAAAAATGGCATCTCTCTACTTTGAAAGGGGAGTAGCAGGCAAGAAACATATCCCTTTAGACTGGGGATTCACATGCACTAGAAGCAGGTTCTGAGATGGACTGTAATGATCTGGAGATAGCTGTGACAGAGTTGGAGATACACAGACAGCTCTGCTTAGTCTGCAGTCCAGCAATTGAGACTGGTGTTGTATCCACTACTAACAGGGACAATCATCGTTGTAGAGACCTGTAGAACAGAGATAGTAAAACAACTATAAGAGATACAGGCATGTATAGAAAAGGATGGTGAAAAGCATGGTTAACTCCAAAACCAAATTAAATACGTACCTATTCACCAGTGCTTTCAAGGTGTGTTGCTCAGGCTTCTGATTGAAACCTGATTAAAAAAGCACAAGTTTACATGCTGGGATGTACCTCACCCTTGACAGGTAAAAGGAGTTTCTGTGCTGTCTTCCATTTCACTAAAGTACTGAATTCACTTTTTCTTATATGTTTGTACAGAACACATTGCAGGTAAACCATGGACCTTGACAAATCAAGGTAGAGATATTATGATCAATTTGGTTATCAGCTACAAGGACGGTGTTAATAGTTTGTGTAGGCGCAACAATACAAAACATAACAAGCCACCAATGGTTCTGTTTATTTTAGTGCTACTCTTCATTTCAAAAATAAGCAAAGAAGGTGGCATTTCAAAGCAATTTTTAAATATACTAAAATCACAGCTGTGAAAGAAATAGGATGATGACAGCTGTGTAATCTGAGTTTGCTCTTCCTCACAGATAACAGCAACAGCATTGACCTGCTGTGAGGAGTGGGGAAATGCTGATTTTTTGGAAGTTTTAATTACTGTTTGCCTGACCCACTTCTAGAGCTGAAAATTAATCACTTTCTGATTTGTTTATTTTTAAACCACAACCCATGCTGGCAGGGATTCAATGCCTAACAGAAGTACTAAAATCACATACCTACAGTGTCATGGATCAAAGCTGACTTCCTAGAATAAAAGTAGTCATATAGTCTCTCTCCAATCTGTTGGCATTCGAACTAAAGGAAAAGGAAAGCTTTAAAATACAGGTACAGTGCATGGGGGCCCTTTCATCCTTTCATCTGATGAATTGAAACAATGGCATTCCCAGGCCAGCTGGACCCTCTTAGTTCTGTACTGAACATTATGTGCAATTTGTTGACTTCTCCAAGCCCAGCAGCCTCCCTCCTTGCTCATGACATGACTTTTCCTCATCCTAAAACTATTCCCTCCCTTTTTTCAAAGGATCCTCAGGAAGGAAAAAAAATAAAATAAAATAAATAAAAGGAAAAAAAGGTTTACAGAGAAAACTGACAGCAGCCTGGGGGCTAGCAAGCAAGTCAGATGTTTTTGGGCTTCGCTTGTTCCGCAGGTGTTATGTTCTTGTGTGCCCAAACTACTAACTGTAATTTTAATATTATTGTTTTTCTATCAACTTCTGGCACAAGATTTGCAATGCTTGCTTGAAGGAGTTTTTATCAGTCGTTGTCTGGTATAGTCAGTGGAAGCTGCTGTCTCCTCACTTTGCTTAGTGACAGTTGGCAGATGTCTCCATTTCTCAGTGAAAGGAAAACTCCTAGCTGTTCAGAGTCTTCTCACTGAACTTGGTCAACTATCCTCATTTCTTTTAAACATGAGCAGCACTGTTCCTTGTCAAAGTGCAGACATGAATTTCAGTCTGAATTTCTTTCTTTGAATGGCTAATCACAACACATCAGTGTAGACCACAGGCAATTCTTGTTAGAGGCAAATAAAAACTTATTACTACAAATTTGTAAGTACTTCAGATGAGCAAAGAACTACAGTCCTTCATCAAGAAAAGATATTTTAGATCCAGACAACTTGTGCTTTGTGGGTGTCATACAGCTGAAGTGGTGTAGAGCCTTAAAGTTGAGACTCCCTCCTGCTTGTCTGGAGAAATAATGGGTCTCTGAAACAAGTACCATCCATTCCACTTGTTGACCATGCAATTTATCAGCTATGTGAACATTTTGGATAGACAGAGAAGAACACAATGTGTCAGATGTAAAAGTCAGCTAAAATGTCAGCAGCATGACAATGCAAGGACTCTTGTTTACCACCTGTGACTTCTGTTTAACAGAGAGATTTGTTAAGAGAACACAGTATTTTTGAATGACTGCATAAAAGTATTTATCTAGTGCTGTAAATAAAGCTACATCAAATTCCCCTTTCCCTGACATCCAAGCAAGTGCATTGCTAACAATTATGGGCCACCTACAGCAACACTTTTGGACAACAGGTTTAACCTCCTAGAAGAAGGAAACTTAGTCTTGTTTTTCCCATCTGAGGAGAGAGAGCTGGAGAAACGATGGGATTTTTTGTTAAGTTTTGAATTCTCCTACAGGAGGCTTTTCAGAGAGTGTGGCAGTACCCTGGTGAGTAAACAAACCTGCCTGTGGGAAAGAACCATGAAGCAGGATAAATCAGGGAGAAGAGCTGCCAAAGTGTGTCGGGTGGTTGCAGTGCACGAAGAGAAACTGCTGAAAGCAGCAGGATGTAGACGGGCCTTAGAGGGAAGGAGCTCTTTATGAGCTCTAGAAGAGGCTGGGCAGTTTGCTACAAGCCAGAAGACCACTGGGTTGCTGGAGCAAAGCCTAAGAGAAGGCATGGCTTCTGAAGGAACACAGCGAGGTCAAAAAGAGGTGCATGTGAACCCCTTGTAGTTCTAGTCTGTCAGGCCAGATTTGCCAGACTTTCCTCCACAGGATGAGAATCTTATTTTACATTCTAATAATACTGCTTTCATACAATAGTTAGGTTTTGTGTTGGTGTTCTTTTGTTTGTTTGTTTGTTTGTTTGTTTTTCCATTTAAAGGACTTTTGGTCTCCATAAATCTTATCCATACAAAAGGAAGTTTAGGCATAACTGACTGAGAGTCCCAGCAGACTTGAACAGCTGTCACAAAAGGACAGATGGATGGAAAGAGCTCGATGTAAATGGCAGAGTCCGTGGAAGGTCATCTGTCATGCAGTAAGTAAACCACCAGAGGAAGACCTAAAGTAGCTTGAGTAGGTGCTGACCTGCTGTCACCTGGCTGGACTCCTGTCTAACTCCATGGTGACAACCTGTCTCAAGGGAGCTCAGCCTGGTTTCCCAAGAGGTTTTCATACTTGTTTCTATAAGCAGCAGCAAGGTCTGATGGATCGAGTGCACCCTCAGTAAGTTTGCAGATGACACCAAGTTAGGTGTGAGTGTTGACCTACTCAAGGGTAGAAAGGCTCTGCAGAGTGATCTGGATAGGCTGGGCCAATGGGCTGAGGAAAACTGTCTCATGAAGAAAGGCTGAGGGAACTGGGGTTGTTAAGCCCAAAGAAAAGGAGGCTCATGGGAGACCTTAATGCACTCTACAATTACCTTAAAGGAGGCTATAGTGAGATGGGGATCAGGCTCTTCTCCCAAGCACCAAGTGATAAGATGAGGGGAAATGGCCCCAGGCTGTGCCAGAGGAGGTTTAGGTTGGATATTAGGAGAAATTGCTTTACTGAAAGGGTTGTGTGGCATTGGAGCAAACTGCCCAGGGAAGTGGTTGAGTCATCACCCCTAGAGGTCTTCAAGAAATGTGTAGATTTAGAACTTAATAGCATAGTTTAGTGGTGCACTTTAGTACTAGACTGAATGTTGGACTAAGTGATGTTAGAGGTCTTTTCCAACCTGAATGATTCAACGATTCTGTAATTCTACGGGGTATGACTAGTGCAATCCTCCATGGAGAAGTTCATTCCAGCCTAGTTTTCAGCTTTCTTTCTGGTATGGTTAATGCTCTTCCTATAAACCTAGTGTTGTAGGAAACACCGGTAATTTCATAGTTTCTCACATATGGGATTATAAATCAAACTGCACCTTATCCCCCAGCAGCAAGGTGAGAGCCAAAGGAGAGGGACTTGATCGGTGTACTCCCAAGGCTGAATAAATTATTTCTTTTCTTACTTGCAGACCCATCCAGGAAGGTCCTGTGTGGTAGACGTTACAAATCACAAATGATCCATTATTGTTTCTGTCATGGAGGTGCATCTATTGACTGTGGAAATTCCTATTCTGATGAGAAAGTCTGTGTAGGCTCCTAGCAAAGCCAGCAGGTAAACGAGCTTCCAGCTCGTACAAGTGGGAAATAAAAAATGACTGTGCTTGAGAAATCTGCTTCTTGAACTTTATGAGTAAGCTCTTAAATCTTTGTGCTTCACAAAAACATAAGACACTTTAAACCATACTTGTCAAATACTCATATAGCTTCTGTGTAAATATGAATCTGTGAACTTGCATTTTGTTGTGGCCAAGGTCTTTGATTCCATGCAGATAAAGATTCATGATGCTTTCACTAACCTTCATTTATGGGGGCTCTGGGACTGCCACTGTTTGTGGTGGCTAGAGAGAGCACTTCACTCGCTAAAGTGGTAAACTTAACCCCAGTGTGTTTAGAAAAGACAGCAGTGAAGACATAGCATGTGAATGTCCTTGGAGACCCTGGTACTAAACTAAAGAAAAAGGTTAAATTCATTAGTGACCAAAGAGTTCCGTTGTCATGCAGACTTGGCCCTCAACTATTAATTTTGAGGCATATATCTGTATATTTATTACTATTATTAGGCACCTTGATAAGGATTTCTTAATTTGTTATCTCATAGAGATTCTACTTTTGTTCTGCCTAATCTGAGGAACTTCTGGTTATTAGAACTAAAAGACTGTGTTTTAATCTTTCTTAGATCCCTTTGCCTTGCCTTACCTTGCCTTTCCCTTGCCTTGCCTTTTTCCCTTTCATCGTTCCTTAATGATGATTGAGCAAAGCCACACTATAAATTCCTGGGACTGTTTCAAACAGTTATTCTGTACAACAGAGCACCCCAAGCTTTCAGGCTTTATGCCTTTTTCTTTCTGAAAAGAACTTCTACTTTCTTCTAATGCATGAAAATGAAGGAGTTGTTCCCCAAGCTGTTCATGCTTTCACCAGGCTGTATGTTACACTTTGAAGATAACAACATCTCTAACATCATGTTAGATCATTGACACTGTCTTCATGATATATTACTGTGTTTAAATTGGAGAGAGGTGGATTTGACAGATGGACCACTTAGTGGGTATGGAGTTGGCTGGATGGTTGCACCCAGTGTTGCAGTTAATGGCTCAATGTCCAAGTGGAGATCAGTAATGAGTGGTGTTTCTCAGGGGTCAGTACTGGAACCAGTGCTGTGTAACATCTTTGTCAGAAGCATGGACAATAGGATCAAGTGCATCATCAGCAAGTTTGCCAATAGACACCTATCTGTGTGTTGTGGTCAACACACTGGAGGGAAGGGATGCCATCCAGAGGGACCTGGACAAGCCTGAGAGGTGGGCCTATTCAAACCTCATAGAGTTTCAACATGGCCAAATGCAAGGTCCTGCATCTGGGCCCAGGCAATCCCAAGCACAAATACAGTATGAGCAGAGAATGGACTGGGAGCATTTCTGAGGGGAAGGACCTGGGGTTTTTGGTTGATGAGAAGCTCAACATGAGCTGACAATGTGTGCTTGCAGCCCAGAACGCTAACCATATCCTGAGCTTCATCAAAAAACAGCACAGCCAGCAGGCTGAGGGAGATGAGATGATTCTCCCCCTCTGCTCTGCTCTCATGAGACCCCACCTGGAGTTCTGGGGTCAGCTCTGGGGCCCCCAGCACAAGAAGGACATGGACCTGTTAGAGCAGGTCCAGGGGAAGGTCACAAGGATTACCAGAGGGCTGGAGCACCTCTCCTGTGAAGACAGGCTGAGGGGGTTGGGGTTGTTCAGCCTGAAGGAGAGCAGGCGCCAGGGAGACCTTATTGCAGCCTTCCAGTACCTAAATGGGGGCCTACAGGAAATCTGGGAAGGGAGTCTGTCAGGGAGTGTAGTGATAGGACAAGGGGGAATAGTTTTAAACTTAAAAAGAATATATTTAGATTAGATATAAGAAAGAAATTCTTTACTCAGAGGGTGTTGAGGCACTGGAACTGGTTGCCCAGAGAAGCTGTGGATGCCCCATCCCTGGAAGTGTTCAGTGATGTTCAAGACCAGCTTAAACAGGGCTTTGAGCAACCTGGTCTAGTGAGAGGTGTCCTTGCCCATGGCAGGGGTGTTGGAACTAGATGATCTTTAAGGTCCCTTCTGATCCAAACCATTCTGTGATTCTATGATGCAGTGTAAGTTAGCACCATGATTTCTGGATGTGGTATCTGATGGGCTGATGCATGAATTTGGAGGCAAAAGGAGGCTTCTTCGACCAATATCTCTGACCTTCTGAGTAGCACAGGCCAGAAGATTTCTGCAGGCTTTTACTCACAAAGGAAGAAAAAATATAGCAAGTAGCTGTCTCAATTTCTATTCATTTTAATTAAAACATAATAAGATTTCACTAGATTTCAGAGTGTTGTCAGTACAGTGATTAACAGTACATACAATGCAATGCATCCACTTCTAAGGAAAAAAAAATGTTTTTCTTTACTGTGATGTGTGCAAGCCCAAGGCTGCTGCTTATATATCCAGAAACATCTGCATGCCCAAACTATTTTAATTATAGTCCTAAATGAACATGCCATTTTAATACTATGTCACTGTATTCCCAGAAACCATACTCGTTGTTCTTCTCTAGATAATCCATTTCTTCCTTCAGCCTGGAAACAAAACACTTTTCAGTTACATGACAGTGTGTCACAGAGAAGATAAAATTGATAATAAAATAGATATTTTTCTCTGTAGGGACACTCCTCTTAGGTATCTGCAACTCAGATATGTTTATTCAAAAGACTAAAAATTAAGATTTGATAAAAGCTGTCCATGACATGCATTTCCTCTGGTGAATTCTGATTTACAGAGAAGTCAGTGAACTGATGCTAGTGTAAGAGGAGCATCACATTTACATTCGTAATCCTCATTTTTAAAGCACCGTTTCCCTTTCTGACATGAATGCAATTGAGGAAACTAAATCAGGGATTCAGGGCATACTGGGAGTGCCGGCTGCTATGCAGTAGTCTTTAAATGATGCAGATGGCAAAGCAGTGCCAACATTCAAGAGTCTCTGTCTCAAAATACAGCTCTATAAACACCACTCAAAGGAAGCAACCCAATTTTCTTTTGCAAGTCTCCTTCCCTCCTTACCAGCACTGCTTCTGCTTGCTGCAGGTTTGTTACAGGTCCAAGCAGCACATCTTCCCCAGAATAAAAGCCTGGCTGTATGCTGAGAGCAAAAATGAGTAAAGCAGGTAGACCTACTGTAATAGTCACTCCTGGGGGGCTACTCCCGACTTACAGTTGTATGAGTGATAAATCCACCAAGTATAATTTACTACAGACAGAGGTAAAATGATAGTTTAGCAACTTCTGAAAGTATTCAGTTTTGAAAGGGTATTTGCAAGATGCACTAAATAATACAAATACTAATCAGACTTTTCAGAAAGTATCTTGATAAGTAGTATTTAATGCTCTGCAGAATTACATCTTTTGAATTATGCTATTTATTGTAAGTTAAACAATGCATAAAAAGCAATGTTTAAGTATCTCAGTAAATTTTATCCCCAAGTAATCAAAATTGTGTGCTGCTACTGGAGGTAAAAATCAATGGTGAAGAGAACGTATGGCTTGGTATATATCTGCAAGTTAGTCAAATGTGTGTGTGGGAGGAAGCCACACAAATTTATTCAGGCTCCTACTGCAGTTCAGCGCACCAGTGTAAGTTAAAACAGAAGGCAAAATTCAGACAGGATGGAGAATCTTAACACCTGTCTGAGATAAAAAGAGAAGTTTAAAGTGCTTTGAAAAGGTGCCTCTGGAAGACAAGTATACAGAGGTCACATTTCCATGTTTGTTTGTGTTTAATTTAAGCACATCCACTTATTTTAAGTAGGACCACTTAAAGACGAGATAGGTTTACAGAAGAAAGAGGCAAGGTAGTCAATGTCATAAAGTGAAGGGGTTTCCAAATTTGCTGTAGAAATGATATTCAAGATACTGCTTTGCATAGTGGTAAGTTTTGAGGTTGCTGTAATATCCCTGCGTAGGGCCTCATACTATTTGTTCTCTTTTTTGTTTTTTTTTCTCTACAGAATGGATCAATAATGAAAGCAGTAATGGAGAAGTCTCCAAATAAGTGCAAGTCCTGCAACAGAAAATTTACAGTCAATTTAATATCAATATCCATAAATAAACTGTATGTCACTAACTAGCTTAAGGCATGAACATATGGGCATGAGGGGGTACAACTGTCAAATATTAAATATATTTTTCCATCTGTAAAGTAGAAAATTTGTCTTTGGCAGATATCTTATACAAATTCTTGAAAAAAAAAAAAAGTGCATTTTTACAGAAATTCATAATCAATGCACGTAATTTGGAAGAGATGCTATTAGCAATAATACAACAGTATCTTCTAGCTACTTATAGAAATATATAAGCCCTGATGAAGAACTAATCCTTTCCCTTGTTCCCTTAGAAATTATTTACCCATCCAGTGTACCCAGTTATGGAAATACATAAAGGGGGAATACCTCAAAAATTCTTAAGTCCTTCCTAAGTCTGCAGTGGACACTTATGCCAACTCCAAAACTTTGAATGCATACTTTGATTATGTGAAAAATGGAGTGGTCAAATCAATATACATGGAAATAGTTGGCACTTTTGCAGTGTTTTTCTAAAGCTTTCAGTTTATTTTAAAATTTTACAGTGAAGTTCTGTAAAGCTCTTCCTTCCTTCCTATATATACCACTTCCTTCTTGCAGGATAGAAAAGCACTAATGCAATTTTAACTAAAAGTAAAACCAAGAGAAGCTTTTGATGGGGATGTCATAAGATGGCCAAGTTTCTACCCTGTACTTCCACTAAAATTCAGAGTCCAAGTGATATAACAGAAAGCAGACACAGCATAGCAAGAATGGAAGCTTATTCAATCATCCCTTTTTCTAATGAATGAGACAGTTCTTATAAGCTGAAGTTTGTCACTGATAGAACATCAGCTAAAATATATCATTGAACAGCCACTGGAACCTGATACACGCTTACATTTTTCAGTAATTGGCCTTTCAAATTGACCCAAGTTAACCTGTGTTTTTTGAAACCTAGTGACTTCCAAGCACACCAGAAAAAAAAAAAAAAAAAAAAAAAAAAAAAAAAAAAAAAAAAAAAAAAAAAAAAAAAATGCACTGTGAATTCTTTGACTAACTTTCCCTGCTGTTCCTGGTCAGAGCTGAATTACAAATGTTTAAAAATTCAGATAATGATATAACACATTGTTCCCTGGTATAGAAAGGGGCTGATCAGGATCCCATACTCTACTTTACCTTGGAGAGAGCAGGCACTTACTGGTTTACAAAGCACAAAGTGAGTAGGAATCAGGGGCACACAGTAAAATCAAAGGGATCCTTTGCACTCACAACCTGAAGGGTATCTTTAATGCAGCTTTCTAGCACACACCTCTTTACTGACTACTCTTGCAAGTAAAGGAGTCGAGAAAATGTAACACTTGAACAGAAGAAAAAAGGCTTGGTCTTTAAAACACAGTAATGGTCTTTAAAACACAGTAATATGTAGTAGAGACTTGGAAACGGATTCCCAGCCTGATTTTCTTGTCCTCTGCAAACCAATCTGCCTGACATTGATTAAGATAGGGTCCTCAGCTTCAGCAGCAGGATAGATTTGCATCTTTTTTTGGGAAAAAATAATCCACACAATTTAGTTTTTGATCCTAGGAAACATGCATGCAGCTAAATTTCAAAATATCTTATAAACCACATAACATTTTGTGTACTGTTCTTTCTGTTCATGGTTCTTGGTAAAATGTATGCATGTCTGCTTCTAAAATGTCAGACATTATTCTGGAACCCACCACCCAAAACTGAAGATTAATTTGGTGTGGCCTGAATTGTTTCTTTAGAGTGAACTGCTATGCTCCAGTGTACTCTAATTACATGAATAATGTATGATTCTCTATGCGAAGGTTTTCCATGGAAGATAAAATCTTGAAAATCTTGTATTAGAACAACTGATACCACTGGGGTGGTGGAGGGGGGATGGTGAGGGGACCATGAAGGAAAAAAAGAGATCTTTCAAACATGCAAGTTCTTTAGGTTTCTATATACATATTAGTCTAGTAAAAACAATGAAAAACAATTCTGCCAGTTCTGTTCTGAAATAATATTTATTTGTTTTTAGAATGCTGTTTGCAGCTGATATTGATTTGTAAATTACCTAAAGGGTTATGAATCATGAACCTGTCATTTTTTGAGGCAGTGCAATTAATATCTCTCAGATCCCAAAAAAAGACTATATACCATAATAACTTATTGGTGTTACCTCATCCTGTGAACACAATTTTTGTTTTGTTTTGTTTTGTTTTTTAAGTTGGGAGGTTTGGGACCTATTTCATCACAGGATCACCTTCCTATTTTGTAATCAACAGGAGTAAATGATGCCTGGTGGTGAGCGAGAGACAGAAGCTCTTTGTCCTACACTGTGCCCAATTGCAATTCCAGGATTAGTGTGGACAGTTCATTTTGGAGTGTGCAGATTTAGGGAGTTCAGTCTGACAAATTACTTCTATGTGTGAATAGCCTCTCTGAATTTAGTGGACTACCTGTGCAGCTGTAGTTTGGTGCTGTTTAGACTATATGAAGACATATGCAATGACACTTGAAAACAGTGAATTATGAAACACTATTTTGCAACAACCTTTTACTCTGAAGAGGTTCTATATTAATTTGAATTTCTATTTTTTTTCATCTTCATATCCTAGGTGTTTTTTTTTCATTTTTGTTTTTGTTTTCCCAAGTAATGATACTTCACCCTGGAAAATGCCTTTTCCAAATATTTCTGTGCTAAAAGTTACAAAGTAGTTATGAGTCTCCTCAAGCTCTGAAATAATTAGAGTATAAAATGTCTCTTTTTAATTGTGGTAATTTTTTTTCCTATTACAAATTTTCTTATAGATTTTGTGGTAAACAGTATTTTTAATACGGTTCTTTTGTGTCTTATCTTTCACCCACAATTATTCTAAACTTGGTTTAGACCTTAGTCTAATGTCATCAAAGACGTATGATTTTACTTACGATAGTCAATCCCAGTGCTAGAACACATACTGCTTGCATCTTCAAAATAATTTAATGCTGAACATTTAATCTACAATGGATGTAATAATAGAAAATTGCCAATCTAAATGACGTCAGATGCGCCTACAGAAACAGCACTGGTGAAGATCAGCGTTGCACATTATGTTGGACTATTTATTCTACTAATCACTGGTGTCCACAGCTTTATCTATTAGAATAACCACTATTCCAGAGATAACATAGTTAAATCATCCACAATATGATTATGTAAGAGTGTAAATATTAGTAATATTAAACACACCACATCTATTATTATTACATTCTTAAAAATAGTTTCATTACGTATATCAACATTTGCTATTTTATTTCACTTGCTTGTTAGCAGCACAAATTATCCAACTGGTCTGAGCACCTGGAGAAACCCAAATGTTGTGTCCTTTGCATCATCTTTCTTTATTACAGGTCTTTCTTTGTGTGAACAAACATTTCAGTATCAGAAGGACAAACTACATTTCTAGTATGCGTAATTTCTCCTCACTATCACCCCCTTTCTCCTCAGTGTCATTATTATTAGTTTAATTTTTCCTCCATACTAGAAGGTACTTAGCTCATTTTGGTAGAGACATTGACAAGGAGGACTCTGCTGGCCTGCACAGTGGAGGATTTGGCCCAGATTACTGCTTGACTGTGGTAGTTCCCATGGAGTTAAAATCCTGAGCAGAAGCAATGGCTATAATGCCTTGAAGATGATTGTTTGGTTCAGTACTGAAAAAATACAATCAACGTGCTACTAGATGTGCCTTTATCTGTGTTGCTTTGCTTTTTTTTTTTGGTACAAATATATATAATATATGTGAACAGCCTGGACTAAGGATGAAAACTATTCAGTTGGTATTAAAGATGTTGGCGGTGCTACAAGTGCTAGTTCTATAGCTGGTGGTAGAAGTTCTTTTTATTGCTTTTTTTTTTTTTTAACAGATCAAACCAAGTGAATAATCTCATTTTTGTAAAATTAGCATGCAGTATTAAAGCTAGTTTTAATTGTAGGCTATTGTAGACTGAGAATGCATGATCTGTCATAAAGCCTGCTGAGACAGTTACCTCTTCTCTTGCACAAAAAGTACATTTTTTTTTCTAATATACCTAAACTCAAACTATGCATTTCACACCATGGGACCAAGCATTTTCACTCTAGTATTGGACACCTAATCCCAGATTTATTAGAAGATACAATGAAGGCCCTGGAGAAGACCTGAAATAGCAGCAACTTGTGGAACAGTTCCCATTTAGACTGGAACAGAATAAATGCAAAGGCATTCACCCCGTGAAGAATGCCTTGTTTAGGAAAAATTCCCTTTTTACACAAATGGAACGAATCATTGTAAAAGTACAAAATTCATCAGAAATCCAATAGTAGACAAAGGTGATAGAAAAGTACTGTTCTTCCTCTGGAGGCACAGTAACTGTGTGAGAGGGAGTTTATATAAACTGGTCCTTAATTCCAGTTAAATTTAGCTGCTTGGTGCTGTGTATTTGTTCTTCTTTGCCGGATTAAAAATTAGCATTACCTAGCTGTAGCATTACCTATTTAAAACAGGCTGAATTACTGGCCAGCAAAATAAATAAATAAATAAATAAAAATAAAAAATCCAGGTAGCTTATGCAACAACAGCAAGCATGATGGCTTCCTGCAAAGGACATCATTACTAGTCTATGAAAAATAGACTAGTTTTTAGAAAGCAAAGCCATGAGAAAATCCAGCAGGGTAAGTACTAACCAGAGCAAGGGAAATGTAACATACAGGCTTAAAATTTAGAAGTAGGTTTAGGAATTAGACATGGGGGAGTCTATGCAATGATTGATGATATTTTTCACAGTTTTAATCATTCTATAATTTATCAAGTATTTCAGATAATGATCAGGGCTAGTCTATGAGTGATTGCCTGCTAACTACAAGGCACTTAGAGGCTATCCAGGGACAGCTGTCTGACAGAGATGAAGGTCTTCCTTTTGCATAGTTTGGCTGATTAATAATATTCTGAGGTTGCGTGGGCATAGATTATCCAAGATCAAGTGCTGATAATATCCTCTCTCATATTTATACCATTTCCAGTTTGATTAGTCACTTCCCTGTTTCTGTGAGGTATATCTAACATTATGCTTTAGAACGAATACCCAAAAGTAGTTCTGAATTAGTGAACAGACATTGTCTGTCTTCCCTGATATGCTGAAGCAGGAAAACCTGTAACCCAATACATTTCTCAAATAACTCTCAGTAAATTTTAATTCTGTATCTATCCTTTGGGGTCTGCAAAATGTGTTTGCCAGGAAATTCAAAGAGGGACTGGAACCTCAAATTTTCACTCTTTAGAAATGTAATGATGAGGATAACCACCGATGTGCACAGTGAAGCAGATAGTACTTACACACTTCGAATCTGTGTTTGGGCAAGTTTACCTGGACTCTGGGGATGAAATGCTGAGGAGCATTATGCAGAGGATTACAGAAGGTAATGCATGTGTCTTTGCATGGCTCCTGGGCTGGGGTGATTCAATAGGCTGCACTGATATGATTTGGACCCTGCTAACTAAGGGAAAAACAAAACAAAACACAACAAAACAAAAAACACAGCCATACCATCTAGACATGGGGCAGAAATTGCAGGAGGGAGTCAAAAGTACCTTTGGCATTAAGGCAGCTTTGTCTTCATTCATGCTACAAAATGGGAAGTTCATCAGCTAAGTGAAATTCATGAAGTACAGAAACTATCCCTAAGCCAGCCACTCTGATTAAAATTGTCCCATAACTTAGGAGTCATTGTAAGTTATCAAAAATGTGAAGACAGGATTTTTTCTGCCCTATCTTTTAAAACCATCCAGAAAAGTTCATCAGAATACTAAACTCTATTTCATGCTTACCATGACTCTCCACTGGCTAGCCCACATCTTGCCTATGCTAACTCTGCTTACTGCTTCAGCAGTGCTACTTATGGGAGTGCTATTTCTTTCCTTTCTGCCGTGACCTTAAAATAAGAAAAGCTCTACATATTCTTTTCTAGCCAAGATGGCAGTGGGCTTTTTCCTCCTTCTCTTCTGAGTGTAAGCACCCCAGTGCAGCTAAACTAACTGATGTGTTATGTGTAGGGCTTTTGCGTATGACTAAGAGCCACCTGTACCCTCAAAGAAAGTGCAAAAAAGGAAACCAATTTGGGGAAATTAATTCAAATGGTGCCTACAGATTCAGAATCTCTGAGGATGAGGGTAGCAAGTGCATGGGCTAAGGTCCAAATTCCCAGTGACACACACACACACACATAGATCACAGCATTCATAAATTTAGAGTCTAATTTGACTGAAAATGAAATAAAAGAACATGACTGTACAAGCATTGATATTTTATTATTGGGTTCCTGAAAACTACTTGTTGATAAAGTAGAATTTCTACTATAAACAAAGAATCATATCTTTGGTCAGCCCTTTGTTAATTTAGCAATTAACAGACGCATCATACAGGGCTTATATCCCTGGGAACTCCCCTGATAAAGTCTTCCCCCAGTCTGGAAGATTATCAGATTTTGATTTAAAATTTAAAGCAACCATCACTGACTAAGGATAGATGTTTCTGATAATATTTGGAAAAGGGAAAGTAAGCGTGAGAGTGTGTGTGAGAGAGTGTTTCACTGTCTCATACAAGTACAGTGAGGAGCATTATACCTATCCTTGAGTATTATGGTGAGTGTAGTCAAGGTCCCTGGTGTCCAGTTTGAACCTGCTTGCCTTCCTTTCTTTCTTCTTTCAGTCTGCTTCTCTCTCTGCTGTTTCTATGTGCAGACGCTACATTTACATTTTAAAACTTACATTGATTCTTACAGAGGGTTTTTAGTTTTACAAGTGCTAATAATAATTAAAAAAAAAAAAAAAAAAAAAAAAAAAGGACTCTTCACCTAGAAGCTGTTTGGGGAAGTACGAGTAGAGAATAAAAGACTGCAGTTAATCCTGTTCTGAGGGAGGGAGGTAATAGATGGCTTCATCTCCTGGGAACAACAAAAAAAAGAGGCTCCAGAGAACCATTACCTTCAAAGTTGGACCCAGAGAAGAATCATTGTTGTACTTGGGGTTATCCACAGGAAGAGACTGTATTGATCATCTATTCCCGTCCCATGTTCATCACAAGCATTGCAATCCCTGAGCTGGCACAGGCATGTCCAGCTGACACAGAAGCCCTTGAAACTGACTGCTGATCAAGTCCATATATTCCTTATTGCTAGCAGCTTCTGCCTGACTCACCCTTAGGTGTGTCTGGGCAAACCTCATTGTTGAGCCTTTGTATTTTTGGATCTGCTCTGCATCAACCAGCATGACTGTGAGCCAGTGGAGTGCCTGGGAGCAGTCTGGGAGCTTGACATTACATATGGGGACTCCAGCATGTTCTCATCAAGGTGACTTGACATGCTTTACAAGACTTTGCTTATCCCACCATCTTTAGAGGTGCATGTTCAGGCATAGAAGTTTAAAGAGGACTACTTGTTCACACTTCTGGGATTAACCAATGTTTCAAGCCCTATTAAAAACAACCATGGGGAAAGAAAAAATGTTTCAGAAAACTAGCTTCTTTCTACTCCAGGTTAGGTCTACACTGAGTGTAGAACAAGGGCTGAGGGAAGATGGTGTGTCTAGCAGGAGAAGGTGGCTGGCTAAAGTTTAAGCTGTGATCACTAGATGCAGAAAATGTGGGCTCCTTCTGTACTGTTAGCAGCTGTTTTGTGGTAGACTTACTCTTTGTCTCACCCATCACTGTGTCCCAAGAAAAGCAATGACTGGTCCAGGGGCAGTGTTTCCAAACAGCAAAACCCACACTTGCAACCTCAGGTTGCCGTGATTCAGTGGTTACAGCCTTGAAAATCCTTTCCGATTATTTCTTCAGTCTTGAGCACTGTGATAAATGGTACTGAGGTAAAACTTTCCAGACAAGTCATCAGCAGTTCTCAAGGAAATTCAGGCTCAGGCCTGTGTAGCAGTAAGCAGGGCAAGCCAAATATATTTAAAATGCTAGTATCTGATCATTTATTTTAATATGGGTATGATCTAGTGGCTATGATCTCTTCATCTATCTTGATGTGGTACCTTACCTTTTTTTCCCCTTCTTTCACAAAACAAATCCACCTGTCTGAACACAATGGGTACATCACTGGTTTTCTTCTCTGAAGAAACTTACAACAGGATTAGACAATCTTGGGAAAAAAAAAAAAAAAAAAAAAAAAGAATGTTGGCTTGAAATTGAATGGTACACAGACTAACAATCAGATCTCTTTACATTTTGTTTTCCCACAGCACCTGTTCTTAACCTGTAGATTTTTGCTGAAGAAATAACTAATTGAAAATATAATTTTTGACACAGAGGAGAACATTACATAAATAGCATGCTTTTCATTGGTGGTCAAGATTTTTGCAAGTGTAGTCTGTATTTTGGATTTATGTAAGCACTGAAATGGAAAGGGAGTCCAATGTGATTATACAACTACCTGGAATGGTACAGCTCCCTCCTACACAGATGGACTTGATGACTGAGGCTGAGTCAGTGGTTTTATGTCTCTGTGCATCTCTCCCTTACCTAAAAATGAGGTGCATAGCTTTTCCTTATCTTGCATATGGCAGGTACATCATAGGCTACCAGATGCTCTTGTGATGCATTTAGATTTGTGATTTTGGTGGCTTTGATGCATTGTGTGAGATTACCATTGTCACTGTCTTTGCCTACACGAAGAAGAGGCTGTTTTGTTCTAGGTACACAGAATAATCCTGTCCTTAATGTCCCCAGGGCTGTACCTGTGATGGCTCTCTTGTCAAGAGAAGGGATCACTGCATTATAAAGAACACATGCCTTTTAATCTTTTCCTGCAATCTAGTTCACAGCCTGTGGTGAATGTGCTTTTAAGCAGTAATGAAAAAAGAGAGGGCAATTCCAGTGGATGGAGTGCAATATTCAAGCCATTATACCAAATCACACCGAATATGGTATCCAATTCAGTTTATTTGCATTCAGAAAAGACCTGTTAAAATCGGAAAAGTTGCAGATAATGATGATTAGGCTAATCAGAGGTCTGAGAGTAAAATTGCATGAAGTTAAGGAAATAATTATGTAATAAATGGCATGAGGTCACTGAGACTCAGGATCACCCAGAATTCTTTCTGATTCAGTCCTAATAATTTCTGATCCTTTAATTCTTACTTCCATACTCCAGCCTACTTTCCTATATAAGCATAGCTGATATGATTAGATTGGTCTGCCAGTTCCCCAAAATCTGTGATTGATCAAGACATGAACAGATACCAGAAAAGGAGCTCAAACAGATCTTGAAAAAATTAGTAGTTATGCAGAGAAGAAAAGTACATGGGTATTATATACAGCAAAAGGTGCTGGGTAAGGTCAGGACATTGATCATCCAGTACATGTAGAGCTTGAAACCAACACTGACACCATCTGTATCCTTCTGAGCTGGTAGCTTAGGGAGCACGAGATGAAAAGTAGCTAAGGACACTATTTGGCAGTTGAAAGCAGCAGAATAGGACTGAGACTTGAAAGCACTTGGACATCAGCCTGGATCTCAGGGAATATGGGATGGGGATCAAGGGGAGTGCAAGGTGTATAGTGACAGGGGACACAAATTCACCAGAAAAGAGAATTCTTATTTCTCTGCTCTAAAGAGATTATCTCTTTGCTGAAAATGTTGGACAAAAGGACTGTATTCACCAATCTTTCAAATTTCTAGTTTCCAAATACTCAGTGGAGAAACTGCCTTTCAATTACAATTTGCCTTTATGATTTCTCTTTTTTCCCTAAGCTTTAAAAACTTCTGCCAAGGAATTTTCCACTATATTTATTCTCTATCCAACATCCTTATTTTAAGCCTCTCTAGGAATGTAGCAAGAAAAAGTTTATTTGGTGAGTTCAAAATGGAGAATTATATCTAAAAAAAAAAAAAATGTTGTGCAAATGGGAGACACCACAGTATATGAAGACCCACAGAAGACCTACAGGTTTTTACAAATTCTGCAGTATATTTTTGGGGCAAGTAAAAATTAACTTGAGCCTAATACAAAGAAATAATTCTGTCTCCAGAAGTTCATAAAGGTCTCAGGACATACAACAAAATTGGGTACCAGATGCTCACTTGAAAGTCTTATTCCTGGTCCTTATGGGGCAACCCAAGTTAAAGACTGAGAAGAGAGAAACATTATATGATGTATAGCACATGAGATTTGCCACAACAGATCATACTTAATGTATTGGAATTTTTTTAATCTTGTTATGCTCTAATCCTTAATAACTCCTTAGGCAGTGAGTTCCAATCACTCCACATAGGAAAAGTACTCGTATAATTTTTCAGTTTCCTACAGTTAAATAGCAGAAAATGTTCTCTTGTGCTGGAAGGAGAGGGGAGTAGCAACTCAAAACTAAACCATCTTTCCCTTACTAGCCATTATTTTCTATCCTTTGCTTTTCTCAAGTGCTCTCTTTCCATTCTTCCTAGAGCAAACACCCATCTCTCCTCCTAGAAGAATGGTTGCAGGCTCTGATAATCGGTGATAAGATCCAAATGCTGGTATGGAAAGGTGTTAAGGCTGTAAATGGCCTCCACAGAATGGGCTGGCGCAAGCCTATTTCTCTCTGCTTTGTTTAGGTAATGAGACAGTGATGATGATGCTCTGTTTTTCCAAAATGTAAGAAAAAAAAAAGCATAATGAGAATAAGAAACAGACAGGCCATTCACAAGAGAAAGGACCCTGAATCAGCCCCTGTGGTAATCTTGGTGGAGTTCGCTAGTTTGATCCTCTGGCTATGTGGGACTAGCATGCAGCACATATTAAAATATTCAGACACTGAGTGATAACCATATTTCAAGACTGATGTGAGATTGACTCAGAAACACACATCCCCTGGGGCTTGGTCTGTGTTTCCTTAATGCCTGCTGTTGGCAACACTGCTCCCATTGCTAAATTCTCAAAATAAACTTGTGTGCCAACAAAACAGCTTTTTTTTTGCGCTATGACTGATACTTTTTCGCCCACAAACCTTGGTCGATTTACTTAATAGGTAAATTGTTTTCATCCCCTCTAGTGCTAATTCTCTGTGAAGGAAAGGGAAAGCATAATCTAGTTTAGTATATTTGTCTTCTTAAAATTCATTTAGTATAGGATGCATGTCAAAGAATATGTCATATCAGATATCAATATCACTGCATTTACATTCATCACTGAATGATAGCTATTTTTTCCATAAAGGTAATAATAAATGACTATGCTATTAGCACTAAATCTCCCAAAAATCTGTTGATTACTTTAAAAAGTCCAAATTTTTATCTGAAGCATAATTCAGATTAATTTTTGACTTGAAGTTTAGGAATCTGTGATATGACATACTCAAAAAACTTATACTAGACATAGAAAAAAAAATTACTTTTTCCACACTAAAGCTTTACTTGGTGATGTTTTCCAAGTAACTTTTGGGTGATTGAGTGAGGGGAAAAAGAGGAAATGCAGTATACACATATCTGATGTTTCAAGAGTTTGTTTTTAATGTGTGCCATTATGTTTTGATGATCCTTGGTCTACAGAAACATGAAGGTGTTAGCATGGGTAAAAGAGGAGCTAAGCATTTATGGAAGCAGTGGGAAATATGTATACTATAATAATAGGTATGGGGAATGACTTCCAACAGAAATGTAAAAGGTATAAGATATAATTGTGTGGTTATGATATATGTAGTATGTATCATGGTCAGAATTCTACGTATGAGCATGCCACTGCTCTCTGTGTCATTCTCTGAGGTAAGTCCCTGTGTGAGTCTCACCAAATCCACCCTATTAGATCGACTGATGTGATTTGGAGCTTGGGTTTCAGATTTATACCTGAATACACCTCTAGCAATAGAAGCTGCCTTAGCAATGCTACCTGCTGCACAGCAAGACTCTGCTGTAATATGTTTTTGTATTGCCAAGAAATGCTTCCTGAAACCTGAAAACATGAAAGGAGCTATACCTATGTAAGTTACACCAAGTTTTAAGTTATAAATAAGATAAGTGAGATGACAGTTTCATGTCGTTTTCCTTCTTGCACCCCTAACCATGTTGAGCTTTGTGCAAGTGTAGGACTTTGAAGAGTCCAGAAGAGGGTTCCCCTTCAGATTTTGAAAAAGAAGGGGAAAAAATACACTCAGAAGGCAAAATCACAGAACAAGCAAACAGGTCTTAAAACTGAAACCATCTCCCAGGTCCACATTTGACCCTTCACCTTTAAATTTTGCTGAACCTCATGTACTCTGTGATTTTTTTCTGAGTGCTTCACATGAAAGCCTTGATATACATCCTATTGCTGATCTGATTGGAGAAATGGAGAAATCCGAGGTTTACACAAGGGTGTGTGACATGGGGCATAGAATATTTTACATATTCTATATTAAATATTCTCATAGTTTCTTATGTATTCACTCATTTAGGCTTTCATCTTGCACTCAGTGGTATCAAACTAAAGGTATCAAAGGTCTAGGACTGTGATTTTGCTGCCTTTCCATTCTGCTACTGACGTTTTCTCCTTTTGTATTCATGTCTCCAGCTAGGACTTTGAAATTTACAGAATTACCTCTTCAAGAAACTCCTGTTAACAAATAAATAAATAAGCAAGCTTCATTTCTGGTTTAATAACATCCTCTAGAAGACTTGTTTCCCCTTCAGTTCTGTCTCTGACTTGGCCTAAAACCAAAACATATTGCAAAGTGTAATTGGAAAGATAAATCAGCATACAATTACTAACAGTGGGTATTCCCTTAAGACCCAAACACCTAATAAATAAATAAGAATGGCAGATTTTCTGTATTGTTTGTGTGTTTCAATCCTCCTTTAATTGTTGCTGATATTTTTGATAGTCCCTTCAGAAATAATTGTTCATAATTATTCTATGCTATTGTACTGATTAAAGCAAAGAATTATTGATCTCCAAAATGGCCATTACAGATTTATAGGGTGCTTTGGACACAAAACGTATTACATACAACTTCATTTTACCTTCTCATTCTACTGTTGGTCAGCGCTACGCTATCTTGTAGGCTTCCCTATGACCAGTTTATTTTCTGATTCTCAAATAGTCAGCCAGGTAGATCCGTTTCTGCAGGGTCGCTCTCCTGCCACTTGGCTCCCAGTCTGTACCTGTGTCTGGCACTACTCTGTCCCATTTACCTTTGCTGAACTTCATGCCGTTGCTGGTTGTCCAGTGCTCCAGTATATCTTGGTCCTTCTGCAAGGCTTCTCTTCCCTTGAATCAACATTATCTTCCAATTTAGTATCATCAGCAAACTTGCTAAGGAAGCATCTAGACCACTGAGAAAAATATTGAACAGAACTGGTCCTAGAATTGAGACCAGGGAAACACTGCTAGTGACTGGACACCAGCCAGATATAACCCCCTCCACAACAGCTCTTTGAGCTCTACCATTGAACCAGTTCAGCACCCAGCATAGCATGTACCTGTTCATCTCACAGTCGGACAATTTGTGTATTCATCCCCTGAGGGATGATACAAAAGGCTGAAATCCAGAAGGATTATATCCACCACCTTCCCTTCATTCTTTCTTTGCAATTCACTTTGATCATTTCAATATTTTGTTGTTTCTTCTCTCCACTATGCAAAGGTAGACTTTCTTCCTGTTTGGTTTGTCTTCATCACATTTCTTTGCTCAAATGCTGTTTTGTCTATTTCTTGAAGCAGATTGGAAGGCAGATAAATAACCTCTCATGATGACTGAAAGTGGATTCAGCCCAGGTATTGAGCCTTGTATTGCTCTCTTATGCCCATTTTTCCTCATTCTGTGGTCACTACCAGAAAAATAAGAATACAAACATTTTCCTGAGGTTCACTCAAGAGGTAAGGTAGCTTTGAATACACCAACTCAGCATCAGTATGAAAATCCCAAAGAATCATTTGGAAAACTTCTATTAAGAGCCTTATCTCTTGATTTTTTGTTGCAGATTAAATATTATTTTTCTGTTTAATTCCATCATGGATGTTTTCCAAATTCAAAAGACTGGCTATTCTGTGATAATCCTCCCAGTCTGAACAACAGTCAACATTATTTTTCTGCTTAGAGACAGTAAAGATGAAAATATTAAACTCTAATAATAATAATAATAATTAATAACAACAACAACAACAACAAAAACTACGGGCAATACAGCTTTGGCCATCTCAAACTGGGACCTTAAATTGAAGAGGAGCCTTGCCTAGTCCTACTGCCTAAGGCTACATCATGGTTACGAGGCTTTTCTTTGGGAATCAATGACCATATATATTCTTTCCCATCCTCCACTAGTCCTGTTCTGGTCAGTTGTCATCACAGCCCTACACTGGGAGGAGATGTGGGATATAAGACCCAAAGTTTTCAAACAAGACATCATGACCTCATTCCTCGGGACCAGTGAAGCCCCTAGCTGAGGTACAGCATCAACACCAAAAATGTCCAGAACACAGTAGTGGCACCAGTGTACTTCTCTGGCTCCCGTTTTCCAAGTGAATGCACACAGACTCTTTCTTTCACCAGAAAGACTTTTTAAGCCTTTTCCCAAAACTGCCCTCACTGGGTTTACTGTCCCTGTGCTCCAGTGGAGATGTGCAGTCTCCCCTGCCCCCTGGGGTGTTGCACAAACACTTTAACACTTCTTGCACAGTACCTGCAGGAAATTGTATCTCTGCCGCTGTCCAAGACATACAGTATCTGATCAGTGAGGGTGTAACAGCAACTGCAAGGGCTCATTCACCTTTGATTTTCAGAAGTTTTTTCACAAAGTGCTATATTGACTGTAAGAAAAGAAATCAGAATTACCTTCATAGCAAAAAGACAACCCACCAGGAGACTGTTGCCTCTGTAGCAAATAATACCAACTATTTTCCTAGTGTTTTTTGACCACTAGGTTTTAGATTGGACATAGGAAAGTTTACACTGAATTTCCTCAATCTCTCTCTGTGCAAAATTCTGTAATCTGTTGCACTACACAGTGGGAAGTCTTTTAGCAAAGGGCCAGGTTTCTGCTCTTTATAGTTCTTCCCAGTACCTTACTTCCATCAATCCAACCTGAACAGTGAAGAATAGGTGGCTGTCTGTCCCTGAAGCACAACCATTATGTATTACAGTTTTATTTACATTTAATTTTAGAGTTCTATCAGTGAGCCTAAATCCTCTCTGCAGTAGTGCCCCTGATGGTATGAGTGCCTTTACTGCAAATAGATTTGTCAGCTGGATCAGATAAACACTTCATTTATGCCTCTGTTTACTCACTATGTGCTATGGATTTGTTGGTGTAAATGCTGATACAGAACCATATACATTGTTCATCTGAAATATTAGAGCTGAGCTCATGGGCTACTTGCATTTTCATGGTGTAAAATGGCCTGACAATCTTTCAGTTTTCCAAACTATTGGAGCATTTATCATCACTGTGTGGCTTCAGTAATGGTCTTTATCTGTCACTAGGATCTTGGTACCTAATGCTATTGGCTATTCTCTGAAATTAGAAAATAAGTATGCCCATTCAGCATTGCTCATGTCTGGTCACTGTGATGCCTATGAACATCAGCCTTTCCTTGCAGCAACTCGGGTATGGTGAGACATGGGGGAATACACAGGTAAATTAGGTAATCCAAGAGGATATAAGATTGAGACACAGTTTTATGATAGGACTCGGTAGGTCAGGTTGATGGTTGGACTTGATGATCTGAAAGTCTCTTCCAATCTAGATGGGTCTGTCATTCTATATGGAGAAAACAAACAAACAAACAAACAAACAAACAAACAAACCACTGTCTGCATAGTTTTAAAACATAGCATATTCCTGTAGGATGTAGCAGAGAAGAAGACATCTTTTCAATCCACACACAGCAGTCTGTACGTTTCTGACTGGCCAGACCAGGGAGGATGGCTGCCTGGTTATGCCTGGTTGCCGCACTCTGGACAAGTGAAAGCTTTGGCTTTCACCAAATGCAAGGCTGTATGATTTAAGGGTCAATGTCATTCCCTTCTTGTAGTACTGGACTTCACTTACAGGGCATTATCTCTGTTTTATTATACACACCAACCACAACAGAACAATAAACCTGCTAAGCCTAACAGCATGGCCAGATTCCAACAAACCTCGTTTTTTGATGGCTTCAAATGAATGCCACATTCTTCTAAGATTTTTGCTCCCCCACCCCCACCCCACCCTTAGCTTCAGCATTTTGACAGCTATCTGCTCCTCACACACACCCAAACCAGCTGCAGTTTACATGAAGCTATTATTCCATTGCTGACTAATGAAAAAGAGCATCGAGACGAGAAATGGCATTCAGACTTCTGGTATTCATGTCATCACTGATGCTGCTGTAAAGTGTTGTTAGCAGCTATATGGATTTGCTTTCACAAAAGCAGATGCTTTGGTTTCTTTCCTCCTTGCATGAGTATGGAGGGCTCTTTATTCTCTTTCTGGTGTGATCAAGGGCTCTAAATGGGTCTATGTAGAGCTGTTATAAGGCACTGAGAGAGTTATTAGGCTGATAGCCGAGACTGGCTGGCAGACACAGAACAAAAACCTCTCTATATATACGGTAGTCAGCTGCCAGTCTTCAAGGGGCTTTCATGGTGTTCTTTCAACTACATGGAAATTATCTGTTCTGCAGAATGGACTGTTCTCCTGAAGGATTAGGCAGCTTATCATTACCACATAATTTCCTCAAAGAAGAGCTGGCTCGCTGCTTCTTTTCACACCATTAATGAATTACTTGAGCCAAAAAGCACAGCTTGTAACTATGATTACATTAAAAACCCTTTGTGAAGATTCCTCTGATCTTTAATAATAACAAAATAGACAAACTTTGACCTGAGAGGCTGTCTTGAGCCCTTGCCTAGTAAACCTGCCCAATGCAGTATGAATTTGCCACAACCATACTTCAAATTTCTGTGGCATGCTGATGTTAGACCTCAGGCATGCCATTAAGTCTTCTTAATTTCCACAAAAAGTACACCTAGATACTGACCAGTGCTGATACGTGAGCTGCCCCTCTTGCTCGTACCTCAGGCTGTTACCTTTTACCACAGTAAGGTGCAAGCACACAGTCTGTTTTAATTGTCAGAGTTTAACTTAGAAAAACAAACATCCACATGAGCCATACAAGGATTATCCTGGGTGAATACTATCAAAATCATATAGCAGAACTTGTTAACACTTGTGAATTAATTATAATTGATTTATCATATTTTTCCAGAAACACATTTGCGCAGCCAAATTTAGTCGTCAAGAAGACTTCCATAAAGTACTTCCTCAAGCTGTAGGTTTGATCTCTCCTGAAACCTAGCATTTTAAAATCTCAGTATTTATTAATATTGTGTCATCCATCACTACAAAAGCAATACAGATCATTTATATAATTTCTCCTGGGAAGTATTATTGGATTGTTGCACAGTTTTAATAACTTATTCTTTCTTTATGAAAGCCTAGTTACATCCTAACATGTATTGTGAAATAAAAAAATTGAAGATGGTCTTAGACAATCACTTTCACATAAACCCTTTAGTGAAAATTTAAGTATGGAAGGAAGAATATGAGAACCAGAAATTATTTTAAAAGCAAATCACAACAGTACTTAAAGCACAGAGTGACAGAGACAGGGCTTTTGAGCAACTTGAAATATCACTAGAAGCAGCTGAATTTTACAGAGTTTTGATGAAATTCAGTTCCAACAGAAGTCTAAATTTCAGGCACTAATGGTCTAAACTGTGAAGAATTACTAAACCCTTGTGAAAGTCTTAACAACCTAAAAGAAACAACTTTGAAATCATAGTTATTATTCCATCTGATCCACACCCATAACCTGTTCCTGCAGCTTTGGTCTGGTAACCACTTCTGTGACTGGCAGGCTATTTTAAGCCATCTATTTAACTAGAGATGGAGTGCATAATAATTCTGTTCTTTCCTTCTTCATCAAAGCACAAGAATCCAAAGCAAAAACAGGTGCAGTTTTGCTGGCATCAGGCTGCACTGAGCTTACTGAGCTCTCTTTTTTTTTTTTTTTTTTTTTTTTTTTTTTTAACTAAGCTTCTGATTTTGAAAGGACAGATCATGGAAAATTAGTACAAATGAATGACTATTCCATTGCATGCATGAGAAAATCCTTCCATATTTAGGTACCCTTCAATTGCTGAAAGATCAAAATAGAGTGGCAATGAGAAGTGGTCATGGCAATCAATTGAATCAAAGCTACATGAACAAGCATTTGAGAAATGAGATGCATCCAAAGTAAGGAGAACAGAGATCCTTTGCTGTTTAAAACAAAAACACAACTCTTAAAGTACATCCTGTCTAAATACAGATTGATGTATCTGTTACTACTGGAAAGTTCTGTTTCTAAGCCATGTTGCTCTCTTGTTTCTCTCTTGAGAATATTCACAATGAGAATGAGATATGGCGTTAGCACTGCTATTGCTTCCTTTCTGAATAATAAATAAATAAATAAATAAATAAAATAATATAAAATAAATAAAATAAAATAAAATATTGTCCCAGAAACTTGTCTTCTCTGCCATTTGGTGCCCTTCCCAAAGCCAGAATCCCTACATCACTGGTGCTTTAAGTGGACAAGTTACCTTCACAACTCTTTTCAAGACCCAAACCCTTCATGTGATGTAGTCCCTAGTAGAACATTATGATGTGTCTCTGCTGTGTGCTGGGCTGTAAAAATTTATCTGCATGGTGCAGTGGTACGTAGCTCTTCCCACTGGGATGGAGCACTATCTGATACATGAAGTACTGTGGGCACCAGGAGAGGAGGACCTCACAGAATCACAGAATCACAGAATTTCTAGGTTGGAAGAGACCTCAAGATCATCGAGTCCAACCTCTGACCTAACGCTAACAATCCCCACTAAACCATATCCCTAAGCTCTACATCTAAACGTCTTTTAAAGACTTCCAGGGATGGTGACTCCACCACTTCCCTGGGCAGCCTGTTCCAGTGTCTAACAACCCTTTCGGTAAAGAAGTTCTTCCTAACATCTAACCTAAAACTCCCCTGGCGCAACTTTAGCCCATTCCCCCTCGTCCTGTCACCAGGCACGTGGGAGAACAGGCCAACCCCCACCTCACTACAGCCTCCTTTAAGGTATCTGTAGAGAGCATTAAGGTCGCTCCTGAGCCTCCTCTTCTCCAGGCTGAACAAGCCCAGCTCCCTCAGCCACTCCTCGTAGGACTTGTTCTCCAGGCCCCTCACCAGTTTCGTCGCCCTTCTCTGGACCCGCTCAAGCACCTCCATGTCCTTCTTGTAGCGAGGGGCCCAAAACTGAACACAGTACTCGAGGTGCGGCCTCACCAGAGCCAAGTACAGGGGGACGATCACCTCCCTAGCCCTGCCGGTCACACTGTTTCTGATACAAGCCAGGATGCCATTGGCCTTCTTGGCCACCTGAGCACACTGCTGGCTCATATTCAGCCGACTATCCACCAATACTCCCAGGTCCTTCTCTGCCTGGCAGCTCTCCAACCACTCATCTCCCAGCCTGTAGATCTGCTTGGGGTTATTGCGCCCCAGGTGCAGGACCCGGCACTTGGCCTTGTTGAACTTGTTGACCTGCTGCTGGGTTGTCCCATCTGCCATGGTGGGAGAAGATACCCTTCATATGATCCTTTATATCAGGAGCTGAGGAATGCAAGGTGTCACAAGAACAACCTCAGGCTGGCACAGCTGTGCTGTACCTGGAAATGGTTTCACATGGTTTAATCAATAAAGGCTGATCTTGAGCCTGGAAATTCAAAGGGGGGTAGAGGTGATATTTATATAACTTGTAGGGGAGATGCAGAGGGAGGAATAAGAATAACTAAGCCTCCTATCAAATTCCAAATGATTCAGCAAAACTTCTCTTGCTACATTCACTTTTTATAGAAACTTTTCAAGTCTCTAAGATCCCTCTCAAGACTATCCCTCCATTAAAGGCAAGTAGCCACAACACACTTATACTCTGCTCATAGTTTTGCTGAAGATGCACAAAGAAAGACTGTGACTGAGAGGCTTACAAGCAATGGCCTATTAAAGATCCATTGTTATTCTGAAGGTAAAAAATACAAAACAAAACAAAACAAAACAAAACAAAAAATCACAAAACCACTTTCTTGGTAAGCATTGGCAAAAGGACTTCCCCAGTATTGTCAGCTAAAGTGGTTTCTACAGTGCTCATGATGTTCAGACTTCGTCAGGTTTTTTGTTTACTTGCTTATTTTTATAATTTTTTGCTGTATTTCATTGTAGAAGAAGCTCTGCTTTTATTATTTTCAAGTCTTTTAGTTGCCCTGGCTCAGACGTAAAATTTGAAGGAATGCACACAGTTCTGTCCTGCAGGCTCAAAGCTGTCTTGAGTCAAGGACAAAGAGTCCTAGTTAAGTTTCAGAAGGATTTCAGATCCATCTTTCACTAATTTTCATGTTGGTTCTTGATTATGAACACCTTAAGATTCTGTTTTTACAAAGATGATAAAGCTATCTGATCATTTCCAAAAATAAATTAAATACCATCACTTTTATATAATTAATTGCTAAACTTCTATCCAGAGAGCATCGCTGCAAAGCAAGAAGTTTGTGAAATTCAAGCTCTAGGGAACTGATGGGGATGATTCATTGCCCACTGAATCTTCTCAGAGTATACAGAACTAGGCCTCTTCTATAGGCATCTCAACAGTCCTTCCTATGCTAACAATGGTTTTTAGGTGAGTTTTCAGCATCCTCTCTGCTAACATGATGGACCTTGATAGAAATCTTTACTGTTTCAGAGGAGCAGAGCTAAATAAAGAGGCATGAAGAACATTTTAAAACTGCCTCCTATTTCTTCTTCAAAGGCTGTCTTCTTGCAGCACTTCAGTGAAATGGAGGTATCTTGGACATTATTGATTTCAGTACATGGCTGTTGCATGAACAACGTTCTTTATGTTGTGCTGTGCATCTTTGATTTATATTCATTTTGCCTCCTGCTCCCACATTCTGGATGGTCATTTACACCTGTGCAGCACAGATGTAGAACAGAGTGTCTGGCTGGATATTTCATGTGAGTTAGGTGGAAACATAAGATGCTAAACTAAGCAGAAGCAGGACTTACTGCAGCACGTAAGTGACACAGGCTGACACTGGATATACTGAGTGACAGGAAGTGCTGGCCAGCCAAGCTGCAGTGAAAAGCAGATTCTTAATTTTCCTGTCAGCATTTCACAAATCATCCTGTACCCAAGGGAAATAATAAAGTCTGGTGCTTGTCATATTACCCCCAAATTGTTCTATTCTCTGTACTCATCAAGTTTGACTGAAATTGGACAGTAGGTTAAAAGCCTTTGGGACATGGAATGCAGGATACTTAACCATAAGCAAACATAGGGAGAATATGTAAGTAATTGTCTACTCAGGAACTTCGACTAGGAACATCTTGGTATGACAGCATGGGTTGCTCAAGCACAAAACCAATTTTTTAACTCAGGGCCTCACTGAGAACTTTTTGATTTACTGATTTGCTTAGTATTGAAATCTCTCACTGTTCATTGAACTACAAAACAGGGTATCACCCAATCTTCATAATTCTGGAAGCAGATCTGTCCAAGTACAAATTTATTTCCAGAAGTACTTTCTACTCCCTGCCATTTGTTAATTTTTTTCCGAGAGAAGTATTTTGACATATTACTTTTCCTTAATATTACAGGTTGGTTTGTTTTTGCTTCTTTTCTGGATAAACTGCAAAGATGTAGGTAAATTCAATATTTGCACAAATTGCAGTTTACAATAATTTTGCTGACTTTTTTTTAGAGAAGTGCTTATTGGAAGCAGGACTTGCAAAAGAGTTGGGAAAAACAACCCATTCAGCTATATAATTCTGCACCCAACCTTCACAACTTACATTTGAATCTTTGAGATATCCATTGTATACTTACTAGGGAATGTGTAACAGAAAGAGGAGTGGAATAATTCTTTCAGAAACATCATTGGTCTAAATATCAACACTTTACCCTACTGTTAATCAACAGAATTATAAAGAGAGCAGTAAAAGAAGTACCTAGATGCAATTTTTAGAACAATTCTTTGCAGAAATAAGAGGAAAATAGGTGGACCTGTCTGAACAGTCTTATAATGCTTTCTGTAGTCCTATCAAAAATGTAGTTGTTGCTTTCACATAGGGAGGAAGAATGCTAAAAGTGACAAAGAAATAAATTGATGTATTTATAAAATACACTACATGCCAAAGGATGGGGGGTGGTGGTGGTGATAGAGAAGTATGTCCCAGCTTGGCCCCAGCTAGGCAAAGGGCTCCCATTTCAGTGTCAGCAAGGTTTCACTGTATCACTCAAAGAGAGGTTACATAAGTGGCTCTTCAACTTTTTGCTTTCATCTGGTGCTCTGTGACCTCAGAACACATTTTCAGAGCTCCTGAGGTACCTCCAATTGAGTCGCAAGCACCTGTTCACTTAAGTGCCTGTTTCTTAGCTCAGTTGAGATACTTTCTTCAACATCTTCATTCACTGATTCTGCAAGATGCTGCTTTTCCCCTGTGCTAAAATGATAGATCACCATGTGAGCAATTGCCTGCTGATGTAAGAGTGAAGCAGGAAAGAAAACTGTGCTGTAAATCATATTAACAAATACACACAAATATTACACACCGAGAAGACGTGTTGATCGGGAAAACAATGCCTATTAAATAAGGCCATTCACTTATGTTTATCTTGCAACCAGGATGGTGTATAAATCATTTTACCTTGCAGTCATCTTCCTTGGACGATCTTCTTGTCCTCATCTGTCCTCCAGAATAACATCACTTTTACTGTCTTATTTCAGCTCCTTTGTGACTGCATAAATGTGTGGCCTGGTGATGTGGTGGGGGTCCATCCAGATAACATTTGGAAAATACAGCCTTCTGTAGCACTTCTACACAAATGGGGGTATCTACACATTAAGACATAGCTGCACTTTAACAGTAAGGAAGCAATGGCCATACTACGCTGCTTTCTGAATTGAACTCATCAACTCTATGTGCAAGATATAATCAATGTAGTCACAAAACATCCAATAGCATGCAAAATTACTTACATTGGAAAAGTTATTTGTTTGATAAATTTACAGACAAATGATATGATGTGAAGTCTAAACTATAATTCTAAATATACTATGTTTTAGTGTCATTTTATACAATCTCATTGGGTTTACATGGATTTTAATATCAACTAAGATAACCAACCTATGGGGGAAGTGTCAAAGCTTAGCAAGATGTCACTCATGTGAGAAAGTAATGGCTGGGTACAAGAGTCAGTACTTTCCACTGGTAGATTTGACTCAGAAAGCAGGGCACCTAAGGAAATTTATATTACATTCAAGAACTGAAAACTATTATTGTACTTTCTATAATTTTCATGCATATATATTCATACTATGATTCCATCTCTCCTCTTTAAAGATAGGATGAGTTATTATTCTATCCAGAAAGTGCAACTGCACAGATGAATGGTTTTTCAAAGCATTGCAATGCCTCCATTTCAGCTGTAGCTCTACCTGAGCTCAAAAATTTTGTTAGGGCTTGCTGACTCAGGTAGAGACATGCTGCAGAACAATGAGACTGAAGGAAAATCATCAACCATTAGACTATCCTCCTTCATTCCAGCATTTCTAATCAGGCTTTCTGCCTTCATTTATTTGCCAATCAATGGATTTCAACTGGTATATTTCTGACGTGAAAGGGGAGGGAAACAGGCAGACGGATTCTCAAAAAGTAGAAAAGGAAATCCAGCTTGCTCCCAGGCAGCCTGTTTGCTATAAAATTTGAAGATTCCTAATCTACATTAGTAAAATTTCCCTATTGCAAATAAAGTGGTACTGGTTTCCTATAAGCACAAGAAATGCTACACACGGTGAGTCACCTCATTCTTGTCCTAGGCACACTTTGATGGTTGTGCCTCAGTGAGCTCATTACTGAAATCTTGATAACACCTAGAAAAGGCAAACACATTTAACTGGAGATTGTACTGTGCTGGTCTCACCAGAAAGAGGTTGCTGAACTTTGAACAGATCACATTTTTGAGGAGATGCAATTAAGAAACCAATTACGTGCAATGAATGATAGCACAGGATTAACAACTTAAATGTAAACACATGGCTTTTTATGACTGGCAAAGTTCCTATCCTCCTTCATTTCAGAAAGAAGGACTTGGCTTAGACATAATATGGATACAAGTGTTCATTACAATTTTTGATGGATTTCAAAAGCATCAGCTGAAGGTCCTCCACTCTCACACAGCAACATTAATTGGATTCAACTGAAAGCTTCAGAATAGATAATATTAAACTATTTGACAAGTGTTCTTTCCAGGGGATTTACTACTGCATTTGTCTTAATTATTAATGTAAAAAGCCTACAGAAGTAGAATAGTAGAATACGTCTTTTATTAAGACTAACTACAAGGAATCTGGGAATTCTTCAGCGGTTTCATTTTAACTTCAGAAAGGAAATAATGAACTGAAAATAACTTTAAAGAAAAAATCTACATTTTCCTTGTCACTAGAACTAATAATATCTTTTCTGCGTAATGCAAAGAAGTTTGTGTCTGTAATAAAAAGTCAGATGTGCATGGGCTGTGGATGAAAAAGAAGCTGTAGACAGCCCAACACTAACTAAAAGCATAGGCATTAGTCCATAATAGTTCAGCATATCCTGAAAACAGTGAACAGTCAACGACATTTTTAATAACATATTTAGAAAGAGAAAATAGTTTTAATGCAATGGAAAGGACTGTGCTCAGGAAATGCAAACATTTTTCATAACCACTGTTCACAAGACACCATTGTGCCTCCTTTGTTTTTCAGATTTGCATCTTGTACAGCATCAAAGCTACAGAACATGTTTCCTGGAGAAACCTAGCAGTTACTTTAACCCGTGAATGCCCTCAGTGTTAACACAGGCACCTAAGCTTCCTACAGTGCCAGTAAAAAACAGATAATTAATAAATTAGCTGTTAAAAAGAATGGTTTAAGTGGGGCAAGAAAAAAGTCCATGCAGAGCTACCTTGAGATGAGCAAGTAGAGGACTCATCCCTGATCACTCACAGGTTCTTGTCTGAAACGCTGGTTCTGGTAAAGGTCAGCTCTGTACAAATGCAGTGGTTTTACCCAGCTGGGCAGCTGAACTCCATCATAGCTGCTTTCTCACACCCCGTCCTCAAAGGGAATGGGGGAGAAAACATGATGGAAAGGGGTCAAGGGTTGAGATAAGGACAGGGAGATCACCAACCAATAACCATCACAGGCAAAAAAGGCCCAGCATAGGGAGATTAATGAAATTTATTGCCTACCATTAGTAGACTAGAACAGTGAGAACCAAAAGCAAACTATGAACACTCTCTCCCTAACCACCTTCTTCCCCCTTCCTGCCCCCATGTGGCACAGACGGGTCCCCCACAGGTGGGCAGCAGCTCCCCCCAGACCCTCTGCTCCTGCGGGGGCTCTCCATGGGCTGCAGCCTCCTCCAGGCCACATCCACCTGCTCCACCGGGGGCTCCTCCACCCATGGGGGGGCTGCAGCGTGGAGATCTGCTCCATGTGGGACCCATGGGCTGCAGGGGGACAGCCTGCTCCACCAAGGGCCTCTCCCTGCACAGCCCGCAGGGGAACTGCTGCTGCATGCCTGCAGCACCTCCTGCCCTCCTGCTGCACTGCCTGTGGGGGCTGCAGGGCTGGATCTCTCACATTTCTCACTCCTCTCTCCTAGATTTTTCACAGTGTTTCTTATCCTTTCTTAAATCTGCTTTCCAGAGGCCCAGTCAGGGTTGCTCAGGGCTAGCAGCAGATCCCATTTGGAGCAGCTGGAGCTGGCTCTGCTCTGACATGGGGCAGCTGCTGGGCTCTGCTCACAGACCCTTGCCACACAAATCCCATACAACAGATACGTATGGATCTCTAGAAAACCTCAAGGGCAGAACCATAGAAACAAACGGACCTGATTTCTCTTTCACCTTCTCAGCAATAACCCTTCAGACAGAGGGCTGCAGAGAATATGCCAAAGCAGCACAAGAATCTGTGCAGAAAAGCACGACACAATGGATTACACCTTGCAAAAGTCACAGTAACGCAGTGGCCACAAATGCAAGATCAAAAAGTGCTTTCTCAGGTATTAATCCATGCTTCCGTCTGCCTCAGTAGGGTGACAAGCCCTATCCAGTTATTCTTCATTACTTACACAGAGCCCCAAGCCAACCGGAGGTGTTCCCCATATAACAGCAAAGAATTTTATTTCAGCGTGCTGAAATATTTTATTTTGTGACAGCAACTAGTTCCTCAGAAGGGCTTTATGCTGAAATCTTTTATAAGTCATGGACACAAAAGAATCACGTAACAGCACAAAGCTATCCAATTCACAGCTTAACTCAAACTTAAATGTGCTTAGAAATGTTAATTGCTGTGTTTATATGACTAGCCCTTATAACTTTAAGAAAATAATACAGCAGTAGTTGGCTTTCCTTAAAATCAGTTGTTAACAGCTATTTGGGCTAGTGCCTGTTTCAGTCTTTTATTGAGTAGAGAGTATGCCTTTCAAAAGAATGCCTAAGGTGGTTTGTAATTTTACAGGAAACCTTCTGGTTAGTGCCTTTTTGGATTATTCAAATTGCTTTCTTGGATAAGATTAATTTCTTACAAATTGATACTGGTGAATGACTGCCATATGGCAATCTGGGTACCTGTTACCATAACAATAAGTGGCTTGGAGATGCTGAAGAAACAGCAGTATGGAGGAAAAAAAAAAAAAAAAAAAAAAAAAAAAAAAGTTAATGCAGACCTATTGGATTTTGTAATCATGTACTTTCAGCTTTCCAAGGAGAAACTGCTCATCATGTGTTGCTGTAACCTAAGGGCAAAACTCTCAAACCCAGATGCATAAGGTTAAGTCACTAAATCTGTATTTATTTTCCTACACAAAAGCAGTTTCATTTTCACTCTCACCTTCCAGCTTTAAGAGGTCATTTACTACTCTCTATCTCAGAATTTTTCAGGATGGATTCTCAGCTTATGGTAATTAGTATATCTCCATTAACGTAAGTGAGGCTAATCTAAACTTCAGTGCTTAGAATAGATTATTGAATATGCTTTTAAGGTTACATTCAGGCAATCAAAATATATTTTAACCTTAAGAAAAATTGGTGTTGTCCTTTGCAGGCTATTAGTGTGCTTGTTTATGTTACTGGAGTGCATCTTTAAGTCAGGCGCAGCTCCTCTTTCTGCAAATATTCATTAGTTCACATGCAACAGTTTGCTAATTCACAAATTGTGTAAGTGTACATGAAATTCCAGTCATAGAATCACCTTATATCCACGTGAACAGCGTGTACACCAGGCAAGAAGGATAAGGGGATACCATGATATTGCAGTTTTGCCACATAATCCATATGAATACTGATTTAAATTAACAAACCTTTTCTTCCCTTCATTGAGACCCCACCTGGAGCACTGCATTCAGCTCTAGGGTCCCCACCACAAGAAAGACATGTGCCTGTTTGAGCAGGTCCAGAGGAAGGCCACAAAGATGATAGGAGGGCTGGAGCACTTCTCCTGTGAAGACAGACTGAGGGAGCTGGGGTTGTTCAGCCTGGAAGAGAGAAAACACAGGGGAGTCCTTACAGTACCTAAAGGGGCCTACAGAAAAGCTGGGCAGGGACTCTTTGCCAGGGGGCATAGTGATAGGACAAGGGGGAATGGCTTTAGCTGAAAGAGGGTAGGTTTAAATTAGATATAAGTGGGAAATTCTTAACTGTAAGGGTGGTGAGGCACTGGCACAGGCTGTCCAGAGAAGCTGTGGATGCCCCATCCCTGGCAGTGCGTAAGGCCAGGCTGGACGGGGCTTCAGGCAACCTGGTCTAGGGGAAAGTGTCCCTGCCCATGGCAGGGGGCTTGGAACTGGATGGTCTTTATGGTCTCTTCCAACAGAAACCATTCTATGGTTCCTTAAAAAAAATAAAATAAATAAAAATAACATAACATAACATAACATAACATAACATAAAATAAAATAAAATAAAATAAAATAAAATAAAATAAAATAAAATAAAATAAAATAAAATAAAATAAAATAAAATAAAATAAAATAAAATAAAATAAAATAAAATCAGTCAAGAGTAGCAGTGTTAAAACTTGCTGCAACCGAAGACAGAATATGCAGGCTGTTTCTGGTTTGGTACAAAGTTACAAAGCAAACTCAAAGAGAATTTGAAATCGTATTTTCAATACAGTCCAGTGTGAGATTTCTATAGATAAACACGTGAAGATGTGAATATGGACCCTTCATCTTGGTCGCCTGCAGAAGTGATCCCCCTGGTTATTTTTCTCTGATGTTTTTTCAGCATGATTACCAGTGTAATTGGTGTTAGAGTATTCTTCTCATTTAGTTTGAAAATTTGGAATTCACACCTGAATTAACCCAAAGTATACAAAATGTAGACAAACCCATGTCAAAGGACATCACTTACTGCTACTGAATTAACATAGTTTCATCACCCTCTTCCCCTTTGTTTTGTACAATGCACATTAACCCAAACTACTTGAGTTGCTTTGTGACTACAGAAACAATGTGCTACAGAAATGGTTGTTTTCAATCATACAAGTCACAACACAGAAACAGACTTTTTGCAAAATAACCAGATTTGGGGTAAAATCTCATTCAGCACCCTGACTCTCCTGCATTCAAGCTACTTGCGGCAGCTGTGGAAGTCTGCTCAGACCAGTGCATGTAGCCCTGTTTAAGGGTGAGTTCTCATTTCCTAACATCTCTGGGAATGAAAATGCTTATTTATTTGCGTTGATTGCTTTGGAGTTATAAGAGTACCCAAAACTGCCCATTTCTGCCACAGTCCATTTATTTAGGGCTCTACTGAGTACAGAAAAATCTATATGAACCCTTTTTCTTGCTCTGGCCTGCTGGGACCCACAGCGGGTGTATAAACGTCCACTTTCTGAGAGGGAAGTCATTAGCAGAAACGCCTGCTGTTCTGATGCCTCTCCACCCGGTTGTTTCCCTATTTAGGATAGTCGGTGGGGTGGCCAGCAGCCCTGCTCCCTTCCATGGTTGTATTAGCAGTTGAAAGGCAAGAGGAAAGTAGAGAGAAAAGAGATCTGCTTTCTTGTCACTGGCATCTTTAGCAGAGGAGTTGTAAATCCTTTATCTCTGTGTCCTGGAGATCCTAAGTGGCAAAATGCATGCTTCTTACCAAGCAAATTTTGCAAACTTTGCAAGGGCCGCACTGCCCTTTCTCATCAGAAGGGCAGTTTCTCAAGAGTGGCCAACCTACACAGTCACAGGAATACCTCTGAAGCAGCGTACATGCCTGCCCGCAGGAGCAGTGGGTTCAGCAAAGCCCTGTTAACACACTGCTCCTTACCCAGTGCCCATACAGAGAGCTGGGATGAGCTGCAGCAAGGAGAATCCTGATCCATCACCACATGCCCCACAGCAGGGCTGGAGCCCAGCTTTCAGCCCCAGGGATGGAGGGCCCCTTACCCAGGCTCGGGCTCACACTGCAACTGCATACTCATTTCCTCCTCTCTGTTTGGGTCCATGGTAAAACTATTGTGGAGTTGCAGCTCAGACCAGACATGTTCTGATGCACAGACAAGTTAATGGGGAGCCTATCCTTTGTAATTACTTTTTTTATTATCATTATTCCTGAGTACTATTAAGGCACAAGTGTGTATTAGCTGTTAAAAAAAAAAAAAAAAAAAAAAAAAAAAAAAAAAAGCTATGCATGTGCAATAAGAAATGAAATTGAGAATCTAGCATAATGGTGAAAGGCAATGTTATGTGTAGGCAATACAGATAGTGTTCATTTAAACCTGCGATAATTGGACTATTGAAACAGAATGGAATCCTTATCTGAAATCCTTAAAGGGAAAAAAAAAATCACACCTTTACCTCAATTTCTGTTTCAGTTTTATCAGAGGCAGGAGTCACAGTGAGCTTAGACACACCACAGTGGTTATTAAGGATGATCCCATTCAATGTAACAGGAAAAATTAAAGGTGTTGGATGCACAACATGTTTCTATGGCTCTGTTTCTCAGGCTTATTTCTGGTCTGGAGGTGAGAGCAGGTAAGAGCAGTGAAGGCATGGTGACACAGGACAGCAACCTGACAGCTCTGGGTCACTGGAGGATTTGCTAGCCAATATTTCTCTCATGCCATAATGCTTCCTGCTTTGTCACCATGTCACTTCCAAGATCCAGTATGTTCACATTTGAAATACTGCACTTGAGCAGACGCAAAGACCATCTCCCTTCATTCAGCCCATGGCAAGCCTGGGGCCAGACAGTGCAGACTGAACCTCAACAAGTAGTCCTTAAAATTTATCTCTTGGCAGTTTAACTGGTGTGGTAAATGCCTGAATGCATGCTCAATGGATGCCTAGAAACATACAGCATCCCTGATGTTATTACACAGTTTCCTCTGAATGCAGAAAGGTCTTATGTTTCTATAATGCTGTACTGCAGTACTGCATATTGCAGTATTGGTGTACTGTCAGTGCCTAGTTGGCTCTGGCATATTTTTAAAACTAGCATTTATGTGGTGTGAAGTTGTGGTAATCAGCATGCTTGCTATAGGAAAAATAGGCTATAATTTTCTGGTAATGGTCAGCTGTTCTTAAATGATAGAAATATCATACTGCATGAGATCAAAAAGCAATTTAAGAACTTAAATATTAAGAGCATAAACATGTTCTATACAGAGTACCACCAGAATAGACAGTTTTAGCTCATTAACTTAAATATCGCAGGGAGACTAAGCTTCATAAACTAGTACAATAACAGTCCTTCAGCAAGTTCCCTGCTCATATAAATAAGTGTGTATAGCATATAGAGGCAGGAGCCTGTCCTATTGAACAGAAGCTGGTAGCTGAGCAGTTTGTCTGGAGAGGACTCAGGGGACCACAGCCACCCCCTGTTGGTTCCCATAAACATGTGGAGTCACAGCAGGGGCAGATCTGTGAGGAGAACTGGGATATGCCTCCAGAGTTCTTCTATATAATGCAATGTTTTGCAATTCTTTTTAAAGAAATGAAGTTTTTCACTCAGGAAAGCATTTTTTCCTCTTTTTTTCCTCTTTTTTTTTTTTTTTTTTTTTCCTACCATGAATGGTGGTAATAGCCTTTTGTCATCTGTTTTGATAATACTATGAGGATAAATGAAACTCATCAGTAATTGCCAATGGCTTCTGTACCACTCCTCAGCCTTGTTATCTACATACAGCTCTTCAGTGGGATAGTTGCTTTGTTTAGTTATATCAGAGTTATAGAGGTTTTTTGGATGTTATGTCTTAAGCAAGACTTTTTGGTACTCATCTGAACTGTGAGAAAGAGAGATCTGAGTACAGTTTTAGTAACCCAGTCTCCAAACTCAGATTTCTTGTCCCACATGTTGCCTTGGACTTGAGCAGAAACAATTTCACAAACCATTCACAATACAAACACACCAGTTCTTTTACAGGACACCAGTGCCAGGAAATACAATCTCCTTTTCTGTCCTTTCTGTGTCCTAATTTACAGAGAACACATTGACAATTAAGTGCCAGTGCACCAAGGTGACTTACAAGATCAGTTTACTACATGGCAAAGCTCGTAAGTATACCTTCAGGACTAGGTTGCAGGTTGTTTGCATTTGGTGTTTACCCAGCAAACTGTCTGTCAGTGCCTATTCACAGTAAAATGATTCGAATTATGCTAACAAATCCTGAAAATACATTCTTAGCTAGAAGGATGGTCATATGGTAATTTAAGTGAAGGATGTGGCATAACTTTCCCGTGTTGGATAGTTTGCAACCTAAATAGCCTTTGGATACATATACATCTTTAATTTTAAGCAGAAGTCAGTGGAGTGCCTATATGTTTACATGTCTGTTGAAATTAGAACAAGAAATAGAAAATATTTCTTGGAGACTTATTTCCCATGGATTGAAAAAAACAAATGTAAGAGAAAAAAAAAAAAAAAAAATTACCTGTTTCTTTATTGCTGACTGGTTTGGTGGTGGGCAATCATATGAAATCATCTGCCCCACCTGGGACCTGTCCAGACATTCCTTATGAAACAAGCTGCAAACATGGCTTAGGGGAAAAGACAGCAGACTCTACAGCAGGTCTTGAGGCAAGGGATGGGAAAGAAGTCCCTGCACCCCCTTAGAAGCAGCTCCATGCAGTTGGTGAAGAAACCATCTGGCCAGGGACTATACCTTGGTTTTGTCACAGTGAAGAAACTGTCCCAGAAAAGACCAGGATTTGGTACAAAAGATCAATGGAGAAAATCCAGCTTCTGTGTGAGCAGGGGCAACTGAGTCCAGGTATGTTTTTAAAAATGGCTCATGCACAGAAAACCATCAACACCTCACCAAGGTGGATCAGCTCTTCAGTAAAAGCCCCCTCACTGCTCTTTCACTGGCATGGAAATCAGCAAAACTGCAGCAGCTGACAGCAGCTGAAGCTCCAAATGTCTGAGCACTTTCTTGGGATTTGACCTGCCAGATGTCTTCACACTTGGGTTCCACAGCACAAGAAATCGGGTACTACCAGCGTGGGCTCTGGTTTCGCTCTTGCTGCAGGATCCTGTGATAAAAAGTTTCTTTTCGGGTTGTTGGGGTTGCAGGATCAGGGGGAAGTCACAGACCATGGCATATGGGCCCAATGGCTTTTTGGAGCACTGTGTTGTTGATCACTCCACCGTTGCACAACTACACGAGTGGAGACATGCAGGAGAGGGAACTTGCTTCTCTGACCCATAGACAGTTCTCTAGGTTGGAGAGGATTTAATAAGTCTTTGCAGACAGTGCTCTTTTAGCATGAACCTTCCTTTTAGTGCATGAAACATACACCCAGGACCCATTAAAAGCTGTTTGTGTACTCTTAATCCAATAGCTGCATAGGATCATTAAGCCAAGGCACTCCAAAGCTTTACGACCTTTTAATTTTGAAAAAGCTACAGAACATATGCTCAGCGCATGAATCTTTTAAAAAATTAGCATCTTGATTTTTTTTTTTTCAAAAGGGGGGTGTAAGTGTTACATTTGTTTCTTTCTGTGGCTTTTATTAAAACAGACAAAAAAAAGTTTTCAATAATAACTGAGAGGAGACAATGAAGAATGGTGACCTCTTGCTCTTAGGGCAAGACCCCATAGGTCATGTTGCAGTGAATTTTTACAGCTGTGTCAGCCTCATAAACCCTATAAAAATAGAAGTTTTATGGTAGAAATGCTGACACCACCTTAACTCTAACGGCAGGCATGTAGTGCTATAATTTTCTTTGCTAGTTAATCTCCTGGTACAGTAACCTGTGCTGCCCTGGGTAACTTTAAATCTCTTGGAGAAAAGGGAGTGATGGGAGTGTGGGGGAGCATTATCTCTTGTGGTTATAGAAAGAGCATAGTAAAATGAATTAATGTTGGGAGAGATTTCATGAGTTCATGAGTTCCTTAGAGCATGTTAAACCGATTGCTTTCATGAGCTAAGACGTGGTTGTAACTTGCCTCTGTTGGTGCCTTCTACTCCTGCTTTTTATCAAGTTACTTCATTACACAGACCGGCACAGATGCAGCTCTTTCACCCTCCCCCTGCTAATTTTTGTTCCTGTCATGTATCTCTTAGATGACAAGGTCACCCAAGTGGTTTGCCACTCTTGGTACATAGCATGGTTTTCTGGCTGTCTCAGTGCCTTGTTCTTCTTCCTTCCTTGCAGGTCTTCACCATGAGTCCACAATGCTCTTCGTGTTGTGTTTTTTAAATGCAGCTTTCACATCTCTGTGCTGCAGCAAGAGCTGGTGGCTCTTGGTAGTGCAGCACCACCATCTGCCAGAGTGCACCCGGGCAGTGCCTGCTGCAGCTGCCATACCTCAGCCCAGGAGCAGTGCCTCTTTCACCCCTAAAAACCTTTGCTGCAACACCCATGGACCCCTCTCCTCAGATTTCAAAGCACACCTTGACCACCCATGGGCTTATGCACTATGGCCACCATGCTCCTGACTGCGATTTTGAGGGCTGAAGTAAGAGTTAAGCATCTGGGGGAAGGCTTGACTTACTTTCCTGCATTAGTAAGATATAGTAAGATTTGGGGAGACAGGTTGAAAGCTTGTCTCATCTCCTTTTGTGTGTGTTTGCCTGCTGACAGCATCTCTTCAGACAGCTGGCTCTCTTTCTCTTGATACTTCCTCTCATTGCAAGCTTTTCTACCCTTTCTTCCCATTTTCACTCTCAACTTGTTTTGGTTTTGTTTGTTTCTGCGCACCCCTTTTTGCCACACTTCTCCTGGTGGCCATCTGCTGTCACAATGTGCTCATTTTTCGTCTTCCACTCCTTGTGAGAGGATTAAAGATTAACTGTGGAGTCCGACCTGCATCTTCAGTCCAGGCTTCTGTGTTCCAGTTCCCTTGGTCTTCACGGTGAACAAGTGGACGGTGCATTGCTCTGTGTAAAGCTAGATCAGGGGTGAGAAAGTTGGGTTTGGAGACACTAATGCTTCTGTAATCCTGCCAGGGAGACGAGGTATGGAGGCAGGACTGCACAAGGTAAAGCCAAGGCACTTTCACAGGCTTAGTGTGTCTTCATAGTGAACTCTGGCATGCATTTTTTTGGCTGGAAGCAGCCTTATTTGCATGCTGGGGAATCATCCATGGACACACAACCATATGGCTGCTTTCTGTTTACACTGCATTGCATGCAAAATCCATCCAACACGTGGAGACTTTTTCTGCATGCAGAAGAGTGATTCATTTCTGCAGCACACCAGAGGAAACCGCTATAATGGACACCTGCTCATCTGTATAGAGGTCAGGAGGCTGAAAGATATATCAGGGCTTCAGCTGGTCTAACAACGAGTCCTGATTAATGAGGAGTCTCAGACAAAAGCAGATACACCTCACAGAGAGTCCTTTCGTGAACGCTTATCTGCACCCGCTAGAATTTGGTTAAAGCAATATTGGCATCGTGCTTCTATGGAGAAGTTCAGGGTTTGACAGGGGTTTCTGTGGTGGTTATTTCCTGCATTGTTCCACAAAACATAAATCTGTTCAGTTTCCTTCTTACTTCATCAAGGCGAAGCCCCAGGCTTTCTTGAGCAATAGGTCAGCAAGGATTGGTACAGGTTCTCATAAGAACAGGAATAATCTCAGAGCTTTCATGTACTTCCCTAAGGTAAATGTCTCCAGACTGAGGGAACTAGGCATGGTGGTTGTTGTGTGTCATGCTCTTTGAACCAGGTTTTCTTCATTTTCTTCCCGGGAATGATTCACATAGAAAAAAAAAAAAAAAATTCTTGTTGCAGAGGGAAATATGTGCTGTGCTCAGGCACAGAAAAGACTTGTTCCTCCCTGGATAAGCTACTACAGTCTAATGCAAACTGGCAGAATCTTACTCTGTTTGTAAGTAGTTCTCATTCTCATTTTCCCTCACTCTTTTATTTTCATCCTGATTAAAGGAAGGGGGAAAAAAATAAATAAATAAAAATAGAAATAAAAATAAAATAAATGTTTGAATTCACCTTGAAATTCTGCACCTGCAGTGTTTGCATGGGTGCCAGCCCATCCTCCACACCACATTCATAGAAACTGTACAGCATGAGGGGCCCAACCCCAACCTGAAGGGATGCTCTGCCCCACCACTCCATTGCCCACCAAGGTGGTCCCATCGGGACACGATGCTCCATCTTGCTTCTCCTCCTGCTCTTGAGTACTCCAAAGGTTTGTCTCTGTGGCAAAGGCACAAAGGAGGGTGTAGTGGGTAGCAGACAAATTACCAGAAACTGTGTTTTCAGGGGAAAAAATGAAATCAGGAATAAAATGGGTTCCCACAATACATATACCAGGCTGCTGACCACCACTTAATTATCCCTTTCAGTGAATTCTGGTATTAATTACACATTTAACAAGAGCAGCCCAAGACTCCAAATATTTTTCACCCTCATGAAATTCTTGCATCAAAGTGTTGCTCCTGAAGAACCAGGTGGCAACTTAAAGAATTTTACTGCTGATGAAAACAGTCCCTTCTCATCAAAATGCATTATCCAAGCAGCAATAAAGGTCTTTGGGCAGCTGGCCTTTGTTGTTTTTAACGGGTTGGCAGTCAGCTTTGAGCTCAAGTTGGTATTTGTAAAGTTCTGGAAACAAGAGGAGGCACTGCTGTTTATCATTGTGGGTCGCTGGTCTCCCCACTAGCTGGCTTTCTTCTGTGTCCCTTGCCACTGCTGCTAAGGTACAGAGCAAGCTAACCTCCTCACTCGAAAGTATGTCCCTGCTTGCTGGCTTCAAAAATGAGAAAGAAAAAATGTGATTTATTTACAGTACTGACTGAAAGCCAGAGGCTCAATCCCTGCTACAAACTGTTGGCTTTTTATCTTGAAATTCAGGTGTGGCTGGACCCCTCTGGAGCAGAAGGACAACAGGAGACACAGAGAAGACAACAGATCATCAAAAAGCAGCAGCACTGCTCCACACAGCTGGGGTTTATGGGGAGAGTGCATGTCCTGTCCCCTGTCTTTTATAATTCATCACCAGGCACCTCTGAACCAACTGACAGGCAACAGGCACAGCTTCAGAGGGCAAACCCAGGCTGTTTTCTGTTACCTTTGCAATCCCCAGCCCTGGGACTGGTTAGCACTATTTTTTGCCCACATATTTACCTGCAGTGGCCAGGATTCACATGTACAAGATTTCCTATAGCACTTCATTGTCCCTTGTTTTTTGGGGGAATGGCAAAAAGGCATGCAGCAGGAAGCATCTTGCAAGAGCACATTAGAGCTTGCAAAACCCTGCCTGGCACCAATGCTCCCAAAGGAAACTGTTTTTCTCTGACACTTGTGGAGTAAGACAAGTCTGCCCTCGGCATCTGCCCCTTCTGCAGTGTTTCATCTGTGAAATGGAGGATTTCCTTCAGCACGATAAGAAAAGTGCTCTGCTTTTCATCTCCTGTGACTGGGGAGAGGGTATTTGTTATGCATGAGGTCATTCTTTATTTGGGGTGAGGGATGAGGGTCTGAATTTTTAATGTCTTCATCTATTTTTGATCCCTTACGGACTAAAAGGGGTCTTACTTGATCATTTTCCCATTACCTCCAGTGAGCCTGCAGTCTCCCAGAAGATGCTCTACCTCCCACTGGAGCTTCCTGCACCCTTAAGGGGGCAAAGGCCGTAAATCTTCATCATGTTTGTAATGGGTATACTCGAAAAAGCCACCATTTTCCTGGGAAAAAAAAAAAAAATCAATTTTGCTCCCACACAGACATGTTATCCACAAATATCTTTTGCAGTATTGGGTGGGAGTGTGGACATAAACAGGTCCATTCCAGGTTTTCCTTTGACTAGATGGGAATACAAGTTGCCACACATTCCTATGTGGGATCCGGAAGGAAAACCAAAGGGTAAATACCCTACACATGGCAAGGATTATAGGTGCAAGAGACTGGGTGCTGACAGCAGTTTCTAGTGGATGACATGACAAAGTCGAATCATGTAATATGTGCTTCCACAGCGCCTGATGAAGCAGAAGTGCTAAATACCTTGTAAGATTAAGCCCTAGAGGAGTATCACTATGCACTGATGCCAGATCACGTATTCAGCTGGGCTGTGATACTACTCCTACATATCACAACCAAGCCTCTGCACTCCCTAATGAAAACTTCTGGCCTTAATGCTGTGGATTATGTTGGCATGGCTACTAACACAACGGGACCAGCCAGGATTGCAAGTATGCATTGGGGACGAGGGCTGCAGGAAAGATCTAAAAAGAAGAGATGCACTTTGCAACTTAGAAAGCAGTTGTTACATTGTCCCGGTCCCACTGCTGGTGGTGCTCTGCAGTTTGAATATATTCCTTCACAAACAGATTTTGGGGCAGAAGGAGAGGCCTGAGTAAAATGTATGGCATAATAACGCCCTGCACAAAGGAAAAGGATGAGCTGGAAGAGAAGGGGGAGAAGGGAACCTGACACATTCAAGTTGTGTCACAAATAAGCTTGGGAATAACTGAAACAAAAGAAGGAATATTGCTCACCTGCCTGCAGGCTGAAAGATGCCACGCTGTATGCATGTCCAAGACCAGCTGCTGGCATGCCAACTTTATTGCAAATCCTCTGGTGCCTTTAAAGGCCGAAACTTGAGATTTTTATATATTTGCCAAAAATGAATATCTGATATGAAATTATTGTTGTGCATTTGACGTTTTAAATGTATTATCCAATTAAAAAGCAGTAACATCTGCTTCCCTGCACTAAACTTCCTGTAAGTAAAGATGCACAAGCCCTGGAGATTCAGCATTACGTGAAATAGATTCATTTAATATAATTGAACATAATTGTGCATGTAATGTTTTAACGTAATATTATTCAGCAGATGTGCAAATAATAGCTAGGTTACTTGCCACCAGCCATATGCTGGTGACATGATGGCACAAGCACCATAATACTCATCAAGACAAGTTCATTAGTCTGAGGGCACTGGAACTGAGATGTTGTGGTGACCTGGGGACACTAACGTATACCTTGAGGAAACACCAACACCAGATACCAGGTAATAAAATTTCTTGCCCTCTGTTGGTAAGAGAGACTGAGCATTACTTGTAGCTAATGCTTCCATTGAAGTAGATGTTTAAGATGAGGAAGCCAAGATGAGTATAGGAATAAATAAATAAGAACAATAAAGTCAATACTTGTTTATCTGATGACTGATAACCTGCTTACACACAAAACTCAGCTTTCATTTACCAAAATTTTGGTCCGAAGCATATTTCAGACATGCTCCTATTTTAAAGAAACTTCTTGTATTTAGGACTGTGGGGAAAAAAAAATACACCAGCAAAAAAAAATCATTCCTGTTTATTAAAAGTCATTCCTGTTTAGGGAGAGGAGAGGGGACGGGAGGGGAGGGGAGTCTACAGAACTGGCCAGTTTTCCAAAAGACAGTGTTGCGAAGGGAAGGGAAGGGAAGGGAAGGGAAGGGAAGGGAAGGGAAGGGAAGGGAAGGGAAGGGAAGGGAAGGGAAGGGAAGGGAAGGGAAGGGAAGGGAAGGGAAGGGAAGGGAAGGGAAGGGAAGGGAAGGGAAGGGAAGGGAAGGGAAGGGAAGGGAAGGGAAGGGAAGGGAAGGGAAGGGAAGGGAAGGGAAGGGAAGGGAAGGGAAGGGAAGGGAAGGGAAGGGAAGGGAAGGGAAGGGAAGGGAAGGGAAGGGAAGGGAAGGGAAGGGAAGGGAAGGGAAGGGAAGGGAAGGGAAGGGAAGGGAAGGGAAGGGAAGGGAAGGGAAGGGAAGGGAGGGGAGGGGAGGGGAGGGGAGGGGAGGGGAGGGGAGGGGAGGGGAGGGGAGGGGAGGGGAGGGGAGGGGAGGGGAGGGGAGGGGAGGGGAGGGGAGGGGAGGGGAGGGGAGGGGAGGGGAGGGGAGGGGAGGGGAGGGGAGGGGAGGGGAGGGGAGGGGAGGGGAGGGGAGGGGAGGGGAGGGGAGGGGAGGGGAGGGGAGGGATACTACCAACATTTGACCTAGGTTCTTCTGGCCCTCTTCAACCAAATATAAATAAATTAAAGTATTCCTGTATATTCAGAAACTAATAAAATTTGTCCCATGGTCTTTCAGTAGAAATTAGGCGATGCTGCATTTTTACGTGTCTAAACAGCTTTAAAGCTGGCCTCCTAACAGTCTAGTGTTTAAACTCTGTTTTTGCAATTCTGAGCTCACTAAGATATTTATTCTAGTAGATTATGCTTTTCTAACAACTGGGCTTCGTCCTTTTGTCCTGCTTAAAGAGAAGACGCCCTGGACTTAAAGTAACTAACATAAAAATATGAAATCAAGCTGTGTATTTGTATGGTGTACTGTCTCAAATACCTTACACTATAAAGGAGAATATTGACTGCTGTTATGGAGGGACTATACGTGGTGTATGTTTGAGCTGGTATGCCAAGAGCAGCAATCCAGCAGTCCCCACATTCAGATTTCCATGGCTGCTAGGCCTGTCATTTGTGAGAGTATGAAAAGGTTTAAAAGTGATACTTGAAAATGGCCATGCGGGTAACAGAGTAATAAGGGGGAAAGGGAGGGGAAGGGGAGGAGGGGGGAGATGGGCACAGACACAACACAATAAAATTAATGAAATCGCTCCTTACAGACAGACACTTAATGAAGTTGTGCTGACTAGTTGCTCTTGCTCGGGGATTTCTAAAGGTCTGGAGAGGGAGCCAAGAGGTAAGGATTGCTGGGTGTTCACAATAGGAACAGAGTATCCTCTACAATGAAATGTTATCCTCAGCATGATCGCAATATTCATTATTATAACAAGTAGTTGTAAGCTCACTCTCACTGTGGCTGAAAAAAAAAAAAAAAAAAAAAAAAAAAAAAAAAAAAACCACAACTAAGCCCAGGAAATGTCAGTTTATTCAAAGATGCTGCCCGCTACCAGACATCTGCAGAAGAGCACTTCTTCAGCAACATAATTCTCTTCATCTGGTTAAAGATCATTACTTTGCCACTTCTGAGCTTATGAAGGTGTTGCTTTTTTTTTAAGTTGTGATGTGTTCAGAGAGGTTCATCAGGCTGATATCAATGAGTGTGATATGGGAATGTGACAGCTGCACTACCAAATGCCTTTGCTCCCCTTATTTTATCTGATTATTCTGCTAAGAATGGTTTAAGCCTGAATTTGAAATAATGCAAGCTTTTGGAGCAGGGATTGATTTGAACTTGGTGTTAACAGTGGGTTCAAATGCTTACTAGGATGCAGCGAAGAATTTGTGTGTGCATCAAATACTTCAGCACAGAGTGCTGTAGTCAGTGGATTTGCATATGTTTTTCAAATGAAATAATTCAGCTCGAGACCAGAAGGATTCATTACGTTTATCTAGTTTAATCTCACGATTAACATCAGCCATGAAATACTGCCCAGACATTTTTAGCATCAAGGAGTCAGTTTAAACTGTAGATGGATATCAATTCTATCTCCTAAATCTTCTCTCATTATTTTAATAGTGGAAAAGAAAAGATGAGCCTAGTGATCTTTTAGTGCTAAATTTAAAACAGTTCTATCATTCAATTTCCTTTTCCATAGCAGATATTATCAGAGATGTGTCTGAACACTCAATCTGGATCTGTATGTTCCTCTTTGTGGGGGTATTCATGGACAGGGTATCTGCCTCAAGGATTCTGTAAAATGAGATGCTTGTCTCTCAAATGGGCTCACATTTACAAAAACTGAAATTAAGAGAGACCCTGCAGACCAGTACACAGTGTGAGCCTTCACTGCCACTGTTCTGCTTCCTAGGCAGGAAGAGAGGACTTTACCATATCTATCTCTGGTCTGGCCCCAGGATCACTGAAGGAGAACAAAACACGGGTCATTTTGTCAAATTTGCCCTGTCACAGATCCCAGGCAGGTTGTTGTGCCTGGAGAATGCGGGATTATCTCATTCTTGGGAAAATCCTGCAACAACACGCTATAACAATCTTCCCTGCCAGAACTTTATTAGTCTGGTCTTCTTTCTCAGCCTACTGGTGGCTGCGTGTTTACAGATGCCAAACTTTTTCCATTGTATTCAACAGATCACAGCTTTTCCAGGTAGACAACAGGGGAGACTTCCAGTCCTTTGTTTTTGTAGATACAATTTAATTTACCTTAATGTCCTAAGTCCAATAATGCACATAGAACCTGTTTTATACAAGGGGGTCTATCTCCTTTAGCTCTCTAAATAGTGTTCACAGCACCAGAGTAGATGCTTCTTTGACCCTAAGGTCTTCTGTTCCCTCACACAGACTGGATTGAGCCATCTTTGCAAGTCTCCTATATATCCTCTGAGTTTCTACCCTGACTACCCATTTGAGCAGGAAAATGAGTATTTCTCATTTAATTTCCAGGCATTTGATTTTCACTTACCTATAAGATGGTAATTGTTGGCAGTACAGGTCTTGTTAAGCACATAAACCTTAATGCATCACATACTATATCTTTTTTTTTTTTTTTTTTACATTTGCATGAAAGTTGAAATTAAAACACACTCGTGATTAGGAATTGATTGTATGTAATCTTGTTCTCAGTGCATATTTATGTATAATCACAGAGGGATGGGCATACAGATAAATGCACTTGGCTGCTGGCTGATGAGAAAGTGTTAAACATGCCTCCTTCCCCATGAAATATCTCTGTTGTTAGTTCAGAGTGACTGTTCTGTGTTATCCTGAAAAGCACCTATGCTGGGGGACTGGTAAAGTTATGAGACTTTCTGTGCATCCACTGATGTGCTTGGGGATTCTTCTGTTTGGAAGGCACAATATAAATGTAAGATATTATTATTATTACTTCTGCTAATAATAATAATTCAGCCCCAGAATAATGTTTATGGCCAAGTTATTATAATCCCCTAAACAAATGGGTTTATGCAGCAGTAGAACTGCTGACACAAGCCTCCTGTAACAAGACAATGCCAGGAAGCATTACTATAATTCAAGCAAGGGCCAGTCAAAATGATGCAGCCATTGTGTTGATGTGTTGTATATGGTTGTGAGTATTGGTGCCAGCTGTGTCATAAACCACTCCCTGGAAATAATAACCTTGACAGATAATGGAAGTGAATCAGCATTTTCTCCTTAATCAGAATGTTTTGTAAGCCTGACCATACAGTCCCAATATTCAGTAAGTAATATTTTCAGCTCCCTCCCCCTCAAAAGAAAAGAAAAGTTTCGGTGATGTAATGTCCTTTATTTAATAAAGTTGGCAAGCTTTATTTTTTCGCACTTTTTGAAGTTTCTCATGCAATATCTCTTAGCTGAGAGAAAATTATGCAGGGAATAGCAGTTTCCTCTTATCAGCCCTGACTGCTGCATGACTGCAGTGCTGGGAGGCTGTTCAGGAGCTGAAGTCCCAAGCTGCAAGTGCAGCAGGGACTCAAAGCAGGCTACCCACGTTGGCTCATTTCATTTTGGGGGGCTCAGGGGAGCAGGGGGTGGTTCAATGTACATGTGAGTTACACACACCTATTGGCTGGCAGATGAAATGCTTTGGGCTTGATTTGGCAATGCTATGAAAGCTTTTAAGCTGTCTCAAAAAAAAAAAAAAAAAAAAAAAAAAAGCAACACATCCAAAAAAACAGATAATAGATATTCTCAGTTAAAGTTCAACGATTAGAAAGTGGAGCATGTTATTATCTGGCAATTAAACTCAGTTGATGAAAGTTTTGGAAATAGATGTCTTGAGTGAAAATCCATCCCATTTTCTCCCTAGATCAAAACTTGGCCTTGCCTGCATAGACAAAGCTATATGTATTACACTTCCTGGCTTCCTCACAGTCTTAGTTTAGTTGTTTTTCTTCAGTATATTTTTTGGCTTACAAAAAATCATGTTTCATAAGTAAGGCCATTCTGGAAAATAATTATAACCCAGTTTTTATTTCATCATCTCAATAAGCTTTAGATTTTTCCTTTGTCTGGAAATGTTCGGTTGTCTCTTCCTTTTCAAAACCAAGAATGCCTCACAGGGTTAAAGGTACACATTGATACATTTACTGAAATTTTGGAAGCAAACACAAATAAGTTATTCTTCTATTAAGTATTTTAGCAACATGAACTTTCCTGGCAATTTATGCAGAAGTCTTTCATTAAAAAGATAAATTATTTTTACTTTTAGCATACATGTATATATTTCTTCCTTTTTTTTTTTTTTTTTTCACAATAGCCCTATCAAGTATATTTTTATATAGTATATCCTAAGACTCCCTAGTGGTGTGAAGATATTCTGGTATACTGGTATACTGGTACACAGCCAAAAAAAAAAAATTATAAATTAAAAAATAATGCTTTAATCAGAGCTAAGGAAGACACAATTAATTTGGCCTCTAGCATGTATTAGCATTTGCCACAACAGCTAGTTTTCAAAATGCAAGGTCTAGCTGAGAGGCAGTAGCAGCTTTCCATACACAGAGTTAGAACAACCTTTGGACTTTCAGACTCAGAAGTCGTTCTTGGTTTTAGTACAAGGGCACCGTACTGGTCAATTAATGAGATGGGAATTTCCTGGTATCATATCTCCACCTTTACGAAGTGAAAGAGGAGTAGCATTTGAGCCAGCAACATTCAGAGTGTTGCAGGTCTGTCACATATAGTGTGCCTTTTAAAGAGCTGTGGCATGAGTCACTGGTACAGAGAAGACAGCTGTACCAATGAAGGCTGCAAGATTATTGCTTCTTGGCTAGGATGTCCTTTCTAAAAAGAAGCATGATATGATATGAGATCTTCCCTGCAGAATTTATGAGTAGGCTTTTCATCAAAAATTTGAAGTATGTAGTTACAAAAGTCTTATGTAGTAGGTGGCTGACAAGAAATACTCCAGTGATACACACAAAAGAGAGATCTAGATTTAAATATTATCAGGCCACTTCACAGTAAATACAATTCCAAAAATAACACTTAAAAACTGAGATGGTAGGAAAAGCCAAAATGGAATTGTGTGTATTTTTATTCTCATTGGTAGTCTGCGTATGAGCAAGAGGCAGCTGTGGTGCAATTCCATGTACCAGTTACAGAAAGAAGAGTAGGACTAGCAACTAATAGGGCACAAGGCATGGGAAAGATTGGCAAGTGAGCTTTGAAGAGCCTTACAAACCTAGGGTGCATACACACTTGGAGATGTACATGTATGTGTAGGACTAACTCATTGCACTGACTTTGAGACAAGTTAAAATGAGATTAAAGACTTAAAACAGAAAATGGTGTGATCACAGGTTTTCTCATCTTTGCTTTTATTCAAAGCTTTTATTGCCAGCTAATGTAGCAAAGTAAAGAGGCTTATTTGTTAGAACAATAGGAGATGTAGTTGTTTTTTTCTTTTAAATCTTACACACAAACCACCACCAATAAAACTTACCTGCCCTCACTTTCCAAACAGAATATGGATTGGTTATTTGTGCCTACACTTCAAATTTCTCCTCCCACAATCTTTTTTTAATGGAAGTGAAGGTAGAAAAACTGCCAAATAAGCTGTGTTGTCCTCCCCTTAGTTTGCTGTAAGTGCAAAGCCATTATAGTTTTCCTGTTATCTCAGCAATATGTTGCCTTTCTGTTCCTTGTAAAAGCTGTGTATTTGACTTACACTGTGGGAGAGAAGGAAGTAAAAGGGGTGCTTTTACAGTGTATATTTTCTGTATAGGAAGGCCAAACTGCTGTGATAGCAGATGAACTAGTCAAGTGTTCCCTTGGTCTATGCCCATTGCAAAGTGAAAATCTAAATTGCAGTTCTCTCCCGATTCCCTGCAGAAGGTGATAGCCTTCTGGAAGTTCTGGCTTCAGATAGCAGGAGGGTTCATGAAGCTCAGATTAGATACATTTGCCTTGCTGTTCAAATTGGCATGACCTGCTCCAATTTCAGCTTGAGATTTTGCTTCAGGGATGCTAATTATTTTCAGAATATTGTCTAACAGCACCTAATATTGAGATGGGGGCTGTCTGAAGTGTGTTCATCCTTTAACTGCTACGGCATTTTTGTCTACAGTCCTGAAAAATAGTGAGTGAGGTCAGCATGGACTACTGAAAAGAAAGAGAGGGAGAATTCAGGTTGTTTGTGTAACAATTCATTTTCTAAAATGAGTGTAAGTGTTGCTTCAGTGGTCATCTTGATAACCCAAAGGCAAATTGACCCAGCCAGCCTGCATAGTAGGTGTCTGGAAGCCTCTGTATAAAGGTTTCCAACCACAAACAGATTATATTCTGCCCTGCCAGAGGGTTGGACTTACTGGTCTGATCTTTTTCTTGCCTGACCCTGTGCTAAGGACTATATGGCTAATGTTCTCTGACATCATGTATTTTCATTAAATCCCAAACCAGTTTCCTTAAAGTCCCTTCTATATATATGGTACAAGAACAACTTGCAGGATACATCATCTAGGAGGAGGAGAGATGGGGCAAAGGGGGCTGGAGGGGAATGCAGATGACTGTGGTATATTAAGCCGATGTGTAGCACGGTCATGACAGCAAATCTGCTTTTGTACTTTCTGTACGTTTTGGGGATGCTTATTCTTTGGTTGCAACAGGACAGACACAGGTCAGTAGTTTTTAGGAAGTCCTCCCTTTATAAATGATCATCCCTATAGCAATCTCCTGTGCTTAAATAGAACAACTCATAGCCGGTGGGAGATTTATAACACACTCTAGGCCAAACAGTGACCCATGAAGGATGCTCTGTCTTGCTTTAATTTGGCATCCAACCAAGCTATGTCTGCACTGTTACAGAGAAATCTGCAACCCAGTCTTTGCTTGTGTGCTTGAATGTGTGTGAACACACACTGAGCTAATTGCTAGGGCTAAGCATTGCTTGAGACTGAAATATCTGTGTCTCTGTGATGATACATGAGTGTCTGAAAGATGTCAGATCCCTAATCAAATGTCTTTTGCCTTGGGGGCTGCCGGTAACCACTCTGCAGCATTACTCATTCTGGCAGGTAGCTTTGCAGAAGCTCACAGATGCAGAAGACTGAAAAATTAGAAGATGAAGAAACACCTCTTTTATCTTAAGATTCAGTACCAGGACCCCCATGGTTCTAACATACTTTGGACTGGCTTTCAGCAAATACCCCTACAAGAAAGCTAGACCCTCAGCTGTTGAAAGTCAGATAATTTTGACTTACTCACAAGTGCAGATATCGTGGTTTAAATCAAGAGATCAACAGGCCCTTGCCAGTATAAGGATTGCCTTTCCACCAGGGCATGATGCTGTGCTTGTTATGATGAAAGGCAATGCTTCTTTATGCAGAGAGAGGTCTCTTTATGTTCTGAAAAGTAAAATATGCCTTAACACTGCAAGCAGTGTTTATGGGGGAAAATAAATAAATAAATAAATAAATAACGAAGTAAAAACACAGGTTTTATATATATGCCCTTGAAGAATTTATTTTTATTTTTTTTTAGCCTGTGTTATACACCATGCTTTTATGCTGCAGCTTAATATACATATGAGAAATTTCAGGGCTGTTGAGCATGCAGATTTTCCTAGGGGATGAGCACAAGGTTATTTAGCACAGGTGTTTCTGTAATTGTACAACACTCCCTATTCATATGCCCACAAGCTCTTATTCCCTAGTGAACTATACTGTTGTTTAGCATTAGAGCACCAGGTTCTAATAAAAAACACAAATAATATTGCTTTACAGTGACCCCTTCTGTGAGTCATCTTTCATTTCATGAATGCGTGAATCTCAGAGAGTAGGTGCTTTTGTGGTAACTGTTATTCATTTAAGCAACTGCATATGCAGAGTTTTCTTTCAGATGTGGTTTTAGACAATAACACACTGCACAAACTAGGCTAGATGCATGGTGCAACACATGACAAAAGACAGAGAAAATCACTGAATCCTATGCTCCAGATTATTACTGAAATGGCCTGGGTGCTCCTCATATCTGGCCACAACAACCTACATGGGGCATATCTCCACTGACATGAATAAAGTCATGCTCAAGATTCTAGAGGAAGCTGGAGATCACAGCTGTTTGATTACCTTCATTGTTGCCACATTGATTCTGTTTTAGAAAAGCTGTGTGCCCCACTGCTTGCAGTATATACATCTACCATATTTGCAAATCTGACACCTTGAATGTGGAAATGAGCAAGCAGCAGGTAGCCTGTCTGATTTCCCCCCACTGAAACTCTTGTATACCTTTCTGTATTTTCACTTGTACACCTGCTAAATCTGTCAACTACTATAGCCCAGAGTCTGTAGCAAAAGAAACAAAAAAAATTACTGATTTATGTTAGTATGGCTTTTATTTTATTTTACAAAATCATATGTTTGTAGTGATCATCGTTTTAAAGGCTGTGATAAGACAATACAAATTATTCTTTTTTTTTTTTTTTTTTTTTTTTTTTTCTCTTTAACTTAAGCCAAGCACATGTAAATTCATGAGGCATCAGCAGGAGCTGGCTGTGCTCAGCATTTCTGATAATCAGCCCAAGAAGCTGGAGCTACAGTAACTGAGCTGGTCAGTGTTCTGGTACTCACTGCTGCTCGGTACATATATTTATAGAATAGTATTATCTATTATTGATGTCAAATTAAAAAAATAAAATGAATAAAATAAAATTAAACTTAATTTAAAAAAAAAAAAAAAAAAAAAAAAACAGGAGAGAGATGTGTTCATTTCTCTTCAATTCTTTTATATCATTTCTATGTTGCTCGGATTCAGTTGCCTGGGTAAACACCAGGTACTGTAATGAAAAGATTAGTTCTCCCTTGTTCAGCTGCAGAGGGTCCCTCCTGATTTTGGATCCCAACAGCCCTTCTTAATTACTAATTAGTGTTCCTTTCCCTTTCTTCCCATGTCAGTTGTGTCTGATACTGAGGATTGCTTAGCAAGTTGACTTAGCACCTTTGTTAATTGCCCAATAGTGCTGTGCTTTTATTTATTTATTATTTTTCCAGGGCTTTTGAAACACACTAGCTTCAGTAACCCTTTCAGATGCACTGCTTCTATTATTGATAATGTTCTTGGCAGCAAGAGAAAGAAGTGTGCATCCTTCATTTTGTGGTATATTTTTTACTGTGCACTGAATGGGGGGTGATGCTGACTGAGGTTACAAGCTTTAAAGGCAGAGTTGAAAGGGCAAAGTTACACAAAAGGGCAGGGGTTAGTAGGGGAGGGTAGATAACAGTTGCAAGTGTGATTTAGGAAAACAGAATCAAAGATTACCTACCTCTAAGAAAATTTGCTGTTTGGCTCCTTAGTGACATTTCCTAATTCTAGTGAATTTCCTAATCTAACTGCAGCTCTCCTAAGGCAGCAGAATTTTTAAAACGTAGTCTGGGTCACAGTTCCCCAAGGCCCTCCCAATGTATGACTGAGATCTTGCATGTAGAGGGATAAGCCTGGTTTAAAACAATACGGCTTGCTAGTCATGACATCTACCTGAATGCATTCCTCTCGTTACCACCATCTAACTGCAAGCGCCAAAGGGGTGTGAGCTGGGGGAAGAATGGAGGGGGAGTAGAGGAGGCAGGAAGCTGTAACTGCTAGTAAATATTGGAAAGAATAAAAATACAAGAGCAAATTTAGAGATCTAGATCTCAAGTAGTATAGAACAGTACAGGAAAGCATGGTAGGACAATATAAATTGTTCATCTTGCTAGCCTGCCGTTGCTGTTTTTATGTTACCTCTTATACATATGCTCTTCATGATGCTCATTGCTGCTTTTCTGGGATCCATGAACTCACAGTTGTTGCCACAACTTGGAGCCCTCACTTGTATTCTGCACTATTTCTTTTCAGTTAGCAAAAGGAGCTCCAAGGAGAAGGAGTTCTGAAACTAAGAACAGAGGTAACTGAGGAGAAATGATAGAAGAAAATTTGATACATTTTTTCATAAGAAAAGAGAATCCTGTTTCTCGGTTCTCTGCACACAAAGCAGATGCTGCTTTGCCATTTCACTTCTCACTTCCCAGCCCACTGCTGGCCTGTGGGTCCCTTCTCTTTGAAATAAGATGCCAAAGGGGCAGAGAGCAGCTGAGCTTCTGCCCTTCTTGGGAGAGAGCTAGGAGCCCAGGGCTGCTGAGCCACATGCCACAGCATCCCCCGAGCTGGCATCCCTCCCTCTGAGCTACAACCTTACATGCACAGGCTTTGTGCTGTGCCGGCTTGCTCTCCTTATGTTTTCTGACGGTTGGTTTTTGGAGCTTTCCTCCACACAAAACCCTGCTGTAAGAAAGAGTGGGAGCACTTCATTCCAGTCAGCGATGCTCTCAGTCAGAAAAGTGGCAGCCTCCACAGGGGACAGAGCATTGCATCTCCCCCAGACGATGCTAGCAGCTTTTGAACAGGGATTACGAAAGACCACACTAGTGAGCAGGGTTGAACTGGGGAGGAAGGAAAAAAAATGTGCTCATAATGGACTGAAATTTAGTGGAGCAGTTTGCAAGGAGAGGAAAGGCAGAAAAAATAAAAAAAAAAATAAAAAAAATGGGAAGTTGAAAATTGTCACAGGAACACAAAGGAAAGAAATCTATGTTCAGAAACAAAATGATAGTCTGGAAAATGGAAAAAGTTTTAACAGAAGGTTTTGTAATGTCAGGGGATGTTACGTTTGAAAGCAATTTTTCTGAACCGATCAGAACTCTTTGAATTTGCAGAGCTGTCACCTTCAGAAGAGCTCAATTCACTGCAATTAAATGGCCTGAAGAATAGAGTCATACTTAAAGTCAATTGCATTTCTGAAGAGCAATGCTGAAATGAGGAGCCCAGCGTCTGTCAGCAAGTACAGAATGAAATGAATGGGACCTGAAGATGTTGTATGACAAGACGGTGAATTTGTGAAAGTAACTAAAACAGAAAGCCTCTGCTGAAAAGGCCTGTGTAAGACAATGCTCTGCCTTCTAATCAGAGAAAAAGTCTTTGATATGATTATTCGATTCAAAGACCTGTTCTGTTAAGCGTGCCTTTATCAACATACCCACCAGAAATACCGGCCTGCAGCGTGTGAGCTCTGGGCAAGCAGCGAGTGAAGGCAGGGCGGCTGCTCAGGCGGCAGCTGGCCCTCAGGCACAGCTGGTGCGGGCAGGCCCAGCATGCCCACTGCTGGCCTCTTTCTTTGGCCTAGATGTAGGACCTCAAACTCCTGCAGAGTTTGGTTTTGACAAACCAAAAGTAAAAAATAAAAATAATAATAATAAAAAAAAATATTAATTCACCACATGCAGAGCGGTGCCAAGCATGCAGAGTGGGACATTCCCCTGTGCCCATGAATGCCTGCAGGCCAGCTGGGGAGCTGGCAGCGGTGTGCCAGGGTGGGCTGCATGCCACCGATGGCTCCTTTCTGGGGACATTGGGCAGTGGGTGGGCAGCGGAAATCCCAACCAGACCTTTGTGCTGGCAGAGGACCACCACACCACACCCCAAGCTGGGAAGACTTTTGGGGCCAGGGTGTCCCCAGCCAGGCATCAGGCTGGCGCATCAGGCTGGCACACGGCTGCAACACCGTCCCTGTGGTCTCTGCCTGTGCATTTTCCTAATCTAGTACTCCCACGTTTCCACCACAGGACTTTGGTTTCAGAGTGGAGAGGCTTCAGCTCTGCCCATCTGCCAGTGTATCGGCTCGGTGCGGCAAGCATGAACTTTACATTTGTGCTTTTGGGGATGTGACCGAGAATTAGCAGCGAGCACTGCTCTAAGGGGACCTGCTGGCTGGGCTGTGAAAATGTGTGTTTATGCGAGCTCAGATGCACAGTGCAAGAAAAATCAGAGGTGCCCTTTTGAAACGGCAGCCCCCCAGAGGTACGTGATATTCCTACTCATAATTACTGGGATGGGGGTATGGGAGGGGTGTCAGTTTTCCAAGCCCACAGTAAATTTGATACTTTTTTTTTTTTTTTTTTTCACAATTATTCTGCCACATGCAAAGTCAGTTTCTCCATTTACCCAAACATCAGCCATCCATTTCTAGTTATTTGGGTTATAAGCAGAATGGTGTCATCTGACTATGTAGAACAACATTTTTACCTCCCAAAACCAATGGGGTTTGACCAGGGTCTGCTCGAACAATGTTTATGGATTCAGTTGGCTCTGAGTTACTTTTTCAACAGGCTGTATCAGTCAGGCTGACCAGAACCTCTTCTGCAGTCCTGTCCCAAACTTGTGGCTCAGGAGTGAGATGCTGAAGTGGTAGTGCAGATTTCTCAAGTCTGTTTCAAGCTGTCTCTCAGGTTTGGCATACGTAACTTCATGTCAATGTGAATGAAAGGTGGGAGAGTGGATTCCTAATGCTTAGCATGCTCCAAAAACACAACCTGTCCATCTCAGTATTTTAGCGGGTTCTGTTACATTTGTCAAACTTTAGACTTGAAGGAGTAATCCAGAGGAACATCGGCCTGAAGTCAAGCAGTGCAACAACGCTGTTTTTTGTTTGTTTGTTTGTTTTGTGGGTTCATTGCTAGTTTTTTGTTTTGTTTTGTTTTGTTTTGTTTTTTACAATCTTGAAGGGCCGCTGTGATTCCACAAAACTTGTACCTGTTAAAATGAGCTCTGTCTCCACTGATGTCTTCCAACATCAGCTACCAACACCTGCTTCAGTAAGACAACACCTACCTAAATGCCTGTCTCATCACTTGGATCATTAGCCTCCTTTCTGACATGTTATTAGCTTTATTACCGCTCTGACTTCTAAAGGTGATCATCTGAGACTTGTTCACCTTTCAACAGGCATAAAAACACTACCAGTAGAATCTCTGGTTGCAAGGCATTAGGTAAATCATGTAATTGTTTCATTTTGGTGGTTAAAGAAATGTGCCTACTTATGCTGGAAAGCTTTTAAAATTCTTTCATTTTGAGTAGAACAGAAACTAGGGCAGAGTACAATCTGAGAAGAACACTTAATGGGACACTTCTACCCCATCTCCCCCTTACATTTATGTCTACATGCCAACAGGTCTCAGACCACCTGAAAAGTCAGATTTATGTTGACACAATCTGCTGTGTAATGGCAAGATTTGCTGTACATATACGCTTCCTCCATTTACTCCTGCTTATTGATGAAAATAAAAATTTATCCCTGAGGCACAGACAGGAACTCTGTTACATGATGCAAAAGAAGCAATCTTACAGTCCTGACCACAGACATGTAAATATCTCAGCCTGCTGGAAATAATTTGCATGGTCTTTACATTTTTGCATGGTCTTTACATCTTTGCTCTTTACATCTTCTTTCCTTTTTGCTCTTCCTTTTTTTTCTGTTTTGTCTGACTAAGATGAAATCATGGAACGTAACAAAAAGAATCAACTCCATCTAACTCATCCTTCCAAATATACAAGACTGTCTTACTCCATATGATGTTTTCCCAGAATAAGCATCATAAAACATTCACCTCTTTAGCACCCAATTGTTTTTCCTTCAAAGTGCCATTGTCCACATCTGCACAGCAAGAACAGCAGTAATCAAGACAGTGACAGTCAGTCTCTCCCCATAGCTGGGTTTACTTTTCACATGGCCCTTGTCTTGAGACCACACCTTTCTTTCTACAGTATAGCCCTACAATTTCTCTGGCTTCAGTCGCTATTGCTTCTTGATAATCCTTTGACTATTTTTTCTCTTAGAAGTTCACCTCATTTCACGTAGTGATATTTTATTTGAAATTCCTATTCCACTTTGTCATAACATACATATTTACATCCTTCCATTTTTTTAAATTATGTCCACTTTTCTTCTTTCCTCCTTTTTCTTTTTCTCTTTTTCTTTTTTTTCTTTTTCTTTTTCTTTTTCTTTTTCTTTTTCTTTTTCTTTTTCTTTTTCTTTTTCTTTTTCTTTTTCTTTTTCTTTTTCTTTTTCTTTTTCTTTTTCTTTTTCTATTTTTTTCTTTTTCTTTTTTTTCTTTTTCTTTCTTTTTCTTTTTCTTTTTCTTTTTCTTTTTCTTTTTCTTTTTCTTTTTCTTTTTCTTTTTCTTTTTCTTTTTCTTTTTCTTTTTCTTTTTCTTTTTCTTTTTTTTTCTTTTTCTTTTTCCTTCCTTCCTTCCTTCCTTCCTTCCTTCCTTTCTTTTTCTCTCTTTCTCTCTCTTCCTTTTTCTTTCTTTCTTTCTTTCTTTCTTTCTTTCTTTCTTTCTTTCTTTCTTTCTTCCTTTCTTTCTTTCTTTCTTTCTTTCTTTCTTTCTTTCTTTCTTTCTTTCTTTCTTTCTTTCTTTCTTTCTTTCTTTCTTTCCTTCTTTCTTTCTTTCTTTCCTTCTTTCTTTCTTTCTTTCTTTCTCTCATGTCAGTCATTTAGTTTCCTTACTTATTTCTAATTTCTGGACATGGGGACAATTCCAGGGCATCCCAATCCAAGCCCTACAGCAGGGCAATATATTGCTCCAACTCTAAATTGCTATCCATGTCATTTAGAGAATATACCGTCCTAAAACATTGCATCAATGTTTCTGAGCAACCTGACCTAACTTTGAAGCTAGTTGTGAGTAGGAGGCTGGACTAGAGATCTCCCCAGATCCCATCCAGACTAAATATCTGTCATATTACAGTATGGGCAGTCAGAGGAAATGACTACTACCTGAAGTGAATGTGTCTAAAGCATAAAAACAGCTTTGAACAACACAAATAATATATTTATACATGGTTTTCAGAGTCCCTTGGGAGGTGGGGGGATTGCATGTAAGATATGAAGTTGTGTAGATCAAGCACAGATCATTTACTAAACAAATAATATTTAAAGCATATCATCATCATGCTTGCTTTTTTCTTTTTTTCTTTTTTTTTTTTCTTTTTTTTTTTTTCTTTTTTTTTTCCCCTCAGTTTTGAAGCAATGATGTGACTGTGAGATAGATGCAATACAATGTTGGAAACTCTTGAAACCAATTATGGTAGATGATTGTAACAGTGCATCCTCAGATATGCCTAATTTGTTCTTATTGCTATAACTAATGAGGTAGATAAGAAAATAATGTCTGTATGTGCATGTGAACATATGTTTTTATTTAGTGGCAATAGCAGAAATAATTATATTATGTAATAAAATAAAAGATATACCTAATAAAAAAAAATACGTCATGAAGAACACAAAACTATGAAACACCTCTTTCCTAAGTAGCAGGAAGAGTCCAGGAAAAGGTAAGTGCAAAACCTCTAAGCAACAAGAGGATTCATGTAGGAATAAAATATCTGGTAAATGCTGGTGATCCCCTCTGTCCAACCAGCTGCAGCAGCCCAGCACCAGCCTATCTTTTGTTTTACTTTTAAACACAGTCTGGGGTAGCCCTAAGTGGTTGCAGAAATTTAACGCAGTCCAAATCCTCCAGCTCCCCTTTTTCTCTCCCTTCTTTATACTGTATCTCCCATTGATGCCCTTGCAAAGTGAGCTGGTTCAGTGGGGTGACCCACTAGAAAATCTTTCATGTAGTAAACATAAAAGCTGGTTATTTTGTGTGTATTTGCTTTCCATCGTGTCAGATCTGTGTCAGCTGAACATATATCAATGTGTTTTCTAGACCTAGCACAACAGGAGTGACCAGCAGTGCATGGAGAGCCAGACCTGCCCTTTCAAGAAGAAGCAGTTTCTCCATCACAATATGAGACAGGGTGCTTGGTAGAAAATGGGTTAGCACACAGCTGGGAATTAAACCGTAAGTGCTTCATGTTGATACCGTGAGTGTTTGTTTTCCATCCCATGACGGATATTTGCCAGACTAATTTTAAAGTAGTGTTCCCCCTTTTTTGTCATTCAGCCATTCCAGTTTTTTCTGTACTGCTGTCATACTAATCAAGGCTTGCCTCCACCAAGGTGTTGGGATATTATTATTTATATTATCATATTATATTATAATATAAAATATTTAGAAGTTAATATAATAATATAATCATATTATTTAGATGCTCCCTTAACACCTACTGGAACTGGCATAAGCAGTGTACCAATGTCAGGTAACTCTGTTTTATTCTATGTGTTCCACTGGTTTTTCCCCAGAAAGTTTCTTATGTCTTGTTTTTCCACACCTGTCTTGTCAGTGTCTATTGATCAGCCAGATTTGTCCTTAACTACCACTCCCAAATAGACTCTGTTCTCCTATCCTATTTAGAACAACCTCTTCAGAGGCAGACAGTATCCACAAAGGACAGAATTGCATCCTTGACTGCATGTGGCATGTCTTAACACCTCTACTTTCCTACCAATTGGCAGATGAGGCAGGTAAAACCATTGATACGAAGTAAGAGGCTGGTATCTTCATTCATCTGCACGAACCTCTTGTTTTACCTTTTTTGGAAGGAGAACACAGGGAATTTACTTCCATTCTCACATGCTCCCACTGCTTTTCCTCTGTCCATTCTGCCCATACTTGCAAGACTACAATGCACCATACGGATGTCAGCTGCAAGGACGGAGTTGTCACTGAACATAACATCAGGCTTTATGGGCTGTGCTCCATTTCACATTGGCAGAAAACATGGAAAAACTAGGTTATTTATACTTCCTTATTCTCCACCAAGAGATTCGGTTGCTGGGCTTGCTGGGATGAATAAACTGGCTTTTAGTAGCTCTTTTCACTATGAACCTTCTGGTCTACTGCAAGCTTCATCCTCCATATGCACAGGTTCAGGTCATGAGTGTGGATGGTCACTTACGTGCCTCATAAAAACTTGCCTAGAATTTTTCATCTCAAGTTTTACCTCGGATGCATTAAAGAAAGCTTTGCATGAGTGAGGCTCATTTTTACAAGTCATCTATGCTTTATTAAAGTGCTTCTTTGTTGAAATAATAGAGCACTGTGGAAGGAGGAAAAAAAATTACAGCCTTGATTTAACCATAAAGACCACAGATAACAGGCATTGCCTAAAACTACCCATGCACATCTGATGGCTTACACAGATAATTACAGGGTACTCTAGCAGAGCAAGTACTCATTCTTTACCTCTGAATTCCTCAGCTAGGAATTATCTAGAACAGAAATGAGTTACCTGTGTACCTTAGGTGAGCAGATGTTTGGCTATTCATTGATAAGAAGCTCCTGACAGTTTTAAGCATAGGGCTGGCTGAGTTCTTTAATAACCTCTGAAATGTGCATGATCCCATCTGAATTTCAGGTATATAGCATAACTTAAAGTACAGAAATGACTGAACTGTGAGCAGAAAGGTTTTTGTTTTGTTTTGGGAACTTCTTCCATTACCACCTTAGTAATAAGCCTGAAAATCCAGCTAGAAGCACACTAGTTAGCTGATGGGAAAAGAGACATATTTAGTACTCAAATTTTTATTAATTTTGAATGAATTCCTCTCTGCAGCTATCCCCAGGAAGCTCAGAAGCAGCATTATGTTTGCCATGAAGGATGTAACAATACTATGTTGCCATTGAAAAAGGTGACTCCAGGTATTCTCTTACTCAGTAATATGCACAGAAGATGAATTAAATCTGTTAAAGCAGTGACTCATTTCTGAGAATAGAAAGAAAGCATAAACATGACAGAAGAGTTATTTCATACAGCACATCCGTATGTTTTCTCTTTAGGTACTGTCTTTGGTGGTAGAAGAAAAAGTTATTGCTTGCCTTTACTAACATAAAGTCTTCAGTGAAAATGGAAAGTAAATCTTTTTCTGCCCACAGGCAGGAATAGTTACCCTATTTGTGGAAGTTTCTTGCAGAGTATTTGCTGATGGGGTGAAATTTTTCTACAACAAAGAAAACATCAAAGCGTCATCTGAAATGTACATGAAATTGTATGAGAAGAGATGCAGAGAAAAGATGTGGCATCCTTAACACATTTGAATTCCATGCAAGGACATAAGGTGCTCTATTTGTGTCTGTGCCATTTGTGTCACTGCCCACAGAAAAAAAAAAAAAAGGTTACACCATCAGTTCAGGAAATGGAGGGACTTGAAGATCTCTTGTCTTCGTACCTAGGTTCTGCAGTTTTGCTGGCTGATCCAAGGCAGCTCGTTTAATATCTGTCTCTCAGGTCCTAGCTGTGAAGGGAGGTGACACTTCACATAAAACACTCTTGGCGGAGCTGGTACACAGGCACTTACAATTTAGAGATCCTCAAATATTCTGCTGATTAGACTACTCAAATGACAAAGAAAAAATTAGTGCGGGGTAAAAGGCCTCCTTTCAAAAAAATCCTAAGCCTATTCAGGACTTAATCAGATAGCAGCAACAATTTCTTTTAAGCTGCCAGAATGGTGTGCTGCTGCCCAAGGATGCGGCGTACTACTGCATGGCCCCAACTTCATTTGGGTGTCCCAGACAAGGTCAGAGGTCTGTTCTGGCTGCTGAGTGCCCTGAGGTGTGCTCCCACACAGTTCCTTGTGCTCCTCACCACACCCAGGACAGGAGCCGAGCATAACAGCCAGAATTTGATTGGGTAATTTAAATTATTGGAAACCTGGCAGAGAAAACAAAACAAAACAAAACAAAGAGCCAAAGGAATTGGCAAATTTATTTATACTTATTATTCAGATGGACAGGCATTAATATGACTTGTTCTATCTACATTATATATAAATGTAAGTGCGTGCACAAATACATTTACATAGGTATGCTATGAATAAAAAGTATACAGAAAATTATAGGTGGACTCTGACAAAGAATAGCTAATGCATCACAATGAAAGAACATTTCTTGTAATCTAAACGTTCTGTTGTATTTAACGTTACTCTTCTTTATGTCAACTGCACACACAAAATCTGAGAGAAGACGGAAATGCTAACTTGGGTTCAGCCTACAGAACTGGCCAGCTTTGCAAAAGACAGTGTTGCAAATGGGAAGGGGTAGGGGAGGGGAGGGGAGGGGAGGGGAGGGGAGGGGAGGGGAGGGGAGGGGAGGGGAGGGGAGGGGAGGGGAGGGGAGGGGAGGGAAGGGAAGGGAAGGGAAGGGAAGGGAAGGGAAGGGAAGGGAAGGGAAGGGAAGGGAAGGGAAGGGAAGGGAAGGGAAGGGAAGGGAAGGGAAGGGAAGGGAAGGGAAGGGAAGGGAAGGGAAGGGAAGGGAAGGGAAGGGAAGGGAAGGGAAGGGAAGGGAAGGGAAGGGAAGGGAAGGGAAGGGAAGGGAAGGGAAGGGAAGGGAAGGGAAGGGAAGGGAAGGGAAGGGAAGGGAAGGGAAGGGAAGGGAAGGGAAGGGAAGGGAAGGGAAGGGAAGGGAAGGGAAGGGAAGGGAAGGGAAGGGAAGGGAAGGGAAGGGAAGGGAAGGGAAGGGAAGGGAAGGGAAGGGAGAAAAAAGTTCTTTTATATACTCACAGTTATTACAATGCAGCTATGCTGTCATGCATATTTTGAAATAAATAGGGTCTTTTTCTTTAGCAAAGCATGTAGAGTATCGAGTGACATGCTTGTTTCCTGATCACATTTGAGAATATTTACTTGTGCTTTTTGTGTATGTTCATTTTGGATGTGTCATGTTGGCCTGGGGTTACAGCCAGGACATGGTGGTCCGAAGAAGGAAAGTGGTTTGCTGTCCACAGCTGCAGTAGCCTAGAGGGCTACCAGAGAATCACAGACCTTTCAGTGCTGTAAAGATGGTCTGCTGTCAGCTGTGCTCTGAAATTCAATCAGCATCTCCCTTGCTAGACTTCTAGGGTCTTTTGGAGATAATTTGGAATTAGATATTAAGGTAAGTAAGGGCCCACATAGTATTATTTCCTGACTAACACAGATCACAGCTCTTCACCTGATAATGTCTGTACCAGACTCATAACCCTTGTTTGTGCTGCAGTATCTCTCTGGGAGAGGCAATCTTGATTTCAAAATGTCAAAAGATACGCAATTATTTGCTGAGCACTACCAGGAGTATGATATGAATTGTGAAATGAACCCTGCTTTTTTTTTTTTAAGTGGGGATCTTGGCATATCTTAGCATCAGCTGAACATATTGTAACAGCCTATTTCTGCATCTGAAAAGTCCACAGGAAACAACTGCATTGATCAAGCTAGTGCATGAGAATTGGAAAAAAACAGACTGTGCACAAGATGCTGTTTCTCACTGCCAGTTCCAAGGTCCTAGAAATGGCTGCATGTGTAAACACGGCTGCTTGCTGTAGATCACTCCCGTGTAATGAGGCAAGCAGCACATGGTGCTGTACAAATTTAAAACGTGCCAAGATGAAGGCACCAGCACACAAACACAAAGTTAGTCATGCAGAAGATTACCAAACAATACTAACTGGAAACTTAAATACAAACCCTTTTTATTTAAAATAATAATAACTCATGTTTCTCTTTACTTCGTTGTTGCCATTTGTTACTTTATGAACACAAATTTATCTTGACTGTGGTGAATGCTGATGACAGAAGAAAATCCAAAAGGATTATATACGAAATCTTTATACATGGAACATCCTAAAGACACACCACATGGAGAACAAGGCAACTCCCATCACAGGTAATATTAGCAAAACTGTTAATAATAGTGCAATCAAAACAGGCAATTTTTGACAAACTCCAGATGAAGTGCTCACATCAGAGGACTTTCATATTCCTCAAACAATCCATGAGGGTGCTAAATAAACAACCTATATGGCTGTAATTTATTTCTTTATTTTTCCTGAGGGACAGGCAGCTTGCATCTCAGAATTTGAGCCTGTCTTCTCAAAAAGAGAAATGAAATGAGGAAAACTTCACTACCACCCTTCTCCCTGCAAACACTCATGCTGATGTTCTTTCCCTCCAAAATCACTCATCCTTCTAAAACCTGTCCTTTCCTATTTCTGCCATTCTGTTATTTCAAACTGGAACCGTTTCAGTCCAAATATCCCATTCCCCTGTCTCTAGCCAGGGAAAATCCTCTCTTGAACATGCTCATCCTGCAGCCAGAGCCCATCAAACTTCCCCTTCGGTGTTTCACACTTCGTCCCATTCGGGAGGGAAAAGCCCACAGCAAAGACAACAAAGAGCCCTGGGCCACCAATGCCTAAGGCTGTTCATTCCCTAAGACTGAAATATTTTAAAACTCTGCACATTTTCTTCAGTGTTCAAGGAGGAATGAAATGCTTGACAATGGTGGACTTTCAATCACCAGAATTTAAATTGAGTCTTAAAGTTTTTTTCCCTCCAGGTACGCTCTGTTCAGTGGAAAAATAATTCACGGGTCTGAGCACATAATCCCTGAGGAAATTCCTGAATGCCTTTATGGCATTTTACTTGACCACAGATTTTTAAAGAGCTGGGTTGATGACAAAGTCAGTGATTTCAGATAGCTATGGTGACTTAAAGGAAACTAAACATTCAAAGCACAGTGTTTCCACAGAAACCCTGCTTAATAAGGTACATCACTTGAAGGATCTTCGTTTTCACTTTCAAAATCTTGCAGAAATATTTGTCACGTAGGTTCAAAAGGTGTTTCAAAAGGGTAAATTTCGAGTTTGGCTCTGTTTTTTTATGGGGTAGGTGAATAATGTCCATAAATTCTCCAATTGATTGCAGGCTAGAATCATGTATGTGTGCATATACAAAAGGCTGCAAGATTGCTGCAGGTTTCATGACTTAGCATTTCTATCATTTTATAATTTCTAAGCTCTGTACAAATATTTTCTAAACATTAAACAATTACTCCATATCTTGAAAGGGTTATATGTTGTTTATTTGGGGGGATTATTTTGTGGTTTTTGTTTGTTTGTTTTTTCCATGTTGAATTTTTTCACACACACACACACACACACACACACTTTTATTCCTTTTAAGATCAGTAGCATACGTTACTGGACATTTCAGAGCTCTTTCATGACTGAGCACTGTGCATTAGCAAGATGGAGAAAAACATTTTATTAAAAAAGCAGGGTTTTTATTACTCCCTAGGCATAGGCTTAAGATGTTTGTACTTCCTTGGTGCAGATTTTGTGAAGGTGATTTAGCTTTCAACAGTGACCCCTTCTGGTAAGCACGGGTAGCTTGTTCATGCCGAGCACACCGTGCTGAAACTGTCATTTCTGATATGAAGCACTTTGCTTATAAAAATTATTGCTTTTCAGTCGTGACCTGAGGAGTGTAAGTGGAAAAAGGATTCTGCCATAAAGGCCCAGCTTCCTTCCTGACCTTGCTTTATTAAGACATCTCCGAGAACTCTTGAGCGTTTAAACACTGAATGTCATTTAACCAAGATCAATGCCTCTTAGCAGAGCTGCATTACTTAGAGAATATGAATCGATGTGCCGTCCTGTGCTAAGTATAGAAAAGACTAGAAGTAGGGGTCTTTGGCAATAAGACCTGCCAAACAACTCATTTTCTTTCTGAACATGAAATACTGAAATCTCCCATTCCCACAAATTCATTCCTCTCATCCTCAGTTTAAGCTTCTTTCTGAGTTGAGAACCCTAATGTCATTTAAAAGTTTAACGGGTCCTTTCAAGACATTTGACTGTAGTGATCTGTGTTGTAGAGCTTTCATTCTCTACTCTGCTCTGAGGCATTCTTCATTAATTTAACATGCAAGGGCCGGTGGTTTTTTAGTGGAGAGGTTATAATCCCAGCATTGCAATGAAGTTCCAAATAAACATAATATGCAACATAGCCAGAAATTAAAGTCCTGTGTAGATTCATTGTTGCCATAGTTTTCATTTTGGAGACTGCTAACTTGTCTTCTAGGCATGCCACCATTTCATTTCACTAGATAAGCCTTTAAAATTTGTGCCTTATTAGATGAAAAATTCATTGTTTCTTCTGCAGTGGCATGAGACATTCTGTCACATTCCTTTGAAAAGTGACAACATTTCTTCATTAGCACAGCTTTGCTTCCTCGGTGCTGTTCTAGCATTTCGCTCCACTTTTTGCTTGTTTGGGTGTTTTGCTGATAGGGGTGTAGGACCTGATCTAATTAGATGTGCTTCCAGTGGGAGCACTTTACAGTTTGTAATATTGTGGTGCCTCTTTTCCTTTTACACACTGGAATACACTTGTAAAAACATCACGCTTAGCAGGAACTGGGGTGTATTTAGTCCATTCCCTTGCTCCAACACTGAAGCAATACCACTACAGTCACTGCTGCCAGGTGCTTATCCAACCTATCCAGCAGACCCTAGATTGCACAGCCTCCCTGGGTGGTTCATTTCAGGGCTTGGAAAACATCAGAAATTAGATTCTCCCTTACCACTTCTAATAGATTCTCCCTTACCACTGCTTAATGTTGACACCGTCCTGTCCTGCCCTTCATGGAAGCAGAGAAGAGGTTATTTCCACTGTGAGGCCTACACTCAAGGGGCTTTGGCTCACTCATCTCAGCTGACCGTGGTCTTCCTGCAGTCACTCCCACCATGTCCCAGACTCGAATTCTGGGGTGAGGCTGTGTGAGACTGCCTGCTGTGCCTTAGCAAACATCGTGAAGTGACTACTACAGCTGCGTGGCTGGTAGATGAGAGAGCCAGGCAGCCATGTGCACCATGGGCAGAGCGGGCACCCCTCCACTGGGATGTCCGGAGCCACGGGCTTCTTTCAAGTCAGGTGGGTTTGTCATTACAGAAAGAGCTGTGATGATCCTCCCCACATGAAGGATTAATGTTTGTTATTGTCCTTGAACTCTGATCCTTTCATATTTCTGTTTCTGAGTTGCTGCAGCAAGCCAGGGAGACACTGGAAGTTTTCCTTTTTGTCTCCCATTGTGGATGCCAGACCGTATCTCTAGGGTCTAGACGTTTTTTCTCCTGTCATAGCTGCAATCAAAGGCTACAAGCACAGCCAGGTGTTTTCAGGTGGATGTGAAAGGTATCACAGCTTTGCTGGGGGTCAGGATGTTTAGGGAAATAGTGAGCACACCACAAATGGAGGGCTTTTAATAACTGAGGCTATGGAGGAGGAATCTAATGGGAAACATCACATACAACCCTGAGCAGAAGCTGCTGATGTGGCTGAGACAGAGATGAGGCAGGAGGGCTTTTTTTTTTTTTTTTTTTTTTTGAGTTTTACTGGTGTTGAGATGGTTGCTCATAAACTACATGCAGTTATAAAGAGGGTGTGGATAGGGGTATGTTCCCCCTTTCTCATTTACAGCAGGATTTTCTTTTCTCGGGACTCCTTGAGGACTTAATTCATCTACTGGATAATAGGAAGGGTAGGATCTCCTGAGACTACCTTTAAGAACATCCAAGTGCTGCCAAAGGCTATTATGTAGCTTACTTGTGCATGATAGACCTTCATGGTCACTTTGCCCTCCACTGAAGTTCATTCCACAACAAAAGGCATATGGGATGGGCAACGTGTAAAATACTGGGGAACCCTCCTGGTGTATATTCATCTAAATATTATTATATCATGTACCTCTACTACAACTTTCCCAAATTGTAAAATATGCTGAATTTTGAAATGTATCCCAGTGCTCTCTGGAGCATTAAAAAAATACTTACAGTATCTCCCGAGCACTGGGTTTTGTTCTAACATGTGCTTTGCTTGCTTTCAGGTCCACTAGCTTCTCTGTTTAGGATCTCATTCTTTTTTCTCTGTTCTACTTCAAAAAGACAGTAAAATGAAAAAATGTAAAAGGCAGAAAAATAAGTGTCAGGATAAGTTTGAAACAGTCAAAAAAACAGACTGGATGTTGTTTTAATTGTAATGTCTTTTCTGGGTTTTATTGCTAAATATATGAAGATCCCTTATTCGGTTTGCTTCTTGTAGCAATTGCATTAGACTACAGAGCATAAGAACTTTTAATGGAAAATCTCTATGAAACATCCATGAGCAATGTACTGCTCCATTCTCACAAGTGAAATGCAAAAAGGGGTGAACCCAATTGTGGGAATTTGGGCCCAGGGTTAGCTTTTGAAGTCTTTGTCTTCAGGGTCTTTGACAGTGAAGAGTTTTTTATCAAAAAACAAACAAACAAACAAACAAACAAAACTATGTACAGGAAAAGTATGTATCATTAACACTGTACAGATTTTTATCACTGTTACATTTCAGTGTCCCAGTCCTGCAGTATGATATAGGTACCCAGATGTCTACAGCAACATTTATCAGCTTAAGGTGAACTATAAACATGAAAAAAAAAAAAATTTCGTAAAAGAACTACTGACCCTGAAATTTTCAATGTTGCGTGCCATGAATGCTCAGCCAAATCAGAGGTGAAGCACAGATGACATGATAAAATTGCATTTTACCAGCACTCTGTCTCTCTTCCTTGTGCAAAAAGAGCACTGAAATTGTTATGCAGTGAGTGGGTTTGTAGGTGTTTCTGCTTAAAAGAACACCTCCAAGGGTGCTCAGGTTTCAAACACTACAAGTTATGATCTTTTCGCCTCTCTTTTGAGTTTTGCCTCTGACTGTTTTCAGGTGCGTTATACTTCTGGCTCTTTGTTTTTTTTTTCTGCATCAGCCCACAGTGGAACACGGTGAGCCTGTCAAGAATATGTCTAGCTGACTGACCAATCACTATCAGACAGCAATTTCACCAACGAATCTGTTTAATCAAGTTATCTAAGGTGAAGAAGATACTTGGGGAGCCTTGCAGGAAAGGCAGAGAGATTTGTTATAGCTTCTCATGCTATTCTTAAGTTCATAAGAGCAGAGTAACTCAGGTCAAGGAGGGAAATCAGTGAACAAGAAGTAAGTCACTGAAGTGCTTTGCTCTATCAGGTTTTAAGTGTGTACTCAGATGCAATGGGAATTGTGCATCATCTCATTCAGGGCAGCACGGAAATCTTTCTAAAGTTTATCACATTCTCATCTGATATCCTGAACAAGGGTCGCCTGCTGATTTAATGCTTAAGGCTTTGGTCTGCAAGCTGCCATCTTCCCTATACATCCCCATACATATCCTTTATAGACGTTTAAAGGGTTTATTGTCTTTTTTTTTTTTTTTTTTTTTTTTTTTTTAAAGCTGGTACTCACTTCTTTACCTTCCCTTAATAGTACAGTCATCAGTGCTGTTGCAAGATGGCATCGTTCTTTCTTACACCCCTTATGCAGACAGTCTTCAGAGTCTCCTCCAGCCAGAGGAGCCCTCTCTCCCCACACCTGCCCAACATCACTGCTCCACGGCGCACAAAAGTCCCTGAGGTGCTGCCCCTGTACCCCGGCACAGCTCCACCAACCCCACCAGCTCTACTCCCATTGCCTTCTGCAACTCAGCAGGGGTTGCAGTATGAGCTGCTAGAGTAATAGCCATTCCCTGAAGATGTCTTTGGATTTTATTTGATGCATAGGTAAGACTGAAACCACCTGCCTGTCTGTATAGAAACAAAACAAAACAAAACAAACAAACAAAAAAAGGAAAGGCTTATGCCAGAACTTATGAAGGGATACCACACTGCTCTTCGACATATGTCAGATATCACATGGAGTCCTTCAGGGAAGAAATCTGTTCTTTCCAAAGGACCCAAAATACAGCTGTCAAGCCCAGCAGTTCAGAAGCCACAGCTTTCTTGTACAATTTTGGCCATGCAACTTCATCTTCATAGCTCTCCCTTGCACCTCTGCAATTTGCGCTAACTCCTTCTGAGCTCAGTGATGGAGAACCATATGCAAGAAGACCGAAGAAGCTCAGCATGTTTAGACCAGCAGAAAAGAGCTTCAAGCAAAGATGTGATTCTCTGTAAATACATTAGGGTAAGCACCAGGGAAGGATAAGGACTATTTAAGCTAATGGATGATGTTGTGAGCTATTATGGCAGTCTGTTTGCAGACTTCTGGAAAAACATCCCTATAGATCTTCATATTCCTTCACTTCTGGAAAGATTTCTCTGTCAGCATGGGGTTAGAATTCACCCCCCTCCTTTTTTTCTTCCTCAAATGAAAGATTTCAGACTTGTATGCAATTCTGCAGCAGGTGGTCAATGCGGAAAGTGGAACAACTGAGGAATTAAGAAAATGATTAAACCAAGTATCCTGCTATTAAGTCATTCTGCGAATCATACCTACTGTATGATAAAATAAAACACAGCAAGGATCTTTTTAACCCATGAAATTTCATAACACATCCCAGTCCCACAGCTGCAGGACCTCCTGGATGGTCAGCCACACCAAAACGTTTGTATGGCAGAGAGCCCCCATCCACACAGCCCAGAGGCAAGTTATCTCCAAAATAACTCCCAGGCAGGAGGTGGCTGCTGTTTGCTGGGCTCCTGTTGCCCCTCTATGTGTCAGGACTGAGCTGGGCATGAAGGGACTCTCTGAACAGAGCTGGGTGATGGCCTCAGCAGCCCTGGGTGTCTTTCCCCAGTGGCCAAGGGCTGGGGCTGCTCCGCTGCCCTTCTGCCACCACAGTTCCCCTTTTCCACATGATATTCCAGGATGGGCACCACATTTCTCCCCCAAATCTTCCAAGCTATAAAAAAGTCCATGTTAGTCATAAAACTGTATGTCATCACTATAATACCACTCAATCAAAGATCTCCAGGTACTTTTTTAAGTAATAATTCACTTTCAGCATTTTAGGACTGACAGTGCTTCTTTTATAGCTGAACTGAGCAGCTACCCTTACAGAAACACTGCTGCATATGGTACCTACACTTCTGGTTGACTTCTGGTGCCACCGAGTGGTCCTTTGGTCAAGAAAGCAGCTTGGCTAGGATTAAACTGAAGTAGAGCCATGAGCTTCCAGCTCCTTGTGGGTCTGCACTTTTGTGCCATGCTTTATGTGGTGATGGTAAGGGTGGTGCCTGGGTTTGCCTAACTGATGATGCTGTGCACAGTTGACAACATTAGGAACACAGGTGTGGATTTACCCACAGGTGCATAATACATGTCTGAGAGAAGAGAAATGAAAACCTCCTAATGAGCAAGAGCAGTTGTGTGCAGAAAAAAAAAATAAACCATGTAGCTGCTAACAAGGTCATTAGAGCAGTCCTTAAATGAAATCTGTCTCCATCAACACCTAACTAATGGTTGGACAAGTCTTCTTTTTGTGTTGTGCCTCTGCAAACACACCCTGTTCTTGCATGTTTGCTGATTCCTGCTACAGGTGATATGATAATATCTAATTCACATATTGATTAATAATTACCTTGAAGTTTATTCACACCTTGAGGAGAGACAGTGGAATGCTGCACAGATATGTGGGGTCCATTAAGCCCACATCATATTAAATATTAGAATTAAAAACTGGGGGGTTCAGTTTTGCTGGGTCAATATCACAACCTGGACTTTGGAAAACTGCCATTTTTCACAGCAGTTAGGGTACAAAGTATTATTCCAGACAGAAACAGCCACTGCTCAACTGTCCCTATTTACTGCAGATTTGGAAAACAACTGGGCTTATTCTGGTTATCAAAAATTACTCTGTTTGTTCTCATGCCTCACTGCATTAGCTTCAGTGCATTCTGAGAATCCTCCATCTTCCCTGCTGCTCTCAGAATTTGTCACCCCAGTGTGCCTTCACGGCTGGCTCCAGAAAAACTGCCCTTCATCTCCTGTCCCTGTCCCTGTTCCTGTCCCTGTCCCTCTCCCTCTCTCTCTCTCTCCTGTCCCCTCTCTCTCTCCCTCCCCCTCTCCCTCTCGACCCTGTCTCCAGACACTGGTTTCTGTACCAAAGCCCCCCACCTTGATCCCTAGGGGACTCACTTGCAGGTGGGAGCAGTGTAATTCAGCAAAGATGGTGAATCCATTTTCTTTCCCAGAGGAATGCATTATCGCTGAACACCCAGCTATCACAGTGTCTTTAGTAATGCCTCTCTGAATAGTAAACAACAAATAGAGGTGGAAAAATCACACATAGTAATATAAATGAGTAAAGTCCTCCCTTTTTGCCTAGTTTCCTGTGGTAATTATTAAACTTTTCTAAATTAATTTACTGAGGTCTTCATATCCTCTACCATGCATTAAGCTTCATTATTACAAAATATTACAGATCTTTTATCATCTCTGACTGCTTGTTTCCAGTTGTGGTGGTTTTACCGTGCTGGGCAGCTAAACCCCACAACCGCTCTCTCACTCCCCCTCCTTTAGATGAGGAGGGGGAGAAGTAAAGCGAAGAACAACTCACGGGTTGAGATAAGGATAATTTAATTAAAGGGAAATAATTATAATAATTAAATAAAGACTACCATGAACTAAACAATTTAACTAAGGGGAAATAAAAGGGAAAGGGGAAAAAGGGAGGAAAACAAACAAACAAAATAAATGAAAGCTATATGGAAGTGCAGAGGAAAGAAATTACTCTCTACTTCCCACAAATGAGCGATGATTGACCACGTCCTTGAAGCAAGGCCTCAACGCACGCAGCTGGTGTTCAAGAGGAGGACTGACATCTTCTCAACGAGAGCCCACCCCTCCCCTCTTCTTCCTGTTTCCACCTTTTATTGCTGAGTGTGACACCACATGGTATGGAATATCCCTTTGATTGGTTTAGGTCAGCTGCCCTAGTGATGTTTCTCTCCTCACTTTTTGGCCACCCTCTAGGAGGGTTAGAGAAAGGCCCAATGCTGTGCCACTGCTGCTCAGCAGTAGACACAACACTGGTGTGATAACACTGCTGTTCCAGCTACAAGTACAGAGTACGGCACTGAATGGGCTGCTGCCGGGAAAGTTAACATTCCAGCCAGACCCAGTACACCAGTTTAACAAGAATAATAAAGGTACCAATTGCCGGGAATGAGACAGGCATACACAATATTCTTAAGCTTACTAATTTTCTTTGTGCACCGAGCATTATCCAGACTTTCTCGTCGCCTGACAAATGTCTCCACTGATCTTTTTTTCTGTCCTTTCTCAGGGGAGGATGATGCATAGTCTCCGCTTCTGAAGAACCTCACAAGTGGAGCATTCATTGACCCTCCTGGCTTTTGTAAGTTCCTTCCAGATGTTTGTCAGGCTGCTCCCCCAGGAATTGGAGCAGGGAAGAGCTGGTGACCATGACCAGGGCATCTCAGGTGGCACCACAGCAATGAGCAAGGGCTGCAGGGCAAATCTAGGTATCAAGGTGAAGCGCACGTCAGCAGACTTCCAGCCATTTTCAGCTCCTCTGTAACTTGAGGTCTAGGTCACGGTGGCTTTGGGGTGAAAGAGGGGCCCTCGTTACTTCACACAAAGAATCAGGATGCAGAGGTTTGCCTGCGTGACAGATGTCAGAAAAAAAAAAAAAAAAACACTAGCCTCAAAGGTTGGTACATGTTCCTTGACAAGAGCTCCTTTTAAGAGGGGTCCTCTAGGATGTGTAACAAAGTAGGCTCAGGGCACCAAACAGCCCTTACTTAAACAATCAGTACACAAGCACAACAGAAAACCAGCAAGTATCTGACACAGCAGACGGGATCTACGAAAGGGCAGGGTCGATTATAGCCCGTAAATTTTTCTTTCTTCTCTGTGAAATGGTCAGTATAATAGAAAAATTGCACCTTGCTCCCTCAGTACGCTATTGAAACCACGAGTTGTGTCAAAAGGATAGGTGCAAGGCCAAATTGCTGCTTTCATTAAAATCCTCCCATTGTATAGCCTTTTTTTAAATAACTAAAACCCATTCACTGCTACTCCTTCATTCCTATGTTCATTTTGACATATATAATTTAATTTTTTAGGATCATTCACCATGGATAAGATGTGAGACAGACAGGGCACAGACTCCCTGCAGAAATCACTGGGCTTTGCTGCAGTAATTTTTCTCAGTTCTCTGATCTTTTAGATTTCAAATGCAAGGTCACAAACTTTAATTTTTTCTCAGCTTCTGTTTCTAGTGATTGCAGTTTCATTACCTCCTCTTACTTTGTCTTGCACAATTTGATGGATGTTTTAAATACAGGAAGGCCATATATGAGTAAAGAAACCAAAAGAGACAATGCCCAACCATGGAAAAAGTAGATCTTGAGTTAGACTTTCTTCTTAAAGAAACAAACAAATGTTTAAGCTGCAGCTAGATTCTTCATAGTTCATCCAAAGTCCTTCCTTTTCTGAGCTAACTGTATTTTTAATAGTTTGTGGTAATGTTACATATCCACTTGATATCTGGCTGGGGGTGCTTTTATTTGTTTGTTTGTTGATAACCTCAAGTCAATGCAAATAAGAAATAAATCTGATGGTTAAAAGGCTTTCAGAAAAGAAATGTGTGGGAAATGAAATTGATGTTAAGAGGATATTTTGTGCCTGATAGGATGAAAAATATAGAAATTAATATTGGGGCATTGTTTTTTCTTTGTATTTCATGACTGGGTTGCTCAGTTTATGGCTAGGCATGTACCCTATTCAAAAAAAAGTTCAAACAGGTCAGTGAGCAAATAACTGAAGGAGCTTCTAGCAGCCTGTATGTGCAAGCAGTTAAGGAACAAGGATTACAAATAAGGGAGCAAATTTTGAATTCACTTGAACTGCTGCTAGATGGAAACAAAAGAAGAAATGCTCAAACACTTAAAGAAGAGACCAACTGGCTGGCCTGGATGTGCAATAAACTGAGCAGGGTCACCAGCCTCTCCAGAGCTCTTAAGTTTGGCCACACATATTATAACTGCATGCCCCATCCTAAGGCCTCCAGCTGGTTCTATCACCAGGACTGTGCACATTTTGCTGCTTACGGAGAATATTTTGTAGGTTAGAAAATGCTATGACACTGTGATGATAGTGTCCTTGTAGCTTTTCCTTGAATGCGTGACTTTTTTCTTCTCTGAATAAATTAGGTGTTATTTTAAGAGAGAAAACCTCAGCCTTTTAAAGGCTATGATTTAAATTTATTTTATTTCCATATGCTGTGCTGTGCAATTACTAAGGGATTTGTCCTGCAGAACTTTTTCTCCCCTTTGAGTAAGGGGAGGAAAAGAGTTATTACAACAGCTGTGGAGGCTTTTAGAAACGAGATTTTTGGTGTAAGTTGAGCACTGAACTACTGTTGTCTTTGAAAAAGTCTCCCTTAATGACATGCTTTGGCATCTGTTTTAATTTTGGTTGCTGACATACTGGTGAAGATTTTGCTTCCTTTCATTATTGTTTTCTCTAGGGAGCTTCCAGAGAATAAATAAAACACACATATCTTCCTCTTACAATACCTGTGAGATGGATAATGCTAGCAGCTCCTGTATCCTTTCTATTCCTCTAGTCAGCCCTATTAAGAATATCTTTGTTTAGTCTTTGAGAAAACAAAATATATTTTTTTTACTGCCATCCTGAGGAACTGGTTATTTCTCTGCACCACACTGTGATACTGACTTCAGTCACATCACACTAGAAAGCACCCATGTGTTTTTTTGCTATTATATTAAGATGCAAGGAGATTAAAGTTATATATTTCATTTAAGGTGATGTTTAGTTTCAGATGTTCCCAATCCAGGGTGTTTATGCCCAATTAGATACTCAGGAGGGCTTATGGTTTCAAGTGCTTTCAACTGGCATCAGAAGAGTAATGTTCATTTTTTTTAGAACTACCTAAAATTAAAGCAAGTCTAAGTTACTGCAAGTCATCTGAACAGTGAATCACAGACTCCATGACTACAAGTTTCTAGACATACAAGTATCAAGCACTCCTTCAGAGCTCTCTGAAAGGTAAGGATGTGTGTTTCATCGCTATATATGCAAATCTGCGTCAAAAATACATCTGTGGGATAGGAATAGCACTGAGCATTACCCATATTCACTGCCACGCCTTTGGTCTAAATATACAGAAATAAATGAGACATGCTGGATCTTGACTAAACTACGCACACAGCTAATGCAACTGCGTAACCACAATGTGGTCTCTGTTGTCCCTGTGTCCACATAAGGTAGGATTTTCAGACATCTAAGGGTAACTGAGCTGCACTAATCCCCAACACCTGTTTAAAAGTACAGAATTTCATCCGAATTTGCTTTTCCCCCCCTTCATTCTCTTAACTGTTTTGGGGACTGCTGGTCTGAATTTGGATGACATATACATGGCACACTTTTTCGTGTATGTATGGCTTTTGTGTCCTTTTCCAGATTTCTGTCTTCCTTAATCGCTTCAGTCACACCAAGGCCTGAACATATGAGAGCTATGCCATACTTGTAGCCCTCCTCCCCACCTTGCAATCCTTGTGCTTTAGCAAGACTCCTTTTTACTACAAACACAACCAGTATTAGGCCACAAGGTGGGCAAGAAGAAACCCATGATTCCAGAGCAATGTGCCAAGAACATTGACAATAATCCCTGTTGCATCCTGCAGGGACTGGCACGAGCATGAGGTCAAAGTAGCTTTCCTCACACCAATATAGACGGGCATGCTGCATTACTCCTGTTTTAGAGAAAGATTAAGTTTGTTGTGGCCAAAGCAGGGATTTGTGACATCTAGAGACTGAGAGTACACTAATTAGGGTACAATTAACATTAGCTTACCTTGAACCCAATGCAGATGAAAAAGTGTAACCAATGTAAGTATTTTGTGCCATCATGACAGCATAGCCATGCACAGCATATGAGCATTTCACATAAGTGTCTAAGTAATGTGATCAGTCAAGGAGGAAGCACATATAAATATAGCTGCATGCAGGAAGCACCTGGCTAGGAAGAAGTTGCCAGACCAGGTAAATATAAAAGACTGCAGTAGGCAGGATGTCCTGCTACACACAGAAGAAGGACAATGGTCAAAGCCAGACCTAAGATGAGCAGCAAGAGGATCAGATCAGATCCCTCATTCAGGAGGGGGCCAACGAGCACGCAGACATCGGGCAGGACAAGGAAAGACAGAGAAGGAAGAAGACAGGCACACATCTGTTCAGGCTGTCCTCATCGAAGAGCTCCTGGGCCTTGTCACCTTGATTTCTGGCCACCAAGGGCCCAGACCACGCGGCATTGGCCTCAAGGTACCGCTTACACACAAGTGATTCAGGGTAGCAGTGTGAGGACAAACTGTTTTACATACGTAGTAAAGATGATTAATACCGTGTAAGAACTAACCATTAGCACAAAATGAGTTGTTAATAGATGAATTTAATAAAGGCCTTTGAGTTTAAAATTAGCCTGCTTAATCAGTCTGCTAAAAATTCCCATCACAATAATCACTAATTCCCTGATATATAAAACATATTTAGTTGTGAGATTACCCTCTTTTTAGCTTTAATAGTCACAAAGTAAAAATGCAAACTATTATCTTTTATGGGTGTCAGGGTCCTTGGTTATAAACTTTAACTCATCCTCGCTCTGAGGGTACTGTGTCTGAACCCTGCCGGGTTGTGTGCCTCTCTCTCAGCGAAAATAGTTAAACAGTCTACTTATACAGCAGCTGGGGCATCTGAACAGCCAGAAAATGCCAAACTGACTGAAGCATCTGTAATGACTGCAGATAGCCAAGCAGGTAACTTTTGAGTCTAATCTGACTACATGTTTACAGAACGTGTCCTCCTCTGGTATTAGATGGCCCAGCTCCACAGAAGTCCATCTGGCCCAGGCGAGGTGCTGGTCTAAACCATGAAAGCTAATGCTGCAATTTGACCACCTCTTGGATTCTGTCTAGGAAATTGTACTTACTTGGTGAAAAGTGTAACAACTAATCTTCTGCCTGCCACTGCTTATGCATCTCATATGGAATCTCCTGCTGCTGACAACAAATGCCCTACCACATGAATAATCACCTATAATTTTGCAAAAGCATACACTTTAGCAGCCCTGGAGTTCCACTGGAAATATGTGTATCCTGCTGCCCTGAGCTTTACAAAGACATAAGTAGGATTTCACCTCTTCTTCCCATTCCACTGTTATTTGTCTGAAGATTTTTTTCTCTTCTGTTCATAAATTTCAAACCAAAATAGTAGTGACTGAATTACAGCAGCCTTGGGTTCAATCAGCAGTGCTGTTCATCTGCCTAACGCATTTGTTTTACAGATCTTTTGTTCAGCATCACAACTTCTTCAGTTTGGTGTCAGGACTTAATCTTGCTACTCTGTGTCATATGCCTCTGTTATTACATTTCTGTAGCTGATGCTGTAACCAAAAGCCTTCTCTGCCTGAATGCTGTGCTTTGTCTGGACAGCTGCTCAAGCATACCTATAACTCTGCATGTGACTGATGTTGTCATTTTCATTTAAAAATATAGAAAAACTTTAATGATACTCCAATAAGTACTAGGAGATTGGTAGCATCATAAAATATTTAATAACGTGCGTGAAGTCCAATTAAAAGTACCCATGTGACTTTGCAGACCGAAAGAGAACAATGACATAAAAGATTTCTAGATCAGGTTTCTGTGAAGCAGAGGTTTGAAGCAGTTATGCAATATCTGGCAAAAGAGGGTTCCTTGGAGTTTAGAAGCTGCTCCTCTGTTCTGACTAAAGGGTCTTGGTTGCCCCAATTCTGGCTCCACTGATACTGCAGATACTTTCCTGTTCCTAAAATACGCATTGCTATATGTATTATCATTAGGAATACACTCAGCTTCTCTGAGTATGCATTAAATGTAATTCCATGAGACTTGCCAGGTGTTTGTGGAATAAATCTCATCACCTTGTGAAGCACATGGCGTTTTGTGTGGTCCTCAGTACCCGTGGGAGTTGGGGCCGGCCAGGATCCCCACTGCTGCCTTGTTAAAACTTCCTCTAACTGTAAGGCATTTGGATCCTGTGGGACTGACATGTCCTTTCTCCTCTCATTGCATGCCAGAGCACCGTGCGAGGAGCCCAGAGACAGCAGGTCTCAGACCGGCCTGCTCTGCTGCCTGCTACATATGCTGGGGCTTGTGCACATTGCTAGGATGCCACATCTTCAGTTTACAAATGCAACACACCACTCCCCCATATAAGAAAATGCTTCACTTCTTACAAAGCTAGTTTAAAATCAACCTAAAAACAAGCCAGCTTGAAGTAAAAAGAAATATAAATACATATATTTTTTAATAAGTAAATTAACTAATTAATTAATTAAAAAAAAAAAAACAAAACAAAAAAAAAACAAAAAAAAACACCAGCATTATAACATCTAACACAGCATCATTACAAATGCTTTTAATAAAGTAAGCAGAGTTGGGGCAGGAGGTATTTCGATTGAACACTGGATGTGTTTACATCACAGTCATGCTCAGGTCCCTTGCTTCAGGCTGCATTCATCAGAGAAAACTTTCTGATGGAGCTGCTTGCTCTGAGCAGCCAGCTCAGCTCATTCCTCAAGGCACAGAAGTGTCCTGTGACGGGAACACACAGCCTCCACTCTCTTTATGCAACTTCTCAATTCCTTGACGCAAAGTAAAACTTCTTCCTCCCACCTGGGTGGCTAAGGGTGATGCTTTTGCAGAGTGAAGTACCTTCATCTGTTGAGCATAGTATTTAGCATAATTTGCACACTGACAAAATGCTCAACAGAAATATTTGAATGGGAAAATGCAAGTGGCTCATTACCGGCTCTTGACTGAGATTAGACATGGCCGTAATTAATCACTGCAGGATGACATTAAGCTTCATGTGACTGACCTCCTTTACAATCTCTGAGAAAGCACAGCAATTACAAAATGTAGGTAACAGTATGGTGCGGCTTCCTGTCTTACTTGTGTTCTGCACCTTTAGCATTGTCCACAATTTTTATTGTTTCTTCCATCAACAAAATAACGTAATTGACTTTCACACATGTCCTGCTTGTACAAGATAGTTTTCTCAGATAAACATATCAAGGTTGGATTCATAGTCAGGATCTCATAATATGGTTATAGTACTTATGGATCAAGGGTCTTCAGAGTCAGGGTGGTCAAGGACACTAGTTACAGGATATATCACCCCTCATCGTGCGACCTCAAATAGGGCAAACTTCACATCAATAGCACACAAAACTCAGTTACTTCTGAAGGTGGTAAGCAGCTAATCCATCAGCTGGTGAGTTCAGTTCCATCCCCAAAGATGCGGTCAGATGTAACTGTAGCTATAACACCCTGGAAAACTTGTCTAGGGGGACCTACCTGGCTCTATTTGACAATTTTCTAAATGGCATTGTGTTGGAGCAATTCCTGGATTCTTGAACGAACTAATTTAAACTCTGTCTATTCCCTGTCAGGTATGCTAGAGAGAGCTGAAACAGTGAAGCTTTTCAGTCTTTATTTTGAACTTACATTCTGAAATATGCTCTGGAAACTAAACCTTTCTCTTTGGAAGAGGTTGAGTAATAGGCATGCCTCAAAACTGATTGAAATGGCATTTCACAATGAAAGCACATACGTTGGTCACTGTCAACACGTGTCTTTATGTTGGTGACAATGTTCAGTGGCAGTGGTTGCTGGTGTTTGACTCCTAGCCATGGCAAAATACTGCTAGCCCCACAAAACCCCACAGCAGTGGAGTAGTAGATGACAGCAGATGGACCACACCTGGCCTTTTGCTGAGCACCCTGAATGTCGGCAGAGCTGTACCTGCTCCACCATCCCCACATCAAATCACAGTGTGCCTTGATTGGGGTGGATGCCACCTGCACAGTAAAGGGGATATCAAATGAAACCGCTGTGTTTCTCCTAAATGACCTTCCTGCTATATTCATTGGAAGTGTGTAAGAGCTGTTAAAATGCAAGTGAACTTTACATAACAGCACCAGTCTGTGCCAAGCATTTGATTCACACGTGAACTGCTGTGGCAGAGATGCCAGTTCTTTGCAGTATTTTTGTTGTGCTGCACTCAAACTCCTATGGCATCTGCACTGTAATTGTGCAGTTTCAAGCAACTGAGAGTGGCAATGTTACTGAACAAACCTTTGATCAGGCAAGTATCTTGGCTTCTGTGTATTCAAAAACAGCACTGCAATTAAAAAGTGTCCACTTATTGTACAGGTCTTTGAGCAGGTAGGAAAGATGTGAGCTCCTGGAAGTGCTCTGGCACTTGCTAGCAAAGAGAATCTGAAATAATGCATTTTTTTTTGTTTGTCCTGAGGTGAAAAGCATGCTGTAACCAACAGGTGAAAACAAACCACTCCCCGCTCCTTCAGCTGCACCGCAGCAGGACCCAAAGTGCACTCAAGTGCCCCCAGCCTTGAAGGACACCCATGGGTGCCAGCTGCTAACCTCCATACAAAGCCGTCACCTACCTGTCTCCCTGATGTACCTCACAGCAGCAGAGCTGCATTGAGCTCATTAGCAAGAGGCATGTTGTTTGCAGAGACTGTTAACTCCTGCTACAGATTCTGATCTCAAATATTTATTTTAATAAGAGAGAAGCTTGTTCCTTGCTACTCTATTTAAATGTACTGATTGAACACAGTAAACATCTGAAAAGGTATCTTTCTCAAGTATTTGGCTATCACGAGAAGTGCAGATTTGGCCTTGTGCTTCCTGTAAAGGGCATTATTCTAACAGGGCAAAACCCGGGGCAATTCTCTTGTCTTGTTTCAATAGCCACGATGACTGATGGATTGCATATATCTACTGTTTGTGAACAGCTACATAGTTTCCAAGGTCTCTGAAAAACTATTTATTTTTAAAGGCAGAACTTCTGATCTAACATGCTGACTGAGTTTGAATAACAGATGGAAATGAGCTTTTTAATCTTTGCACCCAATACCAGTTTGCTGCCTCTGCCATTAATAAATCTTGACAAAAATGAACTGGTGTTTGTAAAATAAATGCTGACTGTTCCTCATCCAACACTTCTTCCAGTACTTTTACTAAATCATCATTGTGACAATAACGGTGACTCCATATATGCTTATTACTTCTCTGGGGTTAGTTTCTTCATCTGCACCTGCAGTTTAATTTCTCATGATCTAATATCTCATATTTCTAGTGGTTATTTCTGGCCAGCATACCAGCACCTTTGACTTGCATATTGGAAAGAAAACAATTACTAACCCTACCAGGGAAAGTGTACAGGCTCTACAGCTTGCTTGAAAATTTCAGACATATTGGACAACCTTCTATGATGCTAAATGACAGAGAAATCATAAATTCTTGTCACAAAGCGGCAAAGAGAAGTGGCTTTTCAGTTAGGGACAAAAGATATAGATATAGATATAGATATAGATATAGATATAGATATAGATATAGATATAGATATAGATATAGATATAGATATAGATATAGATTAGATATAGATGATACAGATATAGATATACATGTAGATATAGATGATATAGATATAGATGATATAGATACAGATATATTTTTGCTGGCAAGTGCCAGAGCACTTCCAGGAGCTCACATCTTTCCTACTCTTAGGTCTGTATTTTTAAGCCACCCTTTTAATGCTCCTTGGTTGCACTGCAGTTTTCAGATATTATCCATGCTACCTAGTCAGACAAAGCTCCCTCCTGAGGTTCTACAGCTCTGCCAAAACAGAAAGTGTGAAGAGAGACCTGATTTTTCAGTTGTGTTTCTTCTTGCTTGTGAACAGGAAACAGACTGTTAAATGTTCTCCCTTGCCTCTAAGTATTGCCTTGTATTTCCAAACCCCAAGCATTTCTTATATTGGATGTGGTACTTCATGCCTATAACCAGTCTCTAGAAGTTCAGAGCTTTCTCAGAAGCCACTGATTTTTGCAATGAGGTGAAGACATTGTTGGAACATTGTTATTGTACCCATTGAGATGAATTAAACACACATCTGTGCTTAAATACGAAGAGGTTTAATGAACAATGCATTGTACTATGAGGAGTCCTATGAGGAGTCTGCAGAGATGTGTCATGCCCAGGCCCCTTACACATGCTTGCCCCATCATCAATCCCATGAGCATTGGCACAGGGCACCTCAGCCACCTGACGCGTTCATCCCCAGTCCCGCTACCCTGAGTGGTCCATTGCACCACTGCTACAAGACAAAGCCCCAACCCTGTCTTATCTCCTCAGCAAGGGAAACCCTGGTCCCTGCCATTGAGTCCTTCTGTCTCTGGCATCCCTGCTCCCCCAGTTTAACCCCTTCTGCAGCCAGGCTTTTTTGCCCTCCATGCCTTGCTCACAAATTACCATTGCTGAGCAATTACAATTTGAATTTCCCCTTCATATTATTAGGCTAGCCCACCCATGTCAAACCGCAGAGCAAAGCAGCATTTACTTTTAAAATGCCTGATAGGAACTTAAGTCCCCAGTGGAAAATGAATAGCGTGTTACCTGAAACATGGATAAGAAACTAAGAATAAGGCTATTCATTAAGAAGACAGGAAAAATTGCAAGCAGAGCATACAATAGTTTGTGGTTTTAGACCTTTTAAATGTTGATACAAGTAAACATGTTGGATGAGAAATAACTTAGACTGTTAACATCAACAGGCAGGCAGTAACTGTAGTGGCAGGAGGAGTGGATGTTCAAGACTAAGCTACTGAATTGTCAAGCACAGGACTGGTACTTGTTAGCTACAACCCCTATGGGCTCATTGTAAAATGTAGTAAGACCTGCACTAATCAGAGGAGACGTGTACTGAATCCTCCAGTGAATAAAAAGACACATGCCGTACATCAGGCAGAACCCTCAATTAAGAGACAGAGCACGTTGTGTTTCTGCAGACATAATATTTAATTGGAGAAATGCAGATCTGTAAAATTGGAAGAGTTCCTGGAAATGGGGGAAGATCCCCAGAAATGCATCTACAGAATCCTAGGAGACGCTTGGAGTCTTGGCCAGTGACACCCAAGATCAGCAACTGCAAGCAAATGGAAGGCACAAAGTCAACAACTCCTTCACAGCTCCCCAGGACCAGCTCCAGTCTGCCCAGTGGGATGGGAAGTCAAGGCTGAAAGTGACTTTGGGAAGTGAGTGTGAGAGGGTGTGTGTGAAACAATAAAGGAGGACATTGGTGCCAACACCACCAGTTCTTAAAACCCCATTACCAAATATGTTTTCTCTGTAATGCTGATGACAGTAACATGTGAAAAAAGGGACAAATAAAATATCTAATAAAAATGCATTACTAGGTTATGTAGAGAGAAGCTTCTGTGAGACTGAAGCCTGCCATAAACTAATACAAGTATAGCTGAACACTAAAACAAATATTTGATGAATTACAACACAGTTTTTCAGTACCATCCAGAAAGACCTGCTCTCTAATATTTGAACATACCAAACAAGATAATCAAGGCCAAAAGATAGAAAAACAGAGAAAACAAATATTGAAGTCAAGACAGAATGCCACAGATGCAAAGCACGATTCTGTTAGCAAGCTTCCTATGCAGCACAGGATCAAATGAAGGAGGTGCAGAGAGCTACCAAATCTTTTTGCCAGTGAAAATAATCATACACGTTACAAGGCAGTGTTGAATTGTGCCCACACTGTCGTTCTAAAATAAAGCTGTCATTGAGTGCTGCAGTAAATAATGTCTTGCTCTGCCTCAAGGCTTACTTTTTCTCTCCTGGAAATCAAAAGAAAACTTTCACCACTGATTCCAGTGGAGGTAAAACCAAATGCAGTGAAAGAAAAAAAAAAAAAAAAAAAAAGGCAGCGCAAAATGAGAGGAGTATGTTCAACGTAGGTTTATTCCTGCAGGTCTTACTGATACTATAAGCAGTCCAACATTTGCCTGGATAACACGACACAGTTTGCCTTAGCTGTAGGAGATGAGAAAGTATCTGCAATCATTTTAAGTATGATATCCTATTTGCGCTATTAAACTGACATATACTGACCAGAATTTCTAACAAGTAGCTCAGAAGGCTTGTTAAATGTGTTCGGTGTGGCTGCTAGTTAGCTGTAGGGTTGCTTGAAGAAATCTGTTCATCAACACTCCTAAAAGCTATGCAGCCAGCAGCTACTTATTCATGTGGTTACATACATGGCTCACACTCACCACTGCTGAAAGACACAATCTCACATGTGGCTCCTTCCAGCTGACGACGAAGTGCTGGGCTGCATCTGGATTTTAAGTACTTTCCCATACGGAAAGGATATGAGACTTGGCAACTGCTGTGATCCTCAGACACCATCATTTCCCTCGGCTGCCTAGTCCAATTGTTTGCAGGACTGACTCCTGAGTCACAAACAGCTCTTAGAAGTTCAGTACCTGTTCTGAAGCTACAGGCAATGAAGGCAGCAAACCATTATGAGGACAGTGCTGATGGATAATCAAGTATCTCACCATGAGAGCAAGTGTGCCTAAGGTGCCAGTTCACTGCCTTGGTGTCTAGCTGAATAACTAGCTATCCCTCAATGAACAGCTACTGCCATTTTCTGCTTGCAAATTACTCCCAGGGCTTTTGTTTGGAGGTAGGTGCTATGTGTCTGGGAAGAGTTGGTTATGTACCTTGAGTATGTCCTGTCTAAGTGGAGGGCAATGTATTTCTTCAGACTTGGAGCTATAGAAAAATAGCTAAAGTAATTTTGTTTGGTTCTACAGGGGGAGCACAGAAGCCGACACACCTATGAGCTCATAAAAGTGCATTTAAAGCTCTCCATAAAATCCAGCTGAGATACCTTTTGTCTCATATAGGTGGATAAGCCAGAGAGAGGTGAGGAAGCTGCTCTAACAACATGTGAATATGGGGTGCCACAATAATTCTTTTTTCAGAGGAAAAAAAAATATCTAGTTCTTCAATACCTGTAAATGTCTTAATAACAGCAAACAATTTTTATGTTTATGAGATTAAAATGAGCTGGCAGTGAGACAAACCTACTTAAACAGCTTGGCTGCAGACTAGCTCAACGTTCATAGCTCCATAAAGCTGTGATCACGCTCCAGCTGGTGCTATTTCAGGCACCAAACATACTAGTGCCACTCATATTCTTTTCAAGTATCTGAGCTGATGGATTACATGTACAAAACACAATCACAGCACCAAAAAGATATGATCTGGTTTGTAGCAACAGCCTCCTAACCCTTTTGGGATGTGCCTATGGGACCTTAAAGGAGACTTCCTCAGTAACACATGGGCCAGTGGGCTTTAGGGGCAGCACAGGTGCAGAGGCAGATGGAGCACCCTGCCACCCACAGCAGAACTCAGAAGAGGTGACACGAGCTTGTGTGACCCACCAGTCCAGTCACCCATTTGATTGGGGGACAGCTTTTGTGAATGATATTTAACTTCTGAGGATTACAGAATGACACAAAAAAATCTGTAAGTGTATACTAATGTTTTGCTAGACTTCAGTAGTGGTTTATATATTGCTGATATTGATACTGAATGCATACTTCATTGATTGCCATTTAATTTCATATTACTAGTAAATCACGAAAACTTAGATCACTTAGATCCTGATTTGATGATGGAGATGTGAACATTTATACAGCTCTAGAGCTGCAGATGCTTTCTAAAAAATAAATAAATAAATAAATAAAAAATAAAAATCCAGCAACCTACACTTAAAAGAGCAGTGAAATACTGCATTCAAACCTGTAACATAATCACTTTTGTAGTGAGGACAAGACCTATCTGTGTCAGTAGGTTTTCACAACTTTTTGTGCAGACATCTGCCTTCTGTCACATTCCCAAGCCCTCCAACCCCCCTGTAGTTTCTCATTGTAATTCTTTACAATGATGAACAAGGAACCTAAACCACATTTTCATGGTGGATCAGCTTGGGCAGAAATATGTCAGTAGCAGTTGTGATATAGCAGATAGCAGATCCTGCCTCTTGCCTCCAGCCTTATTTTCTGAGTTTTGAGTGAAGCTGCTGCCTAGGGTTCATTAATTCATGGCTGCAGTCATCTTCTGTGATGCACCTATCATGCTATCAAAGGTATCACGCTGGCTTTGTATATCCATAGAACCACTGAATCACAGAATGGTTTGGGTTGGAAGGGGACTCAAAGACCATCCAATTCCAACCCCCCTGCCATGGGTAGGGTCACCTCCCACCAAACCAGGTTGCCCAAAGCTCCATCCAGCCTGTCCTTAACACTTGCAGGGATGGGGCATCCACAGCTTCTCTGGGCAACCTGTGCCAGTGCTTCACCACCTTCTGAGTGAAGAATTTCTTACTTAAATCTAATCTAAACTTACACCCTCTTAATTTAAATTCATTATCCCTTGTTCTATCACTACACTTCCTGATAAATAGTCACTCTTCAGCCTTCTCGTATGTCCCCTCTAAATACTTGAATACTTAAATATGTTGTGGTGCTGAGAATATATAGGTACAGCCAAGATAACGTGAAAAGCAAATGGTTTCTTACTGGAAACACATGAATAAGCAGATGTTTGATGGCCATTGGTTCTAACTGACTACATAAAACTGTATATGTAGAGAACTCATCAGGAAGATTTATGAGGAATATAACTTCTGAGGAAACTTGCACGTCCCCACAAAGGCCTTCAGTTTACATAAAGTCCTACAGAAACTGCTTTTGCTTATGGAGCAATATCGTCTGAAGACATTACTGTAGACCAAGAGCATCAGAATGCCCCTGCTGCCATCTCTTGATACAAATTCTGACATTGGAATCATCCCACCTTTTACCTGGGAAAGCGTGCACCAAAACTGTGAGCACTGACCTTAGATACAACTAGAGAGAACTTTTTACCCATCTTTGGAAGAAGACCAGTTTCTGATAACTCCACAGCGAGTCTCTCCACAGCAAGATTCCAAAGTCAAATTTGAAATTGAATGTTGCCATCCCATTTAAGAGTGTACATTAATGTATCTTGAGAGCACATGATAATTTTTAAAGTTATGTATTTTCTTCAAGACTAGTAAGCACTCCCCGTATGCAGAATGGTACAGAAACACTTCCCACATCAGCAGGGCAGATGCCTTTAAAATCGGTGAGCATTTTTCACGAGAAAATGAGACAGGAAATAATGGAGTGGAAAATACATTCTAAAAAAACTCTGTACTTTAATTTTCTGTTACAAGTGGAAGAAATCCTTGAAGTACAGGAATATCATAAATCTCAAAAGTTTGTATGTCAGGGCTTATAAAAATGCTGTCTATCCAAGCAAATAGCTGGGTAAGGTGCAGAAAAATATATATGTGATGTTTTAAATTCAAAACTTGAACAAATTCAAATATTTTCAGTTTTAATATGAAAATCTTCAGACTCTTAAAAATAAGCAAACGAATTTTAAATTGCCCTCATTAGCTTCCCGATATCATTTTTCTCATGAATATTACTATTGCATGAACAGTACAGCTTGTCTGATGTTCAGGAGTGTCCATCAAACATCAGACTTCTGGACTAAGTCTGTTCAGCCATTCCTTATCATGAAGGAAATGCAATTTGTCATCAGAAAGTCTTTCTCAGCGTTGGCAGTCCTGGTCCGTTTTGCTATCCAAAGTTCAAGAAAACCATTCATGACAGCTGTGAAGTCTATTTTGCAGTCTACTTCTCTTTAGTGGATAAAAGCTAATGCATTCGTATCAAAGATTTTAAAATATTCCCCAAACCTGCCTGTCCTAAGAGAGTAGTGCTAAGCCATTTTCATAAGCCTTGGAGGAAAGGACAAGATTTGCTTTGCTTAAAGATCCTTTAAGATTGCCAGCAGCAAGCATGGCCATGGAAAAATTACAACATTTAAAAACAGCAAGTTGCCACAGATTTTCATTAGTACATGTCCATCTCCACCAAGAAGAGAAGTAAAACTCAACAGAAGAAGTGAAACTGAGGAAGAAGTGGTTGCTGTAGTTTCTCCTGTCTTTGTCTTCACAATGTCTTGAAGCAAACTTCCTGTTAATGCCAGGTTTTTGCATTCTTCAGACTTGACTATTTCCCTAAGTATACATCTTCTTTCTTAAAATGTGTTGGGTTATGACCTACTTTATCATTCTAAACCTTAATATGAGATAATGATATATACTTGCTTTTGTACATCATTCTTAAACTTAGGTTTGCTTGCATGGCAATTCAAAAGAAAAGAAATGGATTTTCAGAGAGATGAGCCTGATCTGGTATACATCTAGGTTTCATCATCACACAGGTGTTAATACAAGCACAAAGAGGACAGTGGGAACATTTACCCTTGACTGGAAAAAGAGATGAGACCAAACCAGACCAGCTGTTTTCAGTGTCTGTGCAAATTTAGATTTTACTAAGTCAGCTCTGTAACTGCACCCAAACAATGTCTTTGAGTCTAGGAAAGTCAAATACACCTAGCATAGTAACATGAATCATGGGAAGTAGATAATTTTTAAATGTTTAAAGTTTGATGTGTACCCATGGCATCTGTTACACATGATGTAGATACAACTACACCCCAGCACATGCTCTACACATAATTCACCAAAGACCTGATCACAGTTCTGACTGGGGAACTGCCTTTCAAATTAAACATAAAAAGAAAGAATCCTGTGCTACTTTTAGCAAAAGCTTTGTGCAATAGTCTACACTGAAATAAATTCAAGCACCAACTTATTTACTTACTCCCAGTCAGGAGTTCAGTCAGGGCCAGTGCTCTTCTCCTAGGGTGCCTTGTAATGTTTGCAAACACTGTATTTTCCATGCCAAATGCAACAGATGACTGGACATCTGTAGATGACAGGGCATCACAGCTTGTTCAAACCAAGCTCTCACTGATACAAGGATCTCAGTTTTACACAGCCTGTCAGAGAGATACACAAATCACAGGATGTTATCTGTTACTTAATGAAAGTGACATGTCTATCTCCGCAATCCAGCTAAACAACATTGATTCATTATTGTACGCTTGCTTTAACATCATTTATTTTCTTATTGAGAGCACAACCTCATTCAGTGGCTGTAGACTAAAACAGCTGAGCTGTATATTATCCCAGTGCTGGATTCTCCTTTAGTTTTGTAACTTATTTCCAACTGATGCTATAGCAATATGCTGTGGACTCTATATTCCTACTAGTTTGACAAGTCAAATGATAAAACCACATGGGTGCTTATTGTGGCAGAAACTGTCTTGCTGTTTTGAAAACTACTCTAGAATCAATAAAAAAAAAAACTCAAAGCCCACATGATCACTACTGCATCACAAATAAAATTGTATCACCTTTTGAATTTTTAATTTTAATGATTTCTAATCAGTGCTAGGCATCTATAGTAAAGATAGTGAATTTGCTTTTTCATCTCTTAAATGTCTGGCAGCTCAAGAGGAACTGTAATGTGACCCCAACTGCCAAGCAAGAGTTAATTTTCTTTACTGCGTAAATCCAGTCTTTCTATCCTATCAGTATGAAGTTGAATTGCTCATGTAAAACTTCAGTGCATCCTTCCAGGCACAGAATTTTCCCATTTTCGCAAGCTTAACGTTGCATGGGCTCTAGCACTTATGAGAGCTCGTGCCTAAGAACGAGTTAAAAGTAGTAAGGAAAGAGACTCCATAAACCTAATCGTGTGTGAAGTGTACTTTACTGTTTTAAACATGGATGTGAAACTACAGCCTTAAACCACCAAAGATACTATGGAAAGTCCCAACTTCCCTCTGCTGGAAGAAATGAATAGTTGGGGCTTGAGGAGTGCAAAAGTGCAAGAGTTGTCGTTTTCTTTTCTTTTCTTTTCTTTTTCTTTTCTTTTTTCTTTTTCTTTTCTTTTTTCTTTTTCTTTTTCTTTTTCTCTTCTCTTCTCTTCTCTTCTCTTCTCTTCTCTTCTCTTCTCTTCTCTTCTCTTCTCTTCTCTTCTCTTCTCTTCTCTTCTCTTCTCTTCTCTTCTCTTCTCTTCTCTTCTCTTCTCTTCTCTTCTCTTCTCTTCTCTTCTCTCCTCTCCTCTTCTTGTCTTAAATCTAGCTTTATATAGTTTATATGTGCATAGTGTGTAATCTTGCCACTGATTTCTGCACAACCACCAGGTGTTCCTGCTTTTTTCAATCCCAGCCAATCATCCTGATTTGCTCTACTTTGTATATCAATTTTGCAGCAATGTGATCTGTCTGGAAAACACTGTTTTTATTACTGTGCAATTAGCTTTCTTCTAGACCAAGTTTTTTACAGCAGTGCAAACCTGCACTAGCCTGAATGCATGCATGGTTTCAGCGTAGCAGGATAGCTAGGTAATATCTTGTGTTCCTTCCATCCCCATGTTTCAATGGTCCTTCTCAATCAGGCTGAGCAACTGAATTCCATTGCTTTTTTCATCCCTTTCCTTTTTTTGCCTATGTGCTCCCTTATTTTAAAACAAGGCATCAGTCAAAATGATGATTCAGGATGCCCTACTAAAAACATAAAATTGAAATGTGTTTTTGCTTGAGCTCAGAACCTGAGCTCATTTTCGTCTTCTGCATTCCACAGTCTAATTAATGTATCTGCAGGCATGCAGCATTAGGCTTCATAACCAGATGTCTGGGGAAAAAAATCCTGCTTACAATGCAGCCTGTCACTTCTCTGATGTGTCCACACAATGCACCTGCAGACTTATTATTAGTCTCTTCAGATTGTATGCAATGGGATTGTGATTCTCTCTGTCTGAAGAAAATACTAAAAACTGAAGGAAAAAAAAAAATAAAAAGGTCAATATTACTAAAACAGACAGAAATTTCACACTGCCGGTAACAACATTCAGGCAATTACAGAGACTCAGCTATTATTTCAAAAGAAAAGATTTGTACTTCATGCTAGTGCTTCTTTGCATATAATATGGTGATTTGCTTTCACACCTAGAATTCTTAAAGCAGTTCCTAATGGGAAATCAATGTGGTAAAATCAAGTGCCTAATGCAAGGCTCCATGACATTTCAGTGACAAAATAAAGATAAACCCTGCTCCCCATCCCTGAAGCCTGCTTTTCCTACATCATTACTTACCTGAATTACTTACCAATGCATCTTTCATACCACAGAGTCTATGGCCTACAAGAGGTTTTATCTTCACTGTTGAAATGTAAGTATTTTTAAGCTGCATGGGTTTCTAGCACTTAAATGGGCTGCCCTAGGAAATGGCAGTCTCCATCCCTGGAGGCACTTAAAAGACATGTGGACATGGCACTAAGGGATGTTATAGTGATGGGACTTGGTGGACTTCATGATCTCAAGACAAGGAACAGTGGAAAGCATGTTGATTTTGCAGGTTTTAGCTAACACAGGGAGCATGTTGTGCATCAACCACAAGGACAGGGCTGAGGCAGGGAGTACGAGGATGGGACAACCCTAAAAGGTAAGGGAAGGAAAGACTTCACAGATAATAGAACCAGCAAGAACTGGCTGGGCTGCTGAAGTCTGTAAAAGAAACGAAGGGTCAGAAGTTTAGCAGCAAGGAAGACTTGTGGCCTTCAGCAAAAGACCACCAGAGTATGTCGGGTAGCCACCCAAGAACTCTAGCGCTCATGAGAATAGGGGTGGAAACCTGTGTCAATGCTTTTTCAGATACCTCATGAATATGCAATAGACTTACAGGGAAGTGTGATGAATATGTATAGATGTCATTATTATAAGCACCCTGGCAGTAACCTTTGGTGTGTGTGTTAGGCAGAGTGATCCACCCCACACTCAGTGCTGTAATAAAGAATAGCCACTTGGTAACATTGGTCATCAAGTTTTCTCTCTATCAGTCTCAAAGGTCCTTTTGAACCTAAACGATTCTGTGATTGTATGGTTTACATTTAGGCAACAAGCAAGTGGTGAAATTCCATCGATGTTGATACCTGTTTTTTGACTGCAGCAAGTATCAGCAATTTCCTAAAAGATTTTATTTCTGCTGTTTCTCTGTGCTCTTGTTTAATCAGAGGTTTTGTGTGGTGGTTTAGTTTGGAAACAAGGTAAAAGTACTTGCTGTGGATCTGTAAAACTAAATGAAGCCTGAAACAGCGCACTTTCACTGCCTTGCATACAAATTATTTGGTCTCTAACCTGTCATAAACTTCCTATCTTAAAAGTCCCTTCGTGAAACGCTGCAGCTAGCACAAACCTCCTTCCCCAGCCACGTACACCCGAGGCTTCCTTCACAAGCAACACCTTCTCCCCTTGTTTTCTACACCAGACGTGGGTTTGTTTGTTTATTTGATTGTTTATTTTGCAGCCGGTGACAGTGCCAAACCACCGGGCAGCGCGACAACTGCCTGAACCCGCCGCCCTCCCCGCGCCTGCGGGGCGGGCACTGCGCAGCTCCTCCCACCGCCATCTTGTCGCCGCGGCGCCGCCATTTCGCCGCGCCGCACAGGGGCGGCTCCAAGGGGGAGGGGGGGGGAGGGTGCCGGCGGCGCGCATGCGCGTCGCGGCGGAGGCCGGTCGATGGGCGCGCAGGTGAGGCGAGGCAGGCAGGGCGGGTGGGAGGCGGGCGGCGGGGGCGGTTGCGCGTCGCGGCCCCGGAGCGATTTTGGGAGCGCTGAGGAGCCGGGTCTTGGGGGTGTGGGTCCTGCCCGAAGGCAAAACCAGCGCCTGGGCGGTGCTCAGGCTGCCCTCGGGGCGGGGGCTAACCTGGTTCTGTCGGGCCTGGGGGTGCGGTGCCCGCCGTGAGGTGCGCATGGAGGGGCGCGGTGTGGGGGTGTCACGGCTGGCACCCTGAGGCGCCTGGTGCTGGCCCTCGGAGCAGCGCCTGTGTTGTGGCAGCCGCCTGTCCTGGGCCGAGCGCGCTCACCAGCCCCCTTTCTGCTGTATTTATCATCCCCCAAGCCCTCGGGGTGGGGAAGCAGCGGGGCTGTTGGCAGCTGCCAGGGCACGCGCCCAGGAGGTTGTGGCTGAGGAACACGAGGCGTCTTCCATCCACACACACCGCACAGTGCTCGAGGACTCGCCTGGTGTCCCTGCCACCAGCGTGCCACCCGCAGGTGAAGGTCCCAGCCACCCGTAGGTGAAGGCGGTGTTTACCATGCAGAGTCCCCAGGTTGGGTGTTGTGCAGGCTGGTCATACTTGTGCAGTGAGTAAAGGGCACCCCGAGGTCTGACACATCTGTCACGCGTGCTCCGTTGCTGCACGCGTGTGGGTTTCCTTTGTGAACGTAGTCTACAGTGGAATCTCAGGTGTAAAAAGTCAGAGCTGTCTCTTAAAGTCGTATTTGGAAACGCAACAAAAAGTGGTCATAATGAGTAGTGCTCTAATTAATGAGCAGTGCTCTAGTTACTTTTTTTTTTCTTTTTTCTCCAAAACCTTTGTTATTTAGGTCATGTAAGCGTTTCAGTGATACGCAAGAGAGGAAGCAGTCATGTCAGCTCTTTGTCCACCGCCATCTCCCGCAGTGGCCAAAACAGAGATCGCTTTGAATGGCGAGTCACCATTGTTAGCTGCCACTTTTGCTTACTGGGACAACATTCTTGGCCCCCGAGTGCGGCATATCTGGGCCCCAAAGACAGACCAGGTGCTTCTCAGTGATGGTGAAATAACCTTCCTTGCTAACCACACCCTGAACGGAGAAATACTTCGAAATGCAGAAAGCGGTGCGATAGATGTGAAGTTCTTTGTCTTGGCAGAAAAAAGGGTTATAATTGTTTCTTTAATCTTTGATGGAAACTGGAACGGAGACAGAAGCACATACGGACTGTCAATCATACTTCCACAAAGCGAACTTGGCTTTTACCTACCTCTTCACAGAGTGTGCGTGGATAGGTTAACGCATATTATAAGGAAAGGAAGAATATGGATGCATAAGGTAGGTTTGTTGTTCATTCCTAAAAATAGTTGTCTTGAGCAAAACCAAGAATGAAGATTTTGTGACACCTTTTATGTTGACACAGGAACTTGGAGGAGGCTGACCTCTCTACAAGGATAGGATTTTGAAGTTAGAAAGTTATCCATATGTCACCAGATTTGAGGCTGGGGTTTTTAGCCACATGATTTGCCCTGGGAATATTATAGAAGGGTATACAAGGCTATTTAGTTAAATTAGCTGTCCTGTAAAGTTTTTCGTCTTTCTGAATTTAAGTCATTGCTTTTAACTGTGTTAATTACTGTATTTAACCAAGGTAGAATTGTAAATGTACTGCTTCACATTTTATTTATTTATTTATTTATTTATTTATTTTGCTGTTGAGGTTCAAAACAGGAACTGATGGAATTAATACTGTCATCATATGTATTGTAGTCACATTTTATTTATCAAAAAAGGGTATCAGCAAACTGTTTGGCAGGTGTTAAATTGCATTAAACTGATGGGAGAACAAAGAAAATACAGCTACTTGAGTCCAAATATTGCTGCTTTTGAATCTGAAAAATTGAAAAAATAGTAAAATTTTTGAAGAGTTGCAGCTCTTTATTTTGGGTACCTTATGAGTGTTTCCTTATGCAAATGAAATTATTACGTATTTTTGTTAAAAGTCAATAGCATTCTAGTAATAAAAACACACTCTGTTGTCTTCACGGAGTACAACTTGTCTTAGAGCAATACATTGCATGTCAGCTGTAATGTGTGTGGTGATGCATGGTTGTTCCATCATGTTTCTGTTCCTCTTCTGAGACCTCTAGTCAACATATTTTAAACTTCCTTTTTAAGTGTTCTAATTAAGATTCCAAAAATAAGAAGTTGACATAAATTTTGCATTGTCATTTCCTTTTTGTTGCACTTAACAGTGTCCATTGATGGTTGGCAGTGTCTTCTTTCATGTTTGCTCTTGATAATCTAGTGTTTATTTTTTTTGGAGTAAAGTTAGGACATAAATTTTCATTTTCAATAGAGTAGAAAGCAATGGTACGTTCCTAATTCCTAAAATAAATTGTTCACTGGATGTTAGTACTTTTGACACAAGCGAATGCTACCTCACACTCTTGATTACATTGTTTCTCTGTCATTTAGTGTTTTCTCCACTGATGTCTTATGTGAATGGTCAAATAAGAATTGTCTGTTATTGTTAAATACTGTATGTCTTCACTCTTTTTTTGACATTGACCCATATCAATCTGTTTCTGCAGTAAAAATGGCCCTCAAGTGGCTTTGAGAATGACAAAATGTTTTCTTGTAGTTCCCTCTGAAACTAGTCATGAAGTTCTTACGTTTTTTTCAGGTGATCTTGAAATAGCTAGGTCAACTAAATCAGTCACAACAACTCAAGGTTCTAAAAGAGACATTTATTGTCTTTTTTTTTATTATTACTTTTCTTCTTTGGAGGAAAAGTGTGCCTGCATGTAACTGCATATCTGCAGACTTACCTAGAAGATAATAAACTGCATTAAAAGTGTAAATTAAAATTTAGGTATGAGTTGTAGAATTACAGTATTGAATAAAAACAGGCCCAAATACTATAGTTTGCTGTTTGAGGCAGTTCAGCAGCTATGGCTACAACAGCGTACAAAAGGTTGAAATAGCATCTGAGAGGAACTATGCATCTCTTCTGGCATTTCTAATGGGTGTTGTGATTATCAGCTGTCACAACTTATGTTCAGAGAGAAGAAACTGAACTCAAGGACTAGGAGAAACATGGAACAATGAATGCTGAGACTGGCAAAGACAAGCAACTCCAATCAAGTCTGCTATGTGAGATTAGAAACCCCAAATGTTTACCTAAATTTTATGGTCTGGGTGTTTGTCTAATAATTTGTAGCGGTTGTATTTCTAAAAAGAAGTGGCTTATGTCATTTGTTCAGCCTGGTCCTCATGAAGACTGACTTCTTTTGAAGCAAAAGATCTTCATTATCGAGTATGTCTTACTGAAGTCAAAGCTCAAGGTCCCCAAAGGAATAATCTGCCAAGTTCCAATGTTATTTTTCACTGATGCTTCTTTAAAGTGGTCAGATGAGTTTTACAGCTGTTTTAGGGCAATTAACTGTAGCTTGCTACCTATTCATCTGCTCAAAAAACATTATGTGGACTCTTCCCACTTGAGGTTGATCAGCTTCAAGCAATTCAGTCACAACCATTAAGAAGGCAACAACTACTTAGTGTATAGCAAAAGCTATCGTTATTTCTGTCTGCGTCTTTGATTTTTTTTTACATACTGTATCGATTGTTCTGGTGATTAAGGCTCAGCTTTTGATTAGTCTGTTTTGAGAACTTTGTACAGTCTTTTGTGCAGTGTTTTGCGTAGTTTGAGGTTTCATGTCTCCTGTACTTGTTTACAAAACAATGATTTAAAGACTTGTCATTGTCTCAAGATGTGGAAAAAAAAAAAGGTGAATACCTACCCTCCCCAGACATAATCTTCCTCATTCAAGAGATCTCATTTTTTCTCTGGTTGCATCAGGAACCATCAGTCTGTACCTTACCCATTTGAAATAGAAATGCATAAAGTGGAGTTCTGCACCATAGTCTGATCATATGGCATTTTCTTGGTCTGTAACGAAGAAAATGTTGTTCTTTTGTCATTGCCATCACACCCTCGTTTTGCTGCCACTCCTTCCCAAGCATGTGAGAGGTTTGATGGGGTGTTGATTTAATCTCAGGGAACATTGATCTGTTTAAAATGACATCGCTTCCTACCAATATCAGCTCTGTAAAAGAAAAAAGACTTGAACATCGAAATTTGAACCTGAGAAGCATGCCTCAACAGGGAAGAAATTGTTCCATATGACTGTTGTGTGCATACATATATAAACAAGTATTTAACTGCTTCTCTTGCTCAGGAGAGGCAAGAACATTTCCAGAAGATTGTCTTGGAAGGCACGGAGAGAATGGAGGATCAGGTAAGACCGTCTGGTTGATGCATATGGCCCACCACCACAAACCTGTTTGACTGGATCTGATGACTGTAGAAGTTGGTGCTGCTTCTTATTTTTGGGATCCAGGAAGATACTTTGGACTGGCTGGTGACCTGACATGCACAGGAGACAAACTTTATGAAGATAGGATGATGGAAGCTGTGAACAAATTGAAGGAAAATGTATTTCATCACTTTGTGGGAGAAGTGGAAATCTATGAAGAATATTACCTTTCAGAAAAGGGAATTCATTTACTTGAACTTGAAGCTCTGTAAAGGTAGTAGCTTCCTAGATTTATGCTCTCCTCCTGTCAAGGGTGGTCTTTCACTAGGCTGTTTTACAGAGACGTACAGAGTCTGTTGTGCTGAAATGTGATGGTAGACTTAATGCATAAGATTGTGAAAAGACTTCAGTTTCTGAAACTGCAAATACAAATTTGTGGCTTTGGTTTTCTTGTGAAGAGATGAAATCAGATAAATCATAAATAATTTCACGTGTTGATAAATAATAGCCTGATTTCGTTTTCCTGTCATCAAAATGTCAGATTTCGGATCTATAAATGTACAATAGTAATTGTTTGTTATACGATATGATCAGATTATCTCATTCCAAATATGTCTTGTGTGGGCAGATCAAACTGATTGGGAAAATTAGCACAGGACCCTGAAAACGTATTTTAGACATGATGTTGAAAAGTGAAATGCATGTTTCCAGTTCATAATGAACGATCAGCAAAACCAAAGAAGACTGTGTATCAGTTGACACCCACAACCACACTTTGAAACAATAGGAAGTTAAAGATGCTTTGCATGTAATTTGATTTTAAAGATGTTTTTGCATGTTAGAGGTTGGAGCAGATGATCTTAGAGGTCTTTTCCGACCTATATGATTCTATAATTCGATAATACTGCAAGTTTATGTTATTAGTAATTTCTCATACTGCACTTCAAGCATTTTATTTATTGCACAGGGCCAGAGCATCATTCCAATGCTGACAGGAGAAGTCATTCCTGTAATGGAGCTCCTTTCATCTATGAAATCACACAGTGTTCCAGAAGAAATAGATGTAAGTCCCTATGTCCTTTGTGTTCTGAATAAGAGAAAGACACCACCAATCTAATTTGCTGCTCTCTGGCAGGAAAAAAAAAAAAAAAAAAAAAAACGAAAACCAGTTGTCATAAATTCCTGTATGCTTCTGCTGTTTCGCATCAAGTTCTCCTAAATGCTGTAGGGAATGGTATAACAGTTTTAGTTTGGTAAATGCTAACAGTACTAGCAGTGCTTTTTATGGTTAGCACTTAGCAAAATGGACTGCCTGGGGTGACATGCTTCCGAAGAGCCATGTGGAAAGGCTATTTGATGAAAAACAAATGGGGAGGTAGATGGCTTTAATGTTGGTATCTGTTCCAATGTAGTATAGTGTTCTTATGAAAAAAGTAGGAATGATTTCACGTGGACTAGGTTAAAGTATTCTGGACAAGACTTTAAGAAAAAACACTGGGAGGGATCTTATTGTTACTGCTGGTGGGGGAGAAATAATAATAATAATTGAGTGACTTTCTTATTTTCAAAATGCTTTGGGTAAGTGACAAGGTCTTTTTAAGGTTGTTCTTTTCTGGCAGTCTTACAATGTACCTTAAATGGATCCCAAACAGTTCCCACCTATCAAAAAACAAAATCACTTCATTCTAAGGTGATCTTTTTCTAACCTTTGTTTATGTTTATCTGCATTTCAGATAAGTGAGACAGTACTAAATGATGATGACATTGGGGATAGTTGCCATGAAGGATTTCTTCTCAAGTATGAATTTCTGTTTTGACTTATGCTGTAGTAAAATTGATTAAACTTGTGTGAGTGTACACGTATCTGTATGTGCACGTCAACGTGTGCTATAATAGCTTTTTTCATAGGAGGGGGTAAATTGTTTGACTTCTTGACTTCTCCAGAATTTCTTAGACAAAAATCTCAGTAAGTTGTTCTTAAAAGAATGGTTCTGGGCTAGTAGCTGCAGCTGTTCGACTGTGTTGTCAGTCATTTGCTTGAAAATAGAATTCCTATCAAATACAATTTTTGCTTGACACTTTTTCTCTGAAGTTCTAAGTCAAAGTCTAACGTCTTTATGAATTAACCAAAACACTGAGTCATGCCTAATGCGTTAATTATGAATAAAAGTATTAATGGCATGGCATGTGGAGTGCCTATTATTAAATTATCCATTTTTATTTTCTCCCCCCATTTCTGCTGCATAAGTGGAAATAGTTGCACTTCGGAGCAACTTGGCCTCTTCATATGGAAAAGCATATTTTAACCGGTGTTGTGTTTCAGAACATCTCCTATATAACAGCATTTAGTGCTAAAGAGTTTGTAGTCTATTTAAACAGCATCACATTTAATAATTCTTCACAATAATGTTTTATTCACTTTTCTGGAGAATTTAGGATTTCTTTGTGTTTTCAGACTTACAACGCAATCTTTCAAGAAAAAAATGAAGTGCATATTAGGGAATGAGTTATTGTTAATAACTGAAGCTACTGATTAGTGAGCTATTCTCATTTGTAAATTTTGGGGGCGTATAATAGACTGCAGGGATAACAAAGGGTATCAGTTCTCTCTTTGTGCTACTACTTCTTCATGGAAATTTTGTGCAGACAAAGAAAGAATCACGATTTGTGTGATTGGCTGAAATGTCTGCTTGTCTGCTTTTTAGAGGGAAGCAAAGCTTGTCTGCTCATCTAGGTTCAGATTTTGAGTCTTGAATGTGGTGTTGGAATGGATTTCTATGTCATTGGATAAGAACTGGATTAAGCAAAATGAACTGCCATTTTAACAATACCAACTTGTAAAATAAACTCATAGTTTCTTAGTAACTTCTAAATGAAACAAAACTTCTGATTTTGTCCCAAAGGAAGAATTCAAGTGACCTTAAATCCAACTTAAAATTGGTAAGATAAATAGTAATGAGTCCAGTATAAAGCCCATCTCCTGGACTTCAGAGTCTGAGTGTAGCTGTTCCAGTCCTTATCAGTTAGAAGTGCTTATTAGAACTGGTCAATCACCATACGAGGCATCCTTCAGTAAGATAACATAATTGTGCTTCCATATATCAATAGGTATTGGAGAAAACTATCTAGTGGTATCTTGACTTTTTGAAACTGGGGGCCAGCTATGGGTTTGAGAAGGTGAGGCACAAGGAGAGGGTGAAGAAAGGAACCTGAGAAGACGTTTGCTAGGGATAGGTTAAGAGTTACCATGGTTTGTCCAGGTGTACTTACTGCACCCTCCAAACTTAAGATAAACTAAATCATGGCTTTGCTGATGGCGGCTCATGAGACAAGATCACCCATCTCTCAGCTTGCCTGGCTGTATTCCAAGGGACTGGAATATGAAGTGCCCTTACCCTTGTAGTTGCCAAATTAGTAGTTTACCTGCCAGGTCTCCCAAAACTAGCTTCTGATCCACAGTTGTGTCAAAATAATGAGAACAGGTCATCTTTCAAGACACTTTCAGATCCTTCATTATTAATGCTTCTGTTGCTTTAGATGATATTTTTTTAATTGATTTTGTGATACAGTGATACAGTAATGATTTGTATTTGCTCTGTAAGTGGTGTTTGGAGGTTCTGTCTGGCAGTCTTTTTATTCACCAAACTGCAAATACAGATACTGCTGAACTTTGGATTTCAGCAGTACCCACGTATGTGAGGGCTATGCTATAGACTTGTAGTATAACTTCCAGCCCTTAATTCTTATTGTAAAGATGATAATGGTTTTATTTGAAAAGTCTGATTAAATTTATTAACCTATGTTTGTTTTTATTTGCAGTGCAATTAGTTCACATCTGCAGACCTGTGGTTGTTCTGTAGTTGTAGGAAGCAGTGCAGAAAAAGTTAATAAGGTAACACAGTTCTTAATAAATGAAACTTAAATGCCAATTACAAGCAGTGTTAGTGTGTTATTTGAAAAAAAAGGTTTTTTATATAAACATGCTTTAGGTTGGAGAAGGAGAGGATATTGTCTGGTTATATTCTGTTGATTGTTCTAGCAGTTAATAATTCTGCCAGAAAATTGCCTTATCAGTTGTATTCTGAAAACCACAAGAAAACCAGTGAGTTTAATGTAATTGATACTGTTATACATAAGTTCTAATTGAGTCTGAGCTTCTAAAGTAAGTTTTGCTAGCTAAAATGTGCTATCTGAACAGATTACAGCTGACTGTAGCTGTAACCGGTTCCAGAAGAACCAGAGAAGCAAAATACAGATATAAACACCTAAAATTGAGTACTGTAACAAACCAAAAAAAAAAAACCAACTCAGTGTGTCAGCAAACTTGCTGGAGCACGTGCAGAATTTATCAGTAGGTATGATACTTAGGAGCCTTCAGGTCTAGATGATTAAAAAAAAAAAAAAAAAAAAAAAAAGCATTATCTGTTCTCTTAATAGAGAAAAGCAGAATGTATATATGTTCCAATGGTCTATGTGGAGGAAACAAGGTCACTTTTGGAATCAGTCATTTCAGAACAGGAACGTAATTACATTTTCTGGTAGACAGAATTTTTTGCCATGCTGTTTTCTTTTTGCCCATTATCAAATACTGTATTTGAACTGATACAAAATTATAACCTGCCCTGCTTTTTCTTTTTCTTTTTTTTTTTTTTTGTGTAAATGACGAGTTTCTTTATGCTTATTTTAAGCTGAGTATGTGAAGGAAAAATCAAATGAAGAAATGTTCCTTATTCAGAATTCTCCAAGTACTTTTTGTATGTGGTTTTTTGATTATACCAAACTGATTGCTTCAGATAAATTGAAAGCAATTCTTGGAAGAGATACATTTGTATTTACTTCCCATTGAAATATATCTTAAAGTATTTCTTTATAGCATTCTGCAATGTATTGGCATTTTGTTCAGAAAGGTTTGCCTTTGACTGGCATTTAATTAGGCTGTTATTCCATCCCTTCTAATAAAAGTGCTTGTTAGTTTTCAGTTAGGATATTCAGAGACAAATCATTGAAGAAAGTGTTATTTTCTTAGAGAGAAAATGTATTTCACTAAATCAATTGCCTCTCTATGTTCACAGTTGAGTCCTTTAATAAACCTCATTGATTCAGAATATCCCTGCAACTGGGAGTGAAAAGAAGGATTTTATAAAAATGTGCAATCCTACAGCTTTTTAGGTATTAGGCACCACTGCACTTAATGAGTATACCAGTACTGCTGTGAGGGTAAGGTTCTTTGTAGTTCCGTAGCACGATAAGTTTTCAATTTACACTGGGGTCTCTGTGCAATGCAGTAACAATAGTTCCCCATTCCAAGACCAGGACAAAGCTTCTACTGCAGTACATGTGGTGAAGCAGTATATTTAGGTAACTTCATTTTTTGATTGGAAATCTTTTATTCATGTTGGGGTTTTCTGTCTGACTTTCCTTTTAATAGTGTTGTAATAGGCATTGTGTTCTAGTTCATTTAGTAAGACTGAAGCCTTGCTTTGAAAAAAATAATTCTTGAAGTTGATGCTTTTTTGATATATGTGTTTATTGATAGCTTCAGTGTCAAATAAAATTAACGGTTAGCCTGTATTAATTATATAATATATACAATTGTATAATGTATATTTTACAGTATGCAGGGTTCTCTGCTGCAGTGAAACATACCTTCTTGTAAAAAGATTCAGAAAATGTAAGGCATCTTCAGCAAACCTGTGTTTCGAAATATGCTCTTCAGAACACTTTACAGGAATCTGGAGAAAGAATACATTGTTTTGTGTGTTTTTGGCAGTAGTGTTTAAGCACCTCTGATCAAATAAGTGATAAATGCTGGTGCTCAGTTAAAACAACTATGAGCAACAAGGGAACCTGAGAAAAGAAAAATCTCAGTCCTCAGAGGAAGTCAGTTAACCATAGTTAATACACATAATTTTAGTGATGTAGAATTTGCACATTACTAAGTTACGTGCAATACACTACTAAGCATTATAATTAATAAAGAGGCTTAGGTGTCTAAATGGTTATGAGTGTGTGTAACAATGTATTGATAAGTTGAGTACTTAAAAAAGCAGTCTAGAAGAATGTGAGTCTCAAGATCTATTCTGGACAAATTTACTTAAAATTGCGTAGGCTCTTATCAGTAGTGTGGCCATTGTGTTGTGGTGCTATGTTTTGAAGTAATTCCTTTTTTTATAGTATACCTTAGCTTTACTTAAAGTTAAATAAATAAATAAATAAAAACCACTACTGCAGGCAAAAACATTAGTCAGTAATGTATGTTTGACTACGAGACAAGAATATATATTTGCATTTGGACATGATTGCCTGCAGCAGTTGTAGCATAGAAGCTTAAAATAATAAAGTACCTTTGTTGCTTTTAATGGAGAGTTTGAGCAAATTAATGAGGAAATAAGCATGGATGCTTATTTATAACATTAAATGTGCCTCATTGGAGACAATAGCTGACATTTCAATATGGAACAAGAGGCTTAAAAGGCTAGGAAATTAATCACAGCAACTTACGTTTATGTAATATGAAGAGGCATCAAAAGGCAAAAGTTTTTTTGTTCTACATAGTTGGCAAAAAATGTTGCCAAAAATTTAGGCTTTCCTTTTCATTTGACAAGAAATTGGACTTGCATGGCTTACATCTTAATTATTTAAGCATGTCACTATTCTCTGATGTTATGCAATTTTAGTTTTTTCTAGTAAGCAGGATGAAGTCAGAAATTGCATTTGAAGATCACTTAATTCCTTACATTTTCCTGTTTCGTTTTTTTTTTTTGAACCTGTCTTTTTTAATGCAGATTGTGAGAACATTGTGTCTGTTTCTTACACCATCAGAGCGGAAATGTTCCAGACTCTGTAGAAATGAGTCTTCTTTCAAATATGAGTCAGGGCTATTTGTTCAAGGCTTACTCAAAGTAAGTACACTTAGTAAAATTCTATTCTGTGTTTAAGAGCATTCTTCAGTATACGTGGATGTGTGCACATATGATAAGCACGTGCATAATTGTATTCATGTTTGAAGAAATATATCTTCACTTGAGTTCTTCTTGGTGCAAGAGCTGGCTTATGACTCCTTGCATGTTAAAATTCTAAGCCAGTCTTTTCTCTGACCCAGACATTTCTTGGGTTGAGTATTGATCAGAATTATTCCTATGCTTAATACAATAATAATAATATTTTGCCTTCTTGGGGCTAGAATTCAAGAAAGCATTCCGGTTCTGTGTCATCAGTAAAAGAGAACAGTCCATCAGTCCTATGGTTTCCAAGTTTATTAAAAGGGCTGTAGCAACTAGTGAAGGTAATTAGGAAAGTAATACTTCTTGCTCTAATGAGCAGTCTAAACTTCACAGATAAATATCATATTGAAATGTTAATGGATTCAAGAATCAGATGATGCAGTGGAGTACACAGGATACCTCAATACCTGTTTTCACCATTACATTAGCAGAATCATGCAGTATTGAGGACATTTGTCTGGTTACAGCTATGATTTCTTTCAAACAAAATGTGTCTACACAAATGGGATTTGAAATGTAGGCATGATGTTTTCCTATTGTTTTGTTCCAATTTGGTTTTGTTTTTTTCTAAGTAACTAGAAGAGTTTTGTTTTGTTTTGACTAAAACAGGATGCAACAGGAAGCTTTGTGTTGCCCTTCCGTCAAGTAATGTATGCTCCATATCCCACAACACATATAGATGTAGATGTCAATACAGTGAAGCAGATGCCCCCATGTCATGAACACATCTACAACCAACGTCGGTATATGAGGTCCGAGCTGACAGCATTTTGGAGAGCTAATTCAGATGAAGAAATGTCTCAAGATCCTATTATCCACACAGATGAGAGTTTCACACCTGATTTGTATGTACTTCCCTCCCAAGCGTCTTAAAATTACTTGATTTGAGATGAAAGAACAAGGTGTAAAGCATGCTTTCTAATACAAAAAGTACTGGAGGTTTTTTTTGTTTTTTTTTTTCTTGTAAGAAGCTTCTTCAGCTCTGGTGGTTGTATTTGTTCTGCAGAATTTAGGAGTTCTGTGAGTGTTTTTGTTGCATTAAGTGTTACTGAAATCCAGTGATACTGACAGTGTTATGGTAATTTTGTTGCCTGTTTTAAATAGCATATTCCAGAGCCAAGTGTACTTGGCAAGTCCCAGTGGCTTTTCAGGGTTTAATGCATTTCTCCTGAAAGTTCTGCTTAAAAGTTATATATTACCTTTAAGTAACACGATTATAATTCACTCAAATTTTGAATGCACTTTCAATTTCTGCCAAACCGTAAAAAGCAATAGTATTATGTGCACAGCTGCTGGACATAGCTGTCTCTTCATGTCATTACCTCACGTATTTGTTTGCTTTTTTTTTCTTTAGAAATGTCTTTCAAGATATCCTGCATCGAGATACATTAGTAAAAGCCTTTCTGGATCAGGTAATAATTGCTTTTTCAGAAAGAACAAGAGCTAGAGAACAGTATTTTGAACTCTTAGTAACAGGTAATTTAACGTGAATAGATGCTTTGTTGGTGTGGTACCTCTTTTTTCATACAAGTGCTGTGATTCTTTTCTGTATAGCTAGAGAAGGCATCAAGAACTGACCGTTTAAAATGTCTGTCTGGTAACAAATTATTTAAAAAAAAATGCTTAAGTGTCATTTGTAATAATACAGTACTGAACCTACTTCTTATATATGGAAAACAGTGCGTATTTTTGTTTGCTGTGTAAGAGTGTCTACAATTACAGTATTGAATAAACTACCTGAGATCCATTTCAGATCATTTTTAGAAGGGAAATAGTACTTTATCAAAATAAAATTAAAAAAAAAAAAAAGGTAGAAGTAGAAGTTTAAAGTTTAACACATTGCATCTGAGTGGCAAGAAAACTAAGAATGAATCTTGAGTATGCCTACAAATCTGCTGCTAATATGCTTGCTTTGATATAATTAGGAACACGTTACATGTGTATGCAATGTTTTTTTATATTACACATTCTTAAAATGATTCTTGAATTTCTGTATCTAGCTGATTTTCTCATATCATTTTTAACAGATCTTTCATCTAAAACCTGGCTTGTCTCTGAGGAGTACATTCCTTGCACAATTTCTACTAGTCCTTCACAGAAAAGCCTTAACTTTAATAAAATACATAGAGGATGACACGTAAGTGAACAGATCTAAAGCAGGCTTTGAGAAACTTTGTTCTTTTTTACAAACCCCCTTTTTATTTTCTTTCAGGCAAAAAGGAAAAAAGCCTTTTAAGTCTCTTCGTAGCTTAAAGATTGATCTTGACTTAACAGCAGAGGGCGATCTTAACATAATAATGGCTTTGGCTGAGAAGATTAAACCGGGTCTACACTCCTTCATCTTTGGGAGGCCGTTCTACACTAGCGTGCAGGAACGTGATATGCTAATGACATTTTAAAGCTCTTCACTGCTAATGTGTAATATCGCTGCCTTGCATGGCACTAAAAGAAGTCTCTCAGTGTGAACTTGTGACACTCATTGACCTGATTTAGAATGGATCAGTAGGAATCAAGTAACACTACAATCTGTCTGAAGCAGGAGGGGGTTGTATCAGAGGGAATATCAGCAGAGCAAGGAAAGCATGATTATAATGAATCCATCTCTTCTTTGTGCTTTTTTTTAACCGTAAAAATAAACGTTACCAGACGTTCCTTTGCCATATGGGCTCAGTAGGTAAATTTGAACGTGTTGTGTATGACAAAGGGAGGCACTTTTATCTTCTTTCCCCTCAGATTTCCTTCAAGTGTGTGTCTGTTTTTCCCCGTTCTGCTGTGTCAGTAAAGAAAACAATGAGTATGTCCTCTCTAATCAGGGAGGTCAGGGGATAGGAGCTTTTCCGGAGTTTCAAGGAGTTTTTAAATGTATTTGTTCTTATGTATATGGTACAATTCTGAAATATGCCTTCCTTTATCTCCCTTTTATACACTACTGGCTCCATTTGCAGCATTTAAAGATGTGGGGATTTTTTGTTTGTTTGTGGGTTTGTGTCTTTTGTTTGTTTTTAAATATGCTACACAGTGTTCATGTGGGCGAACTGTTGGCTAATAGCAGCATAAATAGCAGCACTCTGCACATGGGAACTGGGTCATTATTTAAGCTGCTTCATGCAAGTAAATGCCAACCAGGATACTCTGTCACAGATTGTTGGCTATCCTGCGGTTAAGTATTCAGTGATCCAGCATAATTGAGCTCTTTCAAAACACAAAGCAGGAAACCTGTATCATTCAGCAGCAGTTGTCTTTGTGTCTAAATTGCTTCTGCGTTGTCTATTGTCAGTTAGAATAAGGTTCAGATTAAAGTATTAGACCTTTCCAAAGAACACCAAGCTCATAGCCAAACTAAAAGATAAAAATAATTCTTTTTACTTTGCCATTAATGTATTTACTAATCCTTAATTCAGAGAGCAGCACAGTTATGAACTAGTATGATTCACTTTTTACTAAGTGAATTTAAGTCAATAATAGTGCCAATCTTTTTAGTTCATAGTTAGCACATGTTCAACTTTGTTTTACTTGAAAAGAATAAAACAGGGAGGTCCAAAAGCTCATCTGTTTGTGTGCCTCAACCTTTCTTTCTCAGTAACATGAAGAGAAGTGCAATGTCAAGTTAACCAGACCTATTTTTTTTGACGGTTCTGGCACATTTGGTGTGTTATATCGAAATCAGTGATACATCTGCACTGCATGATGTGTATTTATCTTTTTGGACAGAGGCAGGAATAGATTTGTTTCATGTTTTAGTGTAACCTCATAACTCTGTATTCCTCGTAAAGGAGATACACTTGTGATTTGAGAAGCTGCTGTTTCTTGTTGCTTAAACTGTTCATAGCAGTCCTTCATGAAGAGGTTTCTGTTTTCAAAATAGCTTTTTGGCATCTTCTTCATGCATAAGAGTTAATGACTCAGACCCAAAACTTCCTGAAATGTCCAATGCTCAGTTCTTAAAGGGAATGCCTTTTTTTTTTTTTTCCCCACGTGTCTGGAATTCCTTTATATTTCATGAAAAATAAAAAATTACAATTAAATATTCAAATCTTCTGAAACAGGTGGAACTTGGCCCCTACTGCATACCATTTTTTATGAATAAAAATCAGCTGTGTTACTGGATGATTATATTGTGTAGCCCTTACACAATGTAATGTAGTCCTGTAGCCTCTTTTTTGTGCTTTACATGTATGTTGGATTCCTGCAATGTGAGGTCAGCACTTCATCCAAAGAACTTGTCAGGCATACAGTGACATAAGTTACTTGTGCTGAAATTATTTTTGTTTTACTGACATTATCCTTTCATTTTGCGTTTTTAGTCAATTTATCCATCAGAAAAGAGCCCTTTGCTAAGTTTTACTCTCATGTCTAAGATTGTAGAAAAAAAAAATGTAATAAACACTTCTCAAACTTCTAATGTAGAAGTTGTGTTTGAGGTCTAAACAGCTTTAAATGTGCAGCTGAAATCACTTCATAGGCATTGCAAACTGAACACTGACACTACTAACAGTAAAGCTCTGTTTGTCTATGGAATGTGCTGTCACTTTGAAATGACTAAAAGCTGGAAACTTAATTGCTACCTTTGTTGCACAACTGTCACAAGTGCAGAATGTATAGTGAAGTAAGTTATTAAATGGATCTGCATGTTGTGTTGTAAATCTTGCTCAGGAAAAAAGTGTTCTAATAAAAGTCATGCAATTTTTTTTTTTATTTTAATTTCTGCTGATTTTTTTAATAGAATTTCTATATATTACGGGATCGTGATCCTTTCTCCTTTGAAATAAAGAAGAAATGTTCTTCCTTCTTGTTACATTAAAAATGTGTGTATTTGGGGCTGGTGAGTCTTAGAATGTCACTGGTGGACAATTGTGTTACTAACTCTGTGTCTGACTTGATTCGTTTCAAAACTGCGATTTTCTACAGGTCTCCCAACTTTGTTCTTTTATTTCTGTCGAGGACTCCTTCAGAGACCTAGCAAGTCATTTTGGAAGTGATGTGCTTAAATAAGAATCTAGCCTCTACTACTGAGAATTTATAAGTGTTTTTAGAAGTTCACTTCTTTCTAGCCATCAGTGAAAACCTTTCTTCAGGGTTCTGATTCCTTACAGCCTAAGGAATATAGTAACTGTGTTTCTTCCAGTTGGATTTGGAAAGGAATAGTGCTATAGCACATTTTTAGCAGCATATTTTCTCTGATCCTGATTCCTGGTGTTTGCAGCCTTACAAAGTTAGCACAGGAGGGCATCATCTGATGCTCATCTGGAATGTCTGTTTCCTCAGGACTGCAGAGGACTTCTCCAATCTAATCATGTCACCGAGAGAAATGAAAGTGGTCCAAAATAGGAGGGCTATCTCATACAAACGTGTTGCTTACTCCTAAAGTGTAATCGGAGTTGGTTCATCAGAATGTACTTTGTCCTTTCCTCAACAATAAAGAGAAAGAAAATGAAAACAAAGATAGTATGTTGAGTGGCTTTTTGCACCTGGTAGAACGTTGCTGTGTAGTTCACCTTTGTCCTGGCGTACTGTTAAGCTGTAATTGTTACGCCTCCTACCTGGGCAAAACACCAAGGAAAGTCCCTGGCAGTCTGTCCTTTTCCAGGCTGTCCATGTGATTTTTGTTTTAAAGGAAGTAGCTCTCCTGTCAAAGCCAGACTGTTTGTATGAATGTCCAGTTTTCAAACACAGAAGACCTCAGTTAAACTTCAGAGGTATGATGAAAATGGGACACAATCCTAATAATGACGATTAAGCAAGTTTGACTTCAGTTTAAACTAGAGTAATTGAGCAACCATGCAAGGAACTTCAAATCTTCAATTACCATGCAGGGCTACTTTTCAAAGTAAAAGATAAGTGGAACAAGAAACTTCTATGAAGTTTCTTTTTTGTAAGGAAAACCAGTGGAATGACAACTGATAATTATTCCCATCTTTTAGATGTTCCCATATTTTTGTCATGGCAAGACTGCCAGTTTTTCCGGGAAATTGCAGGTTGGTCAGTTTTGCTCGGGTGGCTGGGAAAATCATGTCCAGCGCCCTCTTGGGCCAGCTGTCAGGCCACATGGAGGAGAGGAATGTGATGGGAAAATGTCAGCGTGGCTTGACCAAGGTTGAGTCATAGCCCATCTCGTTGCTTTCTGTGAAAAAGACTGGATTCACAGGCAAGTGGAAAACGGGATGTCACTCATGTTCACTTCAGCAAGGCTCCAGCACTCCTACAGTGTCCTCATGCACAAGCTGGGTGATGGGGCCTGCAGTGGGTGTCCCAGTGGTTGGGTAGTCAGGCTCTGAGGTGGTGGCTACTGGGAGGCATCTGCCTGAAGGTTGGTGCCCCATAGGGTCCTGCAGGGTCTCCCAGTGGTGTGTCCTTTTCACCACCTCTATTCGTGGCCTGAGGAGAAGGCCACGGGCCTTGTGCAGGGAGCGAGCAGGGCCAGAGAGGCTGGAGAGAGAGGGGAAAGCTTGTTCCCCATGTGGACAGTAGGGCACAGAGAGCTGGTGTCATCTCCCTGCTTGGAGGGTCTCCAGCCCCTGTGGGATAAAGGCCTGACCCCAGGGCTGAGCCTGCTCTGGACACACGTGGGCCAGACTTCAAGGCCTCCTGAGGCCCCTGCAGGTCCCAATTGTCCTGTGGTGCTGCAGCCCAACAGACAGGCTGCAGTCACTGCTGCTTAGGCTCAAATAATGATTGAGGTGGGCAGTAGCCACTGGAGGCTGATGGGTTTGACCCTCTGCTCAACCCAGAACAACTTCCATCAAAGCTGTTTGTGGCATCACCTCCTCAGTTCTGAGTATCTCCTGTGGTACAGGTGAAAGCAGGGGCTGAATAAACTCCATCAGAAGCACGGTATCCACAGGGACTAACACATGGTACAGTTCACAGCAGCACACCCATTAACTGAAGCACGGGGGCTGATCAAGACTTGGTGCAGAAACAGCTACCTGCAGCAAAAGACCAAAGATTTTGAAGAGAGAGGAACGCAGGCATGCAAGCAAGGGTAATCAGATAAAGTCATGAAAGAGGTTTTTGGCTGAGCAAGTTTCAAAGTAAAAGCTTGATGCTGTGAAGCTGTGATACCTCAAAGGCAAACGTCTGAAGCTTCATCCCTAACACGCATCTAATAACAAGCCCAAATGTTTGAGAACGGCAACAGCCAAAAGCTCATTTGTGAAACACGAAGTTCAATGCCAGTTTCTCTTCCATTTAGAAAATCGTCTCATCATAGTAAGAGAGAGCGTCTTGTCCAACTTGTGTTAAATATGGCTGAGGGTTGCCAGGCTTTTGATTTTCAGTAGAAGCAGAAACACAGGAAATTACAGGTCAGGGAATACTGAAATTTAGTACTGCAGACTGCGCATACAGTAATCCAGTATTTCTGCCAAAATGTTCAGTAGTACAGCTGAGCTATGAGCAGTGTTTTCAGCCTTCCACACTCATCCACAGGGATGTGTAGGAGAGATTGCCCTTCCTGAGATATCTGCCTGTTTTCTGGCTACCTGTTTACCAGAGGTTAATCCTGCATCACGTCGAGCTCTGCTGGCATTCCCTGGCCTGTCTCTGTGACAGCATATTTGGAAATAATTTTGGATAATTTTGGATAACCTAGATTCTGGAGGAGAGACTTTGGGGTTATTTTTTTTGTTGTTTGATTTTGTTTTGTTTTTATAGTTTCTGTTTGTTTTTGTTGCTTTGTTTTTTGTTTTTGATCCAAGGGCAGCTGTACAGACAAGCCACATGGAGTATGCAGGGCCTGGGCAATAAGTAATGACTAATTAACTCCATACAGTTTTCTGGCAGAGAACTGGACACTGGCAGGCTGAGGAAAAATTTGGGTTCAGTCTGCTGTTAGCACTGCTACTGCCAACGTTTGACACTTCCCCTGCAGGTTGGAGACTTGGGACATAGCTGATGCAAATTGATGAAGATGTTTGTTAATTAATGAGCACACGAGAAGGAAACTGGTGGAGCGGCAGAGCTGTCAGTGATCTGGGCAATGAGATACACCAGTTTGCAAGTGCGCTACAACGCAGAGCGTTGGGCTGGACTACAAAGCTGCCAGTCACGGATCTGAATCCCAGTGAGGTAGGTAAGAACATACTCACACTTGAATTACACCTCTGTAGGTGCGGAGTTGCACATCTGTTTCCCCTCTCACCAGCTCTGAGGACACATAGACCTGACAGCAAGCTGCCCGAGGAGGGTCTGAGGTGTCCCCATGGCAGCTCCACGCCACTGCTGCCTGCGGCTGCATGTCCTCTGCTGGAGCATCTGCCTCCTCTTTTCTCTGCCTGGATTTACACCATATGGCCTTTTCTTTTTCTTATTTTGAGAGGACTTCTTTTTGTCATCCTCGCATCTTCCTTCCACTGCCAAGTTCCTCCCAGCAGGAGCTCCAGTTGCTTTTCTGTACTGGTCCCAGTTTTGCTATACCTGTACCCAAATTTGGTATTTCTGATGCTGGCAATACTGCCCTTATCAACAGGAGTCCCTTGGCATGAGTGGCTTCACAGCCCAGCTTTCCTCAGTGTTGATCAGCTCAGCCTGGCTGGATTCTGTTTACCTTATTCACTTCCCAGACACAACAATCTTACTTCAACCTCAGTTCCCCTGCCCGTCTCCTCCAGTTCTCACCACGCACACCAAAGGGCAGGGGAGAAACTCACAAGTCCCCCTCCTGTGGCAGCACAGCCTTTCCATCATCCCTCGGTTCCTCCTTGTTCACCGAAGGGCAGCTGTATTTCTGAGCATTTTTACATTAGCTGCAGCCCACATGACAGGAGCATCTGGCTGGGCTGTATTTACAGCTATCTGTACCTCGGGCAAAATTTTCATGTGAATATAAAACATATACAAATAAAATGCAGGCTATAAAAACGACAAGAAGAAAATAAAGCATTCCAGTTGCCTCTCTGATAGTGCATTTGAGGGACAAAATGCCCATCCAAAAATGTAGTGAATAGACGCCACAAGGTTTCAGAAAGGCTGTTTTCAAACCAATCGCCCAGTTTGCATTCCCACATGCTCATATTTCAATAGATTCTTTTATCCATTTGTGGGCCAGCCTACTGCTCTGTCACATGTGGAAAGAAATGTTTGCTTGGCTGGTCTTAAGGATGTGATGACACCAAGATCTCCTTAATTAGTCTCAGAGAAATGCCAGCTTATAAAAGTGCTTGCAATAGAAAAAGGGAGACAAAGCTACAGGACTAGCTTTAAACATTAGTGTCAACGTGTAACACTATTATTATTATTGTTGTTGTTGTTTTTGTAGTTATTGGGTTTTGTTACTCTGGAATGTGTACACATAAAGAGCTGTGCAGTGCTCCGAGCAGATGGTTGTGTTGGTGGAATCTCCAAATGTTAAATGTTCCTTCACTCTGTGTGGCTTTGTCCTGCTTTCTCCACTCGTTATTTTATCTGAGGTTGCACATTCACAGACTGGATACCAAAATGCCTTTCAGAGCCTTTCAAAGTGCCTTTGCTCAGACAACTTTCATTTTTAGTCCCATTGTTTTGTTGATTTCTGATGCTTACTAATGACACATACTAAAAAAAACAATGGATTGGGACAGAGGCCAAAAGTTCTGTTTGTTGGATTAAGAAAGACCCTTTTACAGAAGATAATATTTGGGAGCTTCAGCAATTTTGAGGCTAGCCTTGGGCTGCCAAGAGCTACTGGCGTGCTGTCGAAGCCAGAGGCTGAAATTAGAGAGCAACCTGCATTGGCTCGGCAGCTGCATGAGGGGCTGAGGGGTCTCCCTTTGCAAGGGGGAAATCACGCCGTGGCCTTGCAGCAGTTTATACGGGTAAGAAGTATTTCTCACATGAGGCTATTAGCCTGAAACCCAAAGAGCCTGATCGTGCAGAGGCTGAAAATGTTTTTGCTTTCAAACCCAAACAGCACAGCTTCTTTCCCGAAACACAACCCGGCGTTATTCTGCTGTGCGATGAAAGATCAATTATTCAGGCTGTGAAAGGGAGGCTTCAGACGAGGTGGGTGCCAGCGGTCACCACGCCGTCCCCATCCCTGGAGGGCTCACAGAGATCTCCTGTCCTCGGCAGCAGCTGCTGCAAGCAGCCCTGGTGCAGCCAGGGCTGCCCCTGACCGATCCCAGCAGGAGCAGCCGCTGGGTTTTCAAACACCCTCTGTGTGCCAAGGGAATGTACAAAATATTTTGAGGAAGGAGCTGGGAGGAACAGCATGATGACACAGCGCAAGCAGACTGCGTGGTTACAGATGTGCTGAAAGGGCAGCGTTCGCCCCGGCATGGAGAAAAGATCTAGGTGGAAGGAGGAGGACTTTGAGCAGCTAGGCATGAAAATCTTGCCGAGTGGGAAGGTACAAAAAGACCCAGTGGTGGAGGTCAGGAAAACTGAGCCAAAGCCTTCTTGGAAGGGGAGAACCAAGAGCAAAACGTTGTTATTGAGTCAGAGCTGCGTGGGGCATCAGGGTGCCCTGGGGAGTGGAGCTTTGGCTGATCCCATACACTGACTGCTCACGAGTGGCTGGAGTGCATCATCCCACTCACCCCAAAGGGTTGCAGTCTGCTTTATTCTGTCCTTTAGGTGAACCAACCACAGCAAGGAGGGGTGGATGACCAGGTGAACGATCTCAGGGAGTGCTCGTGGTCTGTGCTGAAACACTGCTGATCTTGCTCCCTCTGACCAGTCACAAGCATGTAGAAACTAGAAAGGAAAAAGGTTAATAAAAATGAGAAAATGGGAAAAGGAAAAGGGGAAAGGAAAGGATAAAGTCTCCAGGAAGCTCCCAAAGAAGAGGAGAAAGCAGTATTATCAGACATTTACATTCAAAGGTAGCATGGAGTAGGGCAGAAACGAATGTAAGTGGAGAACTTTGCCTCTGGTTACAAAAAATAGTCTATAAGGAACAGATTTGAATTAGCATCATTAAAGAAAATCTGGATGTGGGAAATCACACAGGAATTAGAATGCTTGCATTTATTTGCCTGATTGTATTTGCCTCTAGTTTTTCCCTCACATCTGGTTTGGATTACCATACTTTTGTCTCTAGTGGTAGAAGTTTGTTGAAACACACTTATCCAGCTCCTTCCCTTCCTTCTCCTCCCTGCCAGCTAATCACTGAGTGCAGGAAACCTTTTTATTTCTAGCAGAAAATTGATGCAGCATGCATCAAAAAAGCAGCAGAAACATGCCCCAGCAAATATTTCTCCACGTGCTTTAGTATGAGAAGAATTTTTAAAACAATTGTAATGAGTCCAAGCACTTGTAAGGACATACAGCTTGATCAGAGGGCATTGAAGTGGATTGAAAAACATCTATTGACACCAGTCATGGGATGAGGTCCTGGAAAAACTTACTATGTTTAAGTTTTTCACAATTCGTTTGAAATAGCCTACAGAAAAGTACTCATTACTCCGTTCATTGCTGTAGGGCCCTGTCAGTTTCAAATGCAGCCTGGTTTAATTCCACTTCCACCGAGCTTTGCAGGGTTCCTCTCCAAGAGCTTTGTGTGCTGCAGCATCTCCACTTTTCGGAAGTTTGGCTTCTCATTAGAAACCTCCTGCAGTACAAAGGAGCGAGGCATCCTGGAGCCATCTCACACTTGCTTGTGGGCAGAAGCTGTGGAATGCTGACTATTCTGCATTTCAAATCTCTCCAATAGCTGAAGACAAATAAAGCCATTATTATAAACAGCACTGCTGTTTTTTTTTTTTTTTTTTTTTTTTTTTTCCCCAACAGAAGCAAGACCCATCTGTTTTTATACTGTTTGAGTCCATGACTGTAAGGTTGTGCAGTGCAGAAGGTAGAAGGTTTTTCTTTGCTGACTTCAAGGCACAGACATCAGAACCAGCATATCTTTAGTGTTTCATTTTGAAATCTGCTTGGCTTGGTGCTGGGGGGAGGTTATAGGTGAGGAGAAGAAAGAGAACAAATGACAAGACCTACTTGTTTCCACTATTTCTGAGCCAGGAGAGACCTACATGGTACCTACTACAAGCTGGAGGGACTTTCTTTGCACCATGGCACCACTTCAGCCTTCCAACTCATGCGCTGAGTATATCTGAAAAAACATCTCCAGGGATCTAGGGAGTGGGGGCTTCGGCAGCTCTCTGGTGCTGGAGTTGTTGGCCTTACTTTCCTTAGAGGTTGCTCTGATGGGTACTAATGACTCTACAGGCAAGCAGCTGCAGAGATAAAAGGTGATGAGGCTCATTAGCGTTAAGTGATTGTGGCCAGCCACAAGAAGCCAGCTAGAGACAATCTGGGACAGGAATTACTCAACGTTTGCTGTGCTTTTATACTGGTTTGCTTTAGTAAGTGATTTCTCTGAAGGACACATTTCATTTGCTATTAAGTTTCCTTGAGACCATTTGATAACTGTTCTTAGTGGTGTTCTGGGTTAAAGAGTGGCAGAAAAAGCTCTTGAAAGTTGAAAATTTTAGTTAACAAAACAGATTGTTTTTCTCCCAAGAGCAGACATGTCCCAAAGTCAATCTGAGCCAAGTCATGGCTTGTCGGTAAGAAAGCTAGGCTTCACCCTAGAAGGTATACCTACCTCAGTATTTCATTGCCATGATGATACAAAAAGAAAGAAAGAGAAACAGAAAAAGAAACAAACAAACAAAAAAAAAAAAAAGAGAGAGAGAAACAGAAGAAGAAAGGGAAACAGAAAGAGAAACCATAAAAGTTGTAATGGAATTATCTTCTTTTAGGCTTTTTACTGTTTCATTTCAAAACTTGCAAAGACATTTTTGATTTTCTGTGTTACTTGGTTTCAGACAAGCAGTGTTATGGTTTGTAGAAGTGGCAGCCTCACCTGCTGAAAAGCCAAACTGAAATTTCTCAGTTTTTCAGTCTCAGGCATCTGAGCCCCTGAGTGCTCCTCCACATGGTTTGCCATGCTCTTGGACCCATTTAGATAGAATTATCACAGAACTGGCTGAATTGGCCCAGTCCTGATGGAACCATTTTTCACACCAAGTAATTCATAGGAGTTATGCAATATATGTAAAATCAAAAACATCCCAGAGTGACACATACCTGGAAAAATATACCCAAAAGCTTTGTCTCTGAGGCAAAACGGGAGTGAATTGCAATATTTCTGGATGAGAACTGAGTTCTTCCTTTGGTTCCTCCATGGGAGGTGGAGTTGGGATTTCACTGTCTGGATTCTGGTTTGCCTTGCGTGGATGAACATCACTTTCAGGGGGTTTCAGATACTGCCTTCTCTTCACTTTGGAGGTACCTGTCAAGAATATTTTGTCATGGGCCGACTCACCTCTTTGTCTCATGAACTCGTAGTTCGACTGGCCTGAAAAGACGTGCCTCTCTGGTCTCAGCAGATTTAGGGAGGCTCAGGGGATGCATGAATCTGAAAAACATAATGGAACTTGGTGAGCAAAAGGAGTGGTCCTATGTTGACCTCCTAGAGACTGAAGCTGTGAGATTGCAATCCATGTCAACAGGCACAGGAACATGTTGCAATAGTCCAGTGAAAAATGGTAATAGCAGAATGTGTTTGTGATTAAAGATGCAAATGGCGTTTATACAAAAGGAAACTTAGGGGCTGACATACTTTCTCTTCTATTTTGACACTTTTTCTAGAGAATAAGGTCTCTGACTGAGGCCAGTGGAGGATTACAGTGCCAGAAGGCACCATCTCTTTTGTGTCACGTGCATGTGGATGGGTGACCACGTTGCCTCTTCTCTGTGCTTGCATTGAGCAGCCAGCAGTGACAGAGCTTTCACAGCCAGGATGCAAAGAGTCAGTGTGATTGGAGGTCCCTGCCACTAAACTGATGTAAGAGGCTGTGTGGCCGTCTGGAGACAGACAACCAGCGATCAGTTTATGTAGTCTGGCAAGGCAGTCACCGTGACACCAAATTAAAGTATCTGGACAGGGCTTCACACTCAGATCTGTATAATCTTGCTGGCATTACACCAAGATTTCTGCACGTAGACTGAGCCCACTTATGTACAACTCCCTTCGTTTATTCAAACCCCTCCATTTCTCCTGAACAAATTGTATTTCCTGGATAAATTGCACTACTGCAGACAATACACAAGGATGACTAGGCCAGCTATGCGTTTGGAAATGCTTTCCCCAGTCCCTTCCATTACTCCTTTGCGCCCGCTGCAGCGTGCTGTCTTATCTCGTGATGGATTAGCCTGCATTTCCCATCTCTCGTGGAGATGAAGGGGTGTGCTGCTACCTGCTTTTCAATGAATAACTGCATCATATTTTATCTACAGACATGAAATTGGTGCTTTGAGAGACAGGGCTGTTATTAAGCTAGCAACTTAATTAAAAAAAAAAAAGAAAAAAAAAAAAAAGGAAGTCGTGTGCTTTCAGATGAGATTTTAGACAAAGAATTCTGCCTTTATTAGCAAGTGAGTCCTTGATGTTGTTTGAAGGAGACAGTCACCTTGGAAAACATAAGCCTTTGTGGTGTAGCCGTGTTTTGGAGCTGTATTTGCTGGTTTCCTTTGTTTCATGAGGGAGTATCTTGTGTACGTCTCAGGTCGGTACCCGGCACTTGTTTGTCCTTCAGCGACTGTGGTAGGAGTAACTGCAAAACTTGCAGAGACTACTGCATGTGCAAGGAGGAGCTCCTGTGTTCATCTGGGTGATCCTACAGATCCACTCGGTGAAACACAGAGTGCAGGCAGAAAATAAATGTCTCTACCCTGCTAGCCAGCTCACGCAAGGTTAGCCAGGACATCCCTGTGACAGCTGAGGAGCAGCCAGGCTGTGGACCTCAGCTTTGTCCTGTCCAAAGCAGGCAATCTGGTGGCACCTTGAATGCAAAATCTGATGGTTTTGGTCCCACAGCTGTACATGGGAGCCCCGGTACTATGGGCTGAGACCTTCTGTGGGGCATCAGCCCACTCTTCTTGGGGCCTGGTGTTCATGAGAGTACATCTCTGTCACCGAACTGGCGACACCAGTCTCAGAGGACAATTCCCAAGAGTATATTTTATTTAGGTATGTTTTGCAAGACACGCACACCAGAAATGTTTCCCCGAGGACTGAATAGTCTTCCTAACTTATGGTAATGTTCAAAATAGCACAATTTCATCCTCAAAGTATTCTGCCAGCTGATGCTACTGCACCCAGCACATAAACTAATTATATGCTGCAAAGAGCTTCTCCTAACCTCCCCTATCCCAATTGTCAGGCTGGAAAATAGGCCTTAATAATACCTCTGGGATTTTAATCTGGGGAGAAACAGACCTGAACATCCAAGTGCCCTTAACACCCACTTCTCTTTTATATCAAGGCTTCTCGAAGTGGAGTGCCTCTTCTCCTGACAAAATAACCCAGATCCAAAACAATTAGGGCTTTGAAAGCTTTGAATTCTCCCTGGAGGCTTGCAAGCAGCCAGTGCAGCTGCCTGAGCAGCACCGTAATGCTCTCCTGTCATACAGTCCCACTTCGTAAGTGGGCTGCCAGGTTCCAAATTAGCCTTGGCGTCCGAACAGCATCATTAAAAAGGAGAGATTACAGCCAGACAGGGAATAGGCCAGCCTGAAGCTGAAACAACATTAATCCACATCTCTTCTGTTGCATATACATCTTTCTGAACGTTGCTAAAATGCTGTGTCAGCACTCAATGGGGAGGATTAAATGACAAGCAATAATATAATAATATTTATCATTTGGGGGATGGGGGGGAGGGGTGTCTTTTAAAGTGTATATTCATACCCAAACTGTTCTGATGTGTAATTTATAACTTGTATAAGAGATACAAACTTTTCTGCGCCCCAGAGATGTGCAAACTGTTGTCAAGTGTCTGGCTGCAAAACACAACAGGCTTCACTGAGGGTCTCCCTTTGAAATGTGTGAGAAAAACCTCAAATCATTTTCTTCAGACAGGCTCTTCTGTAAAGCTATTTTATTTGTGATTGCAATGGCGGGTGTCCTGTCAATCAGGAGTGCATTTTGGTAAACAAATCGTAGCCTTTTGTTCCCTATTACCCGACACCTGATCACCTCTCCTGTTTCCTCATTGGGTGAGTACAACAGGTTCACAAGCTACTCAATGCTCCTCTATACCATATATGCACAATTTTTTATTTTTTTTTCAACCTTTCAATTTCTCCTTTCTTATGTTTTGAGAACTTGTGATCTTTGTTTTGCTGTTCTCACACTGTTTTCCTCAAGCTTCTACCTTATTTTGGAACAGTGAGACCTTCTACTGTCCACTTACCTACTTAACATTTCTCCTTGTTATGGCTACACAACTACCTTGGAATACAGAAAAGTAATTCTCTACTGCAAAAATACAACTTTGTTTCTCACAAACGTGGCTAAAATATTTAGACAACCGAAAATCTCCACAATTTTCATTCTTTTCTAAGGTATTTACCCCACAGTGGCACGCCAGGATAATACAGCACAGAGTTACTGGGTTTTGCATGAAACAATGCAGAATGTGTTTGGAAAAGGGCATAACCCCTATTAAATGCTGGGATTACTGGGAACTTGGGCAAAGAGGGCAGCCTGCAGGATGTTGCATACGGTCTTTTGATGACCAGCTTTAAGGTGGCAGGGGGACCGTGGGATCTCTGAGCAGGAGTGGAGAAGATCCACGGGGAACCTCTGGAAGCAGAGGGAGATAGACCAGAGGAAAACCTGGAGAGAGAGGCAGCAACAGCCACAGAGTATGTCAAGTAGCCCTTGTACACCAGGAAGGAGCCATGCTGGAGCCTTGCTGGCTATCCCTGTCACTGTAGCTATCTCTGTCATCTCTGTGTGTCCTGTGGTAAGCGGGACACTTGCTGAGGGGTGACAGCTCTGGGCTTCAGCAGTACGGGATCACTGATGGAAGTTGGTTTTGGCCACGGCATTACCGCTGATGTGACTGAAGTCTCTGAAACCAACATCTTTAATCAAACAGCTCTTAATGGAGCAGGAAACTGAACCAGTGTGTGCTTTGTGGATCTGCCAGAGTGCCTTCGTGTTACATTAATGTTGAAGCAGTCCCAGGAGGAGATATAATTTTGCCACTTGTTCCAGGAAAGCATTGAACTGTTTCTGCTGTTTATCCTCAAGCAGTCTTAACCATTTAGGCAGTCACATTATCTGAAAAGCATTGGCATTTGACAGCTAACTTTAGTGTCCTCTACCAGCTTTTGATACAAATTCGATTTTTTTTTCTCCTGAGCTGAAATTATAGCTACTGTCTTGGAGGGGAAGGGGAGAGGAAGAAAGGATTTCACAGAAGTGAATTAATAAATAAAAGGAGGGGACTTCTGTTTTGTCAAAATGCAGTAAGATTACAGCACTTTTTGATCCACGCATTTTTGGCAAATCTGTATCAAAGAGACATTGCAATTTTAAGAGCAGAATTAAGCCCAGAGAGCAGCCTGAATGCAGCCATTGTTCTGAGGGAAGCCCTGAGCAGTGTTTGAGTTAGAGGAAACTGTGATTGGATTTTGCTGTTTACTTTTCCCTGGGTAGGAATGGCAAACAATAATCTCAAAGGGACAAAGGGCACTGAGTTCCACTCCTGGTCACCCTCATATAAGTTTATAACCTCTTCATTGCTAGGAGTGGAAGCTTTTCTTGGTGTATCCTGCCAAGATTGGGCAGAACTTGTTTCCATGTACTTCAAGACAAAATCTGGAAGGATTTATGAGCACCAGCACAAAAGTTACATGTGGCACTGCGGAGCTCTAGAAAGGATACTTAATGCAGAGAGAGGCAAGGCTAATGATTTGGTCGCATGCTGCCTTTTCCTTTGAGATATTCTGTTTCTTGCTTAATTTTAGCATTGTTCACTCTGCTTAGAGAACACCAAAGGGGCTGTGCTACAGCAGGAACACTTGGGTCCTGCTCTCCCATCCGCTGCCAGCAGCAGGAACCTGTCAGCGTACCCTGCAGGTGGGCAGAGGCAGGCAGGCAGCAGAGATGAACGGGGAGGTTTTCTTTCCCCCTCACCAAGTTTTCAGCCCAGAAGCCGTGCTCTTGAGGCAGTTATGACAGACCTGGAGAAGAGGCAGGCAAGCAGTGACTTCAATGCACCAAAATGTGCTCAGGCCTCTGGCACCGCACAGAGGCTGCCAAATGTTCTTGCTGATGCCATTCAGCTGCTGGAAATGAACCTTTCTGCAGGCAACTATAATTACCAGGAGGGTCAGTGGAGGGAATAGCTGTCTTTCTGAGCCACTGAACCAGAAAATAGGCTTTTGACAGGATCATCATAATCTCCAGCCAACATCAACAAAAAGGGCTTCCTGCCCTAATGAAGCTGCCGTGGGGACATCCAGTTGCTCTCTTTTCGGAGCTCTTTTGTCGTCCCTTCTTGTGTCCTGCCTCTGACCAGCACTGGGAACTGGGAGCTCTGACTGCAGGTAGGAGCCGTGGCACTGGAGCTGGTTGTGGGTGCTCTGTGGGCCACCTGTGAGAATGGCAAAGCTGGTCTTAAAGGGCGTTTTTACCACTACACTCACTGCTGCTGCTTGCCACAGTAGTGAGTATGCTGGAATATCTCCAGACTGCTGAATGCCTTCCTAAATTAAATACAAATAGAGAGAGAAAATAAGTCAATAATATGGAAAAGCTGATCCTGTGTCCACTCAGGTCACAAGAGACACTGCTTGAAATTTCCGCATCCAAACCACATTCTTTTGCCAGGCTTATCAGTGGGAGATGTGTTTCTCGAGAAAACTGTATTAATTTATCTGACATTCTTCTCCTTCTCCCATCATAACATGTCTCTGTGGGCCCTCCCTGTGCTCACCTGGCTGGCAGCCTCACTGTGAGGGCTGTGAAGGGAGCATGGCTTGCACAAGAGCCGGCTCCAAGCTTCACAGGGGCACAGGCAAGGTCTTGCTGTGACCAAACCTCCAGGGTTGCTCTTGCCACGCAAAGCTGGTGGCTAGGGAACAGAAATAAAACTAGGAGAGATGCTTCCTGACTGCTGGGGGCTCTGCCTGCTGTGGCTATGCCTAGGTTGGTGGATGCTCTGCATGTCAACATAACTGCTGGGGATGCAGCCATGCTAGATCTGCCCCAGGTACAGGATTTTCAAGGGCAGCTGGCCCTCATTGCCCTTTGTAATTCAGGGGTAAATCGGGACTTAGTGCTTGGTGCTGCATGGAGGATGGTTGTGCTGTGAACTGTGGGCTGTAACCTATTCAGAACTTCATTGACTGGTTCTTTGTATGTGCTGACTCTTTGTTTTCAATTTCTCTACAAAATCATCTTTCTGTAGACTTGGCAGGGGAGAAAAATCCTTCTGGTGACTAAAGGGAGGAACAGTCTTTTGAAGGTGGCTGTACAGAAAGACATGGTCTGCAGATATAAAGGTTACATTGGTCACACCCTTGGTACCCTGGATAACATTAGATTTAATAGCAGAAAAAAGGACTTAGTGTTTATGTTTGTTTGTTTGTTTTAATTATTATTATTTATTTAACTTTTAAGAAATCCCCCAAACACAATATATCTGATAACAGCTTAGTTACGTGTCATTGGCCATATGCTCAGCAGGTGAAGGCTGGCACAGTTCTGTGTTTTCTGAAAAGCTCTGTAACTTACACTCAGTCACAGGGCCAGTCCTAAAGTATGCAGAATTGAGTGTTGGTAAACACAAAGACATACTTCCTTCAGAGACAGAGTTGTTGAAGTTGTAATTCCAAGGCTTTTACTTAATCATTTTGCAGCTTAACGTGTCTACAGCCCCTACAACCTACTTTAATGCAAAATCAGCAGGCGTGAATTGCCATTGATGGTGGCTGACCTAAATGAAAAAGTAAAGCAGAGTCAGCTTTGGGTATGTTACTCATCCCAAATGGGAGGCAATCAGCTGCTGTGGATAGTAACTTCTTAACTTCTTAAACAGCCCCAGCTGATTCTGCCAGTGAGCATCCAGCAATGGCCTCTGTTGCATTGGTTTAAGCTGATTCTGGACCTTGATCTAAAACTTGGTTTTACGGTTTGATTTAGAATGGATTAAAAATTGTCTCCTAATTTAAGTTGGGTTTAACAAAGCCACAGTTGTTTCTTCCAGTCTTAAGCCAAAACCATAGTGGGCCACTTGAAAAAGGAAAGGGGATGAGGCAGGCTCTAATTTTTTTTTTTTTCATTTTTTTTTTTTCTCCTGATAAAGCAGGATTTATGATAGAGTTTTGGTTACATCCATATTTCTACTCATCTACTTGTTCCCAGGTCAAATTCTAGCTGGTTTCAAAAGGTTGGTTAAGGGATACAGATCTCAAAGACAAAAAGTTCCAGCAACTTCTGTGCAAATATACATCAGGGTAGGCAAATAGATATGTGTAAACTTAGTGATCCACCAAGGAAGTAGCAAGAGTTTAATCGTATCATGCACAAAATAACCAGAGGGAAAAGAGCCACAAGAAAAGTGTTTTAGCTCCAGTAGCAAGATCTTGGTTCTTTAAGCACATCCAAGCACCAAGAACATCTAACACCAAGCAGAACACTACCAGCACAGGCTGCTTTTGCTAGTTGATGTTGTTCACAAGTAAAGCACGTTTTGCTCCTGGGAAGCCTGCAAGTTTGTGTGTGTTTTATAAAGTGCCACCTGCCTGGTCTTGATGAGACCTTTCAGTTCTGTGCGTGTGAACTCCAAGCGAGGGGCTGTAAAATGTTCCCACCCTCTACTGGCAGGTCTACAGGCTGTCTCTGGATGCTGAGCAGTCTGTGTGTGCCTACAGTGGCCATGATTAATGGGACAAAACAAAAAAAAAAACAAACGTATACCATGTCCAGGCTGAAAGTGTAATAAAAATGTCCTTTCACTCAATACAATGCTAGCTGCACTGAAGTAGTACCATTAGATGAAAACAAGTTTTATTGTTGCTAATATGTAACTAAACCTGTCCCTCTGTTCCCTGTTCGTGACTTTCATTTTCTAAATATTGATATATTCCCATAGAAACCTTCCTGCTTCTTTCCTTTACTAGAAGGTATTGCATTGAAAGCCATGTCTGGACCCAATCACAAGTTGCAAGAATATTTCTGCTGGTTTTGGACCTCACCTACAATGGACTTCACCTACAATGAATTTCCTGTAGGAAATGTCTCTCCATATCTGTCCCTCCTCACGTTTCAGTTTGGTAGAACATTTTTTTGTGTTTGGTTTTAAAAGAAAAAGAATAGTTTGCATGAGATTTACCAATAATCTCTAATATGTCTGACTGAGGGGCAATTATCTGGTATGGTCTCCTATTACTGTGACTATCTGGTATGATCTCCTATTACTGTGACGTGAGACAAAAGAGGTTTTCTTGAGCCCACTGTTATCCTTGTAATAGGTAAAATCACCTGCTGTGAAATTATACCAATGCTATGGTAGAGACAGAGGTTTTCTGGCTTTAGTAGGAGCAGAGCCTAGAATACAATTAGCCCTTCTCAGCTCATTCTTTCTTTGCAGACTAAGCATTATTTCCTCAAAGGGCATGCCATTTAAGAGAGAGGTTAGGAAGAAAAATAAGGCAGAAATCAACTCTGAAAAGAATTATTATAGTAACACCGTGATCTGCGCCATCTGTGTCCTCCTCTGTTCTGCAGCCCCAGCAGTGGAAGACAAACAGCTATCCTCACACATTTGATGCTGAATTAAATTGTGTTTCATTTTGCTCGTACTGAGAATAATTAGTCTGAAGACCTGCTCATTTATTTCTTGAGCTGCGCATTTTGTATTATAGGAAGAAGAAACAACCTTGCCTTCAGCGTCTTTGCTTAGAATAACGTGGCATATACAACTGAATCGATTCCTGTCTAAATTCTGGGGGAGCAAACTGATTGATGAGGCTCATGGTCGTGGTCACTGGCTTCTCTGCCAGCAGCAAAAACCTTGGTTGTTAAAGTGTGGCTGTGGGGTCATCATGTTCCCGTGGACAACGTGACTGCTCGTAAGGGAGATGCTCACGTCTTCCTGCTTGGAAAGCCACCTGTCCTCCACGTGCCCTTGAGCACTTCATCTCTTTCACTTCTTGCTCTGGCTGGAGTACACTAACACCTCCAGTGATTTGTGATGATTAGAAAGGAGCAAGGGTGTCAGGGACTGAGGTTCGGGAGAAGAATCGTGTCTGTAGTTTGTCCTTTTGGGGCCACAGTTTGTCACCAAAAATAATTTCTGCCTCGGCAAAGCTGGTGGTTACTTGATATGCTTTAATGATTCTCAGAAAGGAGAATCCTGTACAAGGAGAGACACTGTCTATCCTTGTTTGAGTGTATATAGTAGCCTAACCGGCTGCATTTCTAAAACATCCTTCTCCATAGGGTTTAGCAGGATCCAAGTTTTAAACTTTGTGGGTATTGGTACAATGGGAAGACTATAGCTTGTGCAGGTGGTTCAGTTATTTTTAACAGGTTACTTGCTTGAAAATAGTTTTACTTGGTCTTCTCCATTAGCCAAAGTTGTTTGGGTTTTTACCTGGCTTGTCAAAAAGTCTTTCCAAATATTTTAGGAACTTCTGAGTAGAGCATTTTCTTTTCGATTCTCTTCTTTTTAGGAATCTAATCCCACAAACTTTTTTGTACACTTATTTTACTGTCTTCGGTTTCCTATGTGGCAACATGAGATAACAGTGATGAGAGTGCCAAACCAGGCTGAGGTGCCGTTTTATTTTGGGTTGGGGGCCTTGCAAAAGTGTGTTTAGCTGTACAATGGGACCAGCAGAGTCCCACAGGCTCCACGGACCAGACAACCCCAAAACGACGGTGGGCACACCGTGATTTACCACAACCTGCTACCTCGAGGGAAGAGGGGCTCGTGTCGTGTCCCGGACTCTGCGCTGCCCTGGGCACACTTTACACCCCCCTGCGCCGCACACTGACCCCTTCAGGGCTACGACGAGCCCCGGGGGGAGGTTTTGGGGCCCTCCCTGCCTAATGACTGACCCAATTCCCCCGGGAAGAGGCGAGGTCCCCGCGGGAGGCGGGCGGTGCCGCGGGGCTCCCCTCAGGGCTCCCCTCAGGGCAGCGCCGCCATTTCGGCGACCGCGCGGCCGCCCCGCAGCCCGACAGGGGGCGGCCGAGCCGAGCCGAGCCGTGCCGGGGCCGAGCCGTGCCGAGCCCAGCCGGGCTTGTGGGGCCGGGGGAGCCGCCTCCTCGCCTCCACCTCGGCTGTGCGGCGGGGCAGGCACCCGGGCGGGCGGCGGAGAGGCGGAGGTAAGGCAGGGGCGGCGGCGGGTGGGTGCCGGGCTGGGGGACGAACTTCCCTCGGCGGCGGCAGCGGGCGCCCCCCTTCCTCCCCCCCCCCCCCCCCCCCCGGCCCGATTTCCCCTGTTTTTAGCCCAAGTGGAGGTGCCCCCCCCACACACACTCCCTCTGCCGGACCCCAGCTTCCCCTTCTCCTCCGGGCCGGGTTTGGCTGCGAGCTCCGTGCGTGCCCGCTGGGTTTTGGGGGGTGCTGTGCTCGGCAGCCCCGGCACCCCGCAGGTAGGTGCTGCGCGCATCCCCCCCGCAGGGCTGCGGGGTTTGCTCGGCGAGGTGCTGGTCCCGCAGACCTGCTGCCTGGGCTTGGCGGGGTGTCTGGGCGTCTCGGCCACCCTGCTGGCAACCCAGGCAGGTTTGGAAAACCCCCAGCCTGGAGTCGCCCTCCCGACCCTCTCACACGCACCGCCGAGGGAGAGGTGAGAGCAGAGGCATGCGGACGGGCGCAGCGCCGCAGGCTGGGGGCTCACCCCCTCACCTCTGTTTCTCTTTTTTTTTTTTTTTTTTTTTTTTTTTTGGCTAACGCCACGGTGGCTGCGCTTGGCTTCACGCTAGGGACGAGGTTGGTGAGTTGAGCAGCCGTGCCGCGGACCCGCGTGGTTGAGGGACAGGCTCGGCGTGCCCGGCTTTGTGCTTGGTTTGCTCCTCGAGAAGTGGTTTGTGATCAAAACTTCCTCGCGCACTGGAGGGAGGCGGATTTTGAGATCTCCGCGCACGTCTTTGCATCGTCACGGTGTGACAACCTGACAGCTGGTGTCCCAGAGGCTTACCCAAGAGGCTCGTTGCGGAGAAGTGAGGAATTGCTGGTGCGAGGACCAGCAAACCCTAGAGGTACCCGCTGCTGGCTGAAGAGCTGCAGCTCAAGCATGGAGAGGTCCTGGTTGGTGGGGCTCCTGGGGAGTCCTGCTTGCAGCTGGTCCTGCAAACCGTCTGCCTGTCTTCTGGCAAGAGCACTGCCAGATGGCATCCAAAGATGTAGAAGCCTTCTTGCTCCAACCTGGTGGTCAGATCAGCCCGTTCTGAGGCTGGTTGTGGGCAGCACTCATAAACAAAATGTTCCAAATGATGCTGGGGTGTGTCCTGAACCAAGTCGGAGCAAGAACTGGTTGCCTCTTTGATTATCGGAGGGATAAATGGTGGCTGAGGATCCTTCCCGCCCCTGCTCAGATTGCAGTAATTTCTCATACAGACAACAGGGTTGTTTTTATTCCTCAAGCCATTTAATTGCATTTTTACTGTCCTGGTTTCAGCTAGGACAGAGAGATAATTTGCACAGGTATAATTCATCTATAACAAGGGGTGCTGTCACTGCTTGTAAAGAGAGGAACGGAAGGAGAAAATCTTATGGACGTTCTTGAACTGAGGAGTTCACAGTCCAGGTGCTCTTCAGGATGTAGGCGGAGAACCTGTTGCCCTCTCTCCCACCATAGTCAAGCAACTTATCCTAAGTTTCCTATTCATCTGCATACTCTCCTGAGTGGACCAACCTTTGTTTCCTTCTCCTCTCTGGGGAGGAGGGAGGTAAAAGTGTTCCTGGCATGAAAGAGGAAGAGACTGTGCTTTTTGTAGCAGAGACAGTGTGCAGATCTCGGAGCAGGCAGGACAGAAAGAAGAGGAACACAAGGTATGCAGGGTGCAGTCAAGCAATACTGGCTTCCAGAAAGTGCTAAGGAGTAAAAAGAGGGGGATGCAGAAGAGTATGGTGTTGTTTGGCACCAGGCAGCTAGGAATTAGGATTTAATACTGTTTGCTACAGTGTTGTTGTAGTAGCCCCTGCTGCTTAGAACAGATTACTGAGCAATGTGAAACTTGGGACTGGACCAAATCACTTCAGCTCCTTTGCTGATACTTTGTCACAATAAATGTTTCTTTATCAGCTGCCGGCAAGCTACTCAGCATCATTCAAGATCCCAGAGGAAGGTACTTGTGTTCTGGAACAGAAACTAAGAAAAGTAGAAAGGGCTGAGTACCCTGGAAACGTGGATCTCAGAGTAATTTGGAGTACTAATTGTTTAGAAATGTTACAGGAAAACCATGTGGTATAATTCTTTGTTCAATATTTAATCTTTACTGTGAGTCAGGTAAACTGAGTTCTCAGAATACAGAAAAAAACAACGTTATTTTCATTTTTCTGTTTTAGGAAATCATTGATGTTTCAGAGGTACCTTGGACAGACATGAGTTTGTGAGCCTCCTCTGAGCAGTGGACTTAGGCCTGTGCAGGTAAGACGGGTACAGGAAGCTGAGATGAGTAGGATGTAACTGGCATCTTAATGCTAGCTGGTGTACATTTAAACTTACTTCTGGGGAAATTTGCAGCATACTACTGCAGTAAGTTTATTTGGTGATGGGTAATTAGCATATTAATAGGAAAGAAAAGGTCAAATGGTCACAAAGGAACGACGGGAATGTCTGAAGGTCTAAGAGTAAATATTTCAGAGAGAGACTGAGAGGCTGTCATTTAAGAGATTTCAGATCACACAATAACAGAGGAAAAGGTTTTTCTCCCTGTGGTACTTAAGAAGTCTTGCTGCCACATTTCACTTTCTTTTTTCTGCTGAGCTGAGGAAAAGATTCAATAAATGTTAGAGCAGGACCAGAGAGTGGGATTTAAAAAGTTGGGGATGGGAGAAGGATATTAAATAGGGTCATTCTGGCTTGTAAACCGTAACTTTAGTTTGATATTCCTCAGAAAAGATAAAGAGTGACTTAGCCTAATCAAACATCTTCATGGGAACATGCTTCTTATGAGCAGGGGACCCTCCAGTCTAACCCTCCAGTCTAACCATTAGAGATCTTCCAAGATCACTTTGCTCTAAAAAATGTGTTCAGATCTGATTTAAAATATTTGCCTCTTTTGCTGTTGAGGGCATTTTCTTTCTGCGCCACTACAATCAGAAAAAATGCATTTTCTGGTTTTGTTTCAAGGTTGACCATATGGTTGAGCTACTATAACAGACAGGTGTTTAACGCAGAAGGTCTGTGGCAAATTCCTTGGCTAGTAATGTGCAGTATATCCAGGTACTTGGTAGTAGATTGCCCCTTTGGACTTAAAACCGAGTCTTTCCTCAGTGTACTGAGGTTGGTTGGTTTTTGATTTTTCTTTTTGTAACTTTAACTTGTTTTGTAACTCGTAATTTATTACCATTTGGGAGTACAAAAAAAAACAAACAAACAAAAAACAACAACAACAACAAAAAAAACATATCTTAATTAAGCAGCTTTGATGTTTTAAAAGAAATGCAGGCAGACAGATGAATGCAGTCTGTAAATCAGGGACTGGAATGAGTGCTCAACAGACGTGTAAAAAAGCTGGGGGAGGCTTGACACAGCCCGTGACCAAATATCACTCTGTGTCTGAAACCAAAGAAACATGGCTGAGAGCTATAAGAAATGAAGTCCTGATTTATTTCTCACTCTTCAGTCATACAAAACTTACTCCACCTATAAATCCTGGGAAAACTGCAATTTGTCTTCTCCATCAGACAGCTGTCTATATTTCAGAGTGACCCAAGCATTCATTAACCAGTACTGCATGGCACAAAAGTTAGTAGTCAACATTTCAGACAGTGCTTCTCTGCAAAATACACAATCATACCGTTTTTTTTTCTTTTACTGAAGAAAATATTCAAGAAACGGTCCAGTTCCTGGATCTGGAAACATAGGTTTTTCCTTAAAAGAAATTTTAAGTGACTTTAAATCTCTCTATGGATTCTGACAGTCTTACAGAATCCTAGAATGGTTTGGGTTGGAACGGACCTTAAAGATCACCCAATTCCAACCCCTCAGTGGTTTTAACGCCATTTTTGCTTTCACAATTAAATGCCTTTGTTTGTCCTGTTCTGGAGTGGCACTGACATGATAATAGAGTGCTCAATAAAGGAAGGCATTGAAGTGGTGTGTATCTATAGTGGTATCAAAACCCACAACTTAAGAAAATTTGAACAAAACAGATATATTTTTGATTCTTTGAGTCTTCAGTTACAGTAATTGTAGAAGTTAGATGTAACAACAGAACTCTAGGGTTTTTCTTAGTAAAGTGTGGTACTTCATTTCTAAATGATCCTTTAAAGGAAAAGATAGAGATTCAAAGCTCTTTGACTTGAAATAATCATTACACAGCCTGAGATTAACTATGGTCTTCTCTTTCCACAAGAATGGAAAGTTGCATATGTGTCCTCATTGAGGGTTAGTACTGAATTGCAAACAGGAAATGTGAAAATGCTGTTGGCTATAAGCTATAATAGTTACTTTTTTCTTCTAAGATAGAATTGACTTTAACTTGTAAAAGCGAAGATGTTTGCAGAAAGCTGGCATGGATACTTCTTCAACACCTGTTCCCTACAATTAACAGGCACTAATGAGTTAAGGTTACTTGGATACTGCGAACTATCACCTAATAAGTATGTGTCTTTACAATCTCACTGTTCATCCTTTTCAAAATAAAACTGCATCTTGAAATGTCAGTCACAACTGATAATAAAGCACACACAAGTTAATAGGCATATCTGGTTAAAATTAATGAAAGCTCTTCCCCAGAAGGGCAGATAAAGGAGGCTAATGTTTCTGCATTGGCCAGGGATGAGCTTTTGTTCATGGGCTCTCATTACCTGCACAAAATATCCTTTAATCCCTTAAAAAATTAAAGGAATCTAATAGGATGTGTAAGGTTGTGTCATGTCATACTGCTGTACCCTGTGCTGACTCTTGGCCTTTCTGAGGCTGAAATCCAAGTGCAGATTTGAGTAGCATCATCTTGTATTATGCGCAGGGAAAACTCAAGTTCATGGGCTGCAATTCATCAAGTTACTTAGTTGGTTATCCAAAATTGGGCTATATGAATTGCCTACAGTAACCATATATTAAATGCAAAAATTGAGAAAAATTTGGAATGGAACGCTTGATGGCAACAAAAAAACTTCAAGCATCTGTGGTCCCAATTTAGTTGCAAAGTACTTGAATTAGCAAAAGAGAGATTCCACTTTAGAGATTGATTAACGAGCTCATTGCGAATATTCCTAATTAAGCTCCCTATACAACCGGTGAAAGAACTGACCTTTTACATTGGTGATTGAGAGCAGACACATGTGGGAGTCTGAAATCCATTCCCTTTTTCCTATTTCTCTCAAACAGGAGTGCATGAGAGTGATGGGTGTGGGCCTGACCACCTTAGTTCTATGTCTAATTTACACAAATAAAATTAGGCAGTTGTAGCTATTCTCTTAGTTTCCCCCCACAGTTTTTTTTTTGTTGTTGTTTTTTTTTTTTTTTTTTTTTTTTTAAGTGAGAATGGATTTCGACATACGTCTTTCATTTAAATAAGGGAAAGATACTGGTTGACAGTTGCTGTCCAGCCCCTCACGTCTCAGGCAAAATGTTGAGATTCAGGTAATAGCAGCAGCATATTGAACTCTTTGTCTTTAGAATTTTCCCTCTTTTTCGTTCTCATATAGCCACAGATGTATTTTTTAGCTCTTGCATTCTGATTGAACATGTTCCATTACGGTGAACATACTTTGGGAATCAGATATTCTTAGAAATCTGAAGTGGGAAAAATCCATGTCGAGAAGTGTTGTCATACGTAGGGAATGGCATGGAGGCCCAAGGCTTTCAAGGTCTTTTGGGAAGCAGTTAAACCGATGAAGACAGATGTTGATTTAAACCACGGCCTGGCTCTGCCTGTACAGAGGAAGCAAAGATGGTAGGGGGGTGGAATAAATTTTAGATCTATGTCCATATTGTAAGTATTTTCAGATTAATCTTGTCTGGTTATGAACTGAAAGCTGATAGAAGAGAGAGATGTTGTCTATAATAATTTCAACCAACTTATTGTAAAAAGCCATGCTGTAGTTATTAAATATGCTGTAGAGGAAGATGGGTTCTGTATCTTGTAGGGATGTGTCTATTTGAAAGATAAGGATCAAGGCTGGAAATGGACTTCTTGATCTTGGGAGCTCTAAGCACCATTATTTTTTACTTCTGAGTTTAAGGAGCTTTGTTGTTATATTCTGACATTAATATGTCAGACAGATGAGTCATGCTATATTCTCTTCTGTTTTGTAAGTTAAAATCTTTGTAGCATACAGGACTCCAGGAAGGTCTGTCTATCTTATGCATCTCTACACCTTGGACCTCTTTCTGCATAGGAGAAGTAACTAGAGAAGTAAAATCAATGCAGCGTCTAAATGCAAGAGTTTCAGATTGTAAAGCAACTGGCATATTCTATGGGAAGACCACAAAATATTTTTCAGTGCAGAGAGAGAATACATAGAGGCACTATCCACACCTTTTTCGAAAAGGTCATCTTCAACAGAAGGTGGTGATACCAATCACCCCAACATCCATACCAACATTCACTGAAGTACTCTACTTGCTTAACTTAGACCACTGAGTGCTTTTTGTAAACAAGTACCAATTTGAGAAATGTTTGGACTGAGGAATTTAAAGCCTACCAAAATGGGAAAATTACCAGATTCCCACAAAGAAGCCAAGTATAAAAGATTTTACCTCTTTCTGACGTGTGGTTTTCATAAGGCTGTCAAAAATTATAAGGCATGATATCAGTTCCATTTGCACGGCTTCCCAGGAACAGCGGCTGTATTGCTTATCTTTTAGGAAGTTGAAGATTCTTTGGAAGTACTTCTTCACACTGAGACCTGTGTTTTTTAGGATCCACGTCTGAAAGCTGTTCCTTGGTTTTGGTATCTCTTCTAGCACACATGTCTCCAGTTCTTCGATTTGATGATGAATTCCGTTTTGGAATTTCTCAATAGTGCTTGTACTCCAAGCACCTTCGGGAAGGTTTCTGCTGAATAGCTGGAAGGTCTGCTGGAGGAACTCGTAGATAACCACTGTGACATTCTTCTTTGTGACCTTCGTAATCAACACGGGAAACCTGAAATCAGTTGTTTCGCTGAGACACGGCTGAGAAAAATATCCACCCATTTTGCGCAGAAAGTTCATGTTCTGGTAGTTTGCTTCGATTCCTTGGAAAAGGCAAACGGGGTGTGAGATTTTGGAGCACAAGGCCAAGGCAATGCAAAGTTGCAGCAAGCTCCTCTGAACCAAGATGGTCATGCTGACAAAGTGGTCAGCATTACTTGCCGTTGTGCAGATCTGTAAGCCTGCAGTTTCTCGGTCGTCTTTTCTGTGTTCACATGCGGCTTTTTCATGACTCTGAATTTATTTCCCCTGTGTGACATGTTGGGTATTACTCATTTTGTAGGAATTGTGTTTGTGTCAACTGTGATTCTGGCCAAGTTTTGCTGTTGCTTTCAGTTGCAAAGGCTTGCTCATTTCTACTCTAACTTCATTTCATTAAAAGAAGAGTAAGTGAATCAGTATGGTTAGTCAGTGGACATGGGCAGATCAGCATCTGATAATGGCATTTAGTCTTCTTATTCTTACTAGAATTGCTTTATGCTGAGAAATTTTATTTTTATGGTTAAGTTGGAAAACAGTCTGAAAAAGGATCACATCCCTAGCTAACAGTTATGTGCCCTAAGCAAGATGTAATTTTGTCGATTTAAAAACAGATGTTTTTTTTTTTTGTTTTTTTTTTTTGTAGGACAAATTGTTTTGTTTGGGGAGTGGCTTAAATTTTATTAGCAAAAGAACCCTGTTGTTGCCACAACAGCATCGACTCAGTAGGGCATTTGTTGCTATCACAATGTTGGCAAAAAGAAGTGTGTACAACTCCTAGGGCAGATGCCTTTTTCCCCAGTATCTCTGATCATCTGCTGCTCAGAAGAGCTTTCTTCTACTTTACCACCAGGTGAGCGAGCCTAGATTTTGACTAAATCCGTAATTTAGTCAAAATTTTTGACACCGTAAACTAAATTTTTGACACCATCAAGTGTTCTTTTAGGTAAAGAAGAGGAGTTCTTTATCATGCAGAGAAGGCAGCTTCTGTTCTGAAGCCTCCTCCTGTGAAGATAAGCTCTCAGGGAGACTGAAATTTCCCTGTGCTGGTATCAAAATGCCCTGTTTTTGGGAGCCAGAATAACGCTGGAATGGGTCTCCCAGCGTCAGGCCACTGCAATTCCAGTGCAGTTCTGTGGGTGTCGAGGTTGTGGGCCAGCTGGTAGCAGGACTACCTGAGGCCGTGCTAACCGAAGTGCCCCAGCAGCCTCATCCTGCTGTGGTGGCAGTTCAGAGACCAACCTACGTAAGTAGAGCACTGCGGGTTGGCAGGGGAGGGCTCGCTTGGTGTGTCAGCTCCTGAACATGCACCAGGGAGGTGCCACGAAGCCAGCGGTCAGCCCGCTTAGCTGGCTCCTGTGATTGCAGTATGGGAGCTCAACGGAGATTGAGTGGGACGACTGGGTTGGGTATTAAGATGAGCAGAAGTTACAGGGCATTTTAGCCGGCAGATTTTCCTCTCTTGTGGGAATCTCTGAGGATTGCTAAATCTGTATGTGAACTGACCTGATCTGGTCGCTGAGGCGTACAGTTTGCAAAGCCGGGGGATGTGCCCTCATCTAATTCAGCCTGCATAATTGCAGGGATATTTCAAAGAGGATATGAAAAATGGCGAAGTGCAAGAATGTTTGGTGTGAGCAGCAAAGGAACTCCTGGATGCTCTTGAGATTATAAAATATTTTCCTAAAATTAATGCTTGGGAGGATCTGTTACAGTGTGACAGACTGAAAGATTGCTACGGATGAGCAGTTTCTTTAGCAAGCTCCATGATGACTATAGCAGGTATACTACCTACTGATGTGGTAGTGCTCCTGTGGTTATTTTCCTTGTTTTGCTACTGCTGATGGTGATGCTGTAGTAATAATTGTGGTGTTGTCATAAACTATTAAGAGTGGGAGATCTTCAGAGAAGTTATGAATGAAGCTGTGGTAAGTATGGTTTTGTGATTGAAAGACTGGACACAGAAGAAGGATATGGCAGGTATAATGCATGGATATGCCACAGAAACCCATCAGTGAGACATTCAATAGCTTTATCTTTCCACTCTTCTTATTTTTTTAAAGGAAGGGTTATTTCATTTCTCTAGCTCTATGCTGTATCTGTATAGTTGAGCACAGACATATGGCTTCTAGTATGTAAGGGATCTAAACCTAATTGGAGGCATTGCCTTTGTCGTATATCTTTACATTTTCTTGAAGTCTGTGCACATATCAAAATGATTTAAGCTAACCTGTAATTACCATGTAGTGTTTTGACGATCAAAACATCTAACTGAAGTTTATCATCATAAAAGATTACTGAAGCTTGTGCTGGAGGAATAACCATACGTTCTGAAACTGCATCTGTCACAAAAGACTGCAGGACACCGTCACAACACACACACAAGTCACAACTCACAATCTAAATCAGTAGCAAATATTACTCTGCTTTGACTTTTTTTTATGTTGACACAAAGTGAGAGCTAAAACAAGGCAGTGGAGCATGTCTTTTTCAATTGAAGTTAAAGTGTCAGAGGATTCTGGCTTGATTGACTTGACTGAGCAGAACAAAAGTAAGTAGTGGACTGAAACAGACCTTGATGCATGGCTGGAAGTGTGTAGTGAGAGATTAGTTAAGTGTGTTGAAGTGCATTTATTCAAGGTGGCATATGGGAATAAAACAAGTTGGATCCGGGTCTAGGTACAGCTGGAGTAATCGCATTTAGGAGAGACCTCCATTTAGTAACACGGGAGGGACCAGGGTCTGGCCCAAACACTTCACCATCAGGAACGCAGTTTTAATGTGGCCATGGTTTTGGTGGCTCAATTCAGAATTATGTGCCAATTCATTTCACCTTCACACTGGCTCAAGCTTTGTAGAGAAAATCTCAGACCTACACAAAACTTCAATTTGGCATATATATGCACTGCTCTCTTGCATTAAGTGGAACAACATTGGCATAAATCAAAAGCAACACAGAAAAACAACTTAGTGTTGCGAGGCAGAAATGGATCTGATCCATTGTTAAATGGAGTTTTTTGTTTGTTTATTTGTTTTTGGTTTTGTATTCTGTTTACACACTGGAGTGAATAATCACATCCCCATTCATCCTTTGTCTTCCTTGCATTGTGATTTCATAGATGATCCATGACTTATTTGGCTGTTGTGAAAAACATCACATTTTCAGTGGGAGATTGAGCAATAATTAAAAGTCTTTTAGGTGTCATAGGAGTAACCGAAGAAACTTCCTTTTCTCCCAGAAGAATAAACAAGGAAAAAACCATCCACAGTCACTTCCAGATGAGTTGATTGTAGGTGGTGAAGGAGTGAGATGTGTTCACTGTGGATGAATATTTTGGCCTTGGTTAGAGATCGCCGGCATGTTGGCTTGGTGCTTCTTATCTAGGCACAAGTGAAGATGGCTGCTCTCTGGGGAAGTTACATTGTCTCTACACAATGTTTTGTGCAACTGCCTTTCTTGGAGGACATCTGTTTACCCACAGGAAGATTGCCATCTGAATTAAAACTCTCCTCTCCTCAAAAATCAGAGAGGAAGAGAAACACTGCAAACCATACACTCTGAGACCAGTCTCATCACACAGGCCATTTCTGAACGTGTTGTTGGCTGTTACTGCAGACATACAAATACTTTCCCCATGGAAATGAGAAAAATGATTTGAATGAACAAAGCAGGAGCTATGAATCTGTGTTTTTGTTTCAGTGCTCCAGGTTTTCTGAAACTTCGCATTACATTCTTTCCTCCCAAGCACTCATCTGGAGTTTGGTCAAAGGAACTAGAGTCCGTGGAAGAACTGTATTTTCTAGAAATACAGAAAGAAAAAATGTTTTTGTTGTTTTAAAAAAGAAGTTTGATTCCATTATAGATTTTGTATGTTTGTAAGAAGTAGGAGCAGGGTGTCTGGTGGCTGTACTAACACAAGCTCAGCTGTCCTTCAGCAATGGCTAAAAAACTTTATTTGTCCTGTAGATCCTATTTTGTGCCCTAGGAGCTGAGGATGTGAAAGTTTTGTGGCTCAGGTAGGAGCTGAAAACAAAATTCAGAAGTTAAAGCTGAAGCAACAGGTCCAGTGCAAATGTCTAGGAGTCAAGTGAATCAAACTGAGATCCCCATCTGAATTCGCCTAGATGATGCCCGCATCCAAATTGCCATTTAGTTTTCCTGTATTTTCAATGTATCTTTACAAGGTAAATATACCTAGCTACTACATGCCTTGGGATTTTGTCAGGCTTTATCCAGGCTTTGTGTCAAGGTTGTCTGGTGGGTGTGTCATGTGTAATGGTGGGAAAAATGGGGGAAATAAGTGGCAAGAGCAAGTTTGTTTTGAATCCAGGTGATGCTGTAAGTCCTTAGAGAGAGGCTACATGAATTTCTGGATTATCCTTGTTTCATTCAATACTGGCCTGTGTGCTTGCTGAAGAAGTGGTGATAACCTAACTCTGTTAGGTTATATGCCAAAAGCTTGCCAGCGTCAGAGCACAGAGGCAGTGTCAGGGAGAGTCCACGTAACACTTGTGTGGGCTGCCCCAGGCCCATCACGGGAGCCATCAGCCCAGCAAGGCCCATCCTAAGGGCAGGTGGGAACCCAAATTAAGGACTGTGAGGAAGGGCTGCTTCCAAGCTGCCCCAGCAGAGCCTCAGCCCTGTGGGCTGGTAGAAGAACCCGTCAAGAAGGACCAGTGCTGGAGCACCTTACAGACTGCGGCCTGGAGGTATGGGACACGTTATGGGATGCAGGAGCTGAGCATTTCAGGATTGCACGGGACTTACCAAGGGGTGTTCAGTGAGCATGTGTGTGTGCATGGGTACTGTGTACGTGTTTGTGTGTGTGTGTTCCTTGCAGCAGGTTGGACCTGGAGGCACGCAGCTCTGGCAGCCTTGCCTCTATGGGGCTGTCAGATTCTGCCCACCCTAACAAATTATGGTCATTTTCTCTCAGCTGGGGACCAGCAATTCCAACAGGAAATCCACAGTCTCATCTAAATGCTTATGAAATACCCACCTCATCCTGTATTTACCTTACTGAAGGCTGTACAAGTGAAGGAACACCTGCAGGGATCAGTCTTTACTGGAGCATCTGCCATGGAGAAGGTAAAAGGGCCACATATACCCTGCTGGGAAAACAGAGGTGGAATACCGTACAGAGACTGGTCTTCCAAGGGAATTTCCATCTGGCTGCTCTGTCAAATTCTTCGTGTTAGATTTCTGTGACTCAGCTGTTCTCATCTGCTTGCAATCAGTTGTAATAAACAGTTAGCATAACATTATTATTCATCCGTCTTGGCAGCCAGTAAAATAACATGAAAAAAGCATCTCCACAAGGATGCCAGATACAACGTTCCTAATGCTTTCTCACTTGCCATAATCACCACTAGTCTTTAAAGTTGTTCAGTCATGTGTTAAAATGTTCCTGTAGCAGATGAGAAACCAAGAGGCTAGACAGTTTTCCAGGAGACAGACTCACTTCTTTTTCCCATTTCTTTCTTTCTGGGAAGACTACAAACATTTCTATATACCTTGTCTCAGATGTGAAAAACCCTCAGACCTGAATCACCAAATCCAATAAATGTGATAAGGAAAGCTCCACCCAGCCAACTTATTTACCCCCAGCTGCCGCGGAAATGTTTCATGCTTCATATGTTTTTAGAGATCTTTGTCAGTCAAATTACTTTTGGGAATAATCATCTAACAGGGCACAGACGATGTAGAGCTGAGAGTGAAGTTTTACGACACACAGCCAAACTGATCTGATAGTTAGCGTATACCCAGAGATGTAATCGGGTCTCTCTCTATCTCCTGTTTGGCCTTAGGACTGTTTCAGCCCAGGAAATTAATCTGACAGACAAGTCAATCCTCTTCTCTCTCCCTGAGGAAAAAAATAATGAGAAAAAAAAAAAAACAAAAACCTTTGTATCTTCAAGAGGCTAATTAGAGCAGAGCTGGTGCTGACACATAGGGAAGACTAGCATGGCTGCTAGCATGGGGGCAGGATGTACTTTCATCAGGTCACTGAGATGGTAAGTTTAGGTTTATTTATTTTAGGTTATTTATTCCTCATGGTAGGGTCTCTAGTGTTTGGAGTGATGCTGGCAATTTGGATCGGGTCTCTTTGCCTTCAAACTTCTTTAAAAGGAGATGTGACACTGAGGCACCACAAGGCTGAAAATCTGGTATTCTGAATTGAGGAGCCTGGGCTGGGTAGAATGCAACCTGAAGCATTTGTGTCATCTTTTCTCATCGTGACATCCACAAATCCCATTTTCTGGGACAGGGAAGCCTTAGCTATATTGCAGAGTGTCTTAGTTCCTCGTGTCACGCGGTTGGGTCTGAAACTGGCTGCAGAATGTAGGACAGCTCCGAGCCATTTTAAATCAAAGCAGCTGAAGTGAAGAAACTAACCAAATTTAACCTAAAGTTTTTGACTGTGAAATGTTTGCTACTGTCCTCTCTCTTACAGAGTTGATGCCAGTAAAAATCAGTGTTGCATGTTAGCCTGTGTGAGCATTAGAGGCCACAAACATGCATTAATATCATTAGCATGTATCTGGAATTGAGCATTGCTGTCAATTGTAGTTGCGGTGGAGTTTTTGTGAACAAACATGATGCGAGGTTAAGACAGAGAGTACTGATGTTGACTTGAGTGGACAACAGAAGTAATAACCAGGCCCATTCCTGTTTTTTTCTTTTTTTATTATTATTATTAACCATGCACAGCAAATGTCAGTTTGTCAAGTTAGCTTTGTTTGCCACAAAATGGTCATATCAGGAAAATGGCCATTACCGGCAGCTCCAACAGCCTGTCTCGCTAGGGATCTCGGCTAAAGGACTGTGGTAAATGGCCATGAGGGTGCTGGTCTCTCACCGTGGTTGTTTGTGCTTGCAAAGATTTCTGCAGCAGGACAGATGCCAGGGGCAGCTCGCATTGCTCCATGTAAATACATCCGCGTCTGCCGTGTACACAGGAGTGTGTGGGGTCCATCCGTTCTCACAACACGTGCCACATCAGAAGTAGTTCAGACCTCCCGTTTGAAATCCCACAGTAAATCCAGCGGCATTCAGTCAATTTGCTCTGTAGTTTGTTTTTTTTTTTTCACTGCAGAGTGAAGAGCTATTGGTAGTTGGTGTTTTGCGACTTGGGGTTTTGTCAAAGTCCATCTGTGAAAGAGCTGTGTGGGTTTCCTAAGTCTTTTATCAGCCTTTGCTTATTAGGAGGTTGTTTGGGCAACACGAGAGGAGATTGCTGCTGGAATTAGTGACTAGGGCGTGTGCTTTTTAACACGGTGCAGTTAGTAAGTCGTCTAGGCTTCTGTCACCAATGCATGTTCTGAAATTGCTCTGCACACCACGGGCAACCGAGCAGGCGAGCACATGACAGATCAATGTTTTAGATGGCATCCAAGCACAGGACTTGTTGATGTGCCAAAACTGCACACCAGTTCACTGTAAAGCTTGTTTTGAAGGATACAGGAGTGACAGCTCTAAAACCCCTGACAGAATACAGAGTAATAGTTGGCCAGGTTTTTGTCTGGACACCTGTATGTTAAGCCAGCAGAGGAACTGTGGCAAACGTCCACAACAGGCATTGACTAAACAGCCACCCCATCACTCCAGAGGCCTTGCTTTCATTGTAATCTTCTTGCTGTCTAAAAAAGGATCATAAAAATAGTATTCAATAATATAACGTCTTTGCACAGAACCTGTGAAAAAAGGGTGCGAAGTCCTTTTACAATAACAATTCATTAGAGAGCTGCTGCAGCTGCTCGTGAAGATACTTGTGTGAGGAACAGCTTGAAATACCGATACTCTACAAGGATTATTGGCTAAGAAGAAGCAACAAGACCCTTCCTAGAAGGCCTGAAAATAAGCCCTTACGACACACGTAAGAGTAAATTATGGAAGATAAATGTGTTATGCTAGTGACTTAGCAGTCACCTTTTGTGAACCATGATTCAGATCTGGATTAGCTGTCTGGACACGTGTCAGCACTGCTGTTGGGATGGATGTTGAGCACTGCAAGCAGGACGCAGCTCTGGGCACAAAACCCAACATTATTTGTAACAGTGATGTTAGCAGGTTCATGGACAGGTTGATGATTTTTTGGAAAGAATAAAACTGGGCCCAGTGAACAAGATCCCTTGTAGTTCAGTGCTCCTGTTGACTAAAACTAACAATGGCCTGGAGACCCTGACGTGTGCACATCGTCCTAAAACTTCTTCCCTAACAACTTCCTAAATGCCTCTGGTGCTTTTGTAGAGATCTACAGCAGAGTCTTAGTGTGATGAGAGGAGAATTCAAGCTGATAACAGGATTTTATTGTCAGATTTAAAACACATACCTACTGTGTACAACATACATGTATTTAGGAGGCTAAAAGGTTTTTATTTTGAGAATCACCTTGTGCTGCTGCTAATGCAGCAGGTTTTATCTGCCATGCAACATCCTTGTACCAAGAAGGTGAAGCAATTGAAGTTCCTCCTGCAGGTCCCAATCCACAAGGTGGTACCAGGAGAACCCTTGAGATGTGCCGCTGCTTTTGGCAGCTTTATGTTGGTTTTGATTACCTCTGATGCTATGACACGTTAGCATAAAAAGGTAGAAATGTTCTGTATGAAAAACTTGTTCAGCAGTTAGACCTTTTTTATACTGTGTTAGTTTAAGGATATGGAAAGAGAATTACTTTCATCCAGCAGATAGAATTGAGAAAGCAGCAGACAGGCTTTCTGGTGCAGAAAAGGAGTCTGCACACACTCCTTGCTTGTGGTGCCATTGCTTAAAATGTAAAAACAATTCTGATTGTCCTGCATTTTTGAACTCAGACAGAAACTTCTGGGCCTGGAGACCTCTATTTGACATTCAGTTCTTGTCTACAACTGTGCAGTTAGTGTGGCACCCATCTTTCTGTTCATAAGCCAGGAAGTAGGAGAAGAGGTGAAATTTATTATGAATTTATTATGAATTTATTAAGTCTGTGAAATAGACATTTTGACCTTTTTAATACCTGTCTGAGCTCAGAGCAGTTTTCAGTTTAATCTAGTACTTTAAGCAGCACTCTTCAAGACTGCTGAAATGTTTTCCTAACAGGAAGGCAGTAGGATCTTATTTTAGGCTGGGCTGATCCTGGACAGCACAACAGAGCTACAGTTTGCACTGCAGGTAGGTCATTTGCTTTCATACCATTTGTGTGGCTCTGGATTTCCCCTGAGGTCTTTTTCAGTAACTCTTTGGAGCAAAATTGCATTTGGAAGACCAATTTTTAAATGACAATTCCCAGTTAGATGGTTCCTTCCATCCAGTGATTATAGGCAAGAAGGGACAGCTCAGTGCCTGTGTTGTTTGAGAGAGATGATGGGAGAGAGCAGAGTTTGCATTTACCTCTCCTTTCCTTTAGTCACTGCTTCCTCCCCTTTACTGTCAGAAAGATGCCTTTCTTTTTCACCAGCATTTTGGTTCCAGGCAACCAGGACAGCACTAGGCTGGACTGACCAGTTTGGGCACTGCACCTGGTTAAAAGTCCCTCACTTGTAAGCAGAGCTGTCCACTCCCTGTCTCAGAGGAAAGCAAGGACTTGCAGGACCTCTGGTTGCAACACGTTTTATGTCTACAACCTTCTGTGTCTTGGTGAGGTTGTGAAGGGAAGTAACTTTGGGTAACCTGCATCAAATCCTTTTGGTGCTAAAAGGGGTAAGATTTTCCTCCCATTCTTTCGTATTTTTTAAAAATTAGAATATTTTACTAAGTGGAAGGAAAGTGCTGTTCTGGTTTTTATTTTATTTTATTTATTTTTTCTATCCAACTTATCCCCTTGTTTTGGGCTACCTGTACTTTGTAGATGTGTCATTTCAGCGGCAAAGAGTTTCATTAACTTGGTGAGGGCTTCTGTTGTCCTTCCATAGCTTATGCAGCAGGTTAATTTAAAGTGCTCCACAGGAAGGGTGTTGACAGCAGTGGTTGCCTGGCAAACAAATAGTAATTATATGATGTACCTATCCTCTCCCAGCATTGGGTAAGAAGGGAGGGGAACTCCCAGCTGAGCGCTCAGCACTGAGCTCCTTCACTCTGGATGGAATTCGGGTGGAAGAATTAATTGAGATTTTGCATCTATGTAAAGAGAGTTGGGATGGGATATACACTTAGGCCTTTGGATATTGAACAGAAGAGATCAATGGTAAGCAGTTTCGAAGGAATTTGGTTTCTTGTAATGAACATCTTTGTACGTAATACGTATCCTTATAAGTTACATTTTTTTAAGAAACAACTTGTGATGTTTATAATGGAGTCTTGGACAGGATAATTTCCTGAACTAAAATATTTTTCCCTTAACTTTGTTGTGGTTGTCGGCCGCAGTTATGTTTATTAGCAATTGGAGGCCTGATTTCTTCCTTCAATGGGATAACGATAATTTGGCTTGGAGGAGGTGCATTTCACAGAATCACAGAGTGTTAAGGGATTGGAAGGGACCTTGAAACATCACCTGGTCCAATCCCCCTGCCGGAGCAGGAACACCTAGGTCAGGTCACACAGGAACGCGTCCAGGTGTGTTTTGTATGTCTCCAGAGAAGGAGACTCCACAACCCCCGTAGGCAGCCTGTTCCAGTGCTCTGTCACCCTCACCGTAAAAAAAAAAGTTTTGTCTCATATTTAAGCAGAACCTCCCATGTTACAGCTTGCGCCCATTTTCGTTTATCAGATGTTTGGAAAATACAACAAATGCTTATTCCTCCACTTCTGAGTAGTGCAGCCTGCCTGGCAAGGCAGAACAGCTGCAAAATACCTGGGGGCTGTGTGTCCTTCGTGCAGGGGTCTGCACACCTCTCAGGGACATCTGAATGCTGGTAGCAGAGCTGCTGAGACTGGATCTTAAGGAACTGGAGTCAAGCTATCAAAATAGTATAAAGAGTGCCTAGATTGGTGGCACTGTCAATAATATATTGACTGTACATAATCCTAGTCTGTGTTCCACATTTTACTATGGAATTGGGTTTTATGGCATAGAACTGGTGTCTAAGACCCTGCTTCTGGGAGAGGTCTGAATTTAGACACATAGTGGGCAATTTGTCGTAAGTCAGAGAGCAAAGAGTAGTCCCAGGGGCTTCCAGGTAGAGTTCTGCCTTAACTACAACAACTAGTCTTAACAGCTAAATTTTCACCCCCCCCCCAAATAAAACTAGTCCTCTGAGGATCAAGTCATTTGACCATTTCTTAGCACTTCTACGAACCACCTGAAAGTATTTCTATTGAAAACAAAGTCTCTGCATCACCTTACCAGACCTGTCAGAGCTGTTGAGATGGATCCCTTCAGTTTCCTGATCCAAAAAAAATCTAGTTCCAGAAAACTGTTCAGTGTGTTAAGAGTCCAAATGTACACACAAATTGGAGAATCGCCTACATAAGTTCAAACACAGAGACCTTTACACTGCGTGCCCTCGGTGAATGAGTAACTGCTGTGTTGTCTGTTAGTCACAGATCGATGGAGAGAGCTGCTGTGCTGGAAGGAGGCGCAGGTAAGGGAGGGAAGATGCTGGTCCCTGTAGCCTCGGAGCCAGCCTTTTGCATTTTCTCTCATCTCTAAGGTTTATACCCTTTATACCGTTTGTCTTTATGATCCTCAGAACTCTGTATTTTCAAACAATGATTTAGAGGATGCCTTAAGTCCCCTCAATACAAAATCCTGCTATTTCTTCAGAGGGGGGGGGGTACAGTTTCCAGGGCTAATGAACAAGACAGTGAAAGAGAGGTGGCTATCAACCAAATAAATGAAGGAGTAGAGGACACACAGGAGACAAAGGTGAACCCATGAAGTAAATCAAATTCATTCTCTAATCTTTGATCTGCCCCAGGAGGCCTTATGAGTCGTGTCCATACTTTCCCAAAAACCTGAGATGGCATATTGTCTCACTTCTACTGTTTCCTGCTCTGCCTGCAGGTTGAAAATGCTGTTTAATAACTATGACCCATGACAATTCTAGTTTAAAAACACTGAGACTGTAAACAAAGTGCAATTTCCTAGCAGGTCAGAGGCAAAACTTCCTGAGGGGTAAGAAGATGACAACTTTGCACTACCTTTTCTGTCATCTTACGAGTCCAGACTTATTTCATTTCCAGTGTGAATCCATTAGATCCAAAGGACTCCATTGTCCAGTGGAAATTGTTTTTTCTTTAAGCAGATTCAAACTGAGTTAAGTAGAAACTTAAAAGCAGTTTAAGAAAGCAGCCAAAGTCTGCTTCAGGAATGTATTTGGAGTCTACCTTATGAACAGATGGCAGTGCTCTGAATGAGGCAACTGTGGGTTTGTACTTTGGCCTGCTGTCGGCCTGCAGTGTGATCTTGGGCAGATGACTTACTCACATGGTTCTTGCCTTCATCTGCTGCTCTCTAAATGCTTGAGGAAATACACTTTACACAAGGGGCAGTGGGATTGGTTTTGATAAGAAGTTTGTGGTTACATCTTACAGCAGAGCTTACCTTAAACAAATAACTGATTACTACTTGTTAATTGAATTGATGTTCTTTGAGACAAAGGGTTTGGGATGCCGTGTAAAATGACATGTGTGTACAAAAGTCTGTGTTTATGCATTGATGACAACATAACAGTCCCTGGAACAGGACTGATCAGTGTGCATTCATGAGTATCCAAATGAGAGATGGTTGCAGGTGCAGTTACTACAGGTGGACTGTTAGAGGCCATTTGAACACCAGGTCTTCTATTAATGTAGCTTTTATAATCTGATTTCTTCTTGGTTTATTGTACTGATTATAGACATCAAACACAACTTGACTACATTAATGGCTTTACTAAAGTTATAAAGAGGAAAATACCTCTTGGATCATACAATTCATTCTACTTGCAGGCATGGGCTTCTACTCTAAAAAATGTGGCTGATCCCCACAGTGCACAGCACAGGTGAAACACAATTTGATTTCCTTTGTGTCCTGATAGCAAAGGAATTTGTAAAAATAATTCTTTACATACAAAATAGTTGGGAATTCTGCATTCCTCCCTGACTACATAGCTAGGCAGCTCCCCTCTCTTTTTGAGGGATTAGAGGAAGCACAACTTTGCTCCTGCTTTTACCACTAGACAGCCCTGAGTCCTGCTTTGCAGTGCTTTATAAAATACATACACCCAAACACAAGTGCCAGCACACTTTTTAGAGGCAGAATTGCAAATATTGTTATTAATGATCCAGCTGTTTCTTGTAAAACTAGAGCATGAACAGGGAGACAATTGTGTAAGCTGGTCCTTCCACTCAGACGCTTAGGTTTGCTGCAGAGCCAGTTTCCAAAATTCTCAAGGCTACTTTCCATTGATAGAGGCAGCAAAATGCAGATGCAATGATGGATGAGAGTACATGAAAAAGAGGGTGTCTGTTAATGAGGCAGCAGAACTATCTTCTTCCTCACTTTGTAAACTGACTGGCTGTAAAACTAACCTTATCATATATGTAAAGGCCTGTGGAAGGGGTGGTGCCAGTCACCACTGATAAAACTTCTGTTTTCTGGAGTCAGGCATAACGTCATTTTCTTCTAGGAACTGGTTGGGATTAAAAGGCAATCTGAGCTTGAGGTCTTCTAAGAGAGAGTAAGGTAGGTAAAACGGGTTCATTTATGTTCCGGTAGAAGGCTTCAGACAGTAATAGGGAGTGCTTATGATACGTTGGATAAAGGATTTAGCCCTGGGACTCTGAATTCAACCGGCTGCAGCCTTTTAATTTCATGCCCTAGTCCTCACAGAAACATGTTCAGTGTAGTTAAAATCAGGTGTCTGGAAGGAAACTGAATTTATAAGGGCATGGGTGGAGGCCATGTGAATTTAGCAGTCAGTTTCCTCAGGTAGGTAAGACCAAAAATAGCTTCCTGCGAGCAAGCAAGGATGAACAAGAAAGAGATATTAGTTTCTGACAATGTCCTCTGGGGAGGGCAAATTGTTCAATAGATTTCTAAAAATGTTGCTTAATAATTGCTACTGAGTTCTCCCCACCATGTTCACCCAGTGATATTTCAGGTGTTACAGACTTCTGCAGGTAAAGTTACTGCAGTGAATGCCAGGAGGATTTTCTCTCTGTAACATTAGTGGCTAACCTGTTTGAATTTCCAAACTTTGTTTTATTGTATTTCTTTCCGTGTATCAAACCAGGGGAATTGCCATCCGTTGAATAGCAATAAGTCTGGAAGGAGTGACTTTAAAGTTTCAGTGTGGTATGTGTGAGGATACCAGTGCTTGTATTAAAGCCCTGAAGCCCCCAGTGGGATTTGAAAATGTAAGAGATTTTTTTTTTTTATTGTCCTCTACATTTTAAGTCGTGTGTATGTGTGGTGACTTCACACCAGTAGGCAGTACAGCAGCACCACACTGTGCTCTCACTTGTCCTCTTCAGAAGAACTGGGGAAGAAAATATGATAAAAACAGCTCATGGGTTGACATGAGGACAGGGAGATCACTCACCAGTTATTGGCACAAGCAAAACAGACACAGTAGAGGGAGATTAATATGTATTGCCTGTCACTAGCAGACTAGAGCAGTGAAAAACTAAAAGCAAACTACAAACACCTTGCCCCCATCCACTCTCTTCCACCTCCTCCCCCCAAGTGTCAACAGGCAGCAGAGAACAGGGCTGCAGTCAGTCCCTGATGCTTCATTTCTGCCACTCTGTCAGGGTCCCTCTCTGCCCCTGCTCCCCGTGGGGTCCCTCCCAGGGATGCCGTCTTTCCCCAACCAAGCCTGCGGGGGCTGCCCACAGGCATCAGCTCTTCTGGAACAGCTCCGTGCTATGGGGTCCATCCCCCAGCAGCAAACTGCTCCAGCACGGGTCCCCCACGGGTGGGCGGCAGCTCCCCCCAGACCCCCTGCTCCTGCGTGGGCTCCTCTCCACGGGCTGCAGCTCCGGCCCGGGGCCTGCTCCTGCGGGGGCTCTCCATGGGCCGCAGCCTCCTCCAGGCCACATCCACCTGCTCCACCGGGGGCTCCTCCACCCATGGGGGGGCTGCAGCGTGGAGATCTGCTCCATGTGGGACCCATGGGCTGCAGGGGGACAGCCTGCTCCACCAGGGGCCTCTCCCTGCACAGGCCACAGGGGAACTGCTGCTGCCTGCCTGCAGCACCTCCTGCCCTCCTGCTGCACTGCCCGTGGGGGCTGCAGGGCTGGGAGCTGCACCCCCCTCTCCCAGCTGCTGTTTCCCAGCATTTTTCCCCCCTTTCTTAAATCTGCTCTCACAGATATGCATACATTGCTTATTAGCTCAGTGATGGCCAGAGGTGGGTCCCTTTGGGAGCAGCTGGAGCTGGCTCTGCTCTGACATGGGGCAGCTGCTGGGCTCTGCTCACAGAGGCCACCCCTGCATACCCCTGCTACCAAGCCCTTGGCATGTAAACCCAATACCCAATCTTTTGTCTTGTGGTATGTTGTAGAAGTATCATCAGTTTTGGGAAGCACTTCTATACGACTTGTATTAAAAATCAGTAAAAAAAAATTACTCATTCATTTTCATAAAGACCTAATACAGTATTTACATCATTTTATTTATTTATTTATTTATTTATTTTGGTAAAAATGCCCTGCGTCAAAGAATCACACAATGTTAGATATATTAATGTAACCTTGTCTTATATGTATGCATCTTTGCCCATCTTTCTTAACTCAAACACAAAACAGCATGCCCATAATTTACGTGCTAGAGAGGGCAAGAAGGGATGTTATAAAAGAGATCTGCAGCTTCCAGCTTAAAGACTTGCACATCTGAGCTGATTGCCTTAGGATACTTTTATTGTCAGGGGAGGCCGGTGATCACTTTTAAGTTTGATGTATCTGATGGAATTTGGGTGTCTAAAATGAGGTGAGTCATGTTGTAGAAATGAGTTTTACTCCGTTAACTATGATGGAAGTCTAGGCAAGAACCAACTTGCTGAAGTCTACGCCAGAAATACCTCCATTTGGACATCTGAATTCCATCCCGAATTCCATTACATCTTACCGCTGCCTTACACTCCTCCCAGGAGCAATGAATTCGCTGGCTTTATGCACTTGGCTATGGCAGTGACCCACACATGATCTGAAAGCTGAAACTTCTGCCATGTTGTCAGTCACAGCGGTGGCAGCTTTCCCCTACCAGACTAGTCCACGTATCCATGCTAGTGTCACCGATGTTCTTGGACAGGGCATTGATGAGCTGGACCAAGCACACAGGAGGGCCAGAAGAGCTCCCCAGCCCAAGCACTCTGATGAGCGTGGTGCAGCTGCACCACATGTCCTGGTGCCGACCAGGACGTGCAGCAAGGAGGCATCGGTGCTGAGCAAGGCATAGCTGATCAGGATGTGCTTGTCTGCCCTGGAGGACCTGTGTTGTCCCAGTAAGCCATACAGTCCAAACTTGCTCAGTCCTAAGCCCTGTCAGAGTTTAGCCTGGTTTAGGCAATGTCAATTGAGGGGCATAGGTGGTTCACTCCCTACCACCCCATCAGCTCTGATAGGTAGCTGGGAGTTGCTCGAATTGCTCATCAGGATTTTTTTTCATGCGCTTATTTAATGTGTGATTGTTTATTATGCCATATAATCTGATGTTCAGTCCAGAAGGGTGGAATTGGTGAGTTATTATTTGTAATTATTAGATTTCTAAGGCAAGGCCATTAGTTGCCCTTAATATAGGCTTGTGCTCAGCTATGCAGTAAATTAAGCTGATAGATAGTATATTATCGTGTTGTTCATGTCACCCCGCCGCTTGTAAATTCCAGGGTTTAATTATGTCCTGATCACCATTCATATTGCTGCTGTAATACTGTGAGGCATTAGTATTAAATTCAACACAATTTATGCTGTTCTTAATGATAGAGGCTAAGTGTCTCTTTAGACAGGTTAGTCTTGTTCCATTAGTTAAACTAAAGGAAGGAGTATACGATGGTCCAGTATATTTTACCTGATGTAAAAGCTGTTTTTCAAGTGTTTTTAAGACTCAAGTTCACAAGATTTAAAGTAGTGAATTGCAATGTTGGCAGGTGTTTGTTTCTGATCTGTAAACACGAGTGAATGCGTATGGCTATGATAGCAGGGTACGACTGATAATCTGCAAAAACTGGCATAGAGACTGGATTTTAAATCTGAATCACAGAACTTAAATGGAAACATGTTTCCTACTAAAAAAAGGTTGCTGCTTTACTTTAGGAAATGTGTTAATTTGATTATGGGGTAAATTTATGCATTTCTAGCACAGTTTTGTGCTATTCTGTGCTCCTTATTACACCTGTCTCGTCAAGGCACACCTCAGTTCTTATGCTCTGCTTAGAACAAGTATAGCTTAAGTGAAAACGTGTTTTTACTGCAGGTTTATTCCTGAAGATCATCTGTGTGAGTGCCAGTGTTTCAGCTCAAAGCAGAGAGCAGGGTAACAGCAGGGGTTGTTTCAGTTTTTGGAGATGCTGAGGCCTGAAAGAATGAACTGAGATGTAGTGTTTCCCACAGAGATCCCCTTTTCTCAGCCGTCCCAGTACCCGTGCACGCAGACACAACTCTTGGCTTAGCCATTGAGTCCCCAGGACCTCCTCCATCTGAGGCTACTTGCTGGTCCTTGGGTACCCACATGGACCTGTCTGCCTGGTGGTGCTCCAGAAACAGAAACGTGACCAAGTCCGAAGACACAAGAAGTGTAGTTCTTGATGTAATGTTTCCTGCATTTTTTTTCAGTGGAGCTGTTCCTTAACATCTGCCTGATACTGCAATAAACGGTAATAAACCACGAATCCTACAGTCCCAACAGTAGTGATGCGAGAAGCAAGTGTTACCCCATATCTTCTAGCAACCGTATGCTGAAATCTCTTCTGTGCGAGGAGCTGTTAGGTATGGAGTTATGCTGTTTCACACTCTGGATGCAGGATCTCTGCCACACGGATGAAATGTGAATCAGGATATCCAGAGAGTGCTGTCAACAAGCAAGAGTTTTGTGTGTCCGGCCTACCATGGGTGGCACCTATTCTGGGGGAGTCCTGGGGGTTATTATTTCATTTGGCTTACAGTGTGTTGGGCAGGTATTGTTTCTGGATGGACATCTGAGTTACCCATCATCTTGTGTTGAAACTTATCAGTGTGATCGTTGTACTGCTGTAAGCTTGGTTTTAACTCCTGTGTGCAATCCAGGTCAAAAAGGTACCTGAATTTGAATGTGTATTTGTATTGCAAGTTAGCTTCTCTTGTAACTTTCAGACCATTTCAGTGTTGCCTGTTGTTTTCACTAGTTTTCTTTCTTTCAGTAAGTACTGGAAAGTACAATACTGTTGTTTGTATTTGTTCTAAAAAAAAACAAATAGTTGGAGCTGAAACAAACTGAAGAGTGGTGATGCTTTCCAGAGCTGGGAAAATCCTATTTTCCCAGCCATAGTAAATATTCCCATTTAATTGTAACTGATATAGTTGGTACTTGAAGTTTTTTCTCCTTTCATTTATCATGTTCCTTTATAGTGATCGTGTTCACTAAATTTATGTATTATTTACACTGCATCTTTCACGTTACCTTCAGTGGGTATGTTAAAGAACAAATCTCAGAGTGGTGGTTTTTGTCCTGAATTCTTGGGAGTGCCACATCAGTGTGTCTCTGACATAAATGGAGCTAATCTTGCTTTATTTTAGAGCAGAGAAGGATGGGGTGATAGGCTCTGGTCTCGCAGGCTGTATAATTTGTGATAGGTTGTCCTGTTCTTAAAACAGGAAGTGTGCAAGAAGAATACTTCCCTAATTGTATGTACACCCACACACGTGCAGTAATTTAATAATTAAACTTGCCTGAACATGGTGATACCAAGAGCAGCAATTGGGGGTGGTTTACACTTTTTTTGTACATTTGCCTAGTTATTTTCTTTAGTTGAACCCTGGGCTAGAAACTCAGAGATAAAACAGGGCGTAGCCAGCAGCATTTGCTTTAGTGCCTCCTGTCAGCCTTCTAAATTACTGTTTAGCTGGCATTTGAGCCAGTGCATGGTGCAGTAGTGAACGTGAATGCAGGAAACACTTGGGAGAAGGGGAGAAGAAGATGAAAAAAAGCACAAGGAAACTTGGGCTTCTGTCCCAGCTGTGGTAGGACAGGGATTCAATCTTCTCTGTTAATCACCTGGGTGGCATACTTCTCAGAGAGTAGATGTGTTGTTATTTGGGATTGCTCTTGGGATCTGTGGTGATTGCTGCCTCAAAAATGATGATGGCTTCTTCCTACCTGATGGCAGATACTGCGTGCGCTACAGCTGGGTTTAATCAAATGATTTGGGATTGGATCAAAACCATAATATATGGGATGTGTGGATGGCAGAAGATGTGATTGAAATGGGATAAAGAATAGCAATTGCAAGGTAGCAATCCTGTTTCCTAACCACTTATTTATGTAGCAACCAGAATGACGACGGCATCCTAAAGGGCAGTTGGAGTAAGCTTGTCCTGGCTTGCTGCCAGTTTAGAAATAAATTACTGGTGCTAACCTGCATGTGAACATAAGCAGCATTCTCAGAAATGCTAAAGACTCTTCAAAATTCTAACCAATAAATTAAAATATTAAATATAATAAAGACATGTAGCAGAATTGCTAACTATTATAGTGGGAAAAAAAAAAAATCTCCATTGTGAAAAAATCTCCATAATGGAAAAAAAAAAGAAAAGGAACCATTTTCTGTATGTTGCAGGATGTATAGGTCTGACAGGATGTAAGAGGGAGAGGAAAAGAGGTGCAGAACTTGGGCATGGACACATTCAGCAGTGTAACAGGTAACTCTTGTTCATATTGTGGTGTGAGGCAGGTCCTGTTAACTAAGCCATGGTCTAGATGAACAGATGAAAAGCATGTTTCTGATTCAAGTGCTTCCCACCTAGAAGACTTTACTAAAGTGAGGAGTGGGCTTGGGTAGGGTAGAAACCTCAGTTGCTAATTACCTTTTAAGATCAAGCCATGAATGATCTTTTTAGGAGGATGTTCTCTAGTAAATGTTCTTCAGTTAGATGCAATTAACCTGAATGTACATCCTAAGTTTTATGTATGGTTCTCCAAATTATCTGCAAAAAATTTATCTTGCAGCCTTCCTGGTATGTTGGCAGGGAGTATTTTAAATACTTTTTTTTCAGCTGCACAATATCAGTGGATAATCAAGTGCCAATTCCCAAATTGTGAGGGATTTGTTAATGAAGACAAAAGACCCAGTGTCAGAGCGTCTGTCAGGTATCGAGTGTATGGCTTTATACCATGTATTTTGGTGGCTTTCCTGCTCTAAACTCACAGAGCCTGTTTTCTCTCTTCAGAGGTCTTCTGAGTTTTTTACTATAATTACTTTGCACCAGCCTCTGACATCTTAAGGGTTATATGAATGTGTGAGTCTTATGAAATCTTATTTTGAGAGAATGAGACTGTTCAGGTGTGCAGGTTGTGTCTATATGTTTTCACTGATTTATTAGAGGTGATGTGAATTCCTCCACTGCTACAACCACTGTAACTATCCATCAGTTTGGATGTGTGTTTGACAGTACAACCTCTCCTGTGATACAGGGTCCCCAGCACCTACCATCCCTTAGGGAAAAGTGCCAGAACTTAAATACCGTGTAGCAGTTCTCTCTGAACCCTCCTGTCTGGCAGAGAGCCCTGCTTTATGAGATTTGAGGTCATGGCACGAGGTGTGACAGAAAACCACCTGAAAGGTTTGTGGGTTCATTATGAAACTGACCACAGAACCTCCCTACTAAAATTTTGGAGTTATATCAGCAAATAAGTGTCTGTAATGGAGTTGCTGTGACTGGGTCGCAAGACAGATGGAGACCTTGCTTCTGAATCACCGTATGTACTACATACAAGTCCACAAGTAGAAATGGGAAGCTATGATGTTTTCTTTTTTCCTGGTCAGATTTTGTGTGGGAGGTACTGAAATTATGGTGTGCGAAACACGCTGCATAAACTAGTTCTGTAGGAGGAAGCTCAGCCACCTTGACAACTCCCACTTTAAAACTGTGCAAGCTTTACAGACCAATTTTTAATTAAATCAGCAATCAGTTCTTACTTAGAGGTGAACTGAGCCGTGCCAGGCAGAGGAAGGCTGTAGCTCAGACTGGAGTCCTTCAACTGCTGCCCTTCGGTGACCGTCAGCTGTGCTTTCGCTGTTAGCTGTCTGCTGCAGCCACACAGACCCCAACGAGTAATCAATTATTCTGCTTCAGAGTAAACTGCTTGTTATCGTGGTCGGGAAAGGACCCATCCTAACCCTCCCTCGCTGGTCATTTTTCCATGTTGTGTAAGTAATGATTTTTGTTCCCCTTCTTTCTGTAGCATTGAGTACTTGCTGGCAACAGCTGTGGGCACCTTGCTGCGAGAAGCCAGATGCTTGTTTTGCAGGGAAGGAAGTTTTCCTCTTTTTGTACCTGTTGAGAGACTGGTCCTGTGGGTCTCACAGTAAAGCTGTCTGTACGTGGCTGGAAGCGGCGTACTACAGAGTACAAAACTGTTTAGGGAAACATGAAATCCAGTCTGAGAGCTAGTGCCGGATGATGGTTGATCTGACCACAAAACCAGACTGTAAAGAATAATTAAATGCTGCGCTTCTGCATATAAACTGCTTACCATGGGGGCTAATTAGGAAACCACTGAAACTCTCCTTCCAGATCAGCTGGTGAGTGTAAGTTTTGTTTGCCGTGTTGAGTGGCTTCTGGAGCACAATATGGATTAAGCAGTATGCAGTGGCAGAGAAAAGGCTTTGAAATCTTCAGTAGTTTATTTTGCTGGAGAGATAAAGTAGCACCATAAACTAGAAGCTTCTTGGGAGTGTAGGGGGAAGAGGGCAGTTCCTTCGGTGTCTGCTGCAACTTACTGCTGGTGCGTGGCTGCCCTGGAGTTGGTGCTTTATCCTCTTGTCTGGTGGTTCTTGCAGATCTATGCAGTTAGTATAGTCCGGGCTACTTAGGCTCTGCTAAACTGCACTGAAGGACGTTTTCAGCTTATGTTTTCTCTGTTGCAATGAGCAATCCTTGTTACAGCAACAGCTGTATCATCGTGAATTGGAGAGGACTAAGGCTGCCCTCAGAGGAGGTAGTTATTATACTCAGGTTTCTTTCCAATAGTAAGTGTTCGATAGATTGTGTCTCTGACTTCACTTATTCACTCACATTATCGCTCTGGTCTCCCGGATGGCAAAGAAAGCACTGTTTTTGTTTTTAAACAAGTGAATCCTGCAAATTACAGACTTAGGGCACTGGAGTGTGGATGACTACCTCGTCCCAGGTATTCTGTTCCTACTCTGGTTTATGGGGATGCGTATATTTAGCTGATTCTGTGTTTTACCCTCTGTGCATAATAGTAGGTCATTTTGACCAAATGATACGGTTGAACACGGTAAAATTGCAGGGTGGTGATCAGAACAGTCCTCTGCAGAAAAAATTTCTTCAGCCTTCAAGTCAGTTTAGTCCTGCGAGTTAAGACCAAGATACAAATCAACACTGTGGATAATGCATTTTGCTGAATTTTGAAAGCAGGGATCACACAACCAGACATCCGTGACCCTACTACCAACTGCAAAGGCTGTGCTTCGTGATTACGTGCTTTTGTAGCACAGCAGGACTTGCCATGTTGCAAAGTACCAGACCACCAGACCCTTGGCTTGCAAAATCATCTCTCTTAGATCTGTGAAATCTTTTGTATTCTTCAAAAGACACGAGTAGGAATACCTCGACGCTAAGTCTTTTCGGTCTGAGTTTGAAAATGTCCATAATTAACTGTAGTTGCTGCCACTCTCACTACCCCACCATACATCGGGTGCTTTGATCCAAGCCACAGGAAACAAAGATTTCTGATCTTTCTTACTTAGCTCTTCTGATAGTTATGCAGAGCTGTGCATTAAAGTCAGTGGATTGGTCCCTACAGCTGCTGAATGTGCGCTTCAGGACAAGATTTTAGACTTATGGCATAAATAATTTAAATATTTGCAATTAAGGTATCATTTTTGTATTTGTTTGTGAAGAACTGTGTGTTTTGCCTGGGCTCACGCTGCTTTATAAAGACAAATAACTCCCCCCTCCCCGTGGTTAATAGTGAAGCTACTTTTGCTTCTTCTTACTGCAGTTCTTAGTGCCCACAGCAGGCCCACTCAGTTTTGGGTTCGTGGAGGTCCAGCTGAGGGGCTGCATGGGGTCAGGCTTCACCTCAGTCACTAATTCCCACGTGGTTTTGGGCAAATTTTGGCTCAGCATCATGGTGTTAAGGGTAATTGCTTTTCATGCAAGATCGCTATGCTGTCTTGAGAGTTATCAGTGTCTTTAACAAAGTGTGCAGCACGCTGGCTGATGCTGCTGGCAGATGTGTGCTGTGGAAGACATCTCTGAAATCCCGAGCTGCGTGGGGCTGCTGCTGAGGCTCCCTGTCACCAACCTGCCTCTCCCCTGTCCACCCTGAGCCCGTCAACTCGAGCTTCGCTAGGAAGAAGCCAGACTAAGGCTAAAGAGTCTGAATGGATGTCAAACAGATGTTGCATCTGTTTTTCAGCATATATGGTTACAGGAAGCCCTGTTTTGTCAGCAGAGCCTTAGTTATTTGTGTTGGCCGGTGTAGTGTACGTAACATGACTTTGCATTTGTATCTCTGTTTCTCTGCATGAAAATGAGTGGTTTCAATTGAAATGACACTGTGAGATGGAATGTATGATTTAGACTTTTTTTTTTTTCTTGAACATATATGTGGTTTCCAGAAACTAAGTCTTGGACCAAAAATAACGAGCTTGGCCAGTGGAGGCAGAGTAGGGAGCTTGAAGTCTCAGGGGATAAACTGCTTACTGCTAGCAGATAAGCTGCTGTCCTGCCATGTACAGAAGGACTTCTGCTTAACCTGTACATGAACGACAAGAGTGAGGCCCTGAGTTCAGATGTCAGACCGCTGGAACATTTTTGCATGTGCGTGTTTTGCTGTTCCCTATCACTCACGTGACCGGACATGCACATTTTTTAAGTAGACTTCAGTGGATTCACATTAAAGCTCAGGTTTTAGGCTTTTGTGTTTGGGAATTGCGTGGATGGCCTTAGAGTGTAGGGGTGAGCAGGAACTCATATTTTAGCTCTGTATACCTGGTTGTGCCAGTGCTTTGAAAAGCCAGAATGTAGATTAAGGAGCAAGTTAAGCTGAACAGGACAAAGAGATTTATGAAGTTAAACCATAGTTTAATGAGTTCTTATTCTCCTCTCAAGGGAGAGCGTTCAGAGAGTAAAAGTAAAATTTTACCTCTATTTAGACGGTGTCAGAGCTCCTACTGACTGCAGCATAGTTGAAACTGGTTGGAGTCAGAAATGAAGCAAACTGGAGGAGACAGATGTGTATTATCATAAAGAATCACCAAATAGTTCAATTTGTATCTCTTCTCTCAACGCTGCTATATTTTTCTTACATCTTTCACCAGTCCTGTCAATATTTCTAAAGGAATGAAGGATTATAACAGTTCCCTGTCGCAGCAAATTCTGCAATAACATGCTACAGAGGTGTAAGAACAGCACCCTGTTGTGGTAAGGACTCCATCCACAGAAACCAAAAGGTTTTGGCATAAGCAGGGTTAGTGAGCTGGTTCTGTTGCTGCTCCTACCACGGTAAGTCAGCCCAACCACGCAATCCACTGGTGAGGTAAGTGTTTACAAGAGCAGTGGGTATAGGACCAGCTGGTCAAACCACGCACTTGCATGTGTACAGGCTTAGTTTTGTTTAGTGGTGGAAGGAGGTAGCAGGTCACAAGCACTTGGTAACTGAAAGCAGAGGCTGTTTGTGTACTTACAGAGCATGTGGTTTCGTGGCAGTGCTTGTAAGCACGCTAGCCACAGCTCAGACCAGTTGAAGCCTGTGAACCAAGAAGAGAACTGGAAGAACCTGGATGTGTATCCAAAAAACAGCATTGGAAGGGACTGTCAGAACTGAATTCTTCCCTGTGTGATCTGTCAGCCTGTCAAAATTCAACCTCAGTAGTTGCCTGAGCTAAAGGGAGTTCCCTACCTGCTTTAAGGGCTGGGGACGTCTGAGATGGCAGTGGTAAACGCTGTGATTCACTGAAGTGGCTGTGGCTAAAAAGGTACTCCCTCTTGTCCCATCTGTCCCAGCCTCTGCCCTCCACAGACCTTGCTTCGTGCTGTCCTCTTCTCTGTGCTATATAGCCAAACAGAGGATCAAATAAATTGACTGGGATGAAAAATCAGTGGTCTCTTCAATGAGCGTGGTTTAGTTCTTGGTCTCACGTAGGTCCTGCAAGGGAATGTAAGCATCAGGGCCAGGTATCATAGAAGGCATGGTAAGGAGTAACGTGAGAGAGAGTGTTGAGGTAGGACAGAACTTTTCAGAAAGAAATTACAGTAATACCCATGCATGAATATCAGTTTGTAGAAGCTCAAGACCTTGAGTTCCTGAATGACAGGAACAGTGTAATCTTCAGTGTAATTTAAACCATGAACATTTTGCAGTTTCTGTACTGTAATTCTGAGAGAGAACTTTTCAAATTCACCTTAAATTGTACCTCTTTAGATCTTCAGATGGGATGTAAGTCCTTTTATACTCGTAAAAGACTGATACTGGTTGAGAAGTGAGTGCCCTGTTAAAACAGAAAAATATTTCCTCATAGTGAAAAGCCTACTTCATTTGTGCAATGAAGTTTACACCTAAGATGTATGTCTGCTCACCCCTGTGTGAGCCATTGCTACTCAGCCACAACAGAGGGACTGACCCTGTTCTGTATTGTTTTTAAATTTAATCCCTGTGAAAATCTCTATAGCTTCTTGGAAGCATAAAGCATGATTCTGTTCCCGTTATCAAATGTTGCCACAGTACTAGTTTAGGTTAGATTTTCAGGCAGAAGCTGATCCAATGAAATTCCTGTTTGTCAAATGTTACAGGAGTATGTGCATTTTTGAAGGACACAGCATTTATAGACAGGTATCCATTGTATTTTGCTTTCCCTTCTGATATTATAGCTTAGAAATGAGGTAGAGGAGGGACAGGAAATAAGTTACTGCTCTAAACAAGGTAAGAATCAGGTCAAAACTCATTTATATTCATTTCATTGAACCTGGACACCTCAGTTATTAAAATACTCTTTATATTGTTTTCTGTGATCTTTTACAGTTGTAGTTTTTAGTAGTACCAGGAAAGTACTTGCCTCTTTTGTCTCCCCATGCACAAAGGCTAGCTATTGCATGTCAAATGGATGTTGCTATATCTGGGAAATGTTTCTGACTTTAGGAAGACTTTTCACAGAAGATTTTTCACAGAGCAGTTTGGGCTGGAAGAGACCTTAAAGATCATTTTGTTCAACCCCCCTGCCAAGGGCAGGGACACCTCCCACCAGACCAGTTTGCTCAAGGCCCCATCCAGTCTGGTCTTGAACACCTCCAGGGATGGGGCATCCACAGCTTGCTTATCTGGGCAACCAGAGCCAGCGCCTCACCACCCCCACAGTAAAGAATTTCTTCCTTACATCTAATCTAATTCTCCCCTCTTTCAGTATAAAGCCATCACTCCTTGTCTTATCACTACTTGCCCTTGTAAGAAGTCTCTCCCCATCTTTCCTGTAGGCCCCCTTCAGGTACTGGAAGGCTGCAATGACATCTCTCTTCTGTTCTCTAGACTACACAACCCCGACTCCCTCAGCCTGTCTTCATAGCAGAGGTGTGCCAGCCCTTTGATTTCTTTGACTTCGCAGTCTGCACTTTCCACCCGAGAACCCTGAAGCCTCAGTGTTGTTCTTACAGTTATCATATAAGGATTAATGCAAGGTAATCCTGGTACCTTTAGAGAGAAGAGAAGAAACCACAGGAATCCTTTTGTGAGAAGGACATTAAGCCAAACTGCAACTTCTTCTAAAGCTGCTGGAACCTCTGTTATCATAAGCAAATTATTGTCCTCAAGCATCAGTTAACTTCTTTCACTGCATGCTACCATTTTCTGTTGTTATTTTGTGTATTAATTAAAATGCTCTATGTCTCCAGGTAAATAACACAAACCATGGACAAAAGCTGCAGCAGGACATTTTTTTCTTTAATAATGTTGGCTCTTCCTGAAAGCTTTTGCTGTAGAAACCATGGAGAAGCTATGCAAGTGAGCACCTGGGAAACAAAGTCATTGTTTATGCTTTTCTGTTTACTTCTGAGACTTACAATACTTTGGAGTTCAAAAATGAAGTTTGCAAGACTCTTGAGAATAGGATAATATGTAGAAAAAGGATACAATAAGCTTCAGAATCTGGTTCCCATGTATGTGCTTTTTAAGAATCATTTTTGCAGTAACCTGAATTTGCCTTGATCCTTTTTCCTTTCTCTTTTGACTCTGCCAAAACCCTAACGCAAATCTGTTACAGGTTGGTAAGGTGTTTTGTGTGTGTGTGTGTGTGTGTGTTTCTTTTTGTTAATGAGGAAACTCTTTTCATTGCATGAAGTTTTCATCATGAAGTTGCACAGCATGATCGTGCTACATTTTTTCCTTGTGATTACAGATAAAACTTATCTGAATTGCACAAATTTAAGTATGTAAATAAGATATGGGGGATATTATTGTTTCTACTCACTTGGATGCTTTTTGATGTGTAAATAGGAAAGGTGTTTTCAGACTTGAAGACAGGCCTTTGCTCACTCAATTCTTCATACTTAAGTGTGTTAGAGAACCTGTTCATTATCTATTATAATACTGGCTCTCAAACAGGAGCCTGGATGTAGAGAAAGTGTACACTCAAAAAGGAGCATTGGTATATACATGCGCCTACATCTAAAATATTTGTTGCCCATGATGTCTAATGTAGCTGTAGTGAAATGCGTAGTGAAATATGAAGTCAAACATGAGAAGTCTACAAAATGTTTGTGCTCAATGGGATTTTGATTTAATCTGTGCTTTTCTACAGGCTTCAGCTGTCTTTGAACCAGGCAGTGCAAGTACCCAGAATGAAGGCTTACATTTTGGAAAGAAAAAATGTAAAAATAAGTGGATGAAAAGTTGATTTTCAGACTGTCTTGCTGGATAGACAGCTTACTGTGTCACTGTTGCTGGAGAGATCATATCTTTCCACTTCCTTGATGAATAAAACGTGAATTGTACCAGCTACATTCCCAGCAGCCCTCTAAGACCTGTGTAGTGCTCACTAGAGTGCTGTGAGGAAAGGCGTGTGTTTGTACACAGTGTGTCACTTAATGTTGTTATTACCTATGATTTAATAGAAAGTATATGAAGAAATGATGTAGTAGGTTTTTAACTCATTAGTGACTCAGACAGGACAGTGATCAAGCTTTACTTTTTTTTTCTCTGTGTGTGGTATTTGTGTAGGTAGGACTGGTTTATTATTTCCGTGTGCTGACTTACTATACCTGCTGTTTATGCTGAGTTGCCCTGAGCGTGGCCTAAATTTCCATATGTGCATGTTTCTACATAAAGCTGGGGACAACAGTGATTACTGTGGTGCTGATACCACACGTGAAGATTTTGTGGGTCTAATTCTTTATTCTGAGACCATCTCCAAATCTGGGGCAACCATTCTCAGGCACAGCTTTGCCAACAAAGGAATTCACCAAACTACATCATTCATGCCATGGAACAGGCACTCAAGAAAAGCTGCAGGTGACTATCACACCTCTTCACAAATACACTACTCTGAGAGGAAAGAGGAGAAGCTGAAGTGTTAGAAGGAGTTATCTACTTGCAGTGCCCATACCAGGACAGCCAAAAATGTATAGTTCAGAAGTGCATCCAGAACACGGTCTCTATATGTATAGTTAGAATCTGTCATAGGGGATCAGAAGCCATTTTCTACGGCCTTTGACACTAGTACAGATCAGAAGTTCTGCTGGCATTACTGTGGTGTGAGAGAAGAGTTGAACATGAAACAGTGCCAAATGCATTAGGAATAGTCATGTTTAATTTTATGTGGAAGGAGGATGCTACTCTACCATAGATTTCAAGGAGCATTTAGTCATGAAGTATCCCTTTCAAGACCAGATAATGGAACTGGGAGTATTTCTCATTCTCTGCGGATTAAAATTGTCATGGAAGTGAGAATGATGGCAGGCAAGCCAAGTTACATTCCTGGTACTTTAAAAATCACGATATTTTGCTCATTGCTTGTTGTTAAGGTTATCTGATGAGTTTCTTTTGATAATGCTGCATGAGTTTGAAGCAATAGCTTTGCTTTATACGTCTAACACTACAAAGCTGTAATTGACAGTATGTGATCCATGATGGAATGACAAACCTCTCATTGCGTGTTCTTGATTCAAACACAGTGCTGCAAGGTGTTGGAAGTCTAATGGTGCATGAGTTTCTGCAAAGGTTTAGTGATTCAGTCCAAAGCAGAGGAGTGGCCATCCTGCTATTAAGCACCAGCACTTTATTGCCTAAGCAGTAACGATGCTTTTAGAGCCTTGACTGTGGCTGGAGCTTTCCCATTAGTTGAAGTCTTTGAAGAGCCTAAACCTAAAGTGAATCTCCACTGAAAATCAGGTACTCTGCTGAGCCACAAGCTGAAGCTTAGACTGTTCTTTTGTCCCTTGTAAGTGAAATGAAAGCTTCTTTCTTCCATTGAAGTATTGGCAATGCTGTTTGTAACTGTTTAGAAATGCCTGACTGAGCTGGTTGCTTAAGTGGGGGCAGTAAGGGCATTGTATAACCTGCAAGATTGACGTCTGTTTCAGCAGTGAGGGGGTGTCTCAAAATTCTTTATTTCTTCATTCATTTCTGCTAGTTTTTGAATGAAGAACAGGGCTAAATAGACAGCAAATACCCTCGGGAAGCAAGATGCACAAAATTATTTCAGAGGGCTGATTTGCTGTGGTATTTTTGTCAAATTCAGACCATACTTTTTTCTGTCTTGTATGTGAAAGTATATGAGAAAGCCAGTAACATGTCCCTAGTTTTGCACAGCCTTCTGTGACATTTTAAGAGAGAGAGAAAAGACTCAAGCTTTGGTACACAAAGAGTCAAGATAACGAGTTGTTTGGTGAATGTTTTGGTCGCTTCATCTCTTGATTTGTGTATGTCCTGGTTTCAGTTAGGACAGAGTGAATTTTCCTCCTAGGAGCTGGTAGGGTGCTATGTTTTGGCTCAGGATGAGAAGAGTGCTGATAACATGCTGTTTTAATTGTTGCAGAGCAGTGCTTACACCAAGCCAAGGACGTTTCAGCTTCTCACTCTGTCCTGCCAGTGGGCAGGCAGGCTGGGGGTGCAGCAGGAGCTGGGAGGGGACAGACACAGTACAGCTGACCCAAACTGGCCAAAGGGGTATTCCATACCATATGGGGTCATACTAAACAATATATAGGGGTGGCTAGCCGGGGGGGGGGGGGGGGGGCGGCAGACTGCTTGGAGTTAGGCTGGGCATCGGTCAGCAGGTGGTGAGCAATTGCACTGTGCATCACTTGTTTTGTACGCATTAGTAGTAGTAGTACTATTATCATCATTATTTTTATTATTATTGTTGTTGTTATTATTTTCCTGTCTTAAGAAACTGTCTTTATCTCAACTCACAGGCTTCACTCTCCCGTTTCTCTCCCCCATCCCAGAGAGGGAGGAGGGAGGGTGAGCGAACGGCTGTGTGGTGTTTAGCTGCCGGCCGGGTTAAACCACAACAGTCTGTTAATTGTTTTTCTGCAAACTTACTGAACGCATGCTGAGTGAACATATTTAATATGATTGTGTTTGTATATTCAGTAGAAAATAGCTTATAAAATATGGTGCCTTCTGTTTTTCTTGGAAAAGGTTTAACAGCAGTGAGTACTGAGATTCAAAATATATCTTTTGAAGACAAGTTTTATTTGGTGCTCAGCTTTCTGTTAAAAACTCCTGTCACATTATGGTGAATGTTTACAGGTGAGGAAGGGAATCCAAGTGGCCACATTAGAGTGCCAGACTAGAAAGATTAGTTACCTGAGCTGTAAAGCTCCACTGCTAGCATCCTCGTTATTGCAGACTGGGACTTTGGCTTGATGCCATCTCAAAGTGTGCTGCTCACCAGCTCGGTCTGAGCAGCAGTACTCACCAGTCCTTTTAAAGGGCATTAAATAAACAGACACAGAGCTTCTAAGAATCGGAGAGATGGAAGTTTCAGGTCTTAGCAACAAACAACAAACTGTAGGGCAAAAGTTGTCTCTTTAAAGTGCCCTCATCTCCTGCCAATGACACTTAACTAAATTGCTACAAGGTTAGCTTTATTTCAGGTCTTTCCCTGACCTTCATCAGGTTTCAGCACCTCTGCGCTGTGCTTGAACGCTCTGTCAGGGACCGTGTCAGATCTGACAGTGGTCTGCATGGAGTTCATCCCTGAACGTCTAACATTTTGCTGGCACTGAAAGTATGGCTGTTTATGAATTCATGATTGAAGTATCTCTGCATGGCAGTGTAAAGATGTGCCATCAGTAAAAGGAGAAGCAAACACATCTCTGCTGGATTCATTTAGCTGCATCCTGCTGCTAAATTGAGTGGATGCTAATCTTCCAGCCATTTGGGAGAGTATTTTTCATGGTGCTTTTGTTCTACTGCATGGAGATGGGGTCTAGCACATCAGATTTCTCTTTCCTTAGGTATGTGCAACTTTCTTGTGGTGCTTAAGAAAAAAGAAGTACCTTTATCGAGTTCTTTCTTGCCCCTCAGCAAAGCTTTGGGCAACTGTCTTCAAAATAATTCAGTGCTTTCAACACACAACCTAGCAGAGTTTTCACGGATGTGATTTCTTTTAGGGAAAACAGTGGAGCACGCATAATCCCTTGGAGAGTATTCATTATGCACTGATAGGGTATGATTTTTGTAGAACTGTGCAAATGTAAAACATTGTGTTATTTAACTTAAATAATGCACAGCATGAAATGTTTGCTCTCTGAGTCTTTAATTGTAAATCCTTTGATACTAAAACAAAATTCTTGTTGAGCTAGCTCCTATCTATGCTATCACCTACTAATTGTCTGCATTTACTGATGTTAATACTCTTACACATCTGAGTATGTGTAAGAAACGAGGATCTAAAGCAGTAATTTACTTTTTTTTCAGTCAGGCTGGCTGTTAAAAGAGTTAGGGTATTCTGAGTTCGAAGGGACCAACAAGGACCACAGAGTCCCAACTCCTGGCTCCACACAGCACCACCCAAAAACCAGTCCCTATGTCTGACAGCACTGTCCAAACACTTCTTGCACTCTGGCACCTCAGTGTCGTGACCACTGCCCTGAGGAGCCTGTCCCAGTGCCAGACCACCCTCTGAGTGCAGACCCTTTCCCTAACCCCCAGCCTGACCCTCCCCTGTCCCAGCTCCATGCCGTTCCCTCAGGTCCTGTCGCTGTCCCCAGAGAGCAGAGCTCAGCGCCTGCCCCTCCGCTCCCCTCCTGAGGGAGCTGCAGGCCGCCATGAGGCCTCCCCTCAGCCTGCTCTGCTCTGGGCTGAGCAAACCAAGGGACCTCAGCTGCTCCTCATACACCTTGACCTCTAGACCCTTAACCTAGCCCTTCTAGCCTTTCTTTGGTCACTCTCTAACACTTTTATGTCTTTCCTATATTGTATTGCCCCAAACCACACACAATGCTTGAGGTGACGCCACACTAGCACAGAGCAGAGCAGGACAATCCCTTCCCTTGACCTGCTGGCACTGTTGTGCATCGAGTCATGGATCCACTATGCCAAGTATTCCCCTGTGGAGAAGATGAATAGAGCTATAAAGAAAGTGACAGCTTCACCATTGCTTTTTAATCATTTTACGCAGTTCAGTGGAAAATTAACACCGCTGCTGAATTCCTGAGGGTGGGTCAAGAATGATAACAACCTCTGTACCGGTCTGTGGAATGTAGTAATTATTTCTGTGCAATACCGTAGGTAGGCTCCACTCTAACTACATCCTGTGAGGTCTGCAGAACAAATAGCCAATTAATTAAAAATACAGAACAAATATGGAGAAATCTTGCTCGTGGATTGTTTTTTTTTTTTTTTTTTCCTACGGGGAAGAGGACTGAATCTATGGTGAATGCTGAGAGATACCATCTGTCGCTTTAGGAACAGTTGGATAAGACTTCTAAATAGTCACGTGGTATTTCGTCTGCTAATTTTATACATATATTAGGTATGGTGTTCAATCACTGTAAAATACAGCAAAATGTAAGGGTTGGTTTAAAAATGGTATAAAGATGGTAAGATTATGCAAGATACTTTTAATTCCCATCTTTATGATAACTTAATAGCGTTTGTGTGTGTAGATATTTTAAAAAGACAGAGATGTTAATTCCTTAATACTTTGAATAAAATGAAGCTTCTCATTTAATTTAGGTTAGGGATTGGCTAGTTTTTAAGGCTGGCTTGTTTTGGATTCTAAATTTGCTTTTCAGCTCATAATTACTACAGTAACAAACGGATGGGTCCGTTTGAGCTTACCATTAACATATATTGTTTCCATATCCTTAGGGACATGAAGCCTTTCGGGAAGGCTTTCAAGTGGAAGAGCTAGTAGACGGCTTTGAAGCTGGTACAAACTTCAGTGACGAAAAGAACCTGGAAGACCTGTAACAGGGAGCAACCGTTTTCAGTTACTTGCATTAAATCTCAACAGTGCTTTTCTGCCATCTGCTGCAGAGCAGGAGATTACCAGACATGTCCATAGCACTCAAACAAGTCTTCAATAAGGATAAGACTTTCCGTCCAAAACGCAAGTTTGAACCTGGAACCCAGAGGTTTGAGCTTCATAAACGAGCACAAGCCTCTCTGAACTCAGGTGTGGACTTGAAAGCAGCTGTGCAGTTGCCCAGCGGAGAAGACCAAAATGACTGGGTAGCTGTCCACGTTGTTGACTTCTTCAACAGGATCAACCTCATTTATGGAACTATCTGTGAGTTCTGCACAGAGAGGACCTGCCCCGTGATGTCTGGAGGCCCTAAGTACGAGTACCGGTGGCAGGATGACATGAAGTACAAGAAGCCTACAGCATTGCCAGCACCCCAGTATATGAATCTTCTCATGGACTGGATCGAGGTGCAAATCAACAATGAGGATATATTTCCTACAAGTGTGGGTAAGTGCAAGGAAGAACAGTAAACTGTGTTTCACTCTGTGTACTTAGCACACTCCCTTCCTGACCTCACTTCTAGGGACTGCAGAATCCAAGCCTTTAAAAGAGCAAGTGTGAGCAGGAGAGTTTTGCAAGAATAGTCTGAAATGGATGAAGTGTTAATTATGGCTGCTACATATGGGGAACAGGGGGGTTTGTAGCCTAAAAGGTTTTTGTTTGAGCCTGTTGTCCCTAGTAAGCTTCTGCTTCTCAGGTCAATTGTTAAAGGTGGACTATATTTCATTATTACTGTATTGAAAGCTAATCAAGTTTGAATTGCTTTGTGCTTTGTCTGTCCACTTAAGCAGATGCAGCGTGGATGGAAAGCAAAGCCTAATTAGAGTGGTACCTTCCCTTGGAAGCGTGTACAGCGCTGTGCAGCACAAGGTAGTGGAGAGTCAGGAATAGGGAGAACTCTGCTCTCCCACCCTCTTGTGACTTCACACCCAAAAAAGCTGATTTAGGAAGTGAGTTATTCTCCAAATCACTGTTTCTAAGAACAGTAATTTTCTATAAACCATAGCAAAGCCTACCAACTGTATCAGCAGACAGCCTGGAGAAGGGAGCTGTTAAGATCAGCACAGCTTTCCTTTTAATACTATAGTTAGTTTTTCTGAAGAGTAGGCAAGTAGGTTCAAGTCTCTTTGCCTGAATAGTTTGCTCTGGATGAGGAGGACTTTGCAGAAGGGTGCATTGTGTAGTGTAGAGAGCCTAAATCTTTAATGTGACTGCAGGTAATGAGAAAGGATGCTGTGCCTTAGCAATGTCAGTGTAATTAGGTAAACTTTAGCAGTTTTATTTTATGAGCCCTGATATACTTTTTGCAAGTGCAAAAACTGGGAGCTATTTGTCAGAATTGTGAGCTGGTATGTAAATACTTGGATCAGTAACAAACAATAATAATTATATGTTAAAATTAGTTCAGCAGAATATTTTACAGTTTATGTGGTTACAGCCTCTGGCTAATTGTTAGGAGATGATACATCAAGAGGTTGCATGTATTGGTAATCTTTCTTAACCTTTGAAATGCCTTATTCTTGGCCCTGGCTGCTGCTTGCTTGGCCAGACTTGTGGTTTGCTTCCCATACCTTATCCCTTCTCTTTTCTAAACTAGTAGGTAGAAGGAAGGATGTAGCTATGCCTGATTAGCTATATTTTGCCAATTTAGCAAGAAGCGAGATTTCACAGGAAGCAGCACCATATTATTTTGTATAGTGAAAAATGAGTTTGATTTCTTAAAGCATTTGTTATTTTTGTGTCTTTGGTATGAAGGAATTTTGGAATTGAAGGTGGGGCTGCAGGTCAGGGTGCAGTGAAATTAAGTGTTTTTGCTTCCATTGGTCTTTTTGCATGCTTTTGTCATACCAAGTTTTGGTCTTGGAGTATTCCATGGTCATTCTATGCTATTGCTGATTGTAGATGCAGAAAATATCTCTGGCTTGAACATGGGCATGGTAAGCAAGTAACACACAGGCATATTGAAACAACAACAACAAAAAAATACAGCGCACAAGCTTTCAGGTCTGGTGTCTTCCCCCTTATGTTTTCAGTAAGATACATCTAGATAAACTTTTATCTCTTATCTCTTGCAAGCTTAAGAAGGAATCAGTAAATATCCTCTACCATTTTTCTCTTCCCAGCAGCTACTGCTGTTGTGGATTGGTGAAACTGAGGAAGGGAACAGAGTTGTGGTCTCTGCAATGGGGCTGGACCCTGATACAAACAGGAATTCTTGATGTCTGTTACAAGTCTTTGTCTCCCCCCCCCGAATTGGCCTCAGGGAAGAGGAAGAGACTGCTTGAGCCAATGTGGAGTGTTGGATTGTGCCATGGTTGTGTTAGAAGTGAAAGTGACTGGAAAGTCACATGAAGATGTTTTATATAAAACCTTTGAATCAGTATTCCATGAGGCAGCATTTGCATCTGTATTCCACTTTCCACTCCTCCTGAGCTTTTATTGCAGATACCATGGTGACCACCTGCCCATTCATTAATCATTATCTTCCTGATTCACCCATTTGTGGTGTGAAACTGTTGGCATGATTGCTTGGAAGGCCTGAGATCTTAGGAGAAGGAGATGCACACCGTGTTCAATCTGGAGTTCTGCGTACCTCTGCTCCCAGCAAGTCCCTAAGTAGGCACACAAATAGTCAAAGGGATATTTGGATCAGGATATCCCCAACAAAAACAATATTCTGAAGCCTCAACCGGTAAGAAAAGTCATTGGGGAGCCTGGGACCCATTCCAGGGTAAGCTGCTTTTCTTCCAAAGGAATCTTTCAGGTTTCCCACCTGTAAAATGGAAATGGTACTACCAGCCCGTACACGTACCGTGAGTAAAGCAGCTGAATGAAATGTAATAGCTCAGCACGTGTATTGTTACGTGCTCTGCTTTCCACAATTGATCAGGGAGAGAAGCTTTGTTACGGCGCTGGACACCATTTGTTCCTGCCTGTTCCACAGCAGCCTTGGGTTAAATGCAACCACAGGGTCGCTGTTACGTTCAGCATTAATGCAGACCTCTGCTTTCATTCAGAGAGATTAATGGCGGTGAAAATTAAGATTGCTCCTTCTTCAAAGTAGTTGGAATAGAGCTTGAAATGCGATATATTCAAAAGTCAAAACAAAACAGGTGTAGGTATGCCATTACTAACAGTACGTCAGTATTAAAACATAGTATCTGGCTATAACTTAAGGAGATTAATTTATTGCATTGAAATCTTTGCAGCATATGGCCTGCAGAGAATTCCTCTGGAAAAGGCGTATGTCCACTGGATGGGATTTCAGGTGGCCTTTCCATTAGCAGATAAGTTTGGGATCTAGAGTGATTTATAGGAGCTGTCCATAGGAACTAGTACACATTTTTCTCAGCTTAATCCTATGAAAATCGCCCTCTTTTATTTGACATACCTCTGGCGAACTGCTTAAAGAGGGATGGGGGTAGCCCAGCTTGTTGTGCTTTTGCTTTGTTTCTTTCCTTTCCTTTTCTTTTTTTTTTTTTTTTTTTCTTCTAACCACATGCAGTCGAGTTATAAATGGTTATGAATATAGTATTTAACACAAATGCCCCTCGGTGTTTGTAAACAGCACCATAACCTCTGGCCTGTGGCCGCTCACCAGCCTGCCTGCTTCCTGCGCTCCGGCTCCTCTCTTGCTTTCTCCAGTCGTGCTGGTGAAGGGCCTCTTCCTCCAGCCACTCTCCTGCCAATACTGAACTGGTGGCAGGAGAAAAGGGGGCTGCTACAGGAGCCGAGGAGCTGTTCAGAGCTGTGTGAAGGTGACAAAAACAGGTGCTGAATATGAGGAGCATTTCTGCTTGAAGCAAAGTTTAAAGGACTGTCTTTGGGAAACAGACTCACAGCCTGTGGGGTACTTCACTGATGATGACCCTCATCTTATTCCCATTATTCCCCCTTTCCTTTGTCCATTTTTAAGTGGATTTAAAGCAGCTGACAGCTCTGGAAACGCATTCTGTATGAAGCCAGCCACACACCCTGACCTGTGCTGCCCCTCAGGAGCAGGGCGGAGGAGACTTCACTCTGCTCAGGTCACTCTGGTGAAGCTCTCAGTGGTAGGCCCCAGCATGGATTTTTATAGCACGCTGGGGTTTCGTTTAGCTTTGGGATAAACTTTTGGCCTTCCATGATACTAAGTGTTTTTCTAAGCACCTAGGAACCTCACTATTTAAACACCTTTAAAGGGGTTTATTTCCATGGGTCACAAGGACGACTTCTGTAGTCTGTTGCCTCAAGCCGTGTTTTTCTGCTTTATCTCTGTGCACTTTGGTAAGCAGGCTGAAGAAGTCATTTGGAGCAGTAAGTCCTTGAGGCAGCTTCAGCCTTTATTGAACTGTAGTTGTCTGCTTTCACCATGTGGGCTTGGGCAGCGTCGGAGGAAGGAGCTGACAAGTAAAGCAGCGCTCTGCTGCTGTGCTCCCTTCAGGCCCTGCTTCCTAAACACAACAAGGTCAGTTGCCTATCCTCCTCCGCGTTGCAGGCTTAAACTGGGAGTAATTCTCTCTTGTTTAGATTCCTGAGCAACTGGGATGTTTTTTTTTTCCTGTTTAAGAGTCTCTGGGGAAGATGCTCAGATACAGAGTCCACGAGGGATTATTATCTTCATCTACTTTGATGTGACCTCCGGCATAGCACAGGCTGGAGAATGTCACCACATGACTTCTTCACCAGGTCCATAACTTCAAGTACAAAGAGGGCACAGAAGACAGAGTTCTGCAGAAATAAACAAGAACATGAACATGAAAATGCAAAATCACTTCTAAGCTAGGAGAGTTTGCGTGGAGTAGGATTTGAAAAGTATTAAATTACTGTAATCAAGTAGCCTGGTTATGGCTTCTCAAAATGGCAGCACGCTCTTAAAATGTCTAAGACTTCAGCTGAAAACTTGATGTATCTCAGACAAAACTTTGCTGGGGCTGAAGGGAACGGGTCATATGTACTTACAAGAGCTCTAAGTAATCTTTTGTGCAAATGAAGTAAAGAGAGGGTTCAGCAAGACGTAGGTTATTGCATGCTGAGGCTTTTCTGTAGTCATGAAACAGTGTGAGTTACACGCTTGTATGTATGTTAGGGCTAAGTTATAGCAGCAGCAGAATTATCCTTTCAGAAGGTTTGGAGTCGTGAAGTATACGGGCCTGGAAAACAACACACAGATATTTTAAAATTAGTTGATATGCCAGAACCTCCTCCTTCTCTCCCCTTTTTTTCCATTCCCATGGTTCAGGATGTAACAGATACTGTTCTGTAAACTAAACAGGAAGATGGATCTGCCATTTCAAGAGTACCATCAAAGACGGTTGATAAGCATTGTGTTGTCTCCATGTGGGTGGTGAATCATATCATTTAATAGATAGATAAGTATCTTGCCTTTTATGCATTGCATTACTTTCTCACTGACTGATTATACTTTGGAGCAATTTGGTTCCCTGATTTTGTCTGGAATCTAAAATGCCTCGATCAGTCCAGGCTTTCTGCTTATCCAAGAATAGGGACTGAATCTTAGGAGTACTCTAGCCAGTCCTCAACCCCAATCACTGCTAATTACTTGGGGTAATAGTAAGGAGTGACATAGATCGTCCAGCAGCATGCTGTGCAGTTTTAATCAAGTTTTTTTTTTGTTTGTTTGTTTGTTTGTTTTTTTTCAATCGGCTGAAATTGCTGAGGATTAAAGGCATAGGCGGTTTGGATTTTCCACTATTTGCCTGGTGGGGAAGTGCGTTGTGTCAGAGGAAGTACGGGGAATATTAGGCAATTTTAAGTGATTAGTGGATTTCAAAGTGTTCCAGAGGTGTTCCTTCCAAGTGATTTTTTACTGCCTCCTCCATTTTCCAGAAGTGGTTTTTGAATGGCTACCTCAACCTGAAATTTTGAAATTAGGCTCTCTGTCCCAACTCTTACATTACAACCACTAGTATTATGTTCTTCCCCACCCTGTGCTACAGACCTAACTTAGCTGGCAGGGCATGCATTTAGCAGTCTGTTGCTATTAACAGCTAATAGCACATTACTTTATCTTGGAGAAAGGCAGGATGGGGAGGTTTTCTGGGATGATTCCAGATTCATGCTACTACCCATCACCACTCAAAGCAGACTAGAAAATCGCTAGCTAGTCTTCATGCATGAGTTGAAGAAATGCAAATTCATCTCACCACGAGAATGAATATTGTAAATCCCAAACAAGCACATTGCCTGGAACAGTGCAAAAATTCAGTGATGCAGCAGCAAATACCATTTTCAGACTGCAGGTACCTGACCTGGTAGGTGACTGTGCTCCCAAAGCTGCCTCATCTCCCCCGTGTACCCTCTTGATCTGATGCTAGATGTGCCATTTCAGGAAAGTTCTGGTTTTCGTCTATCTAAAGCACATAAATTAGCCCATTTTTCAGTCTATTTCTGATAATAATAGAAGGTAAGTGCAAGGGAAAGTAAGTGCAAATTCCACAGGAAGGATTTGGCACTGCTGGTATGAAGAAATCCTTCCTCACCTGGAATATGGGCTGATGCCTCACATGCCAGGTTTTCTGTGTTACAGCCATCCATAAGGGCTAAAAAGCATCTTTGCTAGCATGCAGAAAAGCAGATCTCTTCTTCTGTTATCCATGCTACAGAAACTGAAAAAGGAAAAAGGAATAAAGACTTAAGTGGTAGCATGATGGTAGAGAGAAAGCTCCTGGGCAGAGGGGTGTGTCGGCTGGGTCTGTAAAGACTAAGAGATTTCAGAATCTGTGCTCACTTTGATTTTACTGCTGCAGAGGCAAGAAACAAGAAGTATGGTGCACCTGCAGGTGTGGTGACCCTGGGGGGAGCTGGAGGCACCTGTCCTTTAGCTGACAGACCACTCGCTCTTCAGGAATGGAGATTTCCAGCACACTGTGATCGCACATCACTTGAATTAGTCTCTTGAAGGATCTGCAGCTTCACCACCACAGCTTCTCCCCGCTCTGAATGTGTGACCTGATCTCATCAGCAACCTTTGCTGTGTGGCTGAAGTCTGCTGTGTGTCCTGTCAGGGATGCTGAGGTTGGGCTTGTGCTGAGCTCCAAGCGTGGGAAATTCAGTGTCTTTGAACATGCTTTGTCTTGAAAGTGGGTTTTCTAGAAGTGAGATCCCTCGGCATTCCACAGCCTCGTGTGCATTCTCTCCCTGGCGAACAAGGAGAATAGCTCCTTACATGAAACCTTATAAAACAGACTTTGTCTGATATGCTGCAAAGCAGAGCACACGTGGGAGTGGCATTTACAGTCCATAATTGCTTTGCTGAACGATTTTCTGGAACCCAAATGAAGTAAGATTCACAAATACCACCTTTTTTTATTTTCTAATTTTTATCCATGTTTGTTTTGCCAAATATGAGTTATTTAAGCTCCGAAAGATTGCAGAAAATTCACTTTACTCCCACAAAGTATTTTCATCCACAAGGTCGATCTTCTGAGCACAACAGCAGTACTTTTGGGCATGTTTTAGGCGGAATCTGCCCAAGGAGGGAGATAAGCCAGTGTGGTCTTCAGCTCCCCCAGCCACGTGATAAGAACGGTCAGCATCACGTGTGGTCAGAGGGGTCTGAAAATCATTTAGTCCTGATTAAAACACAATTGTATGGAGAATTCACCATGGAACTGGTAGAGTGCTGAGGTAGGGTGGTTCTTGGGGCACTTCTGGAAAGCCTACAGCGAGGGCATGAGCAGCCAGAGGTGGATCCACCGACCAACACTGCCTTCAAGTTTGACCTTCCTCTTTCGAATAGAAGTTTGGCCTTCTCATTTCAGTTAGTGTCTAGTAGAGCAAAATTAGAAATCTTAACAGGAGAAAACTCATTAGTTTCTTTTAAATGAGGCCCTCCTGTCTTTTATAGATAATTTTTGGAGGAAAGTCAAATATGTACTTAAAAAATTACGTGGTTAGAAACTCCTTGTGTTGATAAAAGCCATGTGTGAGCCTGTGTTCTTTAAAAAACAAAACAAAACAAAATAAGAATGACATTCAGATAATTTGAAACATTTGTAAGCACCGTGTTTTCATCCTCAGAATGCTTCAGAGAAAACCATCAGGGTTTCTTTATCAGTATTATGTGTGGTTGTCACCTGTGCACTTGCCATGGCAGACAGATGATGGAGTGGCACATTTCTGTGCCTCATTATGCAGCAGCCCCCTGCACGGAGGAGAGCAGGTGCCCATCTAAACGAAAGTCAATAAGCAGTTGTGGGAAGAAAAACTTCCTGAGAAAAAAGATGCTCAAAAGTGTGGCTCCTGGAGGTAGCTGTATTCTGTCTACAGCATTCGTTCTCGAGGATGATGATGTATTGAGGAAATGTGTTTGTGCCTGTATCGATCCACAACAAGTGGCAGAAAGTAACTGAAAACACTGGAACAACAGAACAAAAATGGATGCTTGTTGGCTTATCCTCTGTGCTTCAGTGGAGTGTGCGTGTGTCTGCTCTGATTCTCATGCTGCCAACTGTTACGTGTAGGTGGTCAGGAGACCACCTGACTTCAGGAAAATTAAAATAAAAATTGGAAGCTTCAGTGGCACGTGCCTCAGAGCTGCAATAGGTCTGCCAAAGCAGAGAGGAAAAGGCTTTCATCTACCTTTGTTAATGTCCTGCAGCAATGCAAGCACAAGTCATACTGGCTGCTGGCCTGCTGTAGCTGTAATGCAAATGCTTCTGTAAGCGTGTCCAACAGGAGGTATGTCCACAGGTGCATTCTGGAGCTGGTGAGGGGAGGGCTTATTGGTAGTTGTGAGCATTACTTTTCAGTCTGCTGGTGTATGCAAGCTTCTCTTTCTATGTGACTTGAGTCCTACTCCTAAACCAGCTGTCCTACGGCCGTACATGACATATACAACCATAAACCTTTCATGAATTTCAGAGCACTGTGGAGCTCCCCCAGATGCCTCTGACTGATCTCAAGGAACTTCTGTGCTCCTCTGCTACCCCACAAAAGTCTGCCTGCTGTTTGGCTGTCAGCAGTGCACAGGCACGCAACAAAGGCTGGGATTTCATTGACATTCTCATGCATCCTGGACGTCCTCCTAACATATGTAGCTGCTGGCATAAGTATTTGGTTTTTATGTTTGTTTGTTTTTTCCCTAAGCTGGGTGGTTTTGACTGGAGCCTGTCAGCCAGCGCAGTCAAAAAGCAGCCAACACTGAAAGAGGAGACAAACCTTGCATCCTGCATATTGCCCTTTGACATTTGAAGCCAAAAGATGAAGGCCAGTCTTACCAATGTAGCTGTGAAAGGACAAGATCTTGTCTTTTCCACCTGGAAAGAAAAGATCTAACGTGTCACAGTGAGGTAATTAACTTCACTTTTGCCACCTACCAACCGTGTTGACAGAAGTGTCTTAATTTCCCTTCTCCTTGGCTGCTGGTCCATGCTGCTTCCATCTGCCCGAGCAGTGTGCTGAGAGAAACCAAGCTGCTGTTCGCGCCACGACTCGCTCTGACGCAGGGTCCCCAGAGGAAGGCTCTGCAGCCTGACACTCATTCTTGGGCTGGGATGTAACCTCTGTGTCACAGACAAGAAAACCGACAGGAAAAAAAAAAAACCTTTGGTCATAGTAGGCAGTTTGCTACAAAACTTTATGTGCAGCAGAACTGGAAGTAACAAATCATTTTCAGCACTTGACACTGTTTGTATGAGACCCAAAGTCTTGTTGCTAACACATTTAACTTTAAGTAGTTCTTTTCATGTAGAGAAAACCATGGAGCCAAGGTCTAAGTGGTTTTGTTTTCCCTGAAGATTGGCATAGGACACTATCCAGCAGAAGATGCACCACATGTTTCGTGTGTCTCCCTTTTCAGAAGTTTTGCTTTAACTGGAAAATCCTCAGGGCTGTAGAGTCCTTGTGATGGTGGATAAATGCAGGCCTTGGTACTTGACGGATGACTGTTTTGTGTGACTTAGAAGAAAAACCCGGCTTCAGAAAAGTCGAAGATTAAGACCTCACAAATGTTCAGAGAATCTGAGCAACTCAGCGAGGAGTGGGGCAGGCTTTACCGCCGGTGCTGACACAGAGGATTTTTGATTCTTTCCATCTCACAGTGAGTCACATGTCTGAGGAGCACCAGGGGGGCTGTGCCCTTTCGTAAGCCTAAAAATATATGGTGGAAACTTTTATTTTCTTCTCATAATGTGAATCAGTGGCACTTTGACTCATGAGAAATAAAAGGAAGGTTGCCGAGCCATCTGGAATCAGGGATGCTCAAGAAGGGAATAATCAAAAGTCTGTTAGTAGTTGGAAGGGAAAAAGGAAGACAATGAACAGATTGTCTTTGAAAGACAAAACTCCGTCTGGATATGGAAAAAAAATACCTTTAGTTTTAAGAGGCAGATGTTCAGCTGAACAGAGGAACGTTACAGCTTACCAATAAATGTGTGCTATCAACATTAGCATAGTGAAATGGTGGTAATGGTTGTTCGTACAGTGTCAGCTCTAATCAGCCATAATAGAAAGAAGTCAGCCCTGTGATGGATAAATCCCTAAAGCTTGATGCTAAAATACTCAGCAGCAGAGGCACTTCCAAACCACATGCTGGATGGAATCAGACCTTTTAGAAAAGTGCCAATGAATATTTGGGCATTAAAACGATACATCTGTTTAGAATTTAAGTGCTTTAAAATTAGTAGCATACCATGGCTGCCTTTATTTTGGAGTTTTAGGGCTTGCTTCTGGATTATTATTTTTAAAGATCCAATTTTGGAAGGGCCCCATTGAACAAGGTGAATGTGACTATTTCATCTGTCAGGTAAGAGACCAAATCTCAGGTAATCAAAGTAGGCTGTGTAAGTGATTTGTCTTGTGCTACGTAGTTATTCATTGGAGTGTCCAGAGACAGGTAGTATTAGGGATTCCCGATACTGCCTGTCTGTTCCAAAAACATTAGCATTTTATGTATGAATTTGGAGTAAACAAAATTAAAGCTAATGCCTTCAGAAAGATTCCAACCCTGTGCATTGTTAGCCCTCAAATTAAAAACCTGGTCAAAGTTTCTGGAGGAATTAAAATCGCAGAGCAAACAGAGCAATGTTTGCCTGGTTGTTTTTTTTCACTCAGGACTTACAAGACGACAGTGTTTTGAGTATTTTCTTCCAGAACCATGGATTTTGAGCACATGGGTTGCAGAAAAATGGCCATACAAGTTCAGAGCAGGGGTCTGTGCAGCCCACTAGAGGATGTCCTTGGAAGATGAATGCAGGAAAAGGGCAAGGTACTATTTTCCTAGCACTCAACAGCTCACTTTTAGAGGTTCTCTCAGAGGTGTCAGAACACCCTTTGATCTGGGAGATTGTGGCAGAAATGAGCATCTCACAAATGGCAGTCCCTCTCTTTTATCTTCCTGCTGGTTCCCTGCTCTGCTCATTTCAGTTTTCTAATGGTTTGGGCTTTCTGCAGTCGAGGATTTCTGTCCATAAATTCTCCAGGTGAAGAAAAAAGTAGTTGTTAAGTTCGGGTTACAGCCAAAGATACATCCTTCCTTTCTCCTTTGAAGTGAAAATCAGGGGTGTAAAACTTCATGCCTGTTTTGTCCTTCATTTACACCTGCAGTTCCTTTAAATCCTTCATAGGTTGTCTTGGAATAGGCATATTTTAAGAACTCCTTATACCACAGTAGCTGTCATATCCAGAGACGACAATTTTGGAATAAAATAATAGTGCTTATTTTAGTGTTCAGGTTGCATACCTTGAGCTGATTGATTACCATTTAAACAAAAGTTTGTATTTTTGCTGCAGAGACCGCAAAAGCATTACTTCCCAAAGGCACAGCAACATGAGTTAATAAACTCAGAAAGAAAGGTCCCGTTATTTAATTGCTTTACAATAAAACTGTGTGAAAAAAAAAGGTGTGTGTGTGGGGTGGAAATAACCATGAAGCATGTTGACCCGAAGTGATCAGTTATTATGCATTTGCGGACATTTGCCACCAGAATTGTTGTAAAGTTTTGGTTTTGCATGTTCTGTGCCTCCTGCAGACATTTGGGTTGCAGGGCACTGAGGACTTCGCTTTGAAGCTGCAGCTGCTTACACGTGAGCTGAGAAGCTTTACAGTAAAGCAAGTGATGATGCAAATATTCAAGATGAAAAAATTGCCTTGTGGAATGTAGCCTTCAGCTGAAATGAAGGATTTGTTTGTTATCTCTCTTGTCATCTGCCTGAGCTTATCCTAGCATGTCTCTGATTGTGAGGGCTCGGCTGCTAACACACACAAAACTTCTTTTCACTCCATTTAAAAATGTTTCATAACAGTTCCTTTTTAAATAGCATTAAAAAATCTTGCTATTCTCATCATAAGTGCAGGCTGACCATGACACCTTCTTCGGTCTTTTGAGTAGGCTTTTACTTCAGGTGAGAAGTTTTTGTAAGGATGATTTACAAAAGATATCTTTGTTTTATTAGGATCTTGTTGTTTAGTTGGTATTGTGATTTCTTCTGATTTTTTTTTTTTTTTTAAATCATCAGGGTGGGTTTCGTAATGGATATGTAAAAAATATGGAGGGAACAGTCAGGCTGTGACAAATGTCTTTGACTTCCAGTGAGATTTCTGAATCTAAGATCTGAATCTTCTATAAAACTTTTTGAAGGAAAAATGATACTATATTGCATAACTGGGAGCATTAAGCTAAGGATTTCTGTCACTGGAAGTAATTCAGATTGTGAAGGCCAAAATGCACAAAAAAAAAAAAAAAAAAAAAGCCCAATTCTTTTTCCCAGCTGCAGTCTGTCTTCTCTGCTTAACCAAAGCTGTGCTGAAACTTTGGGAAAATTTGTCCTACAGACATACACCAGTACCACCATAGTTTACCAAACCTAGCTTAGGGTGAAATTGTGTGGGAGAACAAAACTGGACCTTTCTGCTCCAGCGGGTGTTCTGTGTTTGGCAGCCATGGAGATCCTGCAAAAAAATTAGGGCTGCCTATTTAATTTCTTGTTTTATACTGCAATTAAGCCCGCAAAAAGGTAACCTGAAATGGAAACAGGTAATGAACTGTGCCTGCCTTACAACCTCGTATAGCTGGAGATGTATAGCTGTGCAGTTAGAGGTCTAATTACAGCATCATTCCTTCAGAGGACTCGGAGTTTATACACATAGATGAGATCCTCTTGAGCCTTCTCTTCGTCGGGCTGAAGAGTTGTACCTCTTCGCCTCTCCTCCTATGAGAGATGCTCCAGTCCTTTTGTCACCTCCGTGGCCCTGCACTGGACTCAGTCCAGGTAAGTCCATGTCTTGTAGTGGGAAGCCCAGGACTAAGCACAGCACCCAAGGTGTTGCCTCAGTAGTAGTGCTGAGAAGAGGGAGGGATCACCTTGTTTAACCTGCTGCCCGTGCTTTTCCTCTTGCAGCCCAGGATACTGCTGGCCTCTTTTGCCAGTGTAAATGTCAAAGTGTCAGACTTTACTGAAGTCAAGGTTAACTACTTCCATTGCTCTCTCCTTATCTACCAAGCTAGTCATCTCATTGTAAAGACTACCAGTGATTTCCCCTTGACTACTCCTGATCAGCTTTCTGTCCTTCACGTGGTTGGAAATGCCTGCAATGAGAATCTTCCCCATCACCTTACCAGGGAGTGAGGGAGGCTGCCTAGCATGTAGCTCCCCACATCTTCCTTGTCACCCTTTTTGAGAACAGGACTGATGATCACCAGCCATCAAGAACCTTTAGGAGTCTCCATGACCTCTAAAAGGTTATTAACGATGGCCTCTAAGTGCCATTAGCCATCTCTCTCAGCACTTGCAGGTGTAACCTTTCAGATGCTGTAGACTTACATATGTCCAATATATTGAAGTGCCTCTGATCTGGTTGCTGCAGAAATGCTCCTTGCTTTTAACAATGGATGGCTGTCCCTCTCTTTGAAAACCCCTTGGGATATCAGGGCTGATAGAGATTTGGAAACGCCGGCAGCTGTGTTGGGAGACAAAAGGTGGCTCTCTTGTGAGTGATAACAGAAGGTGTAGCAGTGAAAATCAGCATCTGTAAAATCTCCCAGAAAATAATCTAGTTGTATATGCCCTTTGACTCTTGTTCAGAAAGTATTTCTTGTATGAGAGACCCATCTCTTGTGGACAATAGAAAAAGACAGGATGGAAACATAGGTTACGAATCAAATCACAAATCAAGGCAGAATGACTTAAAACTGAACACTGCCTTCCTGTAGTATAGGTGATTATAAAAAGTATTGAATATTGAAGATGAGGCATGTACAGATTAATTAGAATAGTTAGACTTTTTTTTTTTTTTTCAGTGAGTATAATGAAAATTCATATAAAACCATACTTTCATTTTCATAATATTTTCTCCTTGAATAAAATGGCAGGAGCCATATCTTTCTTGTATTTCTGTTTTGGCTCTGCTGGCTGCTGTGTGTCCCCAGCATGCTCCTTTATAACATATAATTTCATGTGATCTATATCTAAATCACCCACGTGTGATCTAAAAGCTGGGCACTTCCACCATCAGCTCTGTTCCCCTAGGACTGAAGTTTTAACTTGCAACCTGTTTTTTGCAATGTGAACCCAAAGGGTAAGGAGTGCATCTTCCGTGTGAACTTCCAAAACATGCTGCTGAGCAAAAGGGACACTCCTTTCTTTTTAGACTTTCTTTTTGTTAATTCCTGGTGACAAAGAAAGGAGTGTAAGGACTCTCAGCTGTGGTCTCCAGCTGCTAATGCACCCAAACAGCCTCTGCTGGCTTTGGCAGATGGTTCCTTTTTATCACTGCATCTTTAATGGCCCACTTCCCCTTGTTGGCCAGAGACAAGCAACAGCTGTAAAATCATCTAATGGTACTTAAACATACCTATTAAACTTTCCATCTGTGTACCACATTTGAACTCTGCACGCTGCCTCATTGCTAACATGGTTATCCCAAGAGAGACAGCCACAAACAGCCCAGTTTATATTTTATTTATTTTTGAACATCAGATGATGTTCACAAGCAGGTTTTGAATTGTCTTTTTGCTTTAAAAATGTTCAGTGTAATGCGGAAGCACAAAACATTATGAATGCTGACTTTTAGCTTTGATGGTCTCAAAGGAAAAAATGAGCGTGGAGTAGCTTGTGAAATATCAGTGCAGTATTTACTTCTGCCAGAGTTATCAGAAATTATTACTAATTAGAGCATGCCATTTTGTGAATGCCAGACTTTAGAGACCTTTGAAGAAACCTTGCTTTCTGGATGCTTCAAGTGCAGTGGAGGCAGCACATGGTACAGGGCAATGAACAGTCTCTGAATCCTAAGCCTGTACTTATGGTGGCAAAAAAATTGTAGGGGTGTAGTAAAAAAGGAGAGCTGTGAACACCTCCAGGGATGGGGCATCCACAGCCTCTCTGGGCAACCTGATCCAGTGCCTCACCACCCTCTGAGGGAAGAATTTCCTCCTAACCTCTGATCTAAATCCCCCCTCTTTTACTTTAAAACCATTCCCCCTTATCCTCTCAATATCTGATTGAGCAAAGAGTTGCTCTCCATCTTTTTTAGAAGTCCCCTTCAAGTACTGAAAGGTTGTAATGAGGTCTCCCTGGAGGCTTCTCTTCTGTAGCTGAACATCCCCAGCTCTGTCAGCCTGTCAGGAGCTCCAGCCCTCTGACCAGCTTTGCGGCCTCCTCTGGACTCGCTCTATCCACACCCTTCTTGTGCTGGGGGCCCCAGAGCTGGACGCAGCTCTCCAGGCGGGGCCTCATGAGGGCAGAGCAGAGGGGCACCGTCATCTCCCTCGAACTGCAGGTCACTCCTCTGTTGGTGCAGCCCAGGACGCAGTCGGTCTTTGGGCTGCAGGCACCCACTGCTGGGTTGTGTCGAGCTTTTTGCCCACCAGAGCCCCCAAGGCCAAGCTGAGGGCTGCTCTCAGTGAGTTCCTCTCCCAGTCTGTGCTCATGGCTGGCATTGCCCCAACCCAGGTGCAGCACCCGGCACTGGGACTTGTTGAACCTCATTAGATTGAGGTGGGCCCACTTCTTAAGCTTGTCCAGGTCCCTCTGGATGGCATCCCTTCCTTCAGGTGTATCGACTGCACCACTCAGCTTGGTGTTGTCTGCAAACTTGCTGAGGGTGCACTCGGTCCCACTGTCTGTGTCGTTGATACAGATACTAAACAGCACCGGTCCCAGGACAGACCCCTGAGGAACACCACTCACCACCGCTTCCACCTGGACATGGAGCCACGGGCCATCGCTCTCTGGGTGGGGCCTTCAAGCCAACTCCTTATCCACCGAAAGGTCCGCCCTTCAAACCCATCTCTCTCCAATTTGGAGACCAGGATGTCATGTGGGACCACGTCAAAGGCCTTGCAGAAGTCCGCATAGATGACATTGGTCAGTCTTCCCTTATCAACTGATGCAGTTATAAACTACCTCACGTCGCCTCCTGATGCGCAGGGAGGTTTCTTGGTTCACAGCTGAAGTTCTGATCGAGCTGTGTAACAATGTACACAGGATTTTCCCCATCTGTTCATTGTTCTTTATAAATTTTTGATGAATCACCGTGAAGAAAGCGGTCTCTTGATCGTGATACAGTTATGCAGTTTACATACTAAAAGCTACTTTTGCAATGCTGGGAGTGCAGATGATAAATGCATGAATTATTGGCTGGAAAGGGAGGCAAGGGGGAGGAGTAAATGGTTGAGATCTTGCACTGTGGGACTGCTGACAGTCAGCAGTGGAGTTCTGCAGCCTTACGTGGGGCACAGAAGAAAAGCTGCAATTCTGCCATTGTGTAAAACCCTGCTTCTCCCACGGCTGTTTGTAATCTCTTTGCATAGAAGAGAGGCATGCAGGCCAGCAGGGTTTGGTGCAGGCACATCGGGCAGTGTCTGGCAGCTTACTGCTGTTTGGTGGTGATGCCAGGCAGACGGACACGCTTCCCAGCTCGGCACGGTGTGCCAGCTCTGACTGCAGTTCATCAGGAAACAGGCTGGGTGTACGTACCCTAACAGTAGCAGAGTATGCGAGCAAAGTGGCGAGGTAGGTGGCAGTAAGTGCAATTCATTTGCTGTCCCCATGGGGTGTCTGCCTTGGCTGTAAGTTTTAGGGAAGACAGACAGATTGATGGGTGTTAAGCTGAAAATCTGTTAGATGTGACAGTGTAATGGATCTTTTGAGTTATTAAAGTAGTGGGACACTGAGTGCAACAGTTTTTGTTTTTGTTGTTGTTGTTGTTGTTGTCCTATCAGCATTATCTGTGTTTCTGATACTCATGTTAGACTTTCAAAGGAGGTAATAGATAAGAAATGTTATAATGCTACACAGAGAGATGTTTGCAGTAGCAGGGAATCCCATGTAACTTGTACTTGTCACCTCATGTTGTGCACTAAGATTACTTTAAGAAGCTTTGCAATTTTACAAAGGTAAGTCTTCAGCTGCCATCACTCAGCGCAGCAGTTCCTCCAGTTTTACAGGGACAAAGCAACCATCTTGTTAAAGAATTTATTGGACTTCTTGAAGGACACCTGCCCCTTTTGATTTGTTCAGTCAGGCAATCTGTTTTGCCACTGTAAAAGACAGATGATAAGAACATTTGTTTGATTGATTAATTGTTTTGGGGGAGGCAGTGTTCTTTTTTTTTTTTTTGTTGGGACATGTCCAAGCACCAATCATAGGAAGTTTTGTCCAAAATAAATCATGGGCTTGTGTACAGACTAATTTTGTCACTTCTGGAGGAAGAACTGTCCTTTGGCATTTTATGTGGTATCAAAATGGGAGCTCCAAAGAGTCTTTGCAAAAGCTTAATGTGGAAAGTCTCAATGCAGAATAATTATTCTTGTTCTTCCCGGGGCTTTTATTTATTTTTTTTGTGTAGAATTACAATTCTCCTTTTTCCAAATCCTGTGATGGGAGCAACCTCATTTTTTTTCTTTCCATTTCTGAGTGAGGTGCATTTATCTACACGGATCACCCAGAAATCATAAACCTTTTATTTTCAGTGGATTGTAGAAGCAGTTAAATTTCATGGCAATTTCAGTATGCACAATAAGAATAAGCTCATGGAATCATTTGCTGCCTTGCCAATCCTCACATTCAAAGTATGTAAACCAGACCCAAAAGCACTTATGAAAAATTACTGTTGGTTAGTTTTTTATGTCTTTTGTCAGACCGAGATGTTCACAGTTTCTAAACAGATTTCTGGAATTGGCAAGGTGCCACAAACATCTCAGCTTCAGGGACTGATGCAGCTTTTATTCTAAACCAAAGCTTCCTGCTAGGAAGGAAGCGAAAGTGTTACAGACTATATATGCTGCTTCATGATCTATGCACAGGGAGAGCTTCCTTTTATTTATATTTAATATGCTCTTCCCTTAGCCTGGTTGCAAAGCAGTACTCTCCACAGCAGTGTCAAAACTTTTGTTGGGACTAAATGTGACTCATTGTGGGTCTGAAGGAGCTCCAGGTGACACCATCGCAGAGTTTCTGGTAAGGGACAGTCCTTAGCAAATTCCAAATGGATGAACACACGGAGGGGGTCAGTGGGATGTCTCTGCTCTTCAGTCATCTTGCATGAGAACTCACTCACAAGTTAAAAGGCAACCTTCAGTCTGTCTTAATAACAGCAAAAGAACACATTTTTTAAACAAATTTATTTATTTATTTTTCGGTATTTTGGATACCATCCTTAGTGTTCCATGTTTCAGACTTTTCAGCAGAATCAAGAAGACTCACACATTGCAGTTAACTTTGCAATATGTCTACTTATATGTGTGTATAAAGTGTCTACTTATATGTGTGTATATGTGTGTATAAAATCACCCCAATGTTTCATATAACCGAATGATTCCCAGAGTTTACGTGCTACAACAGAAAATACGCCAGTGTAGGAGCAGTTGTGATGGCACCATAAGAGTTTCCCATGCTCACTAAAAGCAGCATGATCTCCTAAGCTCCTGAAGAGGTTTGGGGATGAAGTCAGTTGTTTCTGAATGTCTTGCAGCCTTCACAGTGTTTGGATGCTTACCAAGCAATTAGCTTGGTCAGTACTTGTCCAGGGAGCAGTCCCACTGAAAAAGTTCCCTGAATCAGGACCAGGAGTGGCAGACTCTGTATGGTGACGCTTTCAAGGAAAAAATAAACAGGCTAGCTCTGACCTCATGCCCATGGTGAGCAATGCAGTTGTATCCATGGGGTTCAGGGTAAACTTAGCTCAGTTTACTTAACCAGAAATTTGGAATTTCCAAAGTCAGTCAGAATGTATAGGAACATGCTGTCCATACTGACACAATGCTGCTTTTGAAGATTTTTTAATATTTTATCATGTTTCAGTAACACAGAAGGTGTTATTTCTGGGAAATGAGTGAATTCCCAACCATAGTAAAGCCAGAAAGTATGACTTGATACAGAAACTACTGAGTGAATTTCTGTGCCCTACATATTGAAGAGCACTGCACGCTGCAGCATCAATCTATTAGGGGCAAATGGAGTCCCCTCTCTCTTCCATACCATTTGTATTCTGCCCAGGCTTTTACCCTCAGTGTAGCAGCTCTTTTGAACACAGTCTGTAATAATTATTTTTTGAATGCCAGTGTATTTCCCAGCACAGATCCATCCATGCTCAATCCGAGTGCTGGACCACAGACGCTCCTCAGTAAGTTTCTCTTTTCCATAGAGTCGGGTGTTAGTTCTTAAATACTATACATTAATTCCCTGCCAGATCCCTACTAGCAATTAGATCTCAGGGAATGCACATGCCTAAAGCATACGTTGTCTAAATGAGCAGTTGCTTAGTTGGTGTTTGTAGAAATCTCGTTCTGAAGGTTCAGTGATCCTCTGTGTATTTGCAGGTTGAGGCACTGTATTGCAGGTGTGTAACACATCACTGGGTCTCTTCCCATCCTTCCACTTTGCATGCTGAAGCCTCTTGCAGCGCACTGACAGAGCATACTATGCTACTGTTAAAGATTAAATATTTTGCTCACTGATTTTCTCTCATCCTGACCAGGATCTATGCAATCCAAGTAGAGAAAGTCAAGTATTTGGTCCTTGCAGACCGTCAGTTTTATCTCATTGCAGTTACTAGCAATTAATTCCCTGCTCTGAAAATACATGTGTGTGCTGACATTTATTGTTCTCCGAACAGTCCCACTTCCATGACCACGCTAAGCTTCTTCTTTCAGCAGAACTACATCTGCTTCTGAGTTCATTTCGGAGAGAGGAGGAAAGAAAAAGGCACGGAGCCTCGAGCATGTGATCTCAGGACCCAGTTGGTCTCTATCATGCATCACAGGTGGAGTTCTCCAGTTTTAAAACACACTCTGAACAAATTGCACCCCATTAGACATTATTTCCATAACATTCAGCTTCCTGGAACATCAGTAAAGGATCAGTTGTCAGGCTGCCCCATTTGCCAGCATGAAGACCTAGAGTTTTAAGAAACATTCAACTGGAAATCCTCACTGGGGCGAGAGGAGGCTTCAGGCAAGTAGTATTGATGCTGTCTTTAGGATTTTAGGAATCAAAAATTTAAACAGCTGTCTTGTGAGTAAGCATGAAGAAAATAACATTATTTTTTTTTAATGACTTATTCATGCTTTTTGTTCCATGGAAGAGACAGGTTGAGCCCAGCACCTGCAGATACTTTCAAAATACAAAAATGAAACCCTTTTGAAGGTCTGCTCCAGCTGCTTGACCTGTCAGACCTGTGCTAGTGAGTGCATGCCAGTGAAATGAGTCTGTAGTGGCTTAGAGCTCCCTACCCAGTTCTTGGTTGTCTTTTTTTTTTTTTTTTTTCTTTTCAGAAATGCACAGCAGACGTGACTCCAGGTGCTAGCGTAGTTCTTCTCTTCAGCAGCACTGTCAGGTGCAAGTGCTCTGAATCTTACCTAGCTCATTGGTACTCGTATCCTGAACAAGGAGACTCAAAGCCTGCAAACACTGCAGAGGTGGCAACTGGAACCTGTGCTGTTGTCTGCCTCTGGCTTGGAAATGTCTCAGGATAATGGCTGAGCCAAGACCACGCTCTCTCATCATCCTGCCTTGCAGACAGGAAATTTTAGGTGTCCAGATACATAAAGCTGCCAACTCTTTGTCAGGTTTTACACACAAGTTTTATCTATACTTCCACATCTTAGTCTGCTTTCCAGCTATGTTAGTTACAGCGTGACCGTATAAATCTCCATAAACCTAAAAGGTGATTGATGTTGAATACCATATGAACAGTGGCAGAGATCGTGTAAACTTACATTAAACATATAGATAAAAACGTATAGACATATAGACTTTAAAAGAGTAGACATAAGATGAATGAATGTTTCCTCCTCAGATGATTAATGTTAAACAGATAAATCAGTCTCTTCAGCAATAAAGAGAAAAAATGTTTAGTTCTGTTGCTGAACTACGGTGATTACCCTTGCTAGACTAAGTGCACTTAGTCTTACTGTAGGTTTCTAAAGCTGTGCTAAAAAGAACAACAACAGAAAAAGCACTATATACATCACTTTCAGTTAAATTGTCCTCGCCTAATAAAATCAGCATGGGGATCTGAACAGCTTAAGATCCGACCAGTTTAAGATACAAGGTAAAAGGAAATACAGAAGGGTAAGTGGTATCTATTGTGTGTCTGTGAGATGAAATAGAAATAAATGGTCTTTACACAAAAAAAAAAAAAAAAAAGGATTTTATTAATTTGTGTGGAAAGCAGATACCGTAAGGAGACATACTTCATGGTTTTGATTTTGCCCTTCTCTAGGCTTTTCAATTATGAATCTTAAGGTATATTGAGTGTTTTCTTCTACATGAAATAAAAGTAATGAAAGTTGGAAAGAGAGCTTCAAGGGAAGAAAACAAAAGTAAAATAATCTTTGCCTTATTTTCCTTTCAGTTCTATGGCATTCACTAGGCATTAATGGAATTGCAGAAAATGTTTACAGGCAGTTTTCAAGACCCCAAGAAGAGTTCATGCAGCTGTAGCTGTTGCAAAGTAGAAATGTTCTTTATATATTAGTTAAATGGTCTGTCAGTGGCTCCCATTCTGATGCTGCCCATTATTAGTGGGGTCTGAGGTGTTTCTGCTAAAGGTAGTGTTCAAGGCTGTCAGAAATCTTTCATATTTCAGGCAGTGGTGAGCAGGAATTGAACGCTGGAGGATGAGTTAGGGAAGGATGCATTAACCCTGTGAAATGTCTTTTAAAAAGTAACTTTTACTCTGCTGAAATCGGGGTGCATCCCATTCACATTTGAATTTGGTAATGCAGCAAAACAACTTATTTTTGGACAGGTATGTTTTAAATTACTACTTTTATTTGTTACGTTTGAAAAGTATTTGTCCCGTGGAACATTTGATTGTTATTGATGTATGCTCATTAAAAGCTTTGACCAGTGCATTAATCTTGCAAAAGTATTCGGTTAAGGTCAAGTTAATGCAACTTTTGAAATTAATTCTGTAATTCTCCTTTGCTAGTGATGTTAAAATAATATTATGCTGCTTAGCTTTGTAATGCTTTAAAGGAAGGAGGATACTCTTGCTCACTGATTCTCCAGACCCATTTTCAATGACATTGGCTGTAAAGTTTCATTAAATTTCCAGGTACCAGCCAGAGCCCCAGGCATTTCAAGAGACAGATCTCACCTATTTATGACCTATTGAAAAAATTACACTGGAATTACACTGGATCCAAAACCTGTTAGGAGTTTTTTTTCACAGGCTTCACGGGGTGAGCATGTATGGCTGTGTTTGTGTGTGGAGTTGTGCTTGTAGACATAACCTGAAACCTTGTGTGTGCAGGTAGAGCTTCGGGTAGCGCAGTCCTCTGTGAGGGTGAAGTCCAGTGTGCTCTGGTTCCTACTCCAGCAGGACGGAAAATGGGCTTCCTTTTACCTGACAAACATGTTACTGCAGAAAGCAGAGGCACTCCTAAGAGCAGGACTTTACCCACATCAGTTTGTGTTTACAGGGGAGGAGGGAGGTAGGGAGGGGGAGGCTGACCTCTTCTACAGAGGCAGTTCCAAGAAAACGAGAGAAGGAAAATTTGGGAGCACGGAGAGGTCCCAGTGGAGCAGGGGAAGGGGCTGGGGACAGCGGGGGCAGCATTGCTCAGGCTGCAGCCTCAGACCTATGTGCAGGTGAGGAAGGTTGGGTTGGTTGTTGTCTCTTCAGCTGGTGGGTCCATTTGATTTTACAGCTCCTTCAGCAGCTGTAACAACAGAGTAGTAAAAAACATCTGTTATGTTACCCCCGGATGTGGTGTTATAAAAGCACGAGTAGTTAAAAGCAGTTTGGGAAGCCCTGACGGACTCTTGCTTGCCAGCCTGCGGATTTCTCTCCCAGGACGCTGGGCTTCACTCGAGGCTGCTCTGTTGTAAGTCAGGGTTAACCTGAGCAGAGTCAGGACCCGGATTTTGTTCTGCTTTCACTTAGTTTTTTGGACCAGGACTCCTGGTCTCCCACTGAATTTCCCTTGCATGCTGCTGTTTTATTCTCTTTCCCTGTCTCATGGGAGAGAGCTGCATTCTGCATTCTCTGCATACTGCAGAGAAAAATCACTTCTTTAAAACTTACAAATCTTTTTTTTCCAAAGAACTGTCAATATACACTGAAGATACCTTTGTGCAGGTAATTGACTCCTAGCTCAGCTCAGGTATCAGAGGATCAGAAAATGGTTTGCTCTGGGAGAGACACAAGGGCTGTGATCTGAGCTGTTTGTGCTCTGAACATTTCTCAATGGTCCCCTGGAAAGGAGCTGAACACAGCAGTCATTCAGAGAGCAAACATTGCTTTAGTGATACTAACCATGTTGACCTTTCAGATCCAGTGACTTGTTAACGTCGTGTCATGTCGTAGGTTTGGGCAGGTGTAAGGCCTCTGCTTTTAGTTAGATGCTGGCACACAGCGTGTGCTGGGGACAGCAGGCTGTTCGGTCTCAGTGCTTCTCCAAGAAAGACCACGCTGCTTGCTGCTTGCAGTAATGCTTCACATTGCCTCTTCGTACTGCAGCAGCAAGCCCAAGAGGGGCCCTCGGAACAGCCTGTTCTCGTGAAATAAATGGGAGACCAGAATGTTTGTGTCCTGAAAATATCAGAAGTTAATAACAAAAATGAAAGCCACGCTGGGTGGTGATGTACTCAGCATGGGATGCTGAAACCACGTCATTACCCACAAATTGTCAGGCTGTGGTAGGTGCTGTAGGGACGAAGCTGTTAACAGACCTGTGCCAGGTGGGAAGGAAAGTTTTTCCAGCGATGCCTTAGTCAGGCTCCAGTGTTAGTACCTTCTTTTTTTCTAACACTGACTCAGCAAGTTGCTAATCTCTCTTTTCCCACCCTAAGCTGTCACATGTTACTCTGCCAAACGACTGCAATTTCTGCCCCAGAAGTGGCTGCCTTTTGTTGATCTGTAATATAGCCTCCGCTAAGGCAGGGAGAGCCATGAATTACTCTGATGCATCTCCAAGCCTGTTTTAGACTGTGTATATATTAATGCCATACACAGTTGTCCAAATGCGGAGCTCCAGCAAATCTCATTTTGTTTCTATGGTGAAGGTGGCTCTTTCAGGGCAGACAGATGTGTTTGATGAGTTGCGCTGTCACACAAACATGATTCAGCTGCTTTTTATGGCCCTCAGTTTCCTTATTGCCTTGTGGGCCTGCAGATCTGCCCTAATGGGTTTCTTGGCCCGTTTGTTGGCTGCGGCAGAGCTCACCTTGCCTGGGACAGGCAGCAGGAGGGCATCCAGTTCAGGTGGTTTGTGTACTCAGGTATTTGCCTGCCTCTAAGACACCTGGTGGAGTTAATTAAATGGCAAAATGTGCTGCCATCATCCTTTAGTTGGTGTACAGCAGAGGAGAGAGCTGCTGGATGCTTGGGCAGTGCAAAGAGTCAAACAATTCTCTGATGTGTGCCCTTTTCCCCTTAAACAGCCCTTTCTAGAGCACCTCATCAGTACCTTTAGTTAGTGGCAACACTGCTTAAAAAAAAAGATAAGAACACCATTTATCTTAGAAAGCCATGTCATGTAAGAGTGTTTTCCTTTCCTCTGGCGTGAAAGCAGAAAGGAGGTCAGTATCAGGAGCATGTAGGTGCATGGCAGTCTAGTTTATCCCTAGTGTTGTGCACCCTGCCAGCTTATTTAGGTGAGGAACGAAGTCCTGCAAGACTGATGTTGTTTTCGTTGGCACTTGACACAGACCCTTCCTTGGGTAACACAGTGAGGTAACATTAAACATCTGCTTGGATTGGGATAGGTGTTTTTGCAGCAAAGTTTCTAGCCACCACTGAGGGCATCTTTTGCAAATTTTTGTACTTGGGGCTGGGGTAGGAGGAGGAAAACGCAGAGGGAGGAGGCTGTTGGTTTCTGATAACACTGCTGTCTCTCTGTTATTAAACTGAAAAACTTCCGACTTTCCCAGTGTGGCATGCTTTTAAGCAGCATTTGCAGTAGTACATTATCTGTCTTTTTGCTGATGGAGAAAGGAGCCCCCCTACTTTTCCCATATGTGTGTTGAAAAAAAAAAAAAAAAGGATGAATTATGACTGTGGCCTGCTAAAGGACCTTAAAATGCACGGTGCTATTTCTGTGCACAATTGCCAAAGGGCTTACCATCTTCCCTTGGGTAAAGCGAGTCTTCAAACCGCACAAACACAGAAGGTCAGAAGTGCTCGTGGATCTGGCATCACGGAAGGTTTAGCTGGGGCTGCGTTCTCGTTGCAAGCTGCCGGCAGGAGCGTGAGCCAGCCCAGAGCCGACGGCAGCGTTGCAGGCAGAAAGGCCGAGCAGCACGGCCTGTTCCTCAGCGCCAGCTTCCTGCGACTGCATGGGTTTTTCCTCTTGCCTGGAGAAGAAAAAAAGGCAGCAAGGAGAAAAATGCGTCGTGACTCACTTCCTGCAGTGCTCACCTGCTTCTGGGGGAGGTCATTGCACGTACTGGGGTGAGGGGAGTCACGATGGTTTTGTGTCAAAGGAAAGAGCCTCTTTGACAGCTGTATTCATCTCAGGCCTTTAGTCACCCTCTTTTATCCCTGCCTGATTTAGTTTCTTTAACATCTGGTCTCTTATCTCTTTCTTGTCCCACCGATATTCTGTGTCACACAAGAACAGGTTTTGTGTTGACAGGGCTTCATCACAACATGAAAACATCTCCGTGTTTTAAACCAACAGGCCATTAACTCACTGGTAGACACTGCACAAGCCTTTTTAGCAGATGGCAGTAACAATACTGCTTTTCTAGAGTGAGTTTCCTGAGAGGTGGGCCTTGACAGTGTTTGCTGTTGCCATGTAAGTGGATTACTCAAAGAAATGAGACCACAGGCCAGTAGTGTCGACACTGGGCTAAATGTCCATTTGGTGGAAAGGGATTAGGTCTGGAGGCTCATGCACGCAAAGGAACAAATCTGATGACAGCAAATTAAGAAAGGTAGAGAAGAGAAGAGGCCGACCCCTAGCTCCCCACACCTTCCTTTCAGGTAGCTGCAGAGAGCAATGAGGTCTCTCCTGAGCCTCCTCTTCTCCAGACCAAACACCCCCAGCTCCCTCAGCCGCTCCTCACAGGACTTGTTCTCCAGGCCCCTCACCAGCCTTGTTGCCCTTCTCTGGACACACTCCAGGGCCTCGATGTCCTTCTTGTAGCGAGGGGCCCAAAGCTGAGCACAGCACTCGAGGTGAGGCCTCACCAGAGCAGAGCACAGGGGGACGATCCCCTCCCTGCTCCTGCTGGCTGCACTGCTCCTGACACAAGCCAGGATGCCGCTGGCCTTCTTGGCCACCTGGGCACACTGCTGGCTCATGTTCAGGCGAGCACTGACCAGCACCTTTCCTGATCCTTTCCTCTGCACGGCTGCAGTGGTTTTACTCGGCTGGGCAGCCGAGCTCCACCACAAGCGCTCTCTCACCCCCTCTCCTCAAAGAGGAAAAGGGAGAAAATACAACACAAAGAGGTCGAGGTTGGAGATGAGAATGGTTTAATGAAAGCGAGGGGGAATGGGGAGAAAAAGAAACAAAAGAAACAACAACAAGGCTGTGCAGAAGCAGAGAGAGAAGGAAAAAAAGGTTATTCTCTACTATGAGCGATGTTCGGCCATGTCCGGGGAAGCAGGGCCTCAAAACGCGTAGTGGTTGTTCAGGAGGACATGCTGTACCTGTCTATCCTCCACTAAACTGTTTTCCATTTGCATGTATAACCCTGAAGAAAAGGAGCACTGCAGCAGCACTGGGTCTTAGCCTGCAGAAGAATCAAGGCTGACAGTTCATGCATCCAGAAATATCCAGAAATACTTTTATTTTTTTTTTTTTCTCAGCAAATAGCAGCTAGGTTAAAAAAAAAAAAAAATCACTGCCATCTCTGTATTCCTTTGCCTTTTAATAACATGGTTTAGCAATCTAATTTGGTGGTTTTACATTCTGTCTCTATCACCTTGCAGATATGGAGACAGTCATCTTTCTTGGAAGCACTCAGACTTCAATACTTGGACACTGATTTTTTTAATTCTTTTCAAATATCCAAGAAATAAATTAAGAAACACAGACTGCATGCTGAAAAGGACTTGGGAGGGGGGGGGAGTGAAGGCAAAGGCTACTATTGCTCAGCTGAAGGACTGTTGGCTCCTCAGCAAGTCAAGGATCTAAATCTAAGCTAGTCATTTCCCAAGGGTCACTGGTAATGATTGCGCTCGGTATTTGATTTATTTATAACAGTTGCAGTGGGAAGAAAACATTAGGCCAAATTCTGACCTCAGAGTATAAATCTGGAACCAGCTCACTCTGATTTTTCAAGTCTTGATGGCATTACTTTGGGTTCAATTTGCTGTAACTCAGTTCAGGATCTGTTCTGTTGTATTAGGTATGTTTTTTTCCTTTGAGATGGCATTTCTGCCACCCTTCTTGTCTAATTTCATGGACTGCAAGGATCTGCCTATTGCCAGTCTGATGTCTTGGGCTTGCTTTTGGCAGCTGTGGCAGCAGTGGGACCTTCTTCATTACAGTGTTGTTCTTGCCAGCCCCTGGGGATGGACCTGCTTGTTCTGTACTTGGGGCATGCATGTTTTGGCCTAGGAAACTCTGCCCTCCTTGCTCAGATCAGCTTGCAGTGACAACATCAGGAACCGTCCCTGCCCCATTTTTTTTAATTGTTACATATTTTTTAGAGGGCATCTTTAAAATTCTGGTTTGGGTAGATCAACAAAACTGTAAATCAGGCTGCTGATATAGCTGTTCCTGAAGAAATGTGATCCACCTGGTTAACTAACTGGTGTTTCTGTTACATCTTTTGGATATATTAATTTTGCCTTTGGAAATGACAACTCACTTTTAATAATCCAGGTGTTTGGCTAATTGTGTGGGATTTTGATTCAAATATTGCCAAGACAGCTGTACCTACTGTGATTTCTGTAGCTTAGAGGTGTCTAAGCTCATGGCTTGAGCATTTAGGCCTCCTCCTCCGTGGCCTGAGATACTGACTTTGGCTTTGAGATGAACTAATTCCTACGATTAGATGTGACAAGCAAAAGCAAATGTTTCTGAAGGTGGTAAAGTAGGTGTGCTCCAACAGATGCAGTTATTTCTCTGGACCCTAGTTTGTGCATCAGGAGCAAGAAGGCTGGGATGTGTCTTTGAAGCTGCCCGAAATTATGTCAGAAGGATTTGCCTCCAATGAGCCAGCACAAAGAAACCAAGGCACTTTGGCACATCATCTGTACCTCAGCGATGGCAAACATGGATGTAGCTCATGGATATCCTGAGCATTTCTGTTAAATGAATAGTAGGAGTGAACTCTGCCCTCCAGTCTTGTCCTTCCCACTTTCCATACCTTGTCCCTCAGCGTGGTAAACTGAATTTCTTTAATTGACTGTACATTAGTTCTGCTTTGCTGGCTGTTGTTACTGCTCAGGAAACGTGTGAGAAAAAGAGCACCAGAGCTTCCTTGATGGCTCACTTGATTTCACACGCTCAGACCTTTACTCCTGCGTTTGCTGCAGACTAGGGTCTGCGGTCTTGCTGTGCTCGTTTGTGTCGTACTGTGTGTAGGCTGCTGTGTGCATAGCATAAAAGGCTGTTTCATTTCAGTTTGAGGGAATGTTAGGCTCCTCCAGATGACTAAGGAATTATTTGGATTAGTTGGGCCTAAACATAGTTTCTGCTCGGACCTACTCCTACTTGGCGTGGAGTGTACCTTTAGGGTCTGCCCACAGGACTGACATCAGGACACATCTGAGTGCTGAGGCTTCCCCACTTGTCTGTTAAGATGCATAGTGCTGCTCACAGCAGCCACAGATACACCTCACCCTGTGATACCGGCATGCATGGGACCAGGGAGTCCAGAGTAAGGTGTGTTTTCCTCTTGGGACCCAGAGCGATACAGCCACAGCTGACAATTTATTTAAAATTCTCTTTTAAACATTGAAATTCTCACTGTATGTCCTCATAATAAAAATTCACCAACTGAGTATCGAGGAGTATAGAGTATTGAGGAGTATTGAGCAATATGTAAGAGGATACTAAAACTTTAAAACTATAAAGTTTGTTATAATGTTAATTTAATATCTCCATCTTCCTTCTGCAAATAATAAACATTTTCCTCGCTGAGAACATGAGCCAGTCTTCCAGTGGTTATGGAGCTGATAAGCTATGAGATTTTTTTTTCTTTTTTAAGAAGTAATAACTACAGTTATGTAGTTCAGATCTGACTAACACGTGGAATATAACTGAAAAATCAGGAGGATGTGCAAAAAAGCAAAGTAGCGTGGGAGTTTTGAGGATGACACTGAAGTCATCATGTCCAGGGCACAGCCGGAGAAGGAGATGAATCCTTCAGGGTTTTGTGGCAGCCCCATGATACACAATGCCGTATAGATAAGTCTCTAATGAAGGGGAGCATTGAAGGCACTGTTAGTGCTACACTGTGGACTGTTGATGATTTACTTGCAAATCTTGCTTTTGCTGCTGCTTCAGAGTCTTCAGCTGCAGAGCGGTCTAACTTACAAGTTATTTTGGGATGGTTGTTTTGGGGTATCTGCAGAAACATGCGGGTCTATGAGCTTTTCTATAAAACAGCCGTCATAGCAGTACGCGTAACTGAGAAGAAGGTGAAAGCAAAGGGAGTGGTCCTTTAATCTCTCTTCATTATTAAATCTGCCATGGTGAACATGCCACTGAAGACAGTCGATCACTTCTATGTCAAACTCTGTCTATAAAAGAATGTGAGAGCCACCTCAGGACGTGAAACCATTGGTGTTAATGAGGCAGTGTGCAGTCCAGTGAAAATCACTGAATGTTACAACACGGGCTGTTCCACCATTAAACTACTAAAGGAAAAAAGATCCTGTACCTATTGGTCTTGAGCCATTAAAATGCTTATGTACCTGGTTACCTTTGGTGCTAGCAGTAAGGTAAACAGATTCATGAAGTGATCTCATGGGTTGGAAAGGAGGCCCAAGAAGTCATAGGCTCTTTTGTAGTTACAAACTTCTGCTTTGCTCCAAAGCCGTTGTCGTGGGATGACAGTATGGTTGTGACAACCCTGTCTTCTCTATTCACAGGTGTTCCCTTTCCAAAGAACTTCCTTCAGATCTGCAAGAAGATACTCTGCCGGCTTTTTCGGGTGTTTGTTCACGTCTACATTCATCACTTTGACCGTATCATCCTTATGGGGGCCGAGGCCCACATCAATACCTGTTACAAGCATTTTTATTACTTTGTGACAGAGCTCAACCTGATAGACCGCAAAGAACTAGAGCCTTTGGTAAGTTTAAGGTCTGGGAGAAAGCTCTAGGAAATTTTCAGCTGCCCTTCACTGAGCCTTTCCCACACTTGTTGCAGTGGATTTCCTCTGGGAATAAGGTCAGTGGTTGAACACAGGCAATTTGAAAGGAAGAACTTTGCCTCTGACCACAGATCTGTTTCATCTGCTGCGGCATTTGTGGGGTGCTCAGTAGGCTCAGTCAAAAGATAAAAATGCAATGTGTTTTGTATGGAGAAATGCAAGGTGGGGAATGCTGTCATTTTTCAAAGGTTCATTTTTATTCTGCTCCTTCCTGTACTATATGTTTTATATAGTTTTATTCTTTTTTTTTTTTTTTTTTTCACTAGTTAGTAACAGCATGGTTCTCATAGCAGTCACCTGAATACATGTGAAGGGAACAGTGGTCTGTATAAAGGTGAAATGGGACTTTTTTTTTTTAAAAAATCTCTAAGTAGGTGTTTGTGAAAGTACTGCCTGTGTTAGATCTGGATCTAAGTGAAACAGATGAGGTGAGACAGAGGTTTAGACAATTAACAGTGTAACAAAACCAGACACTTCCTTTTGGCCTGAGGTGGATCAAAATGAAACTTACTGTATCCAAAAGTAAGACTTCAGAAATTGAAACACTTTTGCTGTTGCTCTTAAATGAAAATAAAAGTGTAGACCGAGAAGTGAAAGCATGGGACAATTCAGAAAGCAGTTGACCTACAACCCCCCACTGTGGTCGTTCAGCCAACTTTAAAAGGGATCAGGGCAACATTTCTCCACAGGTCAGGGTTTGGAAAGTACTTATCATACGGCTCATTTATGCAGTGCTAGAACCACTGGGATTTCTTTTCCTGCAGAAGCACAGAACAGCTGAGGCTGGCTGGCACCCGTGGACACGCTGTAGTCCAGCCCACTCCTCTGGAGGCAGTGTCACCTACAGCAGGTTGCCCACAACCATCTCCAGGCAGGTTTTCAATCGTTCCACATAAAGGCACAAGGAGATGGTATTAAATATTCCTGGAAGCGTGGCAAAGTGTTTCTGTAGGAGTCTGAGCTGTTGCAGGGGTGGTACGTGTACGTGCTGTGTAATGACTGAAGCCTAGCAGGAGAGCAGGCTAGGAATGTGCTCCAACTGGTGTGTGCTTCCCCCCTGCCTTCCACTATTCCCTCCCTTCACAAAACTGCCCTTAGTGCTGTCACAGGATGCAGCATTACGAACTTAGCTGGGATTCATGGTCTTCCAGAAAACTGTTCCACCTGCACTGGGAGGGCATCGTGTGAGCCAGCTGACGAAGCCCCACCTGCTTCTTTCATCTCCCTGTCCGCCACTTGGGTGGGTGTCAGCAGCATGGAAATTCAGGAAAAAACAAAAAAAAAAAAAAAAGAAGAAGAAAAAAAAACAACTACAACAAAAACAAACAAACAAAAAAGTCTGTACTTTTGTCTTCAGCTGGGCAGAGAGAAAGGGAGGAGCTGCCAGACAACAGCAGACATTGCAAATAATCTTGGATTGTAGTGTGGTAGTTGAGGACAACCTATGCCCTGCCAGGTTCACCGTGGCAGGAAACAAACCTACATTATCTCCCTTAATTAGAAAATAGGCCAAGGGCTGATTAAATAAAAAACAGACTGCCACATGCTTTAATAAACAGGAAGGCAACGTACTTATCAACATATCTCCAAAAAGGGAGAATAATGAGGGAAGCAGGCAGTAGATGAATAGTAATATTAGCCTGCTGGCAGGACTTACTCTGTCTGTTTAAAACAGATTTTATCAGCCTTCTGCAACCCCGTGCAGCAGCTGTAAAATCAAATGAAGCAAGTGAGTCAAATAGGGTTCCCCCCTTCCATTCAGGAGTTGCATAGCTTCAGTTAAAGTGGGGGCTGTAGTCTAAAATGCTGCTTATCTTTTTCACATCCCCAAGGCTGTGTTAATTTGACAGGTCCCTGAGCCTTTCACAGAGCTGCTTTGGGAGGAAAAAAATGGAAGCTGGCACGCTTTCTGACCACACAGGTGGTCCTGAAGAAAACAAGGCATGGCCAGTTGGTTAATTTGGGAGGAAATAAGAAGTCTGAGGACATACCTGGTCTCTCGCACAGTTGACAGGCAGACAGGCAGTGTGCACCACAAGAGGTCCCAGAAGACCCTCACGGCATATCTCCGCAGGGAAGTTACCAGGAAATAAACAAAGGTCTGAATTTAGGATGTGGCATCTGCTTTGTACTGGCTCCCAGTGACTGATTTTATCCTCCACTGTCACAGTTCACCTTAGCTTACCTCTGAGCCTGTTTTGGTGGCTGAAAGTTGTCTAGCTGGGCAATGTCTGTGCCTCCATCCCATTCTCACCTTGTGCAGATGCTTACACAGGACGCTTGAAACAATCTAAATGTGCTTTTTAGTGGGACTCTTAGTGCAGCTCCAGAAGCAGCAATGCTCTTCTGCTTTTTTCTCCTGCACTCTTCTTTTTAAACAACTGATTTCTTAGCATGTAGGACTTCAGAACACGCCAAAGCACCTTGTAAGCACCTTGTGAGCAAAACAGTCCTGAGCTGGGGAATTCGGCTTCATTTTTTGCCAATTAAAAAAAAAGTTTTTGATAACTAATATGGATATCAAGGGAAAAAAAAAAAAAAAAAAAAAAAAAGACTAGTAATTGAACAAAATGCTCAGGAAAGAAGGGCCTTCTTCCCCAGGCTCAAATTTAACAGAAACCTTCTCTCCCTTCCTCGGAGTCTCTACTCACTCTGTTTTTTCCACATTATAACCAGACATTGCCAGTCCCTTTGGTGAGGTGAGGGATGATGCAGGCCCTAACAGTGCCTCCATCCCCGTGTCCTCGCCTTCTAGCAGCTGCTGCTCTTTATGACTGTTTGTGAGCAGAGGAGCCACAGGCTTCTCTGGTTGAGGTTCTGGCACATGGTGGGTTATTGATGGCAGTTTTGGAGCCAGCTGGAAGTGGCTGTGAGTGGCACAGGGCAGTTGTTGGCCTCCCACCACCCCTGTAGCCCTCTGCTACCAAAACCCGGCTGGTTGAGCCCAGTACAAAGCATCCTCTGCAAAGTAAGGTGCAAGTGTTAGTTGTCATATGCAATCTGTGGGGTGAAGCCTTGCATTTTGTTTCAAATTTGGGTTTCTTACCTATCAACGGGTAAACTAATAGCTCTGTTCTTGAGTTTTCCTCTGTTGGATATAGTATTTAGTGGATATAGTATTTAGACAGTATTGTGAGCTTGAATTCATCGGTGTTTGTGAAGTGCTCTGGTACCACCAAGTAAGAGCTGTAATAAGAGTAGAACTTGCTCCTGGTTCATCTTCCTCCCTTCGGGTCGATCATCGGTTTGTGTATTTTTAAGGAATACAAGCTGCTGCATGCAAGGCAACATAATCCCTTCCAAATACTTCTTGATTTCTTTAGCTCAGCCCAGTGAGCTGAGTCATAAATCTGCTTTTCCTGTAAAGGGAGGTGAGTACCTTCCCTGATACGCATCTCTTTCCATTACTCTTATCTCAGAAGAGAAAGGCTAACTAGCAGGAATAAAGTGCTGCTGCAGGTGGAGCAGCCTCCCTGTGAAGGAGTTTATCTTTTGAAAGTGGCTGCTAGGTATGACACAGCCTCGGGTCACAGAAGCAGTTTCCCTGGCCCTGCTGCTTCGAAGAAGCTGAATTCCTCCTTCCACTCCTGAAGGCAGGGGGCTCTTTTTGGATGCTGGGTTTGGTGATCACGGAGTCTGTTTATTACTGTGCTCCAGGCTTAGCTGGAGAGGCAGTGATCGTGTCATGAAACCTGAGGATCAGCATAACCACAGCAACGTGTCCTCTGGTAAAGGAAAGGAAAAAAAAAAAAGGCTTCTGAAAAGCAATAAAATTAGTGCCATGGAGGCATTAAACCACAGTGTGTTTTTTTTTCCCCTGAGCCAGAAGGTGCCTGCCAGACAGACACAGAGGCAAAGAATCCTGCAGCTGTATTTCTCCTCTTGTTCAGTCTTTTCAGATTCGGAGGCCTTAGAGATTTGTGGCTGAACCTCAGTGCAAAGCATTTTGTCAGGTAACAGCGTGACAACAGGTGAGGCAGCAGTTTGCTCCCAACTTTTTAGTGTATGTTGCAGTATCCTGATTTGATTTCTAAATCCCTGCATTTTCACTGGCCTGCAGTTTCAGTATGCCTTGTGCTTGTCAGAGTTATATTAAATTAAAAACTACACCCCAAAACATGGTGAGATTTCTGTGTTAAATTTAAAGATCTGAGCATAGTGTAAATTCATTCAAAGGAGCAAGGTTCTTAAGACACTTTTTTTTTTTCCTTGTGGGAGGTGTGGACCTATTTCTCTCTCACTACTGAGCACTACTGGTTAGCATAACCTTAAGGTACAACTCTAAAGAAAAAAAAAAACGTGTTATTTGGTCTTCTTGCTCTGCAAGTTTGAGGAAGGTCATAGAGGGCCTGGAAATCTGTGCATCTGTGTATTCGATACGTACTTTAAAACTTGCGTTCTAATAACAAATCTAGGTGGCAAAAACGCGTACATTTCAGAACTGTGGGCAGGTCAGGAGTTCATCTGGTGCCAAAGAACTGTGGGAAGTGATGAGCAAGGGGGTCAAACACTGGCAAATATGATGGAAGGGTTCATCTGGTTTGAGTACATTTGCTTCTCTCTCAGTTACCAGGAATTGTCAAATGCGCACATCTATTGGCCAGACAGATAGAGATACCAGCACATGCCATTTTTGTACATTTTCATGTTTAACCAACACAGTGTCCTCTTACAGAGCAAGGAGTAACTTTTGTGCTCTTTCAGAAATAGCCAAAAATACATAGCAAACCAGTCAGATTCCCAGCAGATTCCTACGCAACTTTGAAAACTATTGATTGCAGTGAAATTCCCCTCTGAGGACAAGGATAAAAGACAGAAGAATGTGGCCATCTGCTTTGCTCATACTTTAGATTTTTATTTTTATTTTTTTTATAATTCCCATCCCTTGAAAACTTTGACCTTTCTCTCAGAAGTAATTTTTTGGTAAACATTTTGTTTTATGAGAACAGAAAGTAATAACTACATTTGGATGGAGAAAAACAGAGAAGGGTTTTACTTAAAGATGTTGTTATGATGACTGTTAAAGTAGTGATTTAATTTTGATGTGAAAATAATCAGCTATGGTAGAAAATAGATAATTTGGGGGTTGGAAGTGATGGCAGTCAGTGGAGCTGCATGCATAAAAATGGACAAACTGGTAATTGCCTCCATGGGGATGGAGTTAATCTGCAGAATAAACACAGATAGTAAGGTCTTCTTTCCTTATTCTGTATAATTCTGAATGTAAAATCTTCCATTGACCTTGTGGTGTGATTGGCTTCTGATAACATTTTCATCCAATATTACGAGTTGCTTAAAAGTACTTACATGTTTTTTGTTTGTTTGTTTGTTTATCTCTCTAGGAAACTTCCTTTCTCAAGTGGGAACTTGAGAAAGTTCCCTGGAACTTCTAGGGTTTATCCAGGCAGTCTAGCAAGTAAAGAGATGAGTGTTTAATACATCAACCTAAACATTAAACTGTGTTCAGGGTTTGTATTTTTTTCCTCCCTTATCAAGCTGTATTGTAGGTTAATTGCAAAAACCCATCATGGGCTGAGTGACAGTAGGATTCCAAAGTTAAAATTAATTCAGGAAATCTCACAGCGAGGTTTGTGTAAAAGCTCTACCTTCCCATATTTTATGCTTCAGAGCTGCGTTGCTGCCCTGATTACATTGATGTAAATCTGGAGCACTTTCTTCTCAGTCAGTGGGATTATTTGATATCTTCCCACAAAATTCAGAGGAAAATTGTAGCCCCACAGTCTTGGGTGGTATATTCATGTGCTGTTTTGTCACCAACACCAGTACTGCACAGTGTGCTGGTTTTTATGCTTCTGTACCCCGTGGACAGGTTTGTGCACACAGTTAGCAGAATGGCCAAAAGTGACGCGAGGAAAAGGAAGGGTTATTTTTGTATACAGCTGGGATGTAAAAAATGCCTGCTGTACGTGTGGCATTGTTGTGAAGAGGCAGTATTTCCACCTCCAGGTCTTCCATCCAATATTTTCTTTAATCTATTTTAAAAAAATCACTTAAGGTATGGTTTCACAGTCATCTTATGCCACAATGAGCGCAGTCTGACACAGGAAAACGTGGCACCTTGGGCTTGCAGCAGCTGCTTGAGCCAGTGCAGCCACTGGCTGGGGGAGTCACACAAAAGTCAAATCAATGAACCAAGCTTCACCCTGCTTCAGGATGAGCTATTCAGCAGTACTCGAAGCAAATGCTGTTCAGGTGAACACTATGAGTTTCTCATTTTTACTTCTTGCTTTCCCAGGGGTAGGTACAGCAAGGCATAAGAATCAGTCCCCAGATCTGTCACTCCTGTGCCCAAGCTGCTGTTAGACATACAGCTTACTGCAAACAGTACATCTTTTCACAAAATAATTAGCAGTTTTGCTGCCTCTTTGTCTCCCACAAAAAAAAAAAAATGTTTATTCATCAGGCACTTCATTGCCAGAAATCCATTGCCATAGATGTTGCAGAAATACTGTAAACATGGCCCATCTGTCAGTAGCCCCCTCCAGAGCTTACAGTGGAAAAAACAGCGGTAGCAGGCTTAACAAAACATGGCAAACTACTGGCATTTCAACAAGGGCACGCTCAGGTGAAACACAGCAGAGTTAAACAGGATGATCAAATGAGGCTTCTACTGCAGATACATTTCTCAAGCATAGATTTTTAAACAGAATTATACCTTTCGTAATTCACTTTTTTTTTTTTCTTTTTTCTTTTTTTTTTTTTTTTCCCAAATCATTGCTTTTTCTGCTTGGCTGTTTTTTATGTTTGTGGTGAAACTGGAATTTGCATTTTTTTTCCAGACCGTTTTCTCCATATATACATCCAGCCATCGTGAAAGCAACGTTGGCACCCATAAATCAATGGGCTGTGAAATAAGCAGTTTCAAACCTTGACTTATAAATGATCTGCCACTCAGCAAAGGACAGTTTAAGCTTGAAAGCAAAGAACTAATTTCATTAAGTCATTGTGTTTTTGTTACCGCCATCCTTCATAGCTACCCAATTCTGTTTTATATTGATGTTCATTACAAGTACAGCCCATTGGATCCTTCTGAGTTGTCCCATTTTGCAGCACTTAAAGGAGCAAGACAAGAAGAATACTAGCACGTTGTTTTAAAGGTATCTCTGTCTTTTTTTATTTTTATTTTTTTTTATTCTAGACTTTCCAGTGTGTTTTGTATTCTGTGCAGATGGCTTAAGCTTTAGGTAGGGAACCCATAAGGTTTAATCTTGTTCAGAGCCATAGGTGGTGCTCCAGAAAGGATAACTGGTCAGTGTCTAATTGATCTGTCATGAACAGTTTCGGACTCTGAAATCTGCCAGTGAAGCTTCTGTGTGAAAAACTTTTCTTTCTGCTCTCCTCATGCATTGGCATTGGGACTTCCAAAGGGAGGGCAGGAAACCCTCTCAGTAACAAGAAATTGTCCTAATGGACAAACTGGCACCCAGTTTTCCCGACCCTCCTCCGACATCTGCACTCCCACAAAATTGCATGCCACGCCTTCTGCTGGATGGAATTGACCATCAGCCCCTCTTCAAACAGAATTCACTTACTGAGTATCTGCCATGCCCCTTGTAGAAAAGTGTCTTCAACAGCCCAGTGCTTCAACAGCAGATGCAGAACGAACACCTCGCATGCGTGTGCAGGCAGATAATGGTATCAGAGGTTGTGTGTGTGTGCTCGCTGGTTCTATCCGTGCATATAATGCATGCATACAGCTATTCTAAAAATGCTCATAACTCAGGTACTTGTGTGTCAGTTTTATTGTATAAATTCATAGTAGTTTCCCTGAGATGTTCTTGCTCACAGTTGTTATAAATTCGGTCACTCATTTCAGAACGGTAGGCTGCCTTACTACTTGCCTGGGTATTATCCAAAAATAAATAAATAGTAGCTAAGTCAGCTTTAAAGTAGGCATTAGATTCTTTCTTTCTTTTCTTTTTTCTTTATTTTTTTTCTTTATTTTCTCCAGCTGTTTGCTGTAGTAAAAGAGTCCCTATTCAGGCAAGTCACGTCACTGCTTCTAACTAGCCATCAGTATCTTTTTTTCCTTAAAAGAAATGGAAAGAAAAAAAAATAAAAAAGAAGAAACCAAGCATTCCCTGCTGCCAGTCCCTTTTTTCCACTTCAACAAGGTATGGTGATAATACACAGCAGGATTTCTTTTACTCTGTACAAATTGCCAAAATTTCTCAACAAATGAATCTGATCTCTAAATCAAAATATATGTAAGTGATATCTAAAGAAATGCCATATTTTTTCCTCATCTCCTCCACTTCCTGTAAGAAATTATGGAAACAGATGAGAACATCAGGACTTAACAATGCTGAAAAGCAGAATTCTCAACTGTGATGCTTGAAAAAAGCAAAGTCATAAGATGCACTGCACTGCCAGAGTTTTTGAGTAGATCCTTTCTGGCATGCATGTTTTTAATGACTATTTTCATCACGTCAGCTGCTTTGGTTACACTGAATCCAAATGTACGGTGCGAAGAACAGGAAGGCTGAAGGGCAGTCCTACTGACAATTTTCTGCATGTCAGTGATTCACCAGAGGTTTTGGTGTGGTTCTGTGTGGTGCTTCGGATTAGCCATTGAGCCATCTTGTGCTCTGACACACTTCTGTCTATTTTGTGGTTACAGAAGTATATTTTTCTTTCGCTGGTGAGACACCACATGAATCCTGTTTTAAAGTTTTGCTAATGAATGTAAATTACAGGCTGTTGAATAAAAAGGGCTTCTCCAAAGTAGCCCACATTTCCTGTTTTGTGATAAACAGCAACGCTTTTGTACTTCAAAGAGATTTATTAATACCAGATTAAAAGAGTTAGGGTTAATAGTCTAGGGTAAAGTGAGAACAGGAAACTTCGAAGGAGCTTGGTCTTCCAACTGTGTTCAGTCCTGCAAAGCTTTAGAGGAGAAAGTAACTGTCAGTAGCATCCATTTGGTACTTCTGCACTTCTTCCTTCATTTTTGTGTTACAAGGAACTCCTACAATATTGCTATAGGCATGACAGTCAAAAAATCCATAATTATTTAATTAAGGCAATGCTTCTGATGAGTTAATGTGAATCTTGCATTCCTGGTGAATTATGTGTGCTCATTTAGTAAGTGTGGGGTGTAGCTGGCCTGGTTACAGCAGCAAAGAAAAAAAATTTAAAAAAGAACAAAAAAAAAAAGAACAGAAAAAGGCAATTGTGGTTACAAAGCCACAAAAAATGACGGGGTACTCCAGATCAGGTGTGGTACAAAAAGGAAAGCTGAATCTCTGTTTTTGATAATGGATAGATAAGTGTCCCCTCTACTCGCATTTGAGCTTCCTGCCCATGGGTTTAGGCCCGTGTTTAAGTTGTTGGCTGAATCAGAGCCAGGATTGTTGGGCTGGAACCACAGCTGGGCACCTTCCTCAGCCCCTTCTGGTGCCCTGTCGCCGATGGGAGGCAGGGTTGCAGGTAGAACCAGACGGTGGCAGAACTGTCCAGAATTGGATCAAACAGGTTTTTCCATCTGTAATTGTAAAAAGTTGAAGAAAACATGAAAATGCATTTATTGTGCCCTTGTTATAGATCTGTTAGTGTACAAAATGATTTATGTGAAACCTTAACCATGTTGTAGCTTATAGCAGAGAACTGGTGTGTCTGAAAAAAAATCTGCAAACTTTTATACTAAAGATAGCCTCACCATTTGCTTGTTCAGTCTGCATGACCTCAGTGCCAAGGGAAAGACACACAAAAACCAGCCACAGAAGGAGGTTTCTTCTGTTGTTATTGAGGAAACAAACATGCAGGAGGTGAAGGCACATCCTGGGAACACGACTTATTTAAGCAAGTCAGTCACCCGAGTGCACGTTGTGTGTGTATCAGCTGCCTGAACCCAACCCCACTGACAGGTGCATTTCTCAGTGCGATCTCCTGGTCGTGTTGCCACGTGCAGTCGGTTGATGAAGTGCCTTTGTCACCAGTGATAAGGGATTACATTTGCAGACAGGAATATTATCTGTGTCCTGCAAACGCTGCTGTACAAGTTCAGGAGTGATCAACGAGGATTATCATCAGGCCTTGCTTAGCTTTGAAACATCTACCCTGGAACCAAGCAGATTGTGGGAGGGATTAATCTAGTCCTAAGCATCATCATAATTGAGGCTCACTCAAGGAAAAGAAGTTGTAACAAAGGAAATACCCAGATGATCAATTTGCCTGTTGGATAGTAGCAATTACCAGCCCGTCATTTTTTTTTTCTATTGGTGTGCAGAGACAGTGGCAACTAAAAAAATTGTAAAATAACTTTGGAGAAAACAACTTGTAAATGAAGATAAAAGGTATGACTAAAAACACAAGGAAAAAAAAAAAAAGAGTTTAGCAAATAACTTGTTACAAATATGGCTTTAGCATTCCTATCCTGATTAATTAGCTGTCTGAATATAGATCAGTTGTGCAACGCTGGATCTTGGAGGGCGTGATCTGCATTCCTCCCAGCAAACAGCATCCTTTGTGACCAGGATACTGAGACCTTTGTCCGCACGATGATGGTTCATCAGTTGTTGAAATCTTCGTGGGGAAAACCACAACAGCAAAAGTGGCAGAAGTCATGACCCGTGCTCGTTTCAGTGAGGGCAATTGGCGCAGCAGTGGCATCCTGACAGGGTGATGTTGTTCATGCCGTTCACGTGTGTGAATTCACCCACTCTCCCATCAGCTTTTGCAGACCGTGGATCCCCCAACATCCAGCATTTGCTTCCATTAAATGCTGGTGCTGGGGTGACGTTTGTTTTTTAACGCCTTACATTTTGGCTACTCCAATTCTGACTCTCACACGCATAGCAACACCATTTTCTTAGAAGAACATCGTTCTTTGGTGGGGAACCCATCTTTGGTGGGGCTGTCTTTTGGTGTCTGTTCTCTGGGCACAGTCATCTCACAGATTGGGTCGAAGCTTTAATATCTGCTTTGTATTTTGGCTTTGAAAACACCGCTCATTTCTGCCTTTGTTTTTTTTTGAGTTGTGTGACCCAAAACTGGGAGAAGGAACAAGCCTCTGAATGCTGTGGTACAGAATAAAACTCTAGAATTTCTGGTAATTGCTTTTGAAGGGGAATTGGATCTATTTTCACCAGCTCAGGTGTGGAGCTTTCTGCTAGTCTTGTTCTGGGTGTTTGGTCAGTACAGGCAGACTTTGAAAGTTTTAAACATCTTCAAAAAATGCCTGTGCGTGCCTGTCATTACCTCCACACCTACTCCTTCAACTTGCTGCCTGGCCTGGACATTTCATCCTCCAGTGGGGCTGTCTGTCCTTGTCCTTGCCAGGCATTCAGCACTTCCAGTCTGCAGGCAGACCACAACCAGTTGTCCTTTTCCCAGTTTGGGAAGTACTCCTAACATGCTTTTGATGAGTAATCATTAGTCAAGAACGTACCTCTGTGTTTTCCCCAAATTAAAACAACCTGTTAGGTTTCAGAGAAGCACAAGCAAGAAAGACTCAAGAAGCTCTGGACAAGACTTAGCCTTGAGCTTGTGCTGAAGGCAGTGCTCATCTCTGCTGTGCACCACCAGGACGGCTGAGGAGCCACATCTCTGGAGAGGTCTGAGAGGGCTGATTTAACTGGCGTGGGGCTGTGTCAGTCTCCCTGGTACCTCCAAATTTCACGGGAGACTTTGGTGCAGGCTCCATGCCAAGGGAGAGGCTGGCTGATACAGTCCCTGGCTGGGAGAGGTCCCAGTCGCAGGTTTGCTCCATGAAAGGCTCGTCAGCTGGGCCCTGTCTCACCTCTCTCGCACCAGAGTTTTGGCTGAGGCCAACTTGCCCTTTGCCAGCTTTATAATTATATCAGTCTTTCTAAAAATAATATTAATAAAATCTTTCCTTTTTGTAAATTCCTGTACGGAAAAAACAGCTAGAAGTAGGTCACTGTCGCAAAGCATGGACCAATTTACTGCTTGAAGGTTTTCTTTCTTTTTTTTTTTTATTTTTTTTAAAGCATTTTCAGCTCATTGTCTGAAATAAGTAGAAACGTGCACATATGTACAGGAATGCAATGTGATCGTGTTTCTGTATTTCTGTGCACTGTGATCTATAACAATCTAGGTCAGTATAGAAGAGGTTTCTGTGCATCAGAAGATAATGATACTCTGTAGGTTTCAAGGATTTCCTGACTTTGTAACTTCGGTGAACATTTTCCAGACCAAAACCAAGCAGGTGCTGGAAGAAGACCCTTTGAGCAGAAGCTGGGAGAAAACGTGCAGAGCCTTCTGCAGCAACATTGTTGTGACAGGGTTGGGTGGGGGAAATAGGAGTTGGGGGGATGATGGTGGACACCATTGTCCTAGCAACATCACAGAGGTGAAGGGAGGGACAGCCGTGGGCAGGAATTGTGTTACAGTAAGAGATAATTTCTGTCCAAACTGCGGAGCTCAGTGGCATTGTAGCTCCATGGGTCATGACACCTGGGCAGTGAAACTTGCAGGGGCAATTTATTGATGCTGAAACATTTCAGACACTCACATAGCAAGCTGGTTTAAAGCACTCTGGTTTACAGATAACCCAGGCTCCTGCTCTTTCCTTTGCCTGGATATATTTACCCACGTCTCATCTCCTACCTCTGACACTACTTTTTTTATTTAGGAGTGGAAATGCATTTTGCGTGTTGAATGAGTTGCTTACAAAGCTTTATTATTTCATTGAGAGGGAGAGTCTGCCTCCCACTGCTCCCGAAGGAGCACGGCCAGGTTTTTTTACAGTGACCCTGGTGCTGCTTTATTGTCCTGCATGCTGCTTTTGCAGAGATAGATGCCGCTGCCTGCCCACAAGCAGATGCTGGGCAGTAGCTGCAGCAGGGAGCGGTGGTGCTGCATCGCACAGACTATCTTCAGATGGGGGAAATAGAAGATTTTCCTGCAGAAGATGCTGTGCGAGCGGCAGTCCTTCCCCAGGCCTGAAAGCCTGGCACCACCGCGTGGAGGCAGCTGGGAGCACAGAGACACACCGCAGGTCCCCGGCTGGCAAAAACGCCCCTGGGGACACTGCCGTGCCACCAAAACTCGCGGGTGGCAGAGCACATCCAACATTTAACAGGAAAAGGGGACAGGTCCTTCCACAACAGTTTACCTTCATCACCTTTAACAAGTGAGAGGGAGAATCAAGTACCCGTTTGGATTACTGTGTGGATCACTGTGGGTATTACAGACAACCCTAGAAATTGCTGGACTAGTTGCATTGCCTTTATAGCAGCTGCAAATGACAATATCCCATTCTGTTACCTGCATGACAGCAAAATAACAGGTGATGTAAGATAGTCTGTGAAACAACCAGGAACAGAAACCAATTAAAGCTCTGGAAGGGGAAAGAAATCCTACAATTCCATGTTTTAAGTCATAAATTACCTGCTATGCCGAGAGACTGCCAAGGCCTTTACATTAGATTCTGACACACATAACAAATTGTTCAAGCAAGCTACGATTTTTAGAAACTTCTGCCAGCTTGGTAAATCTAATTTCCATAGGAAATGCTGTACAGGTCTGGAGACACTGAAAGAAGAGCCAAAGGTAGAATCTGCATGGCCCCACTGACCTGTAGGTGCTTCAGCCCTTCAAGCCTGACCTCAAATCTGGGGCTTCTTTCCTTAGTCCTACATCTTTCGGCAAAACCCATACAAAATAACAGACTTTTGATCTTAACATGCCCCTGTTCCCACAGAAGACTTGACCTTTGTTCAGAGCAAGACACATTTTCACCTCCAAATTCTGACAGAAATTTAGAAAAGTACAGACCCATCTGATACTTCTTTCCAGCATTTCTGCTGACCACCATGAAGGATTGTATAGAATAGGATAGTCAGCTACCAGACAGTGTGCATCAAAATGCCCATAAATAAGTCAAATAAAATAAAATCCCATGGTGGATCCCAGGCCCCAGTTCCTAATGCAGTCTGAATGCTCCCAGATGCCATCATGGTCAAATTCCACAGCTCTGGTTGAGTCCTGGAAGAGCCTTGCCCTGTGTGTCCGTAATTTCCAGGCAGAAATTATTAGATAGAAATGTATCTCCACGTTTCTTGTTGGATGTAGGTACAGTGGAATCCTTTTTCTCACATTAAGTTAGAAGTTTGCTACCTCTGAGTACGTTGTCAGGTGATTTATTCCTTTTGTGTGGGATGCAGCACCATTTATATGGCAGGGCTAGGGAATTAGTGAGGTATTAAAGCTGTCAACAGTGACAGAAAGCAGCATGCTAATTGCCAATTACGTTCATTGTCCTTGAAAGTGACAGAGAGGAGCAGAAGGATGGTGGCATATAAAAATAGGTGAGTTTGCACAGATGCCGAAATGGTAATTGGGAAGAGGAATATGCATACTTTACAACAAATGCCCTTTGCTATTTAATCTCCCTTCTTGTTTTACAGAAAGAGATGACAACCAGGATGTGTCACTAAAAAACACCCACTGAAGAAAAGCAAAGTCCAATTTTCGTCTTGCTGCAGAGTTCGAGAACATGACAGCCCTCGCAGAATGAACCTGCTTGTTAATCCAGGAAAGCTGAGAAGCTGGGAACCACAGTTACTTTCACAAAAGCTTCCCACCGCTGTCCGTGTGCTTAACCCTGAATATGCTGCTAGAACCTCATCCGAGCGACGTGGGTTAGTGAGAAAAAGAAGAATCAACTTGGTATTAGTTCTAGCTCCTTCGTTGGGGATAAGAACCTCTTCAGCCATGAATGATGACAGAACACCTTCCTGCTGCTAATGCTTTACTGAAATTTGTCCCCCCGGGCTGACCTCCAGGTTATCAAGGCAGCCTGGAATCGCAGAAGACTCACAGCCTTTCATGTCTCCCTCCCTTCACCACCACCCAAGGCTTGGCCACCATTCCCAAATCCCAGAGAGCTGTGACTTTCCAGGAACACAGCCCTGTCCATTTGCTGATCAGATGGTTTGTGCTTTGGTGTGAGTCGTAGTGGGGTAACAGCGGGACAGCCTCTGATCCCAGCTACCTGAGTGCACACCCAGATACAGCACTGCAGTGTTGATGTCTTACCTTTGAATTCTTGCTGTGATGGACAGGAAATCTGGTCGGTGTTGCTGCATTACATAAAAAAGCAATTCATAGTCAGCATTGTCATGAAATACCCTATGAAGTGCACTGATCTGTCCTGTAAATGATGTCCTCCTATCCCCTTAGAGAAAGGACCCCACCCATTCACCTTAAAGTTTTATATTTTCAGGGAGAAATAAATTTAATGTTGGTAATCAGGAGATAAAGATGAGTAATGTAACAGTCAGGGCAGCAGGGACTAAATGAAAATCTCTGTCGCATCTAAACAGTCTCCAACCATGTGGCTCCTTTCACCAGTGGAGTAATTCACATTTTTTTCTGCACTTCCCAGCCCAGCTTAGTAACACATTGGTGGACAGCCTGGAAGGCTACATTGCAGTAAATCCAGTCTTCTATGTAAATATGCCCAATAAAAGCCTTTTTTTTTTTTTTTTTTAAGCAATACTTAACAGATCACAAGAGAGATTTAGCTGAATAAATGGGGATCAAGTGGAACACACCTATGTATTCTGTGCCTTCTAATGCATTTTGCACATTTTTGTTATAGTTAGAGATTACTCTTCCTTGGTGAGTGCTGAACCCTGTTGCTGCCTTCCCCTCAAGAGTGTTGGTTTTGTTTATTTTTTCTGAGGCATTTTCAGAAGCAGATCTCGTAAAGCATCCAGTGTCTGGGACATTTGAAATAGGGGTGTAGCAGAAATTAAGCATAACAGCAACCCTTTCCTGGCTCATGTTGTGGTGTATTCTGATTTGCGTGCTTGCTTAAAACAGAGCTTGTAAGTGTTGGTGATCACGTCCTTGCTGGGACACAGGGCCTTGGTCTGTGAACATCCCATGTAGCTAGGTGGAGACACTTCTGCATCTTTAGGACGACACAAGGAGCATTGTCCTTTGCTTCCAAGGGAGTGGTCTGGAGTGTCCTACCTCCTTCAGTGGTCTTTGCAATCAGGTTAATTCTCTGGGGACTGCAATACACGTATAATTTTGGGGGCGCTGGCACTCTTGCGGGATAAAACCAGCTTGTGGAACTCACTGCCATAGCTGCTGCTGAGCTCAGCTGCTTCATTTTAAAGACGGAGGATAAACGTGTCTGTGGAAGAAGGCTTCACAGGACGTGTGGTTGAGGACTGCCTGGAGTTGCAACATCAGTTGCATGTGGCAGGGTTTCTCCTACCCTGCTGCGAAGAGCACGGTCACTGCCCTGCTGCGCTTGAACTTCACTGCAGTCAGCCCCATCTGGTGATCCTATGGCTGAGCAGCACTGCCATGCTCTGTGCTAAAGATTAACGAAAAGATCAGAGCCACTACATAAATTGAAAAAGATCGCATTTTATGCATAAAATAATCTACTCTTCATTCTGTTGTGCTATCTACCATGTGCTGTCTTCAGTCTAATTGCTGAAGTGGAGTTTGAAAACACAGCAGAATTTGTTCCCAGTTGCTTTTAATTACTTTAAGATAATCTTCTTGTAAATGCATTAATCTCAGTGTGTTTGCAAAACTGCTGGAGTATTTTCCTTCTTCTAACAGAGTCTTTCAGTTTCCTAAACTCTTCTGTTCTCTTCTGTGGTGAAGCACGTGTTGTGAGGCAAAGGAGGGAAACGCAGAGTGGAAGGACTCCTGAGGGACTTGTGTTGGACCTGGACAAAATTCCTGTGGGTCTCATGGAAAAGCCCTTCCAGCCCAGGAGCTGAACCAGCCACAGAACGTGCTCAGTTTGGTTACTCGCTCTGGTGCTTTGCTCCAGCTTGTATTTTCCCCGTGAGCCTGTAGCTATTGCAGTCAGCACCCGTGGTGTGGTGACGGGCACTGGCCCAAGCCATGGCCCAGGAGGCAGGGGAGTGGCTTCCTGGCACCCTCCTCATTTCCCATCTGTGCCAGGCTAAGCGCAGGCTCACGTCTGGGCATCTCAGACCTGCCCACTCCTGAAGAGACTGCAGAGAACCCGGGAAGCTGGAGTTTGCCAGGTGATGAAATAAACTTCCTGCACGTGGCAGGCTTGGGCCTTTGCCCAGCTGTCTCCAACAAGCCCTGCCCTTGCTGCAGAGGTGTTGGGCCATGGCCTCACCATCTCGTGCCATCCCTCCCTTTCCTGTGCCTGGTATTTGATGTCCTGGCAGGAATGATGTCCGGAAGGTGGCATCGCCGCATGGCAGTGCCGTGTTCCCTGGTTTCCTCCTCCCCTGGAAGAGAGGGGCCGCACCTTGCTGGATCCAGATCTGACAGATTCCGGCTTCAGCAGCAATTTGCTCAGGGCCACATCCAGTGTCTTGTTTTGGTTGTTAATCACAGGTCCTGATTTATGCAATTCCTCAGGATACGTTACGAGAACCATAGCTTAAATGCAACTGTATGCAAAGACACTCATTTCGCCTACTGAGAAAATCTTTCTGCTTGATCTTACCAATTATATGTGTTCCTAACCATTCCCCAGCCTGTGTTTTAACAGCATTTCATGTGGTTCTGGGATTATGTTTTTTGTTTGGTTTGGTTTGGTTTTATTTTGTTTCTCTTACTCACCTTTCCACCTTTCCAGTCTTTCAATTAGGTCTTTTTTTTTGTTTTGTTTTGTTTTCTTTTCTTTTCCTGCCTAAAAACAAAACAAAACTAAACAAAAAAACAAACAAAAAACAAACAAACAAACAAACAAAAAAAAACCACAACACTCTTGAGTCTGGCAGTTACCTTAAGAGATGTTGTTAGTGCTGAGCTTCAAGGCAATGTAATTGGGATCACTTTAATTGATTGAGGCCACAGCCAGCTTTACTTCAGAGTGTGAAAGGCTCCTGTGATGCCAAAATTGCCTTCAGTGATTATGGACTTAATAGCCTTCATTGATTTGTCTCTGTAATAAGGGATTTTGTAATGAACTGCTGCTTTGTGTGAACATAGGTTAGTGCTACACTGCAGTGACAATGTAACTTGAAAAAGATCTTAACCTCTCTTGGGCTGTAGGAAGGATGGAGTCCCAGGGACTACTGGGGAGCTTTTTTTGCTGATAGCAGTGAAATTGATGATTTCCATCGGATTTGAGAGAAGGTGGGTACCTCTGGAAACGAGCTTTTGCCAAGAACTCAAGCTCTAAGCAGCAAAGCTTGCACCATACAAGGTGTTCAACTTTCCTGACTCGTCATTAACAGGGCAGGGAGACAGGAGACAAGCAGTTAATGTAACTCGGTGGGACCTACAGGCAACTACTGAAGACAAGCAGAGACCTAAGGGGTGAACGCTGAGCATCCTTGCAGCAGTCATGCACAGGAAAATTCCCAGGGCTGCGTAGAAGGAGACGGGGGGAATGGTGCCCTTGGTATCTGGGGAGCAAGTAGCCAAGTCACTGTTAGCAATATCCTCTCAGGTCTTTGCTCTTACCAATGGTGATTCCAGGGTGTTTCCAGCTAAAGGCGGCCTTCTCTCAGCCAGAGAGATCTAGATGAAGGTCCAAGGTCTCCGGTTGCTTTCTCTCCTAAATATGGAACAGGGTCTTCAGCACCTTTGCACTTGGGTTGAATAAATTACACGTTCTGGAGCCACCCACTAAAGGCCATTCCTTCTGCTTCTTGTCATTCCTACATGTTCTTGGGGTTTCTGAAAATACCTTGGGTGTGAGGGCTTAGAGCTGACCTTCTGCCTCTTAATTTTCTCTGTACCTCTCCAAGGATGATGTTGTGTTGAAGATGAGCTTTCTCGCCTCTCTGCCTCCAGAGGGACAGCTCTCACCTACGCCCTCTGACGAGATACCACCAAGGGTTGTTTTTCCATTTTCTCTTCAGAAGAGCAGAAGCAGAGGGCAGGAATTGCCTTCAAGCACTGCGAAACAGAATGCACTATGTATAAAACAGAAATATGTTTGCCACTATATGACATGCTTCAAGTGCTTTAGAAAGGGGACGACACTGGGGGATCAGATGTATACAAGTGGTCAGTGATCAGACATTTTTTCCTATATCTTTGGAGAAATTAAAGGTATTTTTTAATAATTACACAAGTAGTTCCAAGGGCAAAGTAAGCCAAATCAGTAGTAAGAACCTGGTAGTGGTACACGTTCAAATCCAAAATGATTAAACTTGATTTTTCATGTATTTTATGCTAATGAGAAAAGCAGTGGTTTTCAGGGTATTAATCAAATAAGCTTGAGCTCTTAAAAGTAGTTGTTTCTTTTCTATTTTAATTAGTTTTCCTGTTTTAAAGACAAATACAACATAGTAAAAAGATGCAACAATATTCTCCCAGGGGAAAAGTAAACAACACACAGACACTCACACACCAAAACAACAACAACAACAACAAACCACAACAAAAATAAAAATAATTACTTTTCCAGTCTAATGTGTGTGTACGAGTGCGTGCGTGTGCATGTGTGTTTTGGTGAGGATGTTGATGTGGAAGTATCGGTGTGTAAATAGGTACGCGTATAATCCCCACACATTCCCACAGAATATATATTTTTCTTTTGCTATTTTTAAGGGGATATTTCTAACAAATAAATGCTTAATTCATTTTCCTCTTCATCAGTGCTGTTTGGTATTTGAATATTTTTTGATGATGTTAGATGTGTCTTAGTCTCTTTTTGTTCTGCTTGTTGTTAAATGGGGATTCAGCTGTCTGAGAAGAGAGACCAACACTAACTGCTATAGTCATTAAAGGAAAAGGACACCGTGAAAGACTGCTTTTCAAGTCAATCCTGGTGGATGAAGCTATAAAATCCAAATATCATGAATAAAAGAAACGTAATCTCACAGGAGTGTTGTGAAGTTGTTTGGAATCCTGATTCTCTGGGATGGCAAATGCCAGTGTTTTCCGTGCTGCAGGGTGAAATTTCTTGATAGGCTCACGTGCCTATGTGCTGTATGGGAGCATAGCTGGAGGGGGAGCAGAGTCGGGGCACCTGTGGTGCTGCAGGGAGATGGGAGAGCAGGAGCTGGACACGGGTCAGTTACAGAGCTGGAGGGGAACAGTGAGGCGAGGGAGAAGGAGCTGGGGTCAGTAGTGGCTTTGGGAAAGGCAGAGACAGCCCACGAGAGAAGACCTGACACCAGACTTGGGGTGAGGAGCTCTCTTTAGGCTCCTCTTTGGGGAGCTGAGTATTAGGATGCTAGGATGAGTGGAGTGATTGGAAAACAGGAATCCCGTGGAGTTTAACAAAAGGAGAAGCAGAGCCCTTCACCTGGGGACAGGCTGGGGCCACCCAGCTGGGCAGCAGCCTGGCAGAACAGGGCCTGGGGGTCCTGCTGGACACCGAGTTTACCACAACCCATCCACCATCCCTACGGGCAAAGAAGGCCAAAGACGGCTCTGGGGCTGCAGCAGCCCGAGCAGGAGTGAAGCGGCAGGGGAGAGGGCAGGCTGGCTGCCTCTTACACTGGAGAAGTTGTGTCAGCTGCATCTTCTGCTGTCACTGGGATGGCGTGGCATCGTCTGCGGCTGCACAATGTGGTGGCGAGGCAGGATTCAGCCTTCCCTGTTGTATGCACTGCTCTATGCAGCTCCCAGGGCCAACACAAAGCAGCAGTGAGGGAAAACGAGCAGGAGATGCCACGGAAAACAGAGAGCTCTGCATGAGTGAAAAGGTGGTTCTGACTTGCGGCAGACGAACCTCATGATTTGAGCCCTTGGATTGCATTTAATAGATCACAGCAATTTAGAGCAATTTGAGTTAATTGGCTGGTAATCCGAAGGTGTCACATGCCGGGTGCATGTGTTTGCATGGCACCATTATCAGCAGAGTAAAAGCTGCATGTTGCTCACGTCCCTGAAAACCATGCACCATGTAATTATCAACCATTCAGTAATAAATACGACACTAGGAGTGGCAGCGGTTAGGAGGGGAGGTGGCATCTCGTTGCAGAAGCAGTAAATCAAGCCACTCTCCTGCTGTAAGAAGAAATACTTCACAGTCTAGCAGCCTTTTGCTGCAATGATGTGCATTTCTCTCACAGTCTTTTGGTCTCTCGTGGGCTCAGGAGGTAGAAATCTGATGTTTCCACAAATTGTTCTGTTCTGATTCCTGCTGATGAGTGGTTATTGAAATAAATGTATTTGCAATTTATGCTGTTCTAATGGAAAGAGAGAATCACTTGCTTTTGACTTCACTGGATGAGTGTTTATCTTAGTGAATGATGAGAGAAACACACAAACCATGCAATCTCATAACTCTCACGCTTTACACACTTGAAGTCGCACATGTCTGTCAGAGCTGCACAGTTAATCTTAATGAAAAAGTCACCTGCTCTCCCATTTGCCACCATAAAACTGTGTTAATTCCATGCCCAACTAATCTGCCTGCTTGCTTAATTTTTAGGTAGTCACAACATGATCAAGCACAAGGAGAGAAATGACATTTATTCATTTACAAACTCTTTGGGGATTTAAATAAGTAATTAAAAAACCACACAACAACAAAACCTTAAAAACATAATGCATGGCCTTTATCCTTCTCAAAATGGCTGCTGTAACAGTGAGTTTTCAAGCTGATGAAGCCTTGGAAGCAGAGCTGGTGTTCTTAGTGGATTACAGTAACACAACATCTTTTGTTATTGTCTCCTGCGCTACATTTTCCTTGCAGCCCTGGATAGATACAGCAATGTGGAGAGAAGGCTGGGCCCTCCAGAAAGGTGTCTATGCTCAACTCTGTAGATCTGTTGGAGAAGCTGAACACCTGTCTGCTGTAAGGTGGCTGTAAGGGGTCACTGCTTTTGGTTTAGCACAAAAAACAGAGTGTAATGTGTGGAAGAAACAAGGGAGTTGAGCTGGGGGATGAGGGCTGACCTTGGCTCTGGGGCAGTAGGGAAAATGTGCCTCTTCCCTAAATGGAAAAAAAAAAAAGAAAAGAAGGAAAAATACTTGCTGCCTAGAGCTCCACAGTGTCTCTGCACCTCTCCTGAGGGAGATACCCCCCCACGGTGGCCCTGCCTTCCCTCCTGCCCCTGCAGATTGAACACGGAGCACCAGCACTGGGCAGCCACTGGCTCCACGACTGGCACAGTTTCTGCAGCTGGCACCAGCCAGGCCCTGGGCAGCCAAGGGCTCGATAAGCCAGGCCAGCTGGGGAGCCACTGTGTCACTGGCTGGCACACACTGGCCCTGAGGAGCTGGCCCTGGCAGCTCATGCTTCTTTTAGTTTTGTTTGTGTGTCAGGCTCCAAGGGCACCTCCCTTTTCTCCCTTACTATTTATTTATTTATTTTTTCTTGGGTATTGTGTTTCTTCTCTTCTGTTTCCTTTTTTTTTTTTTTTTTCTTTTTTTTTTTTTTTTCTTCCTGAGGTCATTTTCTAGTGTGTACCTGTGGTAAAATATTTTTCGGGGTCCCGAGACTTTCCTCATTTACTACAGGTACTCCTTTCCCATCCTGATGCCTTTCAATTTCCTTCAGTTTGTTTTTGTCTCCTTTGGCTTCCTGACTACAGAACCGAGTTGTCCTCAGGTGTCGATCTTGTGCCTTTGGACTGTGCCATGCCCCGAGGGCCACACTGACTGCTTTGCGGTGCTCAGGTCTCTGCCCTGAGTGGCAGTAATCCCCTCAGGGGTAACTGCGAGGGGCAGCCAGGTGTCCTGGCCTAGCAGTCATCGGCACCAGGGCCGTGATATGGCCCTCACTTCTACCTGGGGCAGGAGACCTCCTCTGGAATTTGTGGCCAGCACAAATATTCTGACTTTCATATACCAGGTGCTCTGCAGATGTTCACATTGTGGTGGATTAGGAGAAAGTGGTGCTTCAGGGGCATGGGGCTATATCCAAAAGCTGTCTGTGCACAGTGGTGGTGTCCCTGTGGGGCGATGGTTGGGTCCTGTGTTCTCCCAGATGCTCGCCTAGCTAGGCCATCAGGGGAGAAGTGGGACTGCAGGGAGATGCTGGCAGGGTTCCCTCCTCAAACGACCTAAAAGAAGACCAGGAGCTGTAGCAAAGCTGCTCTTCCAGCCTGACACAGCATTTCGTTGCTGTTAGCTCACATTTTGCTGACTTCGTTGGATGCACCCACATGAAAGATCTTTTATGCCACTCTGTGAGAAAAAGATGAATTCCTAAGTACAGAGTGCAGAAGCAGAGAAGAAAAACAACTTCGCAAAGAAAACAAGACATAAGAGGTGTACTCAATGGGATATATAGAGTAATGATTCATATCAAGAAGATGGTTGATATTAATAAAGAAGGGGGGGATGGGGGAGTGTGGCCATGGGGGTCGGCAAGCCCCATGCTTGGTGGGAACATCCGACTCTTAACGATGAGGCCATCAGGAATGTCAAAGAGTTTAGAGGGAATAAAGAAGGGTGATTCAGGAGACTCCATGCAGTCTCGGGTTGCTTGTTCTCCAGCCATTAAGGCATGGATGTTGCTGGGTGTTTGCTGTTCCTGTTATATGCAAAGTTGTTTGACCAATGAAAAGTTGTTTTTGAAAAGGACTGCTGTGGGGAGAAGGGTATAAGAGGGGAGCCTGTCCTCAAGAAGAAAAAGGCAACCCTCTGGAGAGGGATCCCAGCTGCTTGGCTTCACTGCCTTCTAGTTTTTGGCTATTGGCCCCAGTGTCCCAGCATCAAAGTAGCCAGGTGAGGATGTGCTCACCTGGATGACGACTGAAATTCTTTCTTATTTCTCACAACTTACTCAGGGATAGACATAAAGTGGTTTCTGATTCATTTAGGGTTTCTAAATGAAATTATATTTTAATACAAATTAATTAAATTTTATTTCTTAAATTATGGTAAAATAATAAGCAAGGTAGGAATTAAAGTTATTTCACTTATTGCGAACACAGAAGAGTGGCTTTTAAAATGGGTAAGAAAAAACAGCACAAAGAGCTCAAGGTTGGAGATGAGAATGGCTTAATTAAATGGAAGAGGAATGGGGAGTAAAAGAAACAAAATAAACAATACGGCCACGTGGAAGCACAGAAAGAAGGAAAAAGAAATATTCTCTACTTCCCATCAACGACCGATGTTCGGCCACGTCATGGAAGCAGGGCCTCAAAACGCATAGTGGTTGTTCAGGAGGACAGCCCCCTTCCTAACAGTAGCCCCCATTTTTGTTGCTGAGTGTGGCATCAGGTGCACTGGAATATCCCTCTGGTTGGTTTAGGTCAGTTGCCTTGGCGATGGCCCCTCCCCATCACTTGCCCACCCCCATTGATTTCCTTTCATGAAGTGGCCAACCATCTGGTTGCCCAAGGGAAGCCAGCTGATGGCACCCATTTGGATTTCAGCACAGCTTCAATACTGTTTCTCACGGTCTCCTTCTGGACAAATTGGGCAGCACACAGCTAGAGCAATGCAGAATGCGATGGGGGAACAAGGGGCTGACGGGTCGGGCTCCAAGGGTAATTGTAAATGGGGTCGCATCAGGCTGCTGGCCAGTCAGTAGGGGCTTCCTCAGGCCTCCATTTTAGGGCCTGTTCTCTTCAGGGTTGTCCTGACTGACTCGCATGTAGGACTTGAGGGCAGATGGAGTGCATTTAGGCATGACAATGAACAGGAAGGAGTGACTGAATCCATCAAGGGGAGGAAGGCTTTGCAGAGAGATCTTGACAAATCAGAGAGCTGGGCAATCCCCAACCAGATGAGGTTTAGCAAGAGCGAGTGAGGCATTCCACGCCTGGCAAGGGGCAACCCTGGCGGTACGGACAGTCGGGGGGACGAGAGGCTGGAGCGCAGCCCTGCAGAGAGCGATCTGGGGGTTTGGGTCGATGGCAAGTTGAACGTGATTCAAGCACGGGCCCTGGCAGCCAGGAGGGGCAACCGCATCCTGGGCTGCCTCCAGCACAGCATCGCCAGCCGGGCGGGGGCAGGGATTGCTGTGCTCTGCTCTGCGCTCTTTCCGCATCGCCTCGAGTCCTGTCGTGTGTGCACTTTTGGGCAGCACACTAACAGAAGGACATCAAGTTCTTGGCGAGTGTCCAAAGGAGGGCTTCGAAGTGGTGAAGGCTCTGGAGAGTAAGATGGATGAGGAGCACCTGAGGTCCCCGTGTTTGTTCAGCTCTGCTCTCTGGGGACACTGACAAAACTCGAGGGAATGGCAAGGAGATGGGCCAGCGGAGGGTCTGGCTGCAGGTGAGGAAAAGATTTTTCACCAACCCGGGGCTTGGCCACTGAAACTGGCCTCCCAGTGAAGTGGTCATGGCAGCAAACGTGCTGGAGTTCACAAACTGTCTGGGAAGTGCTTTCAGACACGTGCTTTGGTTTTGGGGGGTCACCCAGAGCAATGGGCTCTGAGGTCACCCAGAGCGCTGGGCTCTGAGGTCAGCCAGCGCTGGGCTCTGAGGTCAGCCGGCAACGGGCTGTGACCTCACGGGCCTCGCTGCTTATCTTGGGGCGCCGTCAGAGCCTGGCCCAGCCTGGCTCGTGCCTGGACTCCCGCTGAGCGCGTGTGCGAGGCTTGGAGTGCCGAGCAAGGATCTCTGGAGAGAATTTGTTGGAGCTGTGCTGTGGGGCCGTCGGCAGCTGCTCTCAGTGGCCGTCCCCGCAGCCAGTGCCTGCGTTTCCCCGGCCCTGCCTGGCTCAGGCAGCCGGGGCTGTGCGCGGAGTGCTCGCAGCGGTGCAGGTGAGCTGTGCGGGGACACGAGCCCCGGGGCTGGCGTTGGGGTTTTGTCCTGCTGAGGGGCCGGGGCAGTGCCGCTGCCCGCTCCGGCACAGCCACTGAGCCTGGCCTCTCTCCTTCTTGCAGCACACAGCACCTGTGGCAGCGGCGCCAGCCAGGGGAAGCAGCTCCCCATCTGCAGCTCTCCCCAGCCCGCTGCAGCGAGCCGACGCCATGGCCAGTGAGGCCAAGGACGTCACCTGCCCTGTGTGCCAGGGGGCCCCCAAGGAGCCCAGCTACATCCTCCCCTGTCTGCACCTCTTCTGCTTCGGGTGCATCATGCGCTGGGCCAAGAGAAGCAGCACCTGCCCCCTCTGCAGGCAGCACATCACCTCCATCCGCTACTCCATCTGGGCGGAAGACGACTTCCTGGAGGTGCAGCTTGCCCCCGACGCAGAGGCCCAAGCTGACAGCCAGCAGGACGAGCAGGGGGCTGCAGAGCCGCTGCCCCAGCCTGCCGTGGGACGCCTCCTGCCCGAGGAATGGGCGGCCCTCTTCAGGGAGCACCTGGAAGTCCTCGGTCCGCTGCGCTCCTGGGTGCGACAGCAAGCCAGGGAGCTCTTCGACGCTGCCTGGTGGGACCAGGACATGCTGGAGGCCACCGTCATCGCTTGGCTGTGCCGCTGCGGGCTGGATGAGCAGGCCTTGGTGCAGGAGCTGCGGCCGTTGCTGCAGGGCCACACGCTGAGCTTTGTGCAGCGGCTCATCCCCATCATGCTGCAGACGTGCAGCGAGGAATACCTGGAGCACGTGGGCTTCCTGGAACCGCGTCCTGCCAGCCAGCTCTACAACGGCCCTGAGGTGGACCTCGACGGCTCCCAAGACACCTGGGAGCCAGAGCTCCAGGGCTCCCAAGACACCTGGGAGCCAGAAGAGAGCCCTGAGGCCACCCCCAGCCCTGCTGCCTCCCCCCGGGACACTCCTGTCAGCATGCTGCTGTCCTCCAGCAGCCCGGAGGCTTCTGACCTCGAGGAGCTGCCCAGCACCTCCAGTGCTGCCCTGCGTGGGGGTCCTGGCCACCCGCCCACCGCACCCATCCCCGCGGAGCACGAGGAGCCCTTCTCCGAGCCGCGACAGGCGGCAGAAGAAGATGCCGTGGTGCCGGGCTGCAGCCACGAGCCCTCTCCTCCTGGCCAGGGCAGGGACAGCTCACCTGGGGGGCCCCGGCGGAGGAGGAAGAGGAGGGCCGACAGCAACCCGGACTCTCCCCAGCCCTGCAAGAGGCCCCCGCGCCTTTAGCAGGGCACATCTGGGCTTGTCATACAAATAAAACGTTGTCACCCTGACACAGACAGTGTCTTGGTCTTCTTCGTAGAATCACGCAATCCTACAGCCATAGAAACACCGAGTGGCTCAGGTTGGAAGGGACCTTAAGGGTCACCTAGTTGCACTCCCCCTGCCATGGCCAGGGATGCCACTCTGATGATATACGGCATAGTAATTCGTGTCAAGAAGATGGTTGATATTAATAAAGAAGGGGGGGATGGGGGAGTGTGGCCATGGGGGTCGGCAAGCCCCATGCTTGGTGGGAACATCCGACTCTTAACGATGAGGCCATCAGGAATGAAAAAGAGGTTAGAGGGGATACGGAAGGGTGATTCAGGAGACTGCATGCAGTCTCGGGTTGCTTGTTCTCCAGCCATTAAGGCATGGATGTTGCTGGGTGTTTGCCCTTGTTGTTAGATGCAAAGTTGTTTGACCAATGAAAAGCTGTTTTGGAAAAGGACTGCTGTGGGGAGAAGGGTTTAAGAGGGGAGCCTGTCCTCAAGGTGAAAAAGGCAACCCGATGAAGTTAGGGCATCAACAGAGAAGGAGCAAGAAGGAATGAAAAGGAACAGGCTAGCGGGACGCACACCAGGATGGGAACAGGCACACTGATCGCCTCCTGAAGATGGCTTCGGCCAAACTCAGCAAACAGCTCCGAGAAGCTCGTCCAGAAAGTCGCTGCAAATGGGCGCACCGGAGCTGGGAAGAAGCTCCAGCTGAGAGAAGCGGAGCCGCGCACACAACTGCCCCTCGCTGGTCAGCAGCTGCGCGTTAGGGGGAATTGGACGTCCTTAGGAACAAAGACTGTCCTGGCAACCTTACAGCTTATTCTCCTTCTTACCAATCTGACAGTTTATGAGCCTGAAATATGGGACCAAACTGAGGTCAAGGTGTGGGATTGTGCAACTAAAACCGACAAGGTTGCAGCGGGATTGCTCGGCACCTGGCGAGCAGCCTCTGAGGCCTTCAAGAGCCATGTGGGCCCACAGTCAGACACGTGCGGTTTGCCAGACAGTGAGGGAGCTGCGCGCTCCTTTACTGATCCGGCTGCTACGCCATCGGCACCAGAAAGAGCGTGCAGCCTCATCCAGGGCAGGGCTTGGAGATGGCACGGGATAAAGCCCTCAAACACTGGGTCTGACTCTGCTTTGAGCGGGAGCTTCAAGCAGAAACCTCTGCAGTCACTTCCAACCCAACTAGCGTATCCTCCTCCGCATTCACCAGCCCATTGGCTAGAAGCCAATGCCTTGCAAAAGGCACAAACCGCTTTCTTTTTATGGGGAAAAGCTCTTTGGAGACAAAGATCTCATCAGCTGTCTGTCTGGGAAATTGCCTGAGCTCCAAGAGTTTGCTTTTCTCAGAGATATCAGCACCTCTACAAAGAGCAGGGGGAAGCACTTCGGTCCGACCACTTCACCTAAACCTTTCCACAAATTTTGTATCTAATACATCACACTCATGTCATGGGTGCTACAAATCAGCCAGGGGAGATGGCAATGATTTGGGTGTTCTGGTGTCCCACAGACCTTGCTGAAGCTATTTGAAAATCATTTAAAAAGTAAGGTAGGAATTCAAATTATTTCACTTCTTGCGAACACAGAGGAGTGGCTTTTAAAATGGGGGAGAAACTACAGCACAAAGAGCTCGAGGTTGGAGATGAGAATGGTTTAATGAAAGGGAAGGGGAATGGGGAGAAGAAGAAACCAAAGAAACAATAAGGCTGCACGGAAGCACAGAGAGAAGGAAAAAGAAAAATTCTCTGCTTCCCATCAACGAGCCATGTTTGGCCACGCATGTCCTGGGAAGCAGGGCCTCAAAACGCGTAGCGGTTGTTCAGGAGGACAGCCCCCTCCCCCACGAGAGCCCCCCTTTCATTGCTGAGTGTGACATCAGGTGCTCTGGAATGTCCCTTGGGTTGGGTTAGGGCAGCTGCCCTGGCGATGGCCCCTCCCCATCACTTGCCCACCCGCAGGCTGCTGGCTCCTGGGGGCTTGGAAGGAGTCCTGATGCTGTGCCAGCACTGGGCAGCAATAGGCACAACACTGCAGTGACAGCAGTGCTGTTCCAGCTACGAGTGCAGAGCACAGCACTGTGTGGGCTGCTGCAGGGAAAGGTGACTCCAGCCCAGACAGACCCCGCACAACCTCCACCCCTTAGTCCAGAACATGCGTGTCACACTCAGGTCCCACACAGATTAGGATATAGATACACTCATCACCAGTGTTCTCTGGCCATTAACGTACAGATACATCTGCACTTCTTTTCATTCTACAGGTCTTTCCCAAAAAGAATCTTCAAAACATGGAAACATGATGGTTTCAGCTTCATCTGTCAAAGTGGTCAAACAGGGCAGGCGAAGTTGGTTTCCTTGACACCAGCCCCAGCTCAGCTCACATCGCTGTTGCACTGCCAGGTTCCTTGCAAAGTTGACCCGTCGCCGGTTCTGCAGTGTCCGTCTACACCACATAACTTGGATTACAGATTAATTGTCTCCCAATGCTTAATCTCCTTCGGGCACACACCTCATATCCCCATCTTTCTGCATAACCCACCAGCTACACCCTGGTCGTTGGGAGAAGACAATCCCACGAGTGGGGTTGCCTTTTCCAGGGGAAGGGGCAACGCACACCGCCTTCCCCATCCACTTCCCCACATGCACTACGGGGACTTGAGCTTCTCCCACAGTGTGCAGGGGTTTTGTTTTGGCAGGACCAGGATGGCTGTCAAACCCCCTGTTGTTAACTAGCCAAGTGGCCTCTGCTGGATTTCTATCCCAAGGTTTCCACGTCCCAGCACCCAATGCTCGCACCATAGTTTCTAACAGTCCATTGTACCTCTCCACGTTCCCAGAGGCTTGTGGGTGATCAGGGATGTGATCCACCCACTCAATGCCATGCCTCTTGGCCCAGGCGGTGACCAAATTGTTTCGGAAGTGACTCCCATTGTCGGCCTCAATCCTCCCTCGTGTACCATGTCGCCACAGCACTTGCCTTTCCAGGCCCAAGCTAGTGTTTTGGGCCGTGGCATGCTTTACTGGATATGTGTCCAGCCACCCAGTAGTTGCTTCTACCATGGCAAGTATGGACCCTTTGCCTTGGCCGGTTGGTGGGAGTGGTGCGATGTAGTCAATCTGCCAGGCCTCACCACACCGAAATCCAAGACATCTCCCCCTGTTCCAGGGAGACTTTACCCTCATGGCTCGTTTGATTGCAGCACAGATCTCACACTGTTGGGTAACCTCTGTGATGGCCTCAACGGTCAGGTCCACCCCAGCCCTCGATCACGAGCCCATCTGGATGTGGCATCCCTCCCTAGATGTCCTGATGTTTCATGCGCCCATCGAGCTACAAACAGCTCACCCTTACGTCCCCAGTCCAGGTCCACCTGAGCCACTTCAATTTTCAAAGCTCGAGCCACTTCTTCCTTGTTCTGACGTTCTTCAGTGGCACGATTCTTCGGCATGTGGGCATCTACATGACGTACCTTAGCAGCCAGGTGTCCTAGCCAGGCAGCACTATCTTGCCACAGGGTAGCAGCCCAGATAGGTTTACCTCTGCGCTGCCACTTGTTCTGTTTCCATTGCTGCAGCCACCCCCACAGAGCATTTGCCACCATCCAGGAGTCGGTGTACAGATACAGTGCTGACCAATTTTCTCTTTCAGCAATTTCTAGGGCCAGTTGTAGAGCTTCACTTCTGCATACTGACTCAACTCACCTTCCCCTTCTACTGCCTTCACAACTTGTCGTGTGGGACTCCACACGGCAGCTTCCCACTTCAGACGGCCCCCTACCACACGGCAGGATCCATCAGTGAACAACACCTACTGCTTCCTGTCTTCTGGCAACTCATTGTACGCTGGTGCTTCTTCAGCACGAGTTACCTCTTCTGTCAGCACTCCGAAATCCCTGCCCTCCGGCCAGTCCATGATCTCTTCCAGGATTCCCGGGCACTTGGGTTTCCCCATCCGAGCCTGCTGTGTAATTAACGCTACCCACATACTCCACGTAGCATCGGTTGCATGGTGTGTAGTGGGGATTTTCCCTTTGAACATCCAATGTAACACAGGTAGCCGTGGGGCCAAGAGGAGTCGTGCTTCTGTACCAACAACTTCTGAAGCGGCTCGTATCCCCTCGTATGCTGTTAATATTTCCTTCTCAGTTGGGGTGTAATTGGCTTCTGATCCTTGATAGCCCCGGCTCCAGAACCCCAGAGGTGGACCTCGAGTTTCTCCTGGGGTCTTCTGCCAGAGGCTCCAGGTGAGCCCATGCTCCCCAGCTGCAGTGTAAGGTGTGTTTTGCACAGCTGGCCCAGTACGGACAGGCCCAAGGGCTTATGCACGAGCTGTTTCTTGTTTGACTTGTTCAAAGGCCTCTTGTTGCTCGGGGCCTCACTCAAAAGCGTTCCTGTCCAAGTCACTTGATCTAGAGGACTCACAAGCTGACGATGAACAGAAATACGATCATTGTGACGAGTGTATGCTACTTGTAAATACTTCAATCAATTCTACTGTTCTCACAACCCTCGGGCCCCACGTTGGGTGCCAAAAAGGACGGCGGTGGTTTTTATCGGGTGGGCAGCCGAGCTCCACCACAAGCGCTCTCTCACTCTCCGTCTCCTCAAAGAGGAAAGGGGAGAAAATACAACACAAAGAGCTCGAGGTTGGAGATGAGAATGGTTTAATGAAAGCGAGGGGGAATGGGGAGAAAAAGAAACCAAAGAAACAATAAGGCTGCACGGAAGCACAGAGAGAAGGAAAAAGAAATATGCTCTACTTCCCATCAACGAGCCATGTTTGGCCACGCATATCCTGGGAAGCAGGGCCTCAACAAGCTTGTTCAGCGGTTGTTCAGGAGGACAGCCCCTGAAGGGGAGGAAGGCTTTGCAGAGAGATCTTGACAAATCAGAGAGCTGGGCAATCCCCAAGCAGATGAGGTTTAGCAAGAGCGAGTGAGGCATTCCACGCCTGGCGAGGGGCAACCCTGGCAGTACGGACAAACGGGGGGACGAGAGGCTGGAGCGCAGCCCTGCAGAGAGCGATCTGGGGGTTTGGGTCGATGGCAAGTTGAATGTGATTCAAGCACGGGCCCTGGCAGCCAGGAGGGGCAACCGCATCCTGGGCTGCCTCCAGCACAGCATCGCCAGCCGGGCGGGGGCAGGGATTGCTGTGCTCTGCTCTGCGCTCTTTCCGCATCGCCTCGAGTCCTGTCGTGTGTGCACTTTTGGGCAGCACACTAACAGAAGGACATCAAGTTCTTGGCGAGTGTCCAAAGGAGGGCTTCGAAGTGGTGAAGGCTCTGGAGAGTAAGATGGATGAGGAGCACCTGAGGTCCCCGTGTTTGTTCAGCTCTGCTCTCTGGGGACACTGACAAAACTCGAGGGAATGGCAAGGAGATGGGCCAGCGGAGGGTCTGGCTGCAGGTGAGGAAAAGATTTTTCACCAACCCGGGGCTTGGCCACTGAAACTGGCCTCCCAGTGAAGTGGTCATGGCAGCAAACGTGCTGGAGTTCACAAACTGTCTGGGAAGTGCTTTCAGACACGTGCTTTGGTTTTGGGGGGTCACCCAGAGCAATGGGCTCTGAGGTCACCCAGAGCGCTGGGCTCTGAGGTCAGCCGGCAACGGGCTCTGAGGTCAGCCGGCAACGGGCTGTGACCTCACGGGCCTCGCTGCTTATCTTGGGGCGCCGTCAGAGCCTGGCCCAGCCTGGCTCGTGCCTGGACTCCCGCTGAGCGTGTGTGCGAGGCTTGGAGTGCCGAGCAAGGATCTCTGGAGAGAATTTGTTGGAGCTGTGCTGTGGGGCCGTCGGCAGCTGCTCTCAGTGGCCGTCCCCGCAGCCAGTGCCTGCGTTTCCCCGGCCCTGCCTGGCTCAGGCAGCCGGGGCTGTGCGCGGAGTGCTCGCAGCGGTGCAGGTGAGCTGTGCGGGGACACGTGCCCCGGGGCTGGCGTTGGGGTTTTGTCCTGCTGAGGGGCCGGGGCAGTGCCGCTGCCCGCTCCGGCACAGCCACTGAGCCTGGCCTCTCTCCTTCTTGCAGCACACAGCACCTGTGGCAGCGGCGCCAGCCAGGGGAAGCAGCTCCCCATCTGCAGCTCTCCCCAGCCCGCTGCAGCGAGCCGACGCCATGGCCAGTGAGGCCAAGGACGTCACCTGCCCTGTGTGCCAGGGGGCCCCCAAGGAGCCCAGCTACATCCTCCCCTGTCTGCACCTCTTCTGCTTCGGGTGCATCATGCGCTGGGCCAAGAGAAGCAGCACCTGCCCCCTCTGCAGGCAGCACATCACCTCCATCCGCTACTCCATCTGGGCGGAAGACGACTTCCTGGAGGTGCAGCTTGCCCCCGACGCAGAGGCCCAAGCTGACAGCCAGCAGGACGAGCAGGGGGCTGCAGAGCCGCTGCCCCAGCCTGCCGTGGGACGCCTCCTGCCCGAGGAATGGGCGGCCCTCTTCAGGGAGCACCTGGAAGTCCTCGGTCCGCTGCGCTCCTGGGTGCGACAGCAAGCCAGGGAGCTCTTCGACGCTGCCTGGTGGGACCAGGACATGCTGGAGGCCACCGTCATCGCTTGGCTGTGCCGCTGCGGGCTGCATGAGCAGGCCTTGGTGCAGGAGCTGCGGCCGTTGCTGCAGGGCCACACGCTGAGCTTTGTGCAGCGGCTCATCCCCATCATGCTGCAGACGTGCAGCGAGGAATACCTGGAGCACGTGGGCTTCCTGGAACCGCGTCCTGCCAGCCAGCTCTACAACGGCCCTGAGGTGGACCTCGACGGCTCCCAAGACACCTGGGAGCCAGAGCTCCAGGGCTCCCAAGACACCTGGGAGCCAGAAGAGAGCCCTGAGGCCACCCCCAGCCCTGCTGCCTCCCCCCGGGACACTCCTGTCAGCATGCTGCTGTCCTCCAGCAGCCCGGAGGCTTCTGACCTCGAGGAGCTGCCCAGCACCTCCAGTGCTGCCCTGCGTGGGGGTCCTGGCCACCCGCCCACCGCACCCATCCCCGCGGAGCACGAGGAGCCCTTCTCCGAGCCGCGACAGGCGGCAGAAGAAGATGCCGTGGTGCCGGGCTGCAGCCACGAGCCCTCTCCTCCTGGCCAGGGCAGGGACAGCTCACCTGGGGGGCCCCGGCGGAGGAGGAAGAGGAGGGCCGACAGCAACCCGGACTCTCCCCAGCCCTGCAAGAGGCCCCCGCGCCTTTAGCAGGGCACATCTGGGCTTGTCATACAAATAAAACGTTGTCACCCTGACACAGACAGTGTCTTGGTCTTCTTCGTAGAATCACGCAATCCTACAGCCATAGAAACACCGAGTGGCTCAGGTTGGAAGGGACCTTAAGGGTCACCTAGTTGCACTCCCCCTGCCATGGCCAGGGATGCCACTCTGATGATATACGGCATAGTAATTCGTGTCAAGAAGATGGTTGATATTAATAAAGAAGGGGGGGATGGGGGAGTGTGGCCATGGGGGTCGGCAAGCCCCATGCTTGGTGGGAACATCCGACTCTTAACGATGAGGCCATCAGGAATGAAAAAGAGGTTAGAGGGGATACGGAAGGGTGATTCAGGAGACTGCATGCAGTCTCGGGTTGCTTGTTCTCCAGCCATTAAGGCATGGATGTTGCTGGGTGTTTGCCCTTGTTGTTAGATGCAAAGTTGTTTGACCAATGAAAAGCTGTTTTGGAAAAGGACTGCTGTGGGGAGAAGGGTTTAAGAGGGGAGCCTGTCCTCAAGGTGAAAAAGGCAACCCGATGAAGTGAGGGCATCAACAGAGAAGGAGCAAGAAGGAATGAAAAGGAACAGGCTAGCGGGACGCACACCAGGATGGGAACAGGCACACTGATCGCCTCCTGAAGATGGCTTCGGCCAAACTCAGCAAACAGCTCCGAGAAGCTCGTCCAGAAAGTCGCTGCAAATGGGCGCACCGGAGCTGGGAAGAAGCTCCAGCTGAGAGAAGCGGAGCCGCGCACACAACTGCCCCTCGCTGGTCAGCAGCTGCGCGTTAGGGGGAATTGGACGTCCTTAGGAACAAAGACTGTCCTGGCAACCTTACAGCTTATTCTCCTTCTTACCAATCTGACAGTTTATGAGCCTGAAATATGGGACCAAACTGAGGTCAAGGTGTGGGATTGTGCAACTAAAACCGACAAGGTTGCAGCGGGATTGCTCGGCACCTGGCGAGCAGCCTCTGAGGCCTTCAAGAGCCATGTGGGCCCACAGTCAGACACGTGCGGTTTGCCAGACAGTGAGGGAGCTGCGCGCTCCTTTACTGATCCGGCTGCTACGCCATCGGCACCAGAAAGAGCGTGCAGCCTCATCCAGGGCAGGGCTTGGAGATGGCACGGGATAAAGCCCTCAAACACTGGGTCTGACTCTGCTTTGAGCGGGAGCTTCAAGCAGAAACCTCTGCAGTCACTTCCAACCCAACTAGCGTATCCTCCTCCGCATTCACCAGCCCATTGGCTAGAAGCCAATGCCTTGCAAAAGGCACAAACCGCTTTCTTTTTATGGGGAAAAGCTCTTTGGAGACAAAGATCTCATCAGCTGTCTGTCTGGGAAATTGCCTGAGCTCCAAGAGTTTGCTTTTCTCAGAGATATCAGCACCTCTACAAAGAGCAGGGGGAAGCACTTCGGTCCGACCACTTCACCTAAACCTTTCCACAAATTTTGTATCTAATACATCACACTCATGTCATGGGTGCTACAAATCAGCCAGGGGAGATGGCAATGATTTGGGTGTTCTGGTGTCCCACAGACCTTGCTGAAGCTATTTGAAAGTCATTTAAAAAGTAAGGTAGGAATTCAAATTATTTCACTTCTTGCGAACACAGAGGAGTGGCTTTTAAAATGGGGGAGAAACTACAGCACAAAGAGCTCGAGGTTGGAGATGAGAATGGTTTAATGAAAGCGAGGGGGAATGGGGAGAAGAAGAAACCAAAGAAACAATAAGGCTGCACGGAAGCACAGAGAGAAGGAAAAAGAAATATTCTCTACTTCCCATCAACGAGCCATGTTTGGCCACGCATGTCCTGGGAAGCAGGGCCTCAACAAGTTTGTTCAGCGGTTGTTCAGGAGGACAGCCCCTGAAGGGGAGGAAGGCTTTGCAGAGAGATCTTGACAAATCAGAGAGCTGGGCAATCCCCAAGCAGATGAGGTTTAGCAAGAGCGAGTGAGGCATTCCACGCCTGGCGAGGGGCAACCCTGGCGGTACGGACAAACGGGGGGACGAGAGGCTGGAGCGCAGCCCTGCAGAGAGCGATCCTGGGGTTTGGGTCGATGGCAAGTTGAACGTGATTCAAGCACGGGCCCTGGCAGCCAGGAGGGGCAACCGCATCCTGGGCTGCCTCCAGCACAGCATCGCCAGCCGGGCGGGGGCAGGGATTGCTGTGCTCTGCTCTGCGCTCTTTCCGCATCGCCTCGAGTCCTGTCGTGTGTGCACTTTTGGGCAGCACACTAACAGAAGGACATCAAGTTCTTGGCGAGTGTCCAAAGGAGGGCTTCGAAGTGGTGAAGGCTCTGGAGAGTAAGATGGATGAGGAGCACCTGAGGTCCCCGTGTTTGTTCAGCTCTGCTCTCTGGGGACACTGACAAAACTCGAGGGAATGGCAAGGAGATGGGCCAGCGGAGGGTCTGGCTGCAGGTGAGGAAAAGATTTTTCACCAACCCGGGGCTTGGCCACTGAAACTGGCCTCCCAGTGAAGTGGTCATGGCAGCAAACGTGCTGGAGTTCACAAACTGTCTGGGAAGTGCTTTCAGACACGTGCTTTGGTTTTGGGGGGTCACCCAGAGCAATGGGCTCTGAGGTCACCCAGAGCGCTGGGCTCTGAGGTCAGCCGGCAACGGGCTCTGAGGTCAGCCGGCAACGGGCTGTGACCTCACGGGCCTCGCTGCTTATCTTGGGGCGCCGTCAGAGCCTGGCCCAGCCTGGCTCGTGCCTGGACTCCCGCTGAGCGTGTGTGCGAGGCTTGGAGTGCCGAGCAAGGGTCTCTGGAGAGAATTTGTTGGAGCTGTGCTGTGGGGCCGTCGGCAGCTGCTCTCAGTGGCCGTCCCCGCAGCCAGTGCCTGTGTTTCCCCGGCCCTGCCTGGCTCAGGCAGCCGGGGCTGTGCGGGGAGTGCTCGCAGCGGTGCAGGTGAGCTGTGCGGGGACACGTGCCCCGGGGCTGGCGTTGGGGTTTTGTCCTGCTGAGGGGCCGGGGCAGTGCCGCTGCCCGCTCCGGCACAGCCACTGAGCCTGGCCTCTCTCCTTCTTGCAGCACACAGCACCTGTGGCAGCGGCGCCAGCCAGGGGAAGCAGCTCCCCATCTGCAGCTCTCCCCAGCCCGCTGCAGCGAGCCGACGCCATGGCCAGTGAGGCCAAGGACGTCACCTGCCCTGTGTGCCAGGGGGCCCCCAAGGAGCCCAGCTACATCCTCCCCTGTCTGCACCTCTTCTGCTTCGGGTGCATCATGCGCTGGGCCAAGAGAAGCAGCACCTGCCCCCTCTGCAGGCAGCACATCACCTCCATCCGCTACTCCATCTGGGCGGAAGACGACTTCCTGGAGGTGCAGCTTGCCCCCGACGCAGAGGCCCAAGCTGACAGCCAGCAGGACGAGCAGGGGGCTGCAGAGCCGCTGCCCCAGCCTGCCGTGGGACGCCTCCTGCCCGAGGAATGGGCGGCCCTCTTCAGGGAGCACCTGGAAGTCCTCGGTCCGCTGCGCTCCTGGGTGCGACAGCAAGCCAGGGAGCTCTTCGACGCTGCCTGGTGGGACCAGGACATGCTGGAGGCCACCGTCATCGCTTGGCTGTGCCGCTGCGGGCTGGATGAGCAGGCCTTGGTGCAGGAGCTGCGGCCGTTGCTGCAGGGCCACACGCTGAGCTTTGTGCAGCGGCTCATCCCCATCATGCTGCAGACGTGCAGCGAGGAATACCTGGAGCACGTGGGCTTCCTGGAACCGCGTCCTGCCAGCCAGCTCTACAACGGCCCTGAGGTGGACCTCGACGGCTCCCAAGACACCTGGGAGCCAGAGCTCCAGGGCTCCCAAGACACCTGGGAGCCAGAAGAGAGCCCTGAGGCCACCCCCAGCCCTGCTGCCTCCCCCCGGGACACTCCTGTCAGCATGCTGCTGTCCTCCAGCAGCCCGGAGGCTTCTGACCTCGAGGAGCTGCCCAGCACCTCCAGTGCTGCCCTGCGTGGGGGTCCTGGCCACCCGCCCACCGCACCCATCCCCGCGGAGCACGAGGAGCCCTTCTCCGAGCCGCGACAGGCGGCAGAAGAAGATGCCGTGGTGCCGGGCTGCAGCCACGAGCCCTCTCCTCCTGGCCAGGGCAGGGACAGCTCACCTGGGGGGCCCCGGCGGAGGAGGAAGAGGAGGGCCGACAGCAACCCGGACTCTCCCCAGCCCTGTAAGAGGCCCCCGCGCCTTTAGCAGGGCACATCTGGGCTTGTCATACAAATAAAACGTTGTCACCCTGACACAGACAGTGTCTTGGTCTTCTTCGTAGAATCACGCAATCCTACAGCCATAGAAACACCGAGTGGCTCAGGTTGGAAGGGACCTTAAGGGTCACCTAGTTGCACTCCCCCTGCCATGGCCAGGGATGCCACTCTGATGATATACGGCATAGTAATTCGTGTCAAGAAGATGGTTGATATTAATAAAGAAGGGGGGGATGGGGGAGTGTGGCCATGGGGGTCGGCAAGCCCCATGCTTGGTGGGAACATCCGACTCTTAACGATGAGGCCATCAGGAATGAAAAAGAGGTTAGAGGGGATACGGAAGGGTGATTCAGGAGACTGCATGCAGTCTCGGGTTGCTTGTTCTCCAGCCATTAAGGCATGGATGTTGCTGGGTGTTTGCCCTTGTTGTTAGATGCAAAGTTGTTTGACCAATGAAAAGCTGTTTTGGAAAAGGACTGCTGTGGGGAGAAGGGTTTAAGAGGGGAGCCTGTCCTCAAGATGAAAAAGGCAACCCGATGAAGTGAGGGCATCAACAGAGAAGGAGCAAGAAGGAATGAAAAGGAACAGGCTAGCGGGACGCACACCAGGATGGGAACAGGCACACTGATCGCCTCCTGAAGATGGCTTCGGCCAAACTCAGCAAACAGCTCCGAGAAGCTCGTCCAGAAAGTCGCTGCAAATGGGCGCACCGGAGCTGGGAAGAAGCTCCAGCTGAGAGAAGCGGAGCCGCGCACACAACTGCCCCTCGCTGGTCAGCAGCTGCGCGTTAGGGGGAATTGGACGTCCTTAGGAACAAAGACTGTCCTGGCAACCTTACAGCTTATTCTCCTTCTTACCAATCTGACAGTTTATGAGCCTGAAATATGGGACCAAACTGAGGTCAAGGTGTGGGATTGTGCAACTAAAACCGACAAGGTTGCAGCGGGATTGCTCGGCACCTGGCGAGCAGCCTCTGAGGCCTTCAAGAGCCATGTGGGCCCACAGTCAGACACGTGCGGTTTGCCAGACAGTGAGGGAGCTGCGCGCTCCTTTACTGATCCGGCTGCTACGCCATCGGCACCAGAAAGAGCGTGCAGCCTCATCCAGGGCAGGGCTTGGAGATGGCACGGGATAAAGCCCTCAAACACTGGGTCTGACTCTGCTTTGAGCGGGAGCTTCAAGCAGAAACCTCTGCAGTCACTTCCAACCCAACTAGCGTATCCTCCTCCGCATTCACCAGCCCATTGGCTAGAAGCCAATGCCTTGCAAAAGGCACAAACCGCTTTCTTTTTATGGGGAAAAGCTCTTTGGAGACAAAGATCTCATCAGCTGTCTGTCTGGGAAATTGCCTGAGCTCCAAGAGTTTGCTTTTCTCAGAGATATCAGCACCTCTACAAAGAGCAGGGGGAAGCACTTCGGTCCGACCACTTCACCTAAACCTTTCCACAAATTTTGTATCTAATACATCACACTCATGTCATGGGTGCTACAAATCAGCCAGGGGAGATGGCAATGATTTGGGTGTTCTGGTGTCCCACAGACCTTGCTGAAGCTATTTGAAAGTCATTTAAAAAGTAAGGTAGGAATTCAAATTATTTCACTTCTTGCGAACACAGAGGAGTGGCTTTTAAAATGGGGGAGAAACTACAGCACAAAGAGCTCGAGGTTGGAGATGAGAATGGTTTAATGAAAGCGAGGGGGAATGGGGAGAAGAAGAAACCAAAGAAACAATAAGGCTGCACGGAAGCACAGAGAGAAGGAAAAAGAAATATTCTCTACTTCCCATCAACGAGCCATGTTTGGCCACGCATGTCCTGGGAAGCAGGGCCTCAACAAGTTTGTTCAGCGGTTGTTCAGGAGGACAGCCCCTGAAGGGGAGGAAGGCTTTGCAGAGAGATCTTGACAAATCAGAGAGCTGGGCAATCCCCAAGCAGATGAGGTTTAGCAAGAGCGAGTGAGGCATTCCACGCCTGGCGAGGGGCAACCCTGGCGGTACGGACAAACGGGGGGACGAGAGGCTGGAGCGCAGCCCTGCAGAGAGCGATCCTGGGGTTTGGGTCGATGGCAAGTTGAACGTGATTCAAGCACGGGCCCTGGCAGCCAGGAGGGGCAACCGCATCCTGGGCTGCCTCCAGCACAGCATCGCCAGCCGGGCGGGGGCAGGGATTGCTGTGCTCTGCTCTGCGCTCTTTCCGCATCGCCTCGAGTCCTGTCGTGTGTGCACTTTTGGGCAGCACACTAACAGAAGGACATCAAGTTCTTGGCGAGTGTCCAAAGGAGGGCTTCGAAGTGGTGAAGGCTCTGGAGAGTAAGATGGATGAGGAGCACCTGAGGTCCCCGTGTTTGTTCAGCTCTGCTCTCTGGGGACACTGACAAAACTCGAGGGAATGGCAAGGAGATGGGCCAGCGGAGGGTCTGGCTGCAGGTGAGGAAAAGATTTTTCACCAACCCGGGGCTTGGCCACTGAAACTGGCCTCCCAGTGAAGTGGTCATGGCAGCAAACGTGCTGGAGTTCACAAACTGTCTGGGAAGTGCTTTCAGACACGTGCTTTGGTTTTGGGGGGTCACCCAGAGCAATGGGCTCTGAGGTCACCCAGAGCGCTGGGCTCTGAGGTCAGCCGGCAACGGGCTCTGAGGTCAGCCGGCAACGGGCTGTGACCTCACGGGCCTCGCTGCTTATCTTGGGGCGCCGTCAGAGCCTGGCCCAGCCTGGCTCGTGCCTGGACTCCCGCTGAGCGTGTGTGCGAGGCTTGGAGTGCCGAGCAAGGGTCTCTGGAGAGAATTTGTTGGAGCTGTGCTGTGGGGCCGTCGGCAGCTGCTCTCAGTGGCCGTCCCCGCAGCCAGTGCCTGTGTTTCCCCGGCCCTGCCTGGCTCAGGCAGCCGGGGCTGTGCGCGGAGTGCTCGCAGCGGTGCAGGTGAGCTGTGCGGGGACACGTGCCCCGGGGCTGGCGTTGGGGTTTTGTCCTGCTGAGGGGCCGGGGCAGTGCCGCTGCCCGCTCCGGCACAGCCACTGAGCCTGGCCTCTCTCCTTCTTGCAGCACACAGCACCTGTGGCAGCGGCGCCAGCCAGGGGAAGCAGCTCCCCATCTGCAGCTCTCCCCAGCCCGCTGCAGCGAGCCGACGCCATGGCCAGTGAGGCCAAGGACGTCACCTGCCCTGTGTGCCAGGGGGCCCCCAAGGAGCCCAGCTACATCCTCCCCTGTCTGCACCTCTTCTGCTTCGGGTGCATCATGCGCTGGGCCAAGAGAAGCAGCACCTGCCCCCTCTGCAGGCAGCACATCACCTCCATCCGCTACTCCATCTGGGCGGAAGACGACTTCCTGGAGGTGCAGCTTGCCCCCGACGCAGAGGCCCAAGCTGACAGCCAGCAGGACGAGCAGGGGGCTGCAGAGCCGCTGCCCCAGCCTGCCGTGGGACGCCTCCTGCCCGAGGAATGGGCGGCCCTCTTCAGGGAGCACCTGGAAGTCCTCGGTCCGCTGCGCTCCTGGGTGCGACAGCAAGCCAGGGAGCTCTTCGACGCTGCCTGGTGGGACCAGGACATGCTGGAGGCCACCGTCATCGCTTGGCTGTGCCGCTGCGGGCTGGATGAGCAGGCCTTGGTGCAGGAGCTGCGGCCGTTGCTGCAGGGCCACACGCTGAGCTTTGTGCAGCGGCTCATCCCCATCATGCTGCAGACGTGCAGCGAGGAATACCTGGAGCACGTGGGCTTCCTGGAACCGCGTCCTGCCAGCCAGCTCTACAACGGCCCTGAGGTGGACCTCGACGGCTCCCAAGACACCTGGGAGCCAGAGCTCCAGGGCTCCCAAGACACCTGGGAGCCAGAAGAGAGCCCTGAGGCCACCCCCAGCCCTGCTGCCTCCCCCCGGGACACTCCTGTCAGCATGCTGCTGTCCTCCAGCAGCCCGGAGGCTTCTGACCTCGAGGAGCTGCCCAGCACCTCCAGTGCTGCCCTGCGTGGGGGTCCTGGCCACCCGCCCACCGCACCCATCCCCGCGGAGCACGAGGAGCCCTTCTCCGAGCCGCGACAGGCGGCAGAAGAAGATGCCGTGGTGCCGGGCTGCAGCCACGAGCCCTCTCCTCCTGGCCAGGGCAGGGACAGCTCACCTGGGGGGCCCCGGCGGAGGAGGAAGAGGAGGGCCGACAGCAACCCGGACTCTCCCCAGCCCTGTAAGAGGCCCCCGCGCCTTTAGCAGGGCACATCTGGGCTTGTCATACAAATAAAACGTTGTCACCCTGACACAGACAGTGTCTTGGTCTTCTTCGTAGAATCACGCAATCCTACAGCCATAGAAACACCGAGTGGCTCAGGTTGGAAGGGACCTTAAGGGTCACCTAGTTGCACTCCCCCTGCCATGGCCAGGGATGCCACTCTGATGATATACGGCATAGTAATTCGTGTCAAGAAGATGGTTGATATTAATAAAGAAGGGGGGGATGGGGGAGTGTGGCCATGGGGGTCGGCAAGCCCCATGCTTGGTGGGAACATCCGACTCTTAACGATGAGGCCATCAGGAATGAAAAAGAGGTTAGAGGGGATACGGAAGGGTGATTCAGGAGACTGCATGCAGTCTCGGGTTGCTTGTTCTCCAGCCATTAAGGCATGGATGTTGCTGGGTGTTTGCCCTTGTTGTTAGATGCAAAGTTGTTTGACCAATGAAAAGCTGTTTTGGAAAAGGACTGCTGTGGGGAGAAGGGTTTAAGAGGGGAGCCTGTCCTCAAGACGAAAAAGGCAACCCGATGAAGTGAGGGCATCAACAGAGAAGGAGCAAGAAGGAATGAAAAGGAACAGGCTAGCGGGACGCACACCAGGATGGGAACAGGCACACTGATCGCCTCCTGAAGATGGCTTCGGCCAAACTCAGCAAACAGCTCCGAGAAGCTCGTCCAGAAAGTCGCTGCAAATGGGCGCACCGGAGCTGGGAAGAAGCTCCAGCTGAGAGAAGCGGAGCCGCGCACACAACTGCCCCTCGCTGGTCAGCAGCTGCGCGTTAGGGGGAATTGGACGTCCTTAGGAACAAAGACTGTCCTGGCAACCTTACAGCTTATTCTCCTTCTTACCAATCTGACAGTTTATGAGCCTGAAATATGGGACCAAACTGAGGTCAAGGTGTGGGATTGTGCAACTAAAACCGACAAGGTTGCAGCGGGATTGCTCGGCACCTGGCGAGCAGCCTCTGAGGCCTTCAAGAGCCATGTGGGCCCACAGTCAGACACGTGCGGTTTGCCAGACAGTGAGGGAGCTGCGCGCTCCTTTACTGATCCGGCTGCTACGCCATCGGCACCAGAAAGAGCGTGCAGCCTCATCCAGGGCAGGGCTTGGAGATGGCACGGGATAAAGCCCTCAAACACTGGGTCTGACTCTGCTTTGAGCGGGAGCTTCAAGCAGAAACCTCTGCAGTCACTTCCAACCCAACTAGCGTATCCTCCTCCGCATTCACCAGCCCATTGGCTAGAAGCCAATGCCTTGCAAAAGGCACAAACCGCTTTCTTTTTATGGGGAAAAGCTCTTTGGAGACAAAGATCTCATCAGCTGTCTGTCTGGGAAATTGCCTGAGCTCCAAGAGTTTGCTTTTCTCAGAGATATCAGCACCTCTACAAAGAGCAGGGGGAAGCACTTCGGTCCGACCACTTCACCTAAACCTTTCCACAAATTTTGTATCTAATACATCACACTCATGTCATGGGTGCTACAAATCAGCCAGGGGAGATGGCAATGATTTGGGTGTTCTGGTGTCCCACAGACCTTGCTGAAGCTATTTGAAAATCATTTAAAAAGTAAGGTAGGAATTCAAATTATTTCACTTCTTGCGAACACAGAGGAGTGGCTTTTAAAATGGGGGAGAAACTACAGCACAAAGAGCTCGAGGTTGGAGATGAGAATGGTTTAATGAAAGGGAAGGGGAATGGGGAGAAGAAGAAACCAAAGAAACAATAAGGCTGCACGGAAGCACAGAGAGAAGGAAAAAGAAAAATTCTCTGCTTCCCATCAACGAGCCATGTTTGGCCACGCATGTCCTGGGAAGCAGGGCCTCAAAACGCGTAGCGGTTGTTCAGGAGGACAGCCCCCTCCCCCACGAGAGCCCCCCTTTCATTGCTGAGTGTGACATCAGGTGCACTGGAATGTCCCTTGGGTTGGGTTAGGGCAGCTGCCCTGGCGATGGCCCCTCCCCATCACTTGCCCACCCGCAGGCTGCTGGCTCCTGGGGGCTTGGAAGGAGTCCTGATGCTGTGCCAGCACTGGGCAGCAATAGGCACAACACTGCAGTGACAGCAGTGCTGTTCCAGCTACGAGTGCAGAGCACAGCACTGTGTGGGCTGCTGCAGGGAAAGGTGACTCCAGCCCAGACAGACCCCGCACAACCTCCACCCCTTAGTCCAGAACATGCGTGTCACACTCAGGTCCCACACAGATTAGGATATAGATACACTCATCACCAGTGTTCTCTGGCCATTAACGTACGGATACATCTGCACTTCTTTTCATTCTACAGGTCTTTCCCAAAAAGAATCTTCAAAACATGGAAACATGATGGTTTCAGCTTCATCTGTCAAAGTGGTCAAACAGGGCAGGCGAAGTTGGTTTCCTTGACACCAGCCCCAGCTCAGCTCACATCGCTGTTGCACTGCCAGGTTCCTTGCAAAGTTGACCCGTCGCCGGTTCTGCAGTGTCCGTCTACACCACATAACTTGGATTACAGATTAATTGTCTCCCAATGCTTAATCTCCTTCGGGCACACACCTCATATCCCCATCTTTCTGCATAACCCACCAGCTACACCCTGGTCGTTGGGAGAAGACAATCCCACGAGTGGGGTTGCCTTTTCCAGGGGAAGGGGCAACGCACACCGCCTTCCCCATCCACTTCCCCACATGCACTACGGGGACTTGAGCTTCTCCCACAGTGTGCAGGGGTTTTGTTTTGGCAGGACCAGGATGGCTGTCAAACCCCCTGTTGTTAACTAGCCAAGTGGCCTCTGCTGGATTTCTATCCCAAGGTTTCCACGTCCCAGCACCCAATGCTCGCACCATAGTTTCTAACAGTCCATTGTACCTCTCCACGTTCCCAGAGGCTTGTGGGTGATCAGGGATGTGATCCACCCACTCAATGCCATGCCTCTTGGCCCAGGCGGTGACCAAATTGTTTCGGAAGTGACTCCCATTGTCGGCCTCAATCCTCCCTCGTGTACCATGTCGCCACAGCACTTGCCTTTCCAGGCCCAAGCTAGTGTTTTGGGCCGTGGCATGCTTTACTGGATATGTGTCCAGCCACCCAGTAGTTGCTTCTACCATGGCAAGTATGGACCCTTTGCCTTGGCCGGTTGGTGGGAGTGGTGCGATGTAGTCAATCTGCCAGGCCTCACCACACCGAAATCCAAGACATCTCCCCCTGTTCCAGGGAGACTTTACCCTCATGGCTCGTTTGATTGCAGCACAGATCTCACACTGTTGGGTAACCTCTGTGATGGCCTCAACGGTCAGGTCCACCCCAGCCCTCGATCACGAGCCCATCTGGATGTGGCATCCCTCCCTAGATGTCCTGATGTTTCATGCGCCCATCGAGCTACAAACAGCTCACCCTTACGTCCCCAGTCCAGGTCCACCTGAGCCACTTCAATTTTCAAAGCTCGAGCCACTTCTTCCTTGTTCTGACGTTCTTCAGTGGCACGATTCTTCGGCATGTGGGCATCTACATGACGTACCTTAGCAGCCAGGTGTCCTAGCCAGGCAGCACTATCTTGCCACAGGGTAGCAGCCCAGATAGGTTTACCTCTGCGCTGCCACTTGTTCTGTTTCCATTGCTGCAGCCACCCCCACAGAGCATTTGCCACCATCCAGGAGTCAGTGTACAGATACAGTGCTGACCAATTTTCTCTTTCAGCAATTTCTAGGGCCAGTTGTAGAGCTTCACTTCTGCATACTGACTCAACTCACCTTCCCCTTCTACTGCCTTCACAACTTGTCGTGTGGGACTCCACACGGCAGCTTCCCACTTCAGACGGCCCCCTACCACACGGCAGGATCCATCAGTGAACAACACCTACTGCTTCCTGTCTTCTGGCAACTCATTGTACGCTGGTGCTTCTTCAGCACGAGTTACCTCTTCTGTCAGCACTCCGAAATCCCTGCCCTCCGGCCAGTCCATGATCTCTTCCAGGATTCCCGGGCACTTGGGTTTCCCCATCCGAGCCTGCTGTGTAATTAACGCTACCCACATACTCCACGTAGCATCGGTTGCATGGTGTGTAGTGGGGATTTTCCCTTTGAACATCCAATGTAACACAGGTAGCCGTGGGGCCAAGAGGAGTCGTGCTTCTGTACCAACAACTTCTGAAGCGGCTCGTATCCCCTCATATGCTGTTAATATTTCCTTCTCAGTTGGGGTGTAATTGGCTTCTGATCCTTGATAGCCCCGGCTCCAGAACCCCAGAGGTGGACCTCGAGTTTCTCCTGGGGTCTTCCGCCAGAGGCTCCAGGTGAGCCCATGCTCCCCAGCTGCAGTGTAAGGTGTGTTTTGCACAGCTGGCCCAGTACGGACAGGCCCAAGGGCTTATGCACGAGCTGTTTCTTGTTTGACTTGTTCAAAGGCCTCTTGTTGCTCGGGGCCTCACTCAAAAGCGTTCCTGTCCAAGTCACTTGATCTAGAGGACTCACAAGCTGACGATGAACAGAAATACGATCATTGTGACGAGTGTATGCTACTTGTAAATACTTCAATCAATTCTACTGTACTCACAACCCTCGGGCCCCACGTTGGGTGCCAAAAAGGACGGCGGTGGTTTTTATCGGGTGGGCAGCCGAGCTCCACCACAAGCGCTCTCTCACTCTCCGTCTCCTCAAAGAGGAAAGGGGAGAAAATACAGCACAAAGAGCTCGAGGTTGGAGATGAGAATGGTTTAATGAAAGCGAGGGGGAATGGGGAGAAAAAGAAACCAAAGAAACAATAAGGCTGCACGGAAGCACAGAGAGAAGGAAAAAGAAATATTCTCTACTTCCCATCAACGAGCCATGTTTGGCCACGCATGTCCTGGGAAGCAGGGCCTCAAAACGCGTAGCGGTTGTTCAGGAGGACAGCCCCTGAAGGGGAGGAAGGCTTTGCAGAGAGATCTTGACAAATCAGAGAGCTGGGCAATCCCCAAGCAGATGAGGTTTAGCAAGAGCGAGTGAGGCATTCCACGCCTGGCAAGGGGCAACCCTGGCGGTACGGACAAACGGGGGGACGAGAGGCTGGAGCGCAGCCCTGCAGAGAGCGATCCTGGGGGTTTGGGTCGATGGCAAGTTGAACGTGATTCAAGCACGGGCCCTGGCAGCCAGGAGGGGCAACCGCATCCTGGGCTGCCTCCAGCACAGCATCGCCAGCCGGGCGGGGGCAGGGATTGCTGTGCTCTGCTCTGCGCTCTTTCCGCATCGCCTCGAGTCCTGTCGTGTGTGCACTTTTGGGCAGCACACTAACAGAAGGACATCAAGTTCTTGGCGAGTGTCCAAAGGAGGGCTTCGAAGTGGTGAAGGCTCTGGAGAGTAAGATGGATGAGGAGCACCTGAGGTCCCCGTGTTTGTTCAGCTCTGCTCTCTGGGGACACTGACAAAACTCGAGGGAATGGCAAGGAGATGGGCCAGCGGAGGGTCTGGCTGCAGGTGAGGAAAAGATTTTTCACCAACCCGGGGCTTGGCCACTGAAACTGGCCTCCCAGTGAAGTGGTCATGGCAGCAAACGTGCTGGAGTTCACAAACTGTCTGGGAAGTGCTTTCAGACACGTGCTTTGGTTTTGGGGGGTCACCCAGAGCAATGGGCTCTGAGGTCACCCAGAGCGCTGGGCTCTGAGGTCAGCCGGCAACGGGCTCTGAGGTCAGCCGGCAACGGGCTGTGACCTCACGGGCCTCGCTGCTTATCTTGGGGCGCCGTCAGAGCCTGGCCCAGCCTGGCTCGTGCCTGGACTCCCGCTGAGCGCGTGTGCGAGGCTTGGAGTGCCGAGCAAGGATCTCTGGAGAGAATTTGTTGGAGCTGTGCTGTGGGGCCGTCGGCAGCTGCTCTCAGTGGCCGTCCCCGCAGCCAGTGCCTGCGTTTCCCCGGCCCTGCCTGGCTCAGGCAGCCGGGGCTGTGCGCGGAGTGCTCGCAGCGGTGCAGGTGAGCTGTGCGGGGACACGTGCCCCGGGGCTGGCGTTGGGGTTTTGTCCTGCTGAGGGGCCGGGGCAGTGCCGCTGCCCGCTCTGGCACAGCCACTGAGCCTGGCCTCTCTCCTTCTTGCAGCACACAGCACCTGTGGCAGCGGCGCCAGCCAGGGGAAGCAGCTCCCCATCTGCAGCTCTCCCCAGCCCGCTGCAGCGAGCCGACGCCATGGCCAGTGAGGCCAAGGACGTCACCTGCCCTGTGTGCCAGGGGGCCCCCAAGGAGCCCAGCTACATCCTCCCCTGTCTGCACCTCTTCTGCTTCGGGTGCATCATGCGCTGGGCCAAGAGAAGCAGCACCTGCCCCCTCTGCAGGCAGCACATCACCTCCATCCGCTACTCCATCTGGGCGGAAGACGACTTCCTGGAGGTGCAGCTTGCCCCCGACGCAGAGGCCCAAGCTGACAGCCAGCAGGACGAGCAGGGGGCTGCAGAGCCGCTGCCCCAGCCTGCCGTGGGACGCCTCCTGCCCGAGGAATGGGCGGCCCTCTTCAGGGAGCACCTGGAAGTCCTCGGTCCGCTGCGCTCCTGGGTGCGACAGCAAGCCAGGGAGCTCTTCGACGCTGCCTGGTGGGACCAGGACATGCTGGAGGCCACCGTCATCGCTTGGCTGTGCCGCTGCGGGCTGGATGAGCAGGCCTTGGTGCAGGAGCTGCGGCCGTTGCTGCAGGGCCACACGCTGAGCTTTGTGCAGCGGCTCATCCCCATCATGCTGCAGACGTGCAGCGAGGAATACCTGGAGCACGTGGGCTTCCTGGAACCGCGTCCTGCCAGCCAGCTCTACAACGGCCCTGAGGTGGACCTCGACGGCTCCCAAGACACCTGGGAGCCAGAGCTCCAGGGCTCCCAAGACACCTGGGAGCCAGAAGAGAGCCCTGAGGCCACCCCCAGCCCTGCTGCCTCCCCCCGGGACACTCCTGTCAGCATGCTGCTGTCCTCCAGCAGCCCGGAGGCTTCTGACCTCGAGGAGCTGCCCAGCACCTCCAGTGCTGCCCTGCGTGGGGGTCCTGGCCACCCGCCCACCGCACCCATCCCCGCGGAGCACGAGGAGCCCTTCTCCGAGCCGCGACAGGCGGCAGAAGAAGATGCCGTGGTGCCGGGCTGCAGCCACGAGCCCTCTCCTCCTGGCCAGGGCAGGGACAGCTCACCTGGGGGGCCCCGGCGGAGGAGGAAGAGGAGGGCCGACAGCAACCCGGACTCTCCCCAGCCCTGCAAGAGGCCCCCGCGCCTTTAGCAGGGCACATCTGGGCTTGTCATACAAATAAAACGTTGTCACCCTGACACAGACAGTGTCTTGGTCTTCTTCGTAGAATCACGCAATCCTACAGCCATAGAAACACCGAGTGGCTCAGGTTGGAAGGGACCTTAAGGGTCACCTAGTTGCACTCCCCCTGCCATGGCCAGGGATGCCACTCTGATGATATACGGCATAGTAATTCGTGTCAAGAAGATGGTTGATATTAATAAAGAAGGGGGGGATGGGGGAGTGTGGCCATGGGGGTCGGCAAGCCCCATGCTTGGTGGGAACATCCGACTCTTAACGATGAGGCCATCAGGAATGAAAAAGAGGTTAGAGGGGATACGGAAGGGTGATTCAGGAGACTGCATGCAGTCTCGGGTTGCTTGTTCTCCAGCCATTAAGGCATGGATGTTGCTGGGTGTTTGCCCTTGTTGTTAGATGCAAAGTTGTTTGACCAATGAAAAGCTGTTTTGGAAAAGGACTGCTGTGGGGAGAAGGGTTTAAGAGGGGAGCCTGTCCTCAAGACGAAAAAGGCAACCCGATGAAGTGAGGGCATCAACAGAGAAGGAGCAAGAAGGAATGAAAAGGAACAGGCTAGCGGGACGCACACCAGGATGGGAACAGGCACACTGATCGCCTCCTGAAGATGGCTTCGGCCAAACTCAGCAAACAGCTCCGAGAAGCTCGTCCAGAAAGTCGCTGCAAATGGGCGCACCGGAGCTGGGAAGAAGCTCCAGCTGAGAGAAGCGGAGCCGCGCACACAACTGCCCCTCGCTGGTCAGCAGCTGCGCGTTAGGGGGAATTGGACGTCCTTAGGAACAAAGACTGTCCTGGCAACCTTACAGCTTATTCTCCTTCTTACCAATCTGACAGTTTATGAGCCTGAAATATGGGACCAAACTGAGGTCAAGGTGTGGGATTGTGCAACTAAAACCGACAAGGTTGCAGCGGGATTGCTCGGCACCTGGCGAGCAGCCTCTGAGGCCTTCAAGAGCCATGTGGGCCCACAGTCAGACACGTGCGGTTTGCCAGACAGTGAGGGAGCTGCGCGCTCCTTTACTGATCCGGCTGCTACGCCATCGGCCCCAGAAAGAGCGTGCAGCCTCATCCAGGGCAGGGCTTGGAGATGGCACGGGATAAAGCCCTCAAACACTGGGTCTGACTCTGCTTTGAGCGGGAGCTTCAAGCAGAAACCTCTGCAGTCACTTCCAACCCAACTAGCGTATCCTCCTCCGCATTCACCAGCCCATTGGCTAGAAGCCAATGCCTTGCAAAAGGCACAAACCGCTTTCTTTTTATGGGGAAAAGCTCTTTGGAGACAAAGATCTCATCAGCTGTCTGTCTGGGAAATTGCCTGAGCTCCAAGAGTTTGCTTTTCTCAGAGATATCAGCACCTCTACAAGTAGCAGGGGGAAGCACTTCGGTCCGACCACTTCACCTAAACCTTTCCACAAATTTTGTATCTAATACATCACACTCATGTCATGGGTGCTACAAATCAGCCAGGGGAGATGGCAATGATTTGGGTGTTCTGGTGTCCCACAGACCTTGCTGAAGCTATTTGAAAATCATTTAAAAAGTAAGGTAGGAATTCAAATTATTTCACTTCTTGCGAACACAGAGGAGTGGCTTTTAAAATGGGGGAGAAACTACAGCACAAAGAGCTCGAGGTTGGAGATGAGAATGGTTTAATGAAAGCGAGGGGGAATGGGGAGAAGAAGAAACCAAAGAAACAATAAGGCTGCACGGAAGCACAGAGAGAAGGAAAAAGAAATATTCTCTACTTCCCATCAACGAGCCATGTTTGGCCACGCATGTCCTGGGAAGCAGGGCCTCAAAACGCGTAGCGGTTGTTCAGGAGGACAGCCCCTGAAGGGGAGGAAGGCTTTGCAGAGAGATCTTGACAAATCAGAGAGCTGGGCAATCCCCAAGCAGATGAGGTTTAGCAAGAGCGAGTGAGGCATTCCACGCCTGGCGAGGGGCAACCCTGGCAGTACGGACAAACGGGGGGACGAGAGGCTGGAGCGCAGCCCTGCAGAGAGCGATCCTGGGGGTTTGGGTCGATGGCAAGTTGAACGTGATTCAAGCACGGGCCCTGGCAGCCAGGAGGGGCAACCGCATCCTGGGCTGCCTCCAGCACAGCATCGCCAGCCGGGCGGGGGCAGGGATTGCTGTGCTCTGCTCTGCGCTCTTTCCGCATCGCCTCGAGTCCTGTCGTGTGTGCACTTTTGGGCAGCACACTAACAGAAGGACATCAAGTTCTTGGCGAGTGTCCAAAGGAGGGCTTCGAAGTGGTGAAGGCTCTGGAGAGTAAGATGGATGAGGAGCACCTGAGGTCCCCGTGTTTGTTCAGCTCTGCTCTCTGGGGACACTGACAAAACTCGAGGGAATGGCAAGGAGATGGGCCAGCGGAGGGTCTGGCTGCAGGTGAGGAAAAGATTTTTCACCAACCCGGGGCTTGGCCACTGAAACTGGCCTCCCAGTGAAGTGGTCATGGCAGCAAACGTGCTGGAGTTCACAAACTGTCTGGGAAGTGCTTTCAGACACGTGCTTTGGTTTTGGGGGGTCACCCAGAGCAATGGGCTCTGAGGTCACCCAGAGCGCTGGGCTCTGAGGTCAGCCGGCAACGGGCTCTGAGGTCAGCCGGCAACGGGCTGTGACCTCACGGGCCTCGCTGCTTATCTTGGGGCGCCGTCAGAGCCTGGCCCAGCCTGGCTCGTGCCTGGACTCCCGCTGAGCGTGTGTGCGAGGCTTGGAGTGCCGAGCAAGGATCTCTGGAGAGAATTTGTTGGAGCTGTGCTGTGGGGCCGTCGGCAGCTGCTCTCAGTGGCCGTCCCCGCAGCCAGTGCCTGCGTTTCCCCGGCCCTGCCTGGCTCAGGCAGCCGGGGCTGTGCGCGGAGTGCTCGCAGCGGTGCAGGTGAGCTGTGCGGGGACACGTGCCCCGGGGCTGGCGTTGGGGTTTTGTCCTGCTGAGGGGCCGGGGCAGTGCCGCTGCCCGCTCCGGCACAGCCACTGAGCCTGGCCTCTCTCCTTCTTGCAGCACACAGCACCTGTGGCAGCGGCGCCAGCCAGGGGAAGCAGCTCCCCATCTGCAGCTCTCCCCAGCCCGCTGCAGCGAGCCGACGCCATGGCCAGTGAGGCCAAGGACGTCACCTGCCCTGTGTGCCAGGGGGCCCCCAAGGAGCCCAGCTACATCCTCCCCTGTCTGCACCTCTTCTGCTTCGGGTGCATCATGCGCTGGGCCAAGAGAAGCAGCACCTGCCCCCTCTGCAGGCAGCACATCACCTCCATCCGCTACTCCATCTGGGCGGAAGACGACTTCCTGGAGGTGCAGCTTGCCCCCGACGCAGAGGCCCAAGCTGACAGCCAGCAGGACGAGCAGGGGGCTGCAGAGCCGCTGCCCCAGCCTGCCGTGGGACGCCTCCTGCCCGAGGAATGGGCGGCCCTCTTCAGGGAGCACCTGGAAGTCCTCGGTCCGCTGCGCTCCTGGGTGCGACAGCAAGCCAGGGAGCTCTTCGACGCTGCCTGGTGGGACCAGGACATGCTGGAGGCCACCGTCATCGCTTGGCTGTGCCGCTGCGGGCTGGATGAGCAGGCCTTGGTGCAGGAGCTGCGGCCGTTGCTGCAGGGCCACACGCTGAGCTTTGTGCAGCGGCTCATCCCCATCATGCTGCAGACGTGCAGCGAGGAATACCTGGAGCACGTGGGCTTCCTGGAACCGCGTCCTGCCAGCCAGCTCTACAACGGCCCTGAGGTGGACCTCGACGGCTCCCAAGACACCTGGGAGCCAGAGCTCCAGGGCTCCCAAGACACCTGGGAGCCAGAAGAGAGCCCTGAGGCCACCCCCAGCCCTGCTGCCTCCCCCCGGGACACTCCTGTCAGCATGCTGCTGTCCTCCAGCAGCCCGGAGGCTTCTGACCTCGAGGAGCTGCCCAGCACCTCCAGTGCTGCCCTGCGTGGGGGTCCTGGCCACCCGCCCACCGCACCCATCCCCGCAGAGCACGAGGAGCCCTTCTCCGAGCCGCGACAGGCGGCAGAAGAAGATGCCGTGGTGCCGGGCTGCAGCCACGAGCCCTCTCCTCCTGGCCAGGGCAGGGACAGCTCACCTGGGGGGCCCCGGCGGAGGAGGAAGAGGAGGGCCGACAGCAACCCGGACTCTCCCCAGCCCTGCAAGAGGCCCCCGCGCCTTTAGCAGGGCACATCTGGGCTTGTCATACAAATAAAACGTTGTCACCCTGACACAGACAGTGTCTTGGTCTTCTTCGTAGAATCACGCAATCCTACAGCCATAGAAACACCGAGTGGCTCAGGTTGGAAGGGACCTTAAGGGTCACCTAGTTGCACTCCCCCTGCCATGGCCAGGGATGCCACTCTGATGATATACGGCATAGTAATTCGTGTCAAGAAGATGGTTGATATTAATAAAGAAGGGGGGGATGGGGGAGTGTGGCCATGGGGGTCGGCAAGCCCCATGCTTGGTGGGAACATCCGACTCTTAACGATGAGGCCATCAGGAATGAAAAAGAGGTTAGAGGGGATACGGAAGGGTGATTCAGGAGACTGCATGCAGTCTCGGGTTGCTTGTTCTCCAGCCATTAAGGCATGGATGTTGCTGGGTGTTTGCCCTTGTTGTTAGATGCAAAGTTGTTTGACCAATGAAAAGCTGTTTTGGAAAAGGACTGCTGTGGGGAGAAGGGTTTAAGAGGGGAGCCTGTCCTCAAGATGAAAAAGGCAACCCGATGAAGTGAGGGCATCAACAGAGAAGGAGCAAGAAGGAATGAAAAGGAACAGGCTAGCGGGACGCACACCAGGATGGGAACAGGCACACTGATCGCCTCCTGAAGATGGCTTCGGCCAAACTCAGCAAACAGCTCCGAGAAGCTCGTCCAGAAAGTCGCTGCAAATGGGCGCACTGGAGCTGGGAAGAAGCTCCAGCTGAGAGAAGCGGAGCCGCGCACACAACTGCCCCTCGCTGGTCAGCAGCTGCGCGTTAGGGGGAATTGGACGTCCTTAGGAACAAAGACTGTCCTGGCAACCTTACAGCTTATTCTCCTTCTTACCAATCTGACAGTTTATGAGCCTGAAATATGGGACCAAACTGAGGTCAAGGTGTGGGATTGTGCAACTAAAACCGACAAGGTTGCAGCGGGATTGCTCGGCACCTGGCGAGCAGCCTCTGAGGCCTTCAAGAGCCATGTGGGCCCACAGTCAGACACGTGCGGTTTGCCAGACAGTGAGGGAGCTGCGCGCTCCTTTACTGATCCGGCTGCTACGCCATCGGCCCCAGAAAGAGCGTGCAGCCTCATCCAGGGCAGGGCTTGGAGATGGCACGGGATAAAGCCCTCAAACACTGGGTCTGACTCTGCTTTGAGCGGGAGCTTCAAGCAGAAACCTCTGCAGTCACTTCCAACCCAACTAGCGTATCCTCCTCCGCATTCACCAGCCCATTGGCTAGAAGCCAATGCCTTGCAAAAGGCACAAACCGCTTTCTTTTTATGGGGAAAAGCTCTTTGGAGACAAAGATCTCATCAGCTGTCTGTCTGGGAAATTGCCTGAGCTCCAAGAGTTTGCTTTTCTCAGAGATATCAGCACCTCTACAAAGAGCAGGGGGAAGCACTTCGGTCCGACCACTTCACCTAAACCTTTCCACAAATTTTGTATCTAATACATCACACTCATGTCATGGGTGCTACAAATCAGCCAGGGGAGATGGCAATGATTTGGGTGTTCTGGTGTCCCACAGACCTTGATGAAGCTATTTGAAAGTCATTTAAAAAGTAAGGTAGGAATTCAAATTATTTCACTTCTTGCGAACACAGAGGAGTGGCTTTTAAAATGGGGGAGAAACTACAGCACAAAGAGCTCGAGGTTGGAGATGAGAATGGTTTAATGAAAGCGAGGGGGAATGGGGAGAAGAAGAAACCAAAGAAACAATAAGGCTGCATGGAAGCACAGAGAGAAGGAAAAAGAAATATTCTCTACTTCCCATCAACGAGCCATGTTTGGCCACGCATGTCCTGGGAAGCAGGGCCTCAAAACGCGTAGCGGTTGTTCAGGAGGACAGCCCCTGAAGGGGAGGAAGGCTTTGCAGAGAGATCTTGACAAATCAGAGAGCTGGGCAATCCCCAAGCAGATGAGGTTTAGCAAGAGCGAGTGAGGCATTCCACGCCTGGCAAGGGGCAACCCTGGCGGTACGGACAAACGGGGGGACGAGAGGCTGGAGCGCAGCCCTGCAGAGAGCGATCCTGGGGGTTTGGGTCGATGGCAAGTTGAACGTGATTCAAGCACGGGCCCTGGCAGCCAGGAGGGGCAACCGCATCCTGGGCTGCCTCCAGCACAGCATCGCCAGCCGGGCGGGGGCAGGGATTGCTGTGCTCTGCTCTGCGCTCTTTCCGCATCGCCTCGAGTCCTGTCGTGTGTGCACTTTTGGGCAGCACACTAACAGAAGGACATCAAGTTCTTGGCGAGTGTCCAAAGGAGGGCTTGCTTTGAAGTGGTGAAGGCTCTGGAGAGTAAGATGGATGAGGAGCACCTGAGGTCCCCGTGTTTGTTCAGCTCTGCTCTCTGGGGACACTGACAAAACTCGAGGGAATGGCAAGGAGATGGGCCAGCGGAGGGTCTGGCTGCAGGTGAGGAAAAGATTTTTCACCAACCCGGGGCTTGGCCACTGAAACTGGCCTCCCAGTGAAGTGGTCATGGCAGCAAACGTGCTGGAGTTCACAAACTGTCTGGGAAGTGCTTTCAGACACGTGCTTTGGTTTTGGGGGGTCACCCAGAGCAATGGGCTCTGAGGTCACCCAGAGCGCTGGGCTCTGAGGTCAGCCGGCAACGGGCTCTGAGGTCAGCCGGCAACGGGCTGTGACCTCACGGGCCTCGCTGCTTATCTTGGGGCGCCGTCAGAGCCTGGCCCAGCCTGGCTCGTGCCTGGACTCCCGCTGAGCGTGTGTGCGAGGCTTGGAGTGCCGAGCAAGGATCTCTGGAGAGAATTTGTTGGAGCTGTGCTGTGGGGCCGTCGGCAGCTGCTCTCAGTGGCCGTCCCCGCAGCCAGTGCCTGCGTTTCCCCGGCCCTGCCTGGCTCAGGCAGCCGGGGCTGTGCGCGGAGTGCTCGCAGCGGTGCAGGTGAGCTGTGCGGGGACACGTGCCCCGGGGCTGGCGTTGGGGTTTTGTCCTGCTGAGGGGCCGGGGCAGTGCCGCTGCCCGCTCCGGCACAGCCACTGAGCCTGGCCTCTCTCCTTCTTGCAGCACACAGCACCTGTGGCAGCGGCGCCAGCCAGGGGAAGCAGCTCCCCATCTGCAGCTCTCCCCAGCCCGCTGCAGCGAGCCGACGCCATGGCCAGTGAGGCCAAGGACGTCACCTGCCCTGTGTGCCAGGGGGCCCCCAAGGAGCCCAGCTACATCCTCCCCTGTCTGCACCTCTTCTGCTTCGGGTGCATCATGCGCTGGGCCAAGAGAAGCAGCACCTGCCCCCTCTGCAGGCAGCACATCACCTCCATCCGCTACTCCATCTGGGCGGAAGACGACTTCCTGGAGGTGCAGCTTGCCCCCGACGCAGAGGCCCAAGCTGACAGCCAGCAGGACGAGCAGGGGGCTGCAGAGCCGCTGCCCCAGCCTGCCGTGGGACGCCTCCTGCCCGAGGAATGGGCGGCCCTCTTCAGGGAGCACCTGGAAGTCCTCGGTCCGCTGCGCTCCTGGGTGCGACAGCAAGCCAGGGAGCTCTTCGACGCTGCCTGGTGGGACCAGGACATGCTGGAGGCCACCGTCATCGCTTGGCTGTGCCGCTGCGGGCTGCATGAGCAGGCCTTGGTGCAGGAGCTGCGGCCGTTGCTGCAGGGCCACACGCTGAGCTTTGTGCAGCGGCTCATCCCCATCATGCTGCAGACGTGCAGCGAGGAATACCTGGAGCACGTGGGCTTCCTGGAACCGCGTCCTGCCAGCCAGCTCTACAACGGCCCTGAGGTGGACCTCGACGGCTCCCAAGACACCTGGGAGCCAGAGCTCCAGGGCTCCCAAGACACCTGGGAGCCAGAAGAGAGCCCTGAGGCCACCCCCAGCCCTGCTGCCTCCCCCCGGGACACTCCTGTCAGCATGCTGCTGTCCTCCAGCAGCCCGGAGGCTTCTGACCTCGAGGAGCTGCCCAGCACCTCCAGTGCTGCCCTGCGTGGGGGTCCTGGCCACCCGCCCACCGCACCCATCCCCGCAGAGCACGAGGAGCCCTTCTCCGAGCCGCGACAGGCGGCAGAAGAAGATGCCGTGGTGCCGGGCTGCAGCCACGAGCCCTCTCCTCCTGGCCAGGGCAGGGACAGCTCACCTGGGGGGCCCCGGCGGAGGAGGAAGAGGAGGGCCGACAGCAACCCGGACTCTCCCCAGCCCTGCAAGAGGCCCCCGCGCCTTTAGCAGGGCACATCTGGGCTTGTCATACAAATAAAACGTTGTCACCCTGACACAGACAGTGTCTTGGTCTTCTTCGTAGAATCACGCAATCCTACAGCCATAGAAACACCGAGTGGCTCAGGTTGGAAGGGACCTTAAGGGTCACCTAGTTGCACTCCCCCTGCCATGGCCAGGGATGCCACTCTGATGATATACGGCATAGTAATTCGTGTCAAGAAGATGGTTGATATTAATAAAGAAGGGGGGGATGGGGGAGTGTGGCCATGGGGGTCGGCAAGCCCCATGCTTGGTGGGAACATCCGACTCTTAACGATGAGGCCATCAGGAATGAAAAAGAGGTTAGAGGGGATACGGAAGGGTGATTCAGGAGACTGCATGCAGTCTCGGGTTGCTTGTTCTCCAGCCATTAAGGCATGGATGTTGCTGGGTGTTTGCCCTTGTTGTTAGATGCAAAGTTGTTTGACCAATGAAAAGCTGTTTTGGAAAAGGACTGCTGTGGGGAGAAGGGTTTAAGAGGGGAGCCTGTCCTCAAGATGAAAAAGGCAACCCGATGAAGTGAGGGCATCAACAGAGAAGGAGCAAGAAGGAATGAAAAGGAACAGGCTAGCGGGACGCACACCAGGATGGGAACAGGCACACTGATCGCCTCCTGAAGATGGCTTCGGCCAAACTCAGCAAACAGCTCCGAGAAGCTCGTCCAGAAAGTCGCTGCAAATGGGCGCACCGGAGCTGGGAAGAAGCTCCAGCTGAGAGAAGCGGAGCCGCGCACACAACTGCCCCTCGCTGGTCAGCAGCTGCGCGTTAGGGGGAATTGGACGTCCTTAGGAACAAAGACTGTCCTGGCAACCTTACAGCTTATTCTCCTTCTTACCAATCTGACAGTTTATGAGCCTGAAATATGGGACCAAACTGAGGTCAAGGTGTGGGATTGTGCAACTAAAACCGACAAGGTTGCAGCGGGATTGCTCGGCACCTGGCGAGCAGCCTCTGAGGCCTTCAAGAGCCATGTGGGCCCACAGTCAGACACGTGCGGTTTGCCAGACAGTGAGGGAGCTGCGCGCTCCTTTACTGATCCGGCTGCTACGCCATCGGCACCAGAAAGAGCGTGCAGCCTCATCCAGGGCAGGGCTTGGAGATGGCACGGGATAAAGCCCTCAAACACTGGGTCTGACTCTGCTTTGAGCGGGAGCTTCAAGCAGAAACCTCTGCAGTCACTTCCAACCCAACTAGCGTATCCTCCTCCGCATTCACCAGCCCATTGGCTAGAAGCCAATGCCTTGCAAAAGGCACAAACCGCTTTCTTTTTATGGGGAAAAGCTCTTTGGAGACAAAGATCTCATCAGCTGTCTGTCTGGGAAATTGCCTGAGCTCCAAGAGTTTGCTTTTCTCAGAGATATCAGCACCTCTACAAAGAGCAGGGGGAAGCACTTCGGTCCGACCACTTCACCTAAACCTTTCCACAAATTTTGTATCTAATACATCACACTCATGTCATGGGTGCTACAAATCAGCCAGGGGAGATGGCAATGATTTGGGTGTTCTGGTGTCCCACAGACCTTGCTGAAGCTATTTGAAAGTCATTTAAAAAGTAAGGTAGGAATTCAAATTATTTCACTTCTTGCGAACACAGAGGAGTGGCTTTTAAAATGGGGGAGAAACTACAGCACAAAGAGCTCGAGGTTGGAGATGAGAATGGTTTAATGAAAGCGAGGGGGAATGGGGAGAAGAAGAAACCAAAGAAACAATAAGGCTGCATGGAAGCACAGAGAGAAGGAAAAAGAAATATTCTCTACTTCCCATCAACGAGCCATGTTTGGCCACGCATGTCCTGGGAAGCAGGGCCTCAAAACGCGTAGCGGTTGTTCAGGAGGACAGCCCCTGAAGGGGAGGAAGGCTTTGCAGAGAGATCTTGACAAATCAGAGAGCTGGGCAATCCCCAAGCAGATGAGGTTTAGCAAGAGCGAGTGAGGCATTCCACGCCTGGCAAGGGGCAACCCTGGCGGTACGGACAAACGGGGGGACGAGAGGCTGGAGCGCAGCCCTGCAGAGAGCGATCCTGGGGGTTTGGGTCGATGGCAAGTTGAACGTGATTCAAGCACGGGCCCTGGCAGCCAGGAGGGGCAACCGCATCCTGGGCTGCCTCCAGCACAGCATCGCCAGCCGGGCGGGGGCAGGGATTGCTGTGCTCTGCTCTGCGCTCTTTCCGCATCGCCTCGAGTCCTGTCGTGTGTGCACTTTTGGGCAGCACACTAACAGAAGGACATCAAGTTCTTGGCGAGTGTCCAAAGGAGGGCTTGCTTTGAAGTGGTGAAGGCTCTGGAGAGTAAGATGGATGAGGAGCACCTGAGGTCCCCGTGTTTGTTCAGCTCTGCTCTCTGGGGACACTGACAAAACTCGAGGGAATGGCAAGGAGATGGGCCAGCGGAGGGTCTGGCTGCAGGTGAGGAAAAGATTTTTCACCAACCCGGGGCTTGGCCACTGAAACTGGCCTCCCAGTGAAGTGGTCATGGCAGCAAACGTGCTGGAGTTCACAAACTGTCTGGGAAGTGCTTTCAGACACGTGCTTTGGTTTTGGGGGGTCACCCAGAGCAATGGGCTCTGAGGTCACCCAGAGCGCTGGGCTCTGAGGTCAGCCGGCAACGGGCTCTGAGGTCAGCCGGCAACGGGCTGTGACCTCACGGGCCTCGCTGCTTATCTTGGGGCGCCGTCAGAGCCTGGCCCAGCCTGGCTCGTGCCTGGACTCCCGCTGAGCGTGTGTGCGAGGCTTGGAGTGCCGAGCAAGGATCTCTGGAGAGAATTTGTTGGAGCTGTGCTGTGGGGCCGTCGGCAGCTGCTCTCAGTGGCCGTCCCCGCAGCCAGTGCCTGCGTTTCCCCGGCCCTGCCTGGCTCAGGCAGCCGGGGCTGTGCGCGGAGTGCTCGCAGCGGTGCAGGTGAGCTGTGCGGGGACACGTGCCCCGGGGCTGGCGTTGGGGTTTTGTCCTGCTGAGGGGCCGGGGCAGTGCCGCTGCCCGCTCCGGCACAGCCACTGAGCCTGGCCTCTCTCCTTCTTGCAGCACACAGCACCTGTGGCAGCGGCGCCAGCCAGGGGAAGCAGCTCCCCATCTGCAGCTCTCCCCAGCCCGCTGCAGCGAGCCGACGCCATGGCCAGTGAGGCCAAGGACGTCACCTGCCCTGTGTGCCAGGGGGCCCCCAAGGAGCCCAGCTACATCCTCCCCTGTCTGCACCTCTTCTGCTTCGGGTGCATCATGCGCTGGGCCAAGAGAAGCAGCACCTGCCCCCTCTGCAGGCAGCACATCACCTCCATCCGCTACTCCATCTGGGCGGAAGACGACTTCCTGGAGGTGCAGCTTGCCCCCGACGCAGAGGCCCAAGCTGACAGCCAGCAGGACGAGCAGGGGGCTGCAGAGCCGCTGCCCCAGCCTGCCGTGGGACGCCTCCTGCCCGAGGAATGGGCGGCCCTCTTCAGGGAGCACCTGGAAGTCCTCGGTCCGCTGCGCTCCTGGGTGCGACAGCAAGCCAGGGAGCTCTTCGACGCTGCCTGGTGGGACCAGGACATGCTGGAGGCCACCGTCATCGCTTGGCTGTGCCGCTGCGGGCTGCATGAGCAGGCCTTGGTGCAGGAGCTGCGGCCGTTGCTGCAGGGCCACACGCTGAGCTTTGTGCAGCGGCTCATCCCCATCATGCTGCAGACGTGCAGCGAGGAATACCTGGAGCACGTGGGCTTCCTGGAACCGCGTCCTGCCAGCCAGCTCTACAACGGCCCTGAGGTGGACCTCGACGGCTCCCAAGACACCTGGGAGCCAGAGCTCCAGGGCTCCCAAGACACCTGGGAGCCAGAAGAGAGCCCTGAGGCCACCCCCAGCCCTGCTGCCTCCCCCCGGGACACTCCTGTCAGCATGCTGCTGTCCTCCAGCAGCCCGGAGGCTTCTGACCTCGAGGAGCTGCCCAGCACCTCCAGTGCTGCCCTGCGTGGGGGTCCTGGCCACCCGCCCACCGCACCCATCCCCGCGGAGCACGAGGAGCCCTTCTCCGAGCCGCGACAGGCGGCAGAAGAAGATGCCGTGGTGCCGGGCTGCAGCCACGAGCCCTCTCCTCCTGGCCAGGGCAGGGACAGCTCACCTGGGGGGCCCCGGCGGAGGAGGAAGAGGAGGGCCGACAGCAACCCGGACTCTCCCCAGCCCTGCAAGAGGCCCCCGCGCCTTTAGCAGGGCACATCTGGGCTTGTCATACAAATAAAACGTTGTCACCCTGACACAGACAGTGTCTTGGTCTTCTTCGTAGAATCACGCAATCCTACAGCCATAGAAACACCGAGTGGCTCAGGTTGGAAGGGACCTTAAGGGTCACCTAGTTGCACTCCCCCTGCCATGGCCAGGGATGCCACTCTGATGATATACGGCATAGTAATTCGTGTCAAGAAGATGGTTGATATTAATAAAGAAGGGGGGGATGGGGGAGTGTGGCCATGGGGGTCGGCAAGCCCCATGCTTGGTGGGAACATCCGACTCTTAACGATGAGGCCATCAGGAATGAAAAAGAGGTTAGAGGGGATACGGAAGGGTGATTCAGGAGACTGCATGCAGTCTCGGGTTGCTTGTTCTCCAGCCATTAAGGCATGGATGTTGCTGGGTGTTTGCCCTTGTTGTTAGATGCAAAGTTGTTTGACCAATGAAAAGCTGTTTTGGAAAAGGACTGCTGTGGGGAGAAGGGTTTAAGAGGGGAGCCTGTCCTCAAGATGAAAAAGGCAACCCGATGAAGTGAGGGCATCAACAGAGAAGGAGCAAGAAGGAATGAAAAGGAACAGGCTAGCGGGACGCACACCAGGATGGGAACAGGCACACTGATCGCCTCCTGAAGATGGCTTCGGCCAAACTCAGCAAACAGCTCCGAGAAGCTCGTCCAGAAAGTCGCTGCAAATGGGCGCACCGGAGCTGGGAAGAAGCTCCAGCTGAGAGAAGCGGAGCCGCGCACACAACTGCCCCTCGCTGGTCAGCAGTTGCGCGTTAGGGGGAATTGGACGTCCTTAGGAACAAAGACTGTCCTGGCAACCTTACAGCTTATTCTCCTTCTTACCAATCTGACAGTTTATGAGCCTGAAATATGGGACCAAACTGAGGTCAAGGTGTGGGATTGTGCAACTAAAACCGACAAGGTTGCAGCGGGATTGCTCGGCACCTGGCGAGCAGCCTCTGAGGCCTTCAAGAGCCATGTGGGCCCACAGTCAGACACGTGCGGTTTGCCAGACAGTGAGGGAGCTGCGCGCTCCTTTACTGATCCGGCTGCTACGCCATCGGCACCAGAAAGAGCGTGCAGCCTCATCCAGGGCAGGGCTTGGAGATGGCACGGGATAAAGCCCTCAAACACTGGGTTTGACTCTGCTTTGAGCGGGAGCTTCAAGCAGAAACCTCTGCAGTCACTTCCAACCCAACTAGCGTATCCTCCTCCGCATTCACCAGCCCATTGGCTAGAAGCCAATGCCTTGCAAAAGGCACAAACCGCTTTCTTTTTATGGGGAAAAGCCCTTTGGAGACAAAGATCTCATCAGCTGTCTGTCTGGGAAATTGCCTGAGCTCCAAGAGTTTGCTTTTCTCAGAGATATCAGCACCTCTACAAAGAGCAGGGGGAAGCACTTCGGTCCGACCACTTCACCTAAACCTTTCCACAAATTTTGTATCTAATACATCACACTCATGTCATGGGTGCTACAAATCAGCCAGGGGAGATGGCAATGATTTGGGTGTTCTGGTGTCCCACAGACCTTGCTGAAGCTATTTGAAAGTCATTTAAAAAGTAAGGTAGGAATTCAAATTATTTCACTTCTTGCGAACACAGAGGAGTGGCTTTTAAAATGGGGGAGAAACTACAGCACAAAGAGCTCGAGGTTGGAGATGAGAATGGTTTAATGAAAGCGAGGGGGAATGGGGAGAAGAAGAAACCAAAGAAACAATAAGGCTGCATGGAAGCACAGAGAGAAGGAAAAAGAAATATTCTCTACTTCCCATCAACGAGCCATGTTTGACCACGCATGTCCTGGGAAGCAGGGCCTCAAAACGCGTAGCGGTTGTTCAGGAGGACAGCCCCTGAAGGGGAGGAAGGCTTTGCAGAGAGATCTTGACAAATCAGAGAGCTGGGCAATCCCCAAGCAGATGAGGTTTAGCAAGAGCGAGTGAGGCATTCCACGCCTGGCGAGGGGCAACCCTGGCGGTACGGACAAACGGGGGGACGAGAGGCTGGAGCGCAGCCCTGCAGAGAGCGATCCTGGGGTTTGGGTCGATGGCAAGTTGAACGTGATTCAAGCACGGGCCCTGGCAGCCAGGAGGGGCAACCGCATCCTGGGCTGCCTCCAGCACAGCATCGCCAGCCGGGCGGGGGCAGGGATTGCTGTGCTCTGCTCTGCGCTCTTTCCGCATCGCCTCGAGTCCTGTCGTGTGTGCACTTTTGGGCAGCACACTAACAGAAGGACATCAAGTTCTTGGCGAGTGTCCAAAGGAGGGCTTGCTTTGAAGTGGTGAAGGCTCTGGAGAGTAAGATGGATGAGGAGCACCTGAGGTCCCCGTGTTTGTTCAGCTCTGCTCTCTGGGGACACTGACAAAACTCGAGGGAATGGCAAGGAGATGGGCCAGCGGAGGGTCTGGCTGCAGGTGAGGAAAAGATTTTTCACCAACCCGGGGCTTGGCCACTGAAACTGGCCTCCCAGTGAAGTGGTCATGGCAGCAAACGTGCTGGAGTTCACAAACTGTCTGGGAAGTGCTTTCAGACACGTGCTTTGGTTTTGGGGGGTCACCCAGAGCAATGGGCTCTGAGGTCACCCAGAGCGCTGGGCTCTGAGGTCAGCCGGCAACGGGCTCTGAGGTCAGCCGGCAACGGGCTGTGACCTCACGGGCCTCGCTGCTTATCTTGGGGCGCCGTCAGAGCCTGGCCCAGCCTGGCTCGTGCCTGGACTCCCGCTGAGCGTGTGTGCGAGGCTTGGAGTGCCGAGCAAGGATCTCTGGAGAGAATTTGTTGGAGCTGTGCTGTGGGGCCGTCGGCAGCTGCTCTCAGTGGCCGTCCCCGCAGCCAGTGCCTGCGTTTCCCCGGCCCTGCCTGGCTCAGGCAGCCGGGGCTGTGCGCGGAGTGCTCGCAGCGGTGCAGGTGAGCTGTGCGGGGACACGTGCCCCGGGGCTGGCGTTGGGGTTTTGTCCTGCTGAGGGGCCGGGGCAGTGCCGCTGCCCGCTCCGGCACAGCCACTGAGCCTGGCCTCTCTCCTTCTTGCAGCACACAGCACCTGTGGCAGCGGCGCCAGCCAGGGGAAGCAGCTCCCCATCTGCAGCTCTCCCCAGCCCGCTGCAGCGAGCCGACGCCATGGCCAGTGAGGCCAAGGACGTCACCTGCCCTGTGTGCCAGGGGGCCCCCAAGGAGCCCAGCTACATCCTCCCCTGTCTGCACCTCTTCTGCTTCGGGTGCATCATGCGCTGGGCCAAGAGAAGCAGCACCTGCCCCCTCTGCAGGCAGCACATCACCTCCATCCGCTACTCCATCTGGGCGGAAGACGACTTCCTGGAGGTGCAGCTTGCCCCCGACGCAGAGGCCCAAGCTGACAGCCAGCAGGACGAGCAGGGGGCTGCAGAGCCGCTGCCCCAGCCTGCCGTGGGACGCCTCCTGCCCGAGGAATGGGCGGCCCTCTTCAGGGAGCACCTGGAAGTCCTCGGTCCGCTGCGCTCCTGGGTGCGACAGCAAGCCAGGGAGCTCTTCGACGCTGCCTGGTGGGACCAGGACATGCTGGAGGCCACCGTCATCGCTTGGCTGTGCCGCTGCGGGCTGCATGAGCAGGCCTTGGTGCAGGAGCTGCGGCCGTTGCTGCAGGGCCACACGCTGAGCTTTGTGCAGCGGCTCATCCCCATCATGCTGCAGACGTGCAGCGAGGAATACCTGGAGCACGTGGGCTTCCTGGAACCGCGTCCTGCCAGCCAGCTCTACAACGGCCCTGAGGTGGACCTCGACGGCTCCCAAGACACCTGGGAGCCAGAGCTCCAGGGCTCCCAAGACACCTGGGAGCCAGAAGAGAGCCCTGAGGCCACCCCCAGCCCTGCTGCCTCCCCCCGGGACACTCCTGTCAGCATGCTGCTGTCCTCCAGCAGCCCGGAGGCTTCTGACCTCGAGGAGCTGCCCAGCACCTCCAGTGCTGCCCTGCGTGGGGGTCCTGGCCACCCACCCACCGCACCCATCCCCGCGGAGCACGAGGAGCCCTTCTCCGAGCCGCGACAGGCGGCAGAAGAAGATGCCGTGGTGCCGGGCTGCAGCCACGAGCCCTCTCCTCCTGGCCAGGGCAGGGACAGCTCACCTGGGGGGCCCCGGCGGAGGAGGAAGAGGAGGGCCGACAGCAACCCGGACTCTCCCCAGCCCTGCAAGAGGCCCCCGCGCCTTTAGCAGGGCACATCTGGGCTTGTCATACAAATAAAACGTTGTCACCCTGACACAGACAGTGTCTTGGTCTTCTTCGTAGAATCACGCAATCCTACAGCCATAGAAACACCGAGTGGCTCAGGTTGGAAGGGACCTTAAGGGTCACCTAGTTGCACTCCCCCTGCCATGGCCAGGGATGCCACTCTGATGATATACGGCATAGTAATTCGTGTCAAGAAGATGGTTGATATTAATAAAGAAGGGGGGGATGGGGGAGTGTGGCCATGGGGGTCGGCAAGCCCCATGCTTGGTGGGAACATCCGACTCTTAACGATGAGGCCATCAGGAATGAAAAAGAGGTTAGAGGGGATACGGAAGGGTGATTCAGGAGACTGCATGCAGTCTCGGGTTGCTTGTTCTCCAGCCATTAAGGCATGGATGTTGCTGGGTGTTTGCCCTTGTTGTTAGATGCAAAGTTGTTTGACCAATGAAAAGCTGTTTTGGAAAAGGACTGCTGTGGGGAGAAGGGTTTAAGAGGGGAGCCTGTCCTCAAGATGAAAAAGGCAACCCGATGAAGTGAGGGCATCAACAGAGAAGGAGCAAGAAGGAATGAAAAGGAACAGGCTAGCGGGACGCACACCAGGATGGGAACAGGCACACTGATCGCCTCCTGAAGATGGCTTCGGCCAAACTCAGCAAACAGCTCCGAGAAGCTCGTCCAGAAAGTCGCTGCAAATGGGCGCACCGGAGCTGGGAAGAAGCTCCAGCTGAGAGAAGCGGAGCCGCGCACACAACTGCCCCTCGCTGGTCAGCAGCTGCGCGTTAGGGGGAATTGGACGTCCTTAGGAACAAAGACTGTCCTGGCAACCTTACAGCTTATTCTCCTTCTTACCAATCTGACAGTTTATGAGCCTGAAATATGGGACCAAACTGAGGTCAAGGTGTGGGATTGTGCAACTAAAACCGACAAGGTTGCAGCGGGATTGCTCGGCACCTGGCGAGCAGCCTCTGAGGCCTTCAAGAGCCATGTGGGCCCACAGTCAGACACGTGCGGTTTGCCAGACAGTGAGGGAGCTGCGCGCTCCTTTACTGATCCGGCTGCTACGCCATCGGCACCAGAAAGAGCGTGCAGCCTCATCCAGGGCAGGGCTTGGAGATGGCACGGGATAAAGCCCTCAAACACTGGGTCTGACTCTGCTTTGAGCGGGAGCTTCAAGCAGAAACCTCTGCAGTCACTTCCAACCCAACTAGCGTATCCTCCTCCGCATTCACCAGCCCATTGGCTAGAAGCCAATGCCTTGCAAAAGGCACAAACCGCTTTCTTTTTATGGGGAAAAGCTCTTTGGAGACAAAGATCTCATCAGCTGTCTGTCTGGGAAATTGCCTGAGCTCCAAGAGTTTGCTTTTCTCAGAGATATCAGCACCTCTACAAAGAGCAGGGGGAAGCACTTCGGTCCGACCACTTCACCTAAACCTTTCCACAAATTTTGTATCTAATACATCACACTCATGTCATGGGTGCTACAAATCAGCCAGGGGAGATGGCAATGATTTGGGTGTTCTGGTGTCCCACAGACCTTGCTGAAGCTATTTGAAAGTCATTTAAAAAGTAAGGTAGGAATTCAAATTATTTCACTTCTTGTGAACACAGAGGAGTGGCTTTTAAAATGGGGGAGAAACTACAGCACAAAGAGCTCGAGGTTGGAGATGAGAATGGTTTAATGAAAGCGAGGGGGAATGGGGAGAAGAAGAAACCAAAGAAACAATAAGGCTGCACGGAAGCACAGAGAGAAGGAAAAAGAAATATTCTCTACTTCCCATCAACGAGCCATGTTTGGCCACGCATGTCCTGGGAAGCAGGGCCTCAACAAGTTTGTTCAGCGGTTGTTCAGGAGGACAGCCCCTGAAGGGGAGGAAGGCTTTGCAGAGAGATCTTGACAAATCAGAATCACAGAATCACAGAATCACAGAATTTCTAGGTTGGAAGAGACCTCAAGATCATCGAGTCCAACCTCTGACCTAACGCTAACAGTCCCCACTAAACCATATCCCTAAGCTCTACATCTAAACGTCTTTTGAAGACTTCCAGGGATGGTGACTCCACCACTTCCCTGGGCAGCCTGTTCCAATGCCTCACAACCCTTTCAGTGAAGAAGTTCTTCCTAACATCTAACCTAAAACTCCCCTGGCTCAACTTAAGCCCATTCCCCCTCGTCCTGTCACCAGGCACGTGGGAGAACAGGCCAGCCCCCACCTCGCTACAGCCTCCCTTGAGGTACCTATAGAGAGCGATAAGGTCACCCCTGAGCCTCCTCTTCTCCAGGCTGAACAAGCCCAGCTCCCTCAGCCGCTCCTCGTAGGACTTGTTCTCCAGGCCCCTCACCAGCTTCGTCGCCCTTCTCTGCACCCGCTCAAGCACCTCGATGTCCTTCTTGTAGCGAGGGGCCCAAAACTGAACACAGTACTCGAGGTGCGGCCTCACCAGAGCTGAGTACAGGGGGACGATCACCTCCCTCGCCCTGCTGGTCACGCTGTTCCTGATACAAGCCAGGATGCCGTTGGCCTTCTTGGCCACCTGAGCACACTGCTGGCTCATATTCAGCTGACTATCCACCATCACTCCCAGGTCCTTCTCTGCCTGGCAGCTCTCCAACCATTCCTCTCCCAGTCTGTAGCTCTGCTTGGGGTTATTGCGCCCCAGGTGCAGGACCCGGCACTTGGCCTTGTTGAACTTCATGCAGTTGACCTCAGCCCATCGGTGCAGCCTATCCAGATCCTCCTGCAGAGCTTTCCTACCCTCGAGCAGATCGACACACGCACCTAACTTGGTGTCATCTGCGAACTTACTGAGGGTGCACTCAATGCCCTCGTCCAGATCATCAATGAAGATATTAAAGAGGACCGGATCAGAGAGCTGGGCAATCCCCAAGCAGATGAGGTTTAGCAAGAGCGAGTGAGGCATTCCACGCCTGGCGAGGGGCAACCCTGGCGGTACGGACAAACGGGGGGACGAGAGGCTGGAGCGCAGCCCTGCAGAGAGCGATCCTGGGGTTTGGGTCGATGGCAAGTTGAACGTGATTCAAGCACGGGCCCTGGCAGCCAGGAGGGGCAACCGCATCCTGGGCTGCCTCCAGCACAGCATCGCCAGCCGGGCGGGGGCAGGGATTGCTGTGCTCTGCTCTGCGCTCTTTCCGCATCGCCTCGAGTCCTGTCGTGTGTGCACTTTTGGGCAGCACACTAACAGAAGGACATCAAGTTCTTGGCGAGTGTCCAAAGGAGGGCTTCGAAGTGGTGAAGGCTCTGGAGAGTAAGATGGATGAGGAGCACCTGAGGTCCCCGTGTTTGTTCAGCTCTGCTCTCTGGGGACACTGACAAAACTCGAGGGAATGGCAAGGAGATGGGCCAGCGGAGGGTCTGGCTGCAGGTGAGGAAAAGATTTTTCACCAACCCGGGGCTTGGCCACTGAAACTGGCCTCCCAGTGAAGTGGTCATGGCAGCAAACGTGCTGGAGTTCACAAACTGTCTGGGAAGTGCTTTCAGACACGTGCTTTGGTTTTGGGGGGTCACCCAGAGCAATGGGCTCTGAGGTCACCCAGAGCGCTGGGCTCTGAGGTCAGCCGGCAACGGGCTCTGAGGTCAGCCGGCAACGGGCTGTGACCTCACGGGCCTCGCTGCTTATCTTGGGGCGCCGTCAGAGCCTGGCCCAGCCTGGCTCGTGCCTGGACTCCCGCTGAGCGTGTGTGCGAGGCTTGGAGTGCCGAGCAAGGATCTCTGGAGAGAATTTGTTGGAGCTGTGCTGTGGGGCCGTCGGCAGCTGCTCTCAGTGGCCGTCCCCGCAGCCAGTGCCTGCGTTTCCCCGGCCCTGCCTGGCTCAGGCAGCCGGGGCTGTGCGCGGAGTGCTCGCAGCGGTGCAGGTGAGCTGTGCGGGGACACGTGCCCCGGGGCTGGCGTTGGGGTTTTGTCCTGCTGAGGGGCCGGGGCAGTGCCGCTGCCCGCTCCGGCACAGCCACTGAGCCTGGCCTCTCTCCTTCTTGCAGCACACAGCACCTGTGGCAGCGGCGCCAGCCAGGGGAAGCAGCTCCCCATCTGCAGCTCTCCCCAGCCCGCTGCAGCGAGCCGACGCCATGGCCAGTGAGGCCAAGGACGTCACCTGCCCTGTGTGCCAGGGGGCCCCCAAGGAGCCCAGCTACATCCTCCCCTGTCTGCACCTCTTCTGCTTCGGGTGCATCATGCGCTGGGCCAAGAGAAGCAGCACCTGCCCCCTCTGCAGGCAGCACATCACCTCCATCCGCTACTCCATCTGGGCGGAAGACGACTTCCTGGAGGTGCAGCTTGCCCCCGACGCAGAGGCCCAAGCTGACAGCCAGCAGGACGAGCAGGGGGCTGCAGAGCCGCTGCCCCAGCCTGCCGTGGGACGCCTCCTGCCCGAGGAATGGGCGGCCCTCTTCAGGGAGCACCTGGAAGTCCTCGGTCCGCTGCGCTCCTGGGTGCGACAGCAAGCCAGGGAGCTCTTCGACGCTGCCTGGTGGGACCAGGACATGCTGGAGGCCACCGTCATCGCTTGGCTGTGCCGCTGCGGGCTGGATGAGCAGGCCTTGGTGCAGGAGCTGCGGCCGTTGCTGCAGGGCCACACGCTGAGCTTTGTGCAGCGGCTCATCCCCATCATGCTGCAGACGTGCAGCGAGGAATACCTGGAGCACGTGGGCTTCCTGGAACCGCGTCCTGCCAGCCAGCTCTACAACGGCCCTGAGGTGGACCTCGACGGCTCCCAAGACACCTGGGAGCCAGAGCTCCAGGGCTCCCAAGACACCTGGGAGCCAGAAGAGAGCCCTGAGGCCACCCCCAGCCCTGCTGCCTCCCCCCGGGACACTCCTGTCAGCATGCTGCTGTCCTCCAGCAGCCCGGAGGCTTCTGACCTCGAGGAGCTGCCCAGCACCTCCAGTGCTGCCCTGCGTGGGGGTCCTGGCCACCCGCCCACCGCACCCATCCCCGCGGAGCACGAGGAGCCCTTCTCCGAGCCGCGACAGGCGGCAGAAGAAGATGCCGTGGTGCCGGGCTGCAGCCACGAGCCCTCTCCTCCTGGCCAGGGCAGGGACAGCTCACCTGGGGGGCCCCGGCGGAGGAGGAAGAGGAGGGCCGACAGCAACCCGGACTCTCCCCAGCCCTGCAAGAGGCCCCCGCGCCTTTAGCAGGGCACATCTGGGCTTGTCATACAAATAAAACGTTGTCACCCTGACACAGACAGTGTCTTGGTCTTCTTCGTAGAATCACGCAATCCTACAGCCATAGAAACACCGAGTGGCTCAGGTTGGAAGGGACCTTAAGGGTCACCTAGTTGCACTCCCCCTGCCATGGCCAGGGATGCCACTCTGATGATATACGGCATAGTAATTCGTGTCAAGAAGATGGTTGATATTAATAAAGAAGGGGGGGATGGGGGAGTGTGGCCATGGGGGTCGGCAAGCCCCATGCTTGGTGGGAACATCCGACTCTTAACGATGAGGCCATCAGGAATGAAAAAGAGGTTAGAGGGGATACGGAAGGGTGATTCAGGAGACTGCATGCAGTCTCGGGTTGCTTGTTCTCCAGCCATTAAGGCATGGATGTTGCTGGGTGTTTGCCCTTGTTGTTAGATGCAAAGTTGTTTGACCAATGAAAAGCTGTTTTGGAAAAGGACTGCTGTGGGGAGAAGGGTTTAAGAGGGGAGCCTGTCCTCAAGACGAAAAAGGCAACCCGATGAAGTGAGGGCATCAACAGAGAAGGAGCAAGAAGGAATGAAAAGGAACAGGCTAGCGGGACGCACACCAGGATGGGAACAGGCACACTGATCGCCTCCTGAAGATGGCTTCGGCCAAACTCAGCAAACAGCTCCGAGAAGCTCGTCCAGAAAGTCGCTGCAAATGGGCGCACCGGAGCTGGGAAGAAGCTCCAGCTGAGAGAAGCGGAGCCGCGCACACAACTGCCCCTCGCTGGTCAGCAGCTGCGCGTTAGGGGGAATTGGACGTCCTTAGGAACAAAGACTGTCCTGGCAACCTTACAGCTTATTCTCCTTCTTACCAATCTGACAGTTTATGAGCCTGAAATATGGGACCAAACTGAGGTCAAGGTGTGGGATTGTGCAACTAAAACCGACAAGGTTGCAGCGGGATTGCTCGGCACCTGGCGAGCAGCCTCTGAGGCCTTCAAGAGCCATGTGGGCCCACAGTCAGACACGTGCGGTTTGCCAGACAGTGAGGGAGCTGCGCGCTCCTTTACTGATCCGGCTGCTACGCCATCGGCACCAGAAAGAGCGTGCAGCCTCATCCAGGGCAGGGCTTGGAGATGGCACGGGATAAAGCCCTCAAACACTGGGTCTGACTCTGCTTTGAGCGGGAGCTTCAAGCAGAAACCTCTGCAGTCACTTCCAACCCAACTAGCGTATCCTCCTCCGCATTCACCAGCCCATTGGCTAGAAGCCAATGCCTTGCAAAAGGCACAAACCGCTTTCTTTTTATGGGGAAAAGCTCTTTGGAGACAAAGATCTCATCAGCTGTCTGTCTGGGAAATTGCCTGAGCTCCAAGAGTTTGCTTTTCTCAGAGATATCAGCACCTCTACAAAGAGCAGGGGGAAGCACTTCGGTCCGACCACTTCACCTAAACCTTTCCACAAATTTTGTATCTAATACATCACACTCATGTCATGGGTGCTACAAATCAGCCAGGGGAGATGGCAATGATTTGGGTGTTCTGGTGTCCCACAGACCTTGCTGAAGCTATTTGAAAATCATTTAAAAAGTAAGGTAGGAATTCAAATTATTTCACTTCTTGCGAACACAGAGGAGTGGCTTTTAAAATGGGGGAGACGGCTCCCCCATTTTAAAATGGGGGAGACTGGCTGCGGGGACGGCTCTCAGTGTCCGTCCCCGCAGCCAGTGCCTGCGTTTCCCCGGCCCTGCCTGGCTCAGGCAGTGTCGTGGTTTAACCCGACCGGCAGCTAAACACCACGCAGCCGTTCGCTCACCCTCCCCCCTCCCTCTCTGGGACGGGGGAGAGAAATGGAAAGTGAAGCCCGTGAGTTGAGATAAAGACAGTTTAATAAGACAGGGAAAAAAAAAATAACAAAAATAATAATAACAATAATAATAATGATGATACAATGGGGATAATACGAAAGTAATAATAGTATGTACAAACAAGTGATGCACAATGCAATTGCTCACCACCCGCTGACCGATGCCCAGCCTAACCCCGAGCAGTCCGGCCCCCTCTCCCCGGCTAGCCACCCCTATATATTGTTTAGCATGACGTCAGATGGTATGGAATACCCCTTTGGCTAGTTTGGGTCACCTGTCCTGGGTCTGTCCCCTCCCAGCTCTTACTGCACCCCCCAGCCTGCCCGTTGGCAGGACAGAGCAAAGGCTGAGATGTCCTTGGCTTAGTATAAGCACTGCTCTGCAACAATTAAAGCATCGGGGTGTTATCAGCACTCTTCTCATTCTAAGCCAAAACACAGCATTCCACCAGCTACTAGGAAGAAAATTAATTCTGTGCTAACTGAAACCAGGACATCTATCCACCCCTTATTCCATACCATTTATGTCATGCTCAGGTTACACTCTTTTCCATACATTCTAATTAGTCACCTATAGTAATCATGGTAGTGATAACATACAGTATAATATACTATTTAACATGGTGCAATTCAGTTCATGGGCTATTCTCACCCAGTATTAAATCTCCTTGAGGTACACACCGGACCTCTCCGTTCTTTTGCATCACCCACCAAGTATATCCAGGTCCCTGAGCGAAAACAATTCCACAAATAGGTTTGCCTTTTCCTGAGGCAGGAGTAGCCCAGACTGTTTTACCCAGCATATTTTTTACATGCACTACAGGAACTTTATCCCCATCTACAGTACGTAACAGGTTTGATTGGGCAGGTCCAGCTCGGTTGGTAGATCCCCTAGTATTGACTAACCAGGTGGCCTTTGCCAAATGCGTATCCCAGTTTTTGAACGTCCCAGCGCCCATTGCTTTCAAGGTAGTCTTTAACAGGCCATTGTATCGTTCAACTTTCCCGGAGGCTGGTGCATGATAGGGGATGTGATACACCCATTCAATACCATGTTCTTTGGCCCAAGTGTCTATAAGGTTGTTTCGGAAGTGAGTCCCATTATCTGATTCTATTCTTTCTGGGGTGCCATGTCGCCATAGGACTTGCTTTTCAAGGCCCAGGATGGTGTTCCGGGCGGTAGCATGAGGCACAGGATATGTTTCCAGCCATCCGGTGGTTGCTTCCACCATTGTAAGTACGTGGCGCTTGCCATTGCGAGTTTGAGGGAGTGTGATGTAATCAATCTGCCAGGCCTCTCCATATTTATATTTCAGCCATCGTCCTCCATACCAAAGAGGCTTTGACCGTTTGGCTTGCTTGATTGCAGCACATGTTTCACAGTCATGAATAACCTGTGCTATAGCGTCCATGGTCAAGTCCACCCCTCGATCACGAGCCCATCTGTATGTTGCATCTCTACCTTGATGGCCTGAGGTGTCATGGGCCCATCGGGCTATAAATAATTCACCTTTATGCTGCCAATCCAGGTCCACCTGAGCTACTTCAATCTTAGCAGCCTGATCCACCTGCTGGTTGTTTTGATGTTCTTCAGTAGCCCGATTCTTGGGCACATGAGCATCTACGTGGCGTACTTTCACAGCCAGGTTCTCTACCCGAGCAGCAATATCTTGCCACAATGCAGCAGCCCAGATAGGTTTGCCCCTACGCTGCCAGTTGTTTTGCTTCCATTGCTGTAACCATCCCCACAGGGCATTTGCTACCATCCATGAATCGGTGTAGAGATAGAGAACTGGCCATTTTTCTCGTTCAGCAATGTCTAAAGCCAGCTGAATGGCTTTCACTTCTGCAAACTGACTCGATTCACCTTCTCCCTCAGCAGCTTCTGCAACTCGTCGCGTAGGACTCCATACAGCAGCCTTCCATCTCCGATGCTTCCCCACAATACGACAGGACCCATCAGTGAACAGGGCATATTTCTTTTCATTCTCTGGCAACTGGTTGTACAGTGGGGCTTCTTCAGCACGACCCACCTCCTCCTCTGATGATATCCCAAAGTATTTGCCTTCTGGCCAGTCCATGATCACTTCCAATATTCCTGGGCGACTGGGGTTTCCTATTCGAGCCCGCTGAGTAATCAGTGCAACCCACTTGCTCCATGTAGCATCAGTTGCATGATGCGTAGAGGGGACCCTTCCCTTGAACATCCAGCCTAGTACCGGTAATCGGGGTGCTAGGAGGAGCTGCGCTTCAGTACCGACCACCTCCGAAGCAGATCGAACTCCTTCATATGCTGCCAATATCTCCTTTTCAGTTGGAGTATAGCGGGCCTCAGATCCTCTGTATCCCCGACTCCAAAACCCCAGAGGCCGACCTCGAGTTTCCCCAGGTTCTTTCTGCCAGAGGCTCCAGGTGGGGCCGTTCTCCCCGGCTGCAGTGTAGAGCACATTCTTTACATCTGGTCCTGTTCGAACTGGCCCAAGGGCTACTGCATGGACTATTTCCTGCTTGATTTGTTCAAAGGCTTGTCGTTGTTCAGGGCCCCATTCAAACTCATTCTTTTTGCGAGTTACTTGGTAGAGTGGGTTTACAATCAGACTGTAATTTGGGATGTGCATTCTCCAAAACCCCACAACACCTAGGAAAGTCTGTGTTTCTTTTTTGTTAGTTGGTGGAGACATAGCTGTTATTTTGTTGATCACATCCATTGGGATTTGACGACGTCCATCTTGCCATTTTATTCCTAAAAACTGGATCTCCCGTGCAGGTCCTTTGACTTTATTTTGTTTTATGGCAAAACCGGCTTTCAGAAGGATTTGGACTATTTTCTTCCCTTTCTCGAAAACTTCCTCTGCTGTGTCACCCCACACAATAATGTCATCGATGTACTGCAGGTGTTCAGGAGCTTCCCCCTGCTCTAGTGCAGACTGGATCAGCCCATGGCAAATGGTAGGGCTGTGTTTCCACCCCTGGGGCAGCCTATTCCAAGTATATTGGACTCCCCTCCAAGTGAAGGCAAATTGTGGCCTGCACTCTGCTGCTAGAGGGATGGAGAAAAATGCATTAGCGATATCAATTGTGGCGTACCACTTGGCTGCCTTCGATTCAAGTTCATACTGAAGTTCCAGCATGTCCGGCACTGCAGCACTCAGTGGTGGCGTGACTTCGTTCAGGCCGCGATAGTCCACTGTTAGTCTCCACTCGCCATTAGACTTTCGCACTGGCCATATGGGACTATTGAAAGGTGAATGAGTCTTGCTGATCACTCCTTGGCTCTCCAATTGACGAATTAGCTTATGGATGGGAATCAGGGAGTCTCGGTTGGTGCGATATTGCCGCCGGTGCACAGTTGTGGTAGCAATTGGCACTTGCTGTTCTTCGACCCTCAGCAACCCCACAACAGAGGGGTCCTCTGAGAGACCAGGCAAGGTAGATAATTGTTTAATGCCCTCTGTCTCTAAGGCAGCAATACCAAAAGCCCACCGGAACCCTTTTGGGTCCTTGCAGTATCCTCTTCTAAGATAGTCTATGCCAAGGATACATGGAGCATCCGGACCAGTCACAATGCGGTGCTTTTCCCACTCATTCCCAGTCAGACTCACTTCAGCCTCCAATACAGTCAACTGCTGAGATCCCCCTGTCACTCCACAAATATAGATGGGCTCTGGTCCTTTATAGCTCGATGGCATTATAGTACATTGTGCACCGGTGTCTACTAAAGCCTTATACTTCTGTGCGCGTGATGTGCCAGGCCATCGAATCCACACAGTCCAATAAACTCGATTGTCCCTTTCCTCCCCCTGGCTGGAGGCAGGGCCCCCCTAATCCTGGTCAGAATCTTCCTCGTTTCTGTGTTTGAAGGACTGTCTGCTGGAAGTTGGAGCAGCAAACTTTTCAGAGAATCCCTTTTTCCTGATTGTTTTCTTTTGCAACTCACGTACCCGTGCCTCTAGGGTCGCGGTAGATTTTCCATCCCACTTTCTCATGTCCTCTCCATGGTCTCGTAAGTAAAACCACAGGGTGGCACGGGGTGAGTACCCACCATATCGTCTTCCTTGTGTGGGTGAACGCCTACCCCTGACAGCTGAGACACTGCTTTGTACAGGTGCGAAGGAGAATAATCTCTCTTCAAGTTGGTGAACCTTTTCAGAAAGTTTCTCCCAAGTGTTCTCCTTTGGTCGGTGGGCACTGGTTGGTTCAGGTGGGGAGGACAATAGATTCTCTTCAAGTTGGTGAACCTTTTCAGAAAGTTTCTCCACAGCTGAGACGCAGGCCTGTAAGGAAGAGGAGAGACTTTCTTCGTACTGCCGGAGTTGTTTAGCCGCTTCACCCACTGTGGGTTCCTCATCCTCTTTCCAGGCCATTATTGCCAATGAGCTGGCATATGATGATGGTGCACTCCGTACAAACTTCCGCCACATGGGTCGTGTACACTTGACTTCATCTGGATCTGTGGATGTTTGTTTGAGGTCTGGATCCTCATAAATCACTTCCCGTACGGCTAATTCCCTCAGGTACTGGATTCCCTTCTCCATAGTGGTCCACTTGCCTCGTAGACATAAAATATCTTCCTTGAAGGGATACCTTTCCCTCACAGCTGAGAGGAGACGCCTCCAGAGGCTGGTGGGTCGTGCTCCATCTGCAATTGCTTTGTCAATGCCGGCGTCTCGAGCAAGGGATCCCAGCCGCTTGGCTTCCCTGCCGTCTAATTCCACACAATTGGCTCCAGAGTCCCAGCATTGGAGCAGCCAGGTGACAAGCTGCTCACCTATACAGCGACCAAAATCTTTTCGCACATCTCGTAGCTCGCGCTCGTTTAGGCTTCGGGTAGTTACTGTTGCTCTTTCGGCATCCTCATCTTCCTCCTCCTGAATCCTTGACGGCCCAGCGTCGTCATCATCTTCGTCATCTCTATACTTAGTTTTGGCAGAAGCCTTACCTGGATTGGCAGAAGACTCTCTGCGTTCTAAACGACTTGAATTTCTGTACCATATTTTCACCTTCTCTACAGGGGCAGCTTGCACTGCTACTGCTCGTTTCTCTGACTTTGTTACAGGGTCTGCCACAGGGGTTGGAATGCCCTCTGCAGGGTCAACTTGCACTGCTACAGCTCATTTCTCTGACACGGCCACAGGAGCTGGAGCGGCTACAGGAGCTGGAGCAGTTGCAGGAACCGGAGCTGTAGCGGCTACAGGAGCTGGAGCTGGAGCTGGAGCAGTTGCAGGAGCTGGGACTGGAGCAGCAGTAGGAGCTGGAGCTGGAGCGGCTTCAGGAGCTGGAGCTGGAGCGGCTTCAGAAGCTGGGACTGGAGCAGTTGCAGGAACTGGGACTGGAGTAGCAGCCGGAGCTGGAACTGGAGCGACTGCAGGAACTGGGACTGGAGCAGCTGCAGGAGCTGGAGCTGGAGCGGCTTCAGGAGCTGGAGCTGGAGCAGTTGCAGGAACTGGGACTGGAGTAGCGGCCGGAGCTGGAACTGGAGCGACTGCAGGAACTGGGACTGGAGCAGCTGCAGGAGCTGGGACTGGAGCGGCTGCAGGAGCTGGGACTGGAGCGGCTGCAGAATCCACCGTAGGGGTCACAGTGGCCGTTGGATCTGTCACAGGGTTTGGAGTGGCCGCAGGGTCTGTCACTAAGTTGACAGCAGTATCAATGGCAGCTCGATAGGCATGAGCCAGGCCCCAGCACGTTACAATGATTTGTGTTACTTTGGAACTGCCAGAATCATTACACCTTTTTTTCAAGCATTCTGCCAGTTTTTGAGGATTTTGCCATTGTTCAGGGGTGAATTTCCAACACACTGGGGGTGCCAACTGCTCTAGATGCCTGCCCATATCCACCCATACTCCCTGCCACCCACAACTATACTGCCTCCGGGCAGATCTCCGGATGAGCTTCATAAGTAGTTGTTTAACTTTAAGCAGAATCTGAAGTGCATTCATGAGGCAGAACAACAAGACTATGGTATTCTGAGTATTCCAGAAATATTCAATATCTTGGAGAGCTATTGTGACAAGCTCAGGGGATAAGAGGGTGGTGAAGGAGGAAGGCAGAGTGACCCAGGAGGATACAGGGGTGGTGAAGGAGAAAGGGAGAGTAAGCAAGTAAGGAAAAATATCCTCCCCTTTCCCCTCCACAGATTGACTCTCTAATGGAGAAAAACAATAGGTATAATTGCTAATAGTTCCCAAGATGCTGTTTCCAAAGTACAGAGTCCACGATGTTACTGAGTATAAATACCAAGTTAGAGTCATGACCAGATATCTTATCGTCTCATAAGCCATTGCTATAACACTTAGTACCATAATGGTCTGAAACCAGGGCCCGGAGAGGAGAAACAACACTACAGAGAGCAAATACGGAAAATAATGTACTATAATACTCAATTTGGAAAACAGGCGCAGCAGAGTTGTGATTAAAGCAATCAGCATCATGACAAGTGACTATTAAGCAGGTCTAATCCTTACACCAATTTTAGTTTAACACACTCTGATCAGATCTGCCGTTATCTCAACCTTTCGGGCCCCACGTTGGGCGCCAAAAAGACTGTCGTGGTTTAACCCGACCGGCAGCTAAACACCACGCAGCCGTTCGCTCACCCTCCCCCCTCCCTCTCTGGGACGGGGGAGAGAAATGGAAAGTGAAGCCCGTGAGTTGAGATAAAGACAGTTTAATAAGACAGGGAAAAAAAAATAACAAAAATAATAATAACAATAATAATAATGATGATACAATGGGGATAATACGAAAGTAATAATAGTATGTACAAACAAGTGATGCACAATGCAATTGCTCACCACCCGCTGACCGATGCCCAGCCTAACCCCGAGCAGTCCGGCCCCCTCCCCCCGGCTAGCCACCCCTATATATTGTTTAGCATGACGTCAGATGGTATGGAATACCCCTTTGGCTAGTTTGGGTCACCTGTCCTGGGTCTGTCCCCTCCCAGCTCTTACTGCACCCCCCAGCCTGCCCGTTGGCAGGACAGAGCAAAGGCTGAGATGTCCTTGGCTTAGTATAAGCACTGCTCTGCAACAATTAAAGCATCGGGGTGTTATCAGCACTCTTCTCATTCTAAGCCAAAACACAGCATTCCACCAGCTACTAAAAAGAAAATTAATTCTGTGCTAACTGAAACCAGGACAGGCAGCCGGGGCTGTGCGCGGAGTGCTCGCAGCGGTGCAGGTGAGCTGTGCGGGGACACGTGCCCCGGGGCTGGCGTTGGGGTTTTGTCCTGCTGAGGGGCCGGGGCAGTGCCGCTGCCCGCTCCGGCACAGCCACTGAGCCTGGCCTCTCTCCTTCTTGCAGCACACAGCACCTGTGGCAGCGGCGCCAGCCAGGGGAAGCAGCTCCCCATCTGCAGCTCTCCCCAGCCCGCTGCAGCGAGCCGACGCCATGGCCAGTGAGGCCAAGGACGTCACCTGCCCTGTGTGCCAGGGGGCCCCCAAGGAGCCCAGCTACATCCTCCCCTGTCTGCACCTCTTCTGCTTCGGGTGCATCATGCGCTGGGCCAAGAGAAGCAGCACCTGCCCCCTCTGCAGGCAGCACATCACCTCCATCCGCTACTCCATCTGGGCGGAAGACGACTTCCTGGAGGTGCAGCTTGCCCCCGACGCAGAGGCCCAAGCTGACAGCCAGCAGGACGAGCAGGGGGCTGCAGAGCCGCTGCCCCAGCCTGCCGTGGGACGCCTCCTGCCCGAGGAATGGGCGGCCCTCTTCAGGGAGCACCTGGAAGTCCTCGGTCCGCTGCGCTCCTGGGTGCGACAGCAAGCCAGGGAGCTCTTCGACGCTGCCTGGTGGGACCAGGACATGCTGGAGGCCACCGTCATCGCTTGGCTGTGCCGCTGCGGGCTGCATGAGCAGGCCTTGGTGCAGGAGCTGCGGCCGTTGCTGCAGGGCCACACGCTGAGCTTTGTGCAGCGGCTCATCCCCATCATGCTGCAGACGTGCAGCGAGGAATACCTGGAGCACGTGGGCTTCCTGGAACCGCGTCCTGCCAGCCAGCTCTACAACGGCCCTGAGGTGGACCTCGACGGCTCCCAAGACACCTGGGAGCCAGAGCTCCAGGGCTCCCAAGACACCTGGGAGCCAGAAGAGAGCCCTGAGGCCACCCCCAGCCCTGCTGCCTCCCCCCGGGACACTCCTGTCAGCATGCTGCTGTCCTCCAGCAGCCCGGAGGCTTCTGACCTCGAGGAGCTGCCCAGCACCTCCAGTGCTGCCCTGCGTGGGGGTCCTGGCCACCCGCCCACCGCACCCATCCCCGCGGAGCACGAGGAGCCCTTCTCCGAGCCGCGACAGGCGGCAGAAGAAGATGCCGTGGTGCCGGGCTGCAGCCACGAGCCCTCTCCTCCTGGCCAGGGCAGGGACAGCTCACCTGGGGGGCCCCGGCGGAGGAGGAAGAGGAGGGCCGACAGCAACCCGGACTCTCCCCAGCCCTGCAAGAGGCCCCCGCGCCTTTAGCAGGGCACATCTGGGCTTGTCATACAAATAAAACGTTGTCACCCTGACACAGACAGTGTCTTGGTCTTCTTCGTAGAATCACGCAATCCTACAGCCATAGAAACACCGAGTGGCTCAGGTTGGAAGGGACCTTAAGGGTCACCTAGTTGCACTCCCCCTGCCATGGCCAGGGATGCCACTCTGATGATATACGGCATAGTAATTCGTGTCAAGAAGATGGTTGATATTAATAAAGAAGGGGGGGATGGGGGAGTGTGGCCATGGGGGTCGGCAAGCCCCATGCTTGGTGGGAACATCCGACTCTTAACGATGAGGCCATCAGGAATGAAAAAGAGGTTAGAGGGGATACGGAAGGGTGATTCAGGAGACTGCATGCAGTCTCGGGTTGCTTGTTCTCCAGCCATTAAGGCATGGATGTTGCTGGGTGTTTGCCCTTGTTGTTAGATGCAAAGTTGTTTGGCCAATGAAAAGCTGTTTTGGAAAAGGACTGCTGTGGGGAGAAGGGTTTAAGAGGGGAGCCTGTCCTCAAGATGAAAAAGGCAACCCGATGAAGTTAGGGCATCAACAGAGAAGGAGCAAGAAGGAATGAAAAGGAACAGGCTAGCGGGACACACACCAGGATGGGAACAGGCACACTGATCGCCTCATGAAGATGGCTTTGGCCAAACTCAGCAAACAGCTCCGAGAAGCTCGTCCAGAAAGTCGCTGCAAATGGGCGCACCGGAGCTGGGAAGAAGCTCCAGCTGAGAGAAGCGGAGCCGCGCACACAACTGCCCCTCGCTGGTCAGCAGTTGCGCGTTAGGGGGAATCGGACGTCCTTAGGAACAAAGACTGTCCTGGCAACCTTACAGCTTATTCTCCTTCTTACCAATCTGACAGTTTATGAGCCTGAAATATGGGACCAAACTGAGGTCAAGGTGTGGGATTGTGCAACTAAAACCGACAAGGTTGCAGCGGGATTGCTCGGCACCTGGCGAGCAGCCTCTGAGGCCTTCAAGAGCCATGTGGGCCCACAGTCAGACACGTGCGGTTTGCCAGACAGTGAGGGAGCTGCGCGCTCCTTTACTGATCCGGCTGCTACGCCATCGGCCCCAGAAAGAGCGTGCAGCCTCATCCAGGGCAGGGCTTGGAGATGGCACGGGATAAAGCCCTCAAACACTGGGTCTGACTCTGCTTTGAGCGGGAGCTTCAAGCAGAAACCTCTGCAGTCACTTCCAACCCAACTAGCGTATCCTCCTCCGCATTCACCAGCTCATTGGCTAGAAGCCAATGCCTTGCAAAAGGCACAAACCGCTTTCTTTTTGTGGGGAAAAGCTCTTTGGAGACAAAGATCTCATCAGCTGTCTGTCTGGGAAATTGCCTGAGCTCCAAGAGTTTGCTTTTCTCAGAGATATCAGCACCTCTACAAAGAGCAGGGGGAAGCACTTCGGTCCGACCACTTCACCTAAACCTTTCCACAAATTTTGTATCTAATACATCACACTCATGTCATGGGTGCTACAAATCAGCCAGGGGAGATGGCAATGATTTGGGTGTTCTGGTGTCCCACAGACCTTGCTGAAGCTATTTGAAAATCATTTAAAAAGTAAGGTAGGAATTCAAATTATTTCACTTCTTGTGAACACAGAGGAGTGGCTTTTAAAATGGGGGAGAAACTACAGCACAAAGAGCTCGAGGTTGGAGATGAGAATGGTTTAATGAAAGGGTAGGGGGAATGGGGAGAAGAAGAAACCAAAGAAACAATAAGGCTGCACGGAAGCACAGAGAGAAGGAAAAAGAAATATTCTCTACTTCCCATCAACGAGCCATGTTTGGCCACGCATGTCCTGGGAAGCAGGGCCTCAAAACGCATAGCGGTTGTTCAGGAGGACAGCCCCCTCCCCCACGAGAGCCCCCCTTTCATTGCTGAGTGTGACATCAGGTGCTCTGGAATGTCCCTCGGGTTGGGTTAGGGCAGCTGCCCTGGCGATGGCCCTTCCCCATCACTTGCCCACCCGCAGGCTGCTGACTCCTGGGGGCTTGGAAGGAGTCCTGATGCTGTGCCAGCACTGGGCAGCAATAGGCACAACACTGCAGTGACAGCAGTGCTGTTCCAGCTACGAGTGCAGAGCACAGCACTGTGTGGGCTGCTGCAGGGAAAGGTGACTCCAGCCCAGACAGACCCAGTACAACCTCCACCCCTTAGTCCAGAACATGCGTGTCACACTCAGGTCCCACACAGATTAGGATATAGATACACTCATCACCAGTGTTCTCTGGCCATTAACGTACGGATACATCTGCACTTCTTTTCATTCCACAGGTCTTTCCCAAAAAGAATCTTCAAAACATGGAAACATGATGGTTTCAGCTTCATCTGTCAAAGTGGTCAAACAGGGCAGGCGAAGTTGGTTTCCTTGACACCAGCCCCAGCTCAGCTCACATCGCTGTTGCACTGCCAGGTTCCTTGCAAAGTTGACCCGTCGCCGGTTCTGCAGTGTCCGTCTACACCACATAACTTGGATTACAGATTAATTGTCTCCCAATGCTTAATCTCCTTCGGGCACACACCTCATATCCCCATCTTTCTGCATCACCCACCAGCTACACCCTGGTCGTTGGGAGAAGACAATCCCACGAGTGAGGTTGCCTTTTCCAGGGGAAGGGGCAACGCACACCGCCTTCCCCATCCACTTCCCCACATGCACTACGGGGACTTGAGCTTCTCCCACAGTGTGCAGGGGTTTTGTTTTGGCAGGACCAGGACGGCTGTCAAACCCGGATGGGGGAGTGTGGCCATGGGGGTCGGCAAGCCCCATGCTTGGTGGGAACATCCGACTCTTAACGATGAGGCCATCAGGAATGTAAAAGGGTTTAGATGGAATACAGAAGGTTGATTAAGGTGACACCATTCCATCTCAGGTTGCTTGTTTTCCCACTATTAAGGCATGAATGTTTCTGGGGGTTTGCTGGTTGAAACTCTTAAAATTTGCTGTTTAATATTATATGATAATCACATTATTAATGTGGTCCCAAGTGTTCACTAAGCGCGGGAAGAGGTGTCCTTGCATGACTTGGTTTTGATCATTTTTTGTTGTGCTCAGGAACGTTGTGGAGGGCAGAGCATGCACATAAGTAGAGGGAGGCGGTCAGGGCCGCCCTGTGGTCGGGACGAGATCCAGGAACCCGCGGGTGGTCAGGGAGCTTTCATCCCTACAACCCAAAAGACACTATGAAGGCGCCAAAAGGAGGAGTTTGTGAAAATACTAATTGTTATACCAAGCGGGGATGGGTCATACATATGTTTAGGCATACTCAGATTTCTTATGAATATGTAAAAGCAGTGTTATCTATATTTTAGAAAGCTCAATGGTTGAGTGTGTGTGTTGGTAGAGCGTAGGCTCCCTGTGAACCCAGCACAGTTTACTTGCCTTTTATAAACACTGCTAAATTCAGATTGAGTTGTATCTTCATTTATAACACTCAACAAGCCTGGAGAATGGTATCAAAGGTCAGCTTGTTCTCCCGTTTTTGGCACCCTCACTTCAGGTGCTGGGAAACTCCGTGGCTTCAGCTTGTCACTTCTGATGCACTTCTGTGAGTTGTAACAGGTCAAACTGGTCTCTGAAATGACATTAAACCACTGGAACAAAAACATATCCAAAACTGCATGTGAATTTAACCAAATGTCTGAAAATTTGGCCTCTGTAAAACAAGTGATATAGCAAGCCTTATTGCAGCAGTTTACTCATTAAACAGATTGGAATAACAAGTGGGGCTAATTTTTACTGACATTTCCTCTTCTTAGCTTTCAGGTGGCTCTGCAGGATTCACAGTGGGCCTGGTGCATTCACTCAAAACCCTCAAGTTTTCCAGCAGGTTGGCTGTTCCCCGAGGCTTGCATCAGATCCAGACAGGGTTTGTTGTGCACCACCTTCAGAAGGCTGAAAAAGCTTCTGTTTTTGTTAAAAGAAATGAGAGAGGCATAGAGCAGCACAACCAGCACCGAGAGTGAGTGAGGGAGAAAGATTTATGCTTCATCCAATGAAAGAAAGAAGGATCATGAAGTGGGAGATTTATCTTCTCCTTGTGAAGTAACTGGAAAGTGTTACCTCCTGCTCTGAGCCTAGGGTGATGTGGAAAAAGATGAGGAAATATTGAAATCATGTGTGTTTTTTTCAGCAGGTTGAAGTTATCAAGCCTATTTCTTAGTTGTCAAACCCGTGTTCATAAGAGCAAATTCCTAAAACCCTGCTCAGAGTAAACCTTTGGCAATGTATCAGCATGCTGGAATGGCACTGGAGCTGCCAGTGCTTGAGGCTGCTATGCAATCACTAGTTTGCTTTTCAGTTTTGAGATGAAAAATTGTATGTCTTTCAAAGTCAAATACAACAGAATTCTGTTGGCAGATTTTAACTAGAAATCTAATTATCTGATTGATGAGCAAAATCAAATAGAGTTTTCTAAGCAGTTAGTATGAAACTGCTCACATTATGTTTCATTCTGGGGTTTTGATTCATTTGTTTTTGTTAGAACCTCCTCTGGCACTTGTTTTGGGAAACATCAGGTGAGGAAATCATAGAAAATGATCTAATTTGGGCCAAGAACACCCTCCAGGAGCAGGAGGTGTCCACCAGCTGTAGTGAACACTCATCTGGCCCCTTCTGGAGCACTCAAGGAGGGTAAAGAGACGAAGAGCTGGTCCTAAATAGAACATGTTTTTATGTGTAGGAAGTAAAGCATTTTCAAAGGCCATGACATAAATTCAAGAAGCTGGAGCTCATTAACTTTGATCTTGTAGCAGTGCTTATTCATTAAAATGACAGGCAGTATAATTATTTCCTGAAAGGTGAAAATAGAAGAGAATCTGTGATCTATGATTAAGTGAGAAAAGTACGGAATAAGACAATTAGGTTGTTTCTAACCAATTGCAGGAGAGCCAAGAACGAACACGCTGAAATTAAACGTTTTACATTATATGTGTAATACAGTTATACATGTGTCTCCTTCTCCATAAGGAAGCAAGATGCATACATAACATACAGTTGGATTTAACTTCAGTATTCTGTGGTTGATGCTAGAAGATGGCTTAGGCTATATATATGAGCTAATGTCGGTTTTGAAAATATTTTTGGACATTGCTATGTAAGGGATGATCTAAATCTTCTCTGCTACCTCTAGCAGAGACCTACACCATGCGACTTCTACTTTTGACACCTGGACCTTCTGACAGAAAATGAAAGGTACCTCAGAATGCACGGCGTGTGGCCCAGGCTGCCATTCATCGATCACTCAGCATGTTGACTTGGCTGGTCTTAGTACTCCAGCTGTACTACTGCAGTAAGCAGTACATGCTGTGTGCAGAAGTACAATGGTATGTCAGATGATCCAGAACATTGCCTATGCTTGTACTCCAGCACAACAGAAATTTAAACATGTAGTGAAGATGTAAGAATTAAAGTTGTGTTTTTTTGGAGTGGAAAATTCCACTAACCCTGCATTTTCAAAGGTGATTGCAGAGGCATAGAGCAGGGGTGTTAAGCAGGTAAGGAGTCAGGGGAAGGTCCCACTGTCCTGAAATAAGGAGGATGGCTAAGAAAAACAAAACAAGCAGTGATGGAGTCAGCAAGAACAAGAAGCTATGAAATCATGGGCCCCTCCAATTTAAAAAAACTTTACATACAGGGCATAGTAACAAGTGTCAGGCAGGTTGTGAACCTGTAGTACTCAGCCAGTGAGGAAACAGGAGGAATCAAGCGTCAGACAGTAGGGAATATAGGGCTATGCTGCACTTCTGTGCATTTGCTGCTTGCAGGATGCCCACTACTGCAATCATGAATAAAAATGGTAATTCACTGAGATCCTCACCTGAGCCTTTGCTTTTGGCTGCAGATTATCCCTCACAGGGATGCTTGTCCAGATATTTTACCATGAATTTGCAGAAGACAGTATGCTCCAGGTCACTCTGGCAGCATCCCTTGGGACAAGAGGGAGGCTGCTGGTCCAAGTGCTAGACAAGCAGCAGCAATCCCTCCGCAATGTCCAAGTCCTAGCAAGGAGCAGCCTACCTCCACAGCAGGTCACGTCACCAGGTGGGATACTTGTCCCTGCAGCAGGAGCTCCCTACTAGAATCACCTTCCTCGTCTTCCTGGTGCTGCTGCAAGGCTCCGGCACTGTGGGCTTGATGACTTTGTTGGACACAGCTCCTAGACCCTCCACTGCTGCCAGGACACTGAACATGATCTGTAGCTGCAGCTCTACAGGTGGCGCAGGAATGAGCCTCCTGGTGCAAGAAGTCACCAGCTCCCAGCCTTCAGCATTGAAGGAGCCACAATTTCCCAGCCTGATGAGCACTAACTCCTCTGGGACAGCTGGCAGCTCAAACTTTTGTTTGGAGATGGTCCTGTCAAGCTCTTTCTCATTGAATCTGGAACTGCAGAGCCTGCTGACCTTCTCCTTCAGCTCCTTACTCGGAACAGAGGTCCTCCACCAGCACACACCTCCTGTGAGTAAAGGCAACACTGTGCCAACCAGCAAGGCATCAGAGCTGGATGCCTGTGTTTTGCCTCATTTTGTTAGTTCAGCTCTGAGCTCTAAATAACATTTGCTTTTGTCTTGCAGCACAAATTTCCTGGTAGCTCTTGACGTTGACTTGTCAGTCAATCACATGTAGGCTGCTTTGGATATGAATTCTAATTTTTTCCTGTAACTGTGCTATGCTCAGTTCAATGTCTGTCATTCTGTTTAACTCAAAATTCTTGCAAACAGGTTTGTGGGCTGTTGGTTATGACTGTGCAGGGAATTAAATAGTCTCCTCCGTGTTACTCCTCTCATCTGTATTGGGTGATTTATCACCTGAATACAGTCTAGCTGGGAGAACACTTGGACTTCTCTGTGTCTGCAGAAATCAAAGCTCTTCTCCCTAAGGTTTTTCACCAAAAAAAAGGCTCACATGCTTACGTCAAATTGCAAATTTTAAAAATCAGTGACTGTTTCCCTCAGAAAGGAGTGTTTCTAGGCAGGGCGATGGCACTCTAAGATCACAGTTCACTTTATCCAGCTGTGAACTGCCAAAGCTACGGACTGCGACCTGTATGTGCCACACCACAAATGCTGTTCCTTCCAGTCTTTGAATTATTCCATCAACTTTAAAACTCTTTCTTACACTGATAGTGTAATGATGTTTCCAGCCTTTGCTTTTTCCTCCACATTCTTCTGCAAGACCCTTTCCCCGCAGCACTTATTTTTCCATTTACCATTGTAAAAACAGAGTGACTTTTCTTTCTGTAGTCAGCAGAGGGAGCTTTGTCACTTCTGCTTTTGAGGCCGGCTCTGTGCTTGTGTGAAGAACTACAGTTCTGCTAGACTTCTGCTAGACGGCGGGGACTTCGCTCACGTGATAGAGCACCGAAGCCAGGCAAAGAACATAGGGTTTGGTGTTTTGAATGGACTTTTTCGTCATTTTTACGTTGTTTAGTTCACATAAGTTAGATTCTTTTAGTTCACAGGAGTTAGATTCTCATGCCCTACCATTTCTTTAAAAGATTCTGGCACAGTGACAGTCACATAAGAAGTTTGACAGATATTGGTAGATCAAGACCTTTCCTAGGTTTTTAATCTGTTTATAATTAGTCACAACAAATACTACTCGAAGACTGCGCTCTGTTCTATCTAAACAAAGAACATTTCATTTTGAAGCAACAGAGTCTTCAATGAGTATGGACGAAGATGTTATAATTGTAAACATGCATTTGTATCAGTTATAACATCCTATAATTATTAAGGTTGGAAAAGACCTCCAAGATCATCTGGTCCAACTGCTCCCCTACCACCAATATCACCCACGAAACCATGACCCTAAGCACGACGTCCAACCTCAGCGAGGACTTAGAGCGGAGATTTCCATCCTCGCACGCCCACAGGACCCTCTGCACGTGAGTATGTCAGAGGGAGGAACAAGTGTGATGTCTCCAGGACATGCCATCTTCCCCGCCATGTCCCCTGTGGATCCCCTGTCAGGCCAGGCTCTGGGGACAATGGTGACATCACATTCCGGGAGGTGGCCGGGGACAGCAGCCACAGGAACCATAAGAACCCCTGGGAAAGCAGCACTGTTTCTGCTATGAGGGGCACGTTGCTCATCTTTGTACCACTCCTAACCGCAGCAAGGATGACCAGACAATTTACTTTACCTTCTGATGGTATGTACCAATCAAAACCTGTTTCTGGTGAAATGGATTACCTCAGATACCACTGAAGTGATGTGGTTCTCCAAGAAATGCCAACTAACAATATGGAGCAGCAGTCTTGATACCTTTTGGACACAGAAAACTAGGAATACACAGAATCTATGGTTCTGCAGATAACTTCAGACACCCCTCTCTCCTCATAGATGAAAAAATGAGTTTTAAGGAAACTCAAAATACAAACCACAGCTAGTAACTCAAAATACTACAGTTGATGGAGCTGCTAAACTTCTGTCAGAATTTCCCTTGATGGTGGATAAAAGTCATGTCTAGAAAATTTGGAAGAGGTGTACTTTGGGCCAAGTCATTGACAACTAAACATGGATCTGTGTTTTTGTAGAGGTAGTCATTTTACTAGGACGTGCACACATTTATTTGCAAAATGCATATGTATAATCTGTTTCTACATATGTCCAATTGCACAGTGCACTACCATTTCAAATGCTAGTGGTGTGATGTGCTTTACTGTTGTAGTGTCAGAGAACGCTGATTTGCTCCAAAGGAACGCAACCGAACAAACCAGCCAGGAAGACTTTAAAGTGCAAGCAATGCTTATTGCATCATCTACAGCTCTTGTCATCTACATAATATTTATGATATTCTTTTGTGCGATTTTTATCAAGCACAGAATTCCAAAAGGGTAAGTTTTCCAATCATGTACCGTGTCTGATATTTAGATCCCTTTAGAGCACCTCTGAACTCTCAGCGAACCAGAGGCAGAAACTGCAATATGGTCCTACAATATTCTGTCAATTACTAGATTGTGTGTTGGTTGGTAGAACACTTCCCCTTACAAATAACAGCCATTGACAGGACTGTATGTTTTTGGATAACAAAATTAAGTTCTACTGCAAACATCGGATTACAAAATATGCAAAAATGTGAAGAAAGCTGGGAAAGGCTGCACAGACAAATGAAAAGTAAAAGTAGAAATTATTAAAAAATATATATAAATTATGTTATTTCCAGGAGTCTGTGTACTAAGTATTTCATTATAAGATGAAATGCTCCTCTTTGTCAGTTCAAATCTTGAAAAAATTGAAGTTCAGTAATTTGTTGCCCATCTTCAGTGGTATCTGTTAAGTTTCTGCTGAATTCCTCTAATCAGAATAACATTTTTTTTGTTCTGTGTTGTAGGAATTTTTGTCGTATGTTCAGATGCTCACGTGAACAGAAACCAGCTTCGGATGCACGGGGTGGGATAAAAGCATTAGATATGCAGAGTGACTCACACAAGACAATCTCAGAAACTGTACCCCTCATGAGTTCAGTAGTTGATATGCCATCTGTTTCTGATGAACCAAATCACAATGATAGTCCTTCATCAGAGGACTAAAATGAAAAGTAATAATCTTAGTGAAATGATATAATCTTAGTGAAAATTTAAAACAAATATATCTAATAAATTATAAAGTTACCGTGACCAATAAGCTCTCAAACTCATCTGCTGGCTTATGTGCAACTATGTTTTGAGAAATCAAGGGGAAGTTCAGGTTGGAAATTAGGAGACATTTCTTTCCAGAGAGAAATCCAGTCAGGCACTGGAACGGGTTGCCCAGGGAGGTGGTGGCATCACCATCCCTGGGGGTGTTTAAGGAAAGGCTGGACATGGTGCTTAGGGACATAGTTTAGTGGGTGATATTGATGGTAGGGGGATGGTTGGACCAGATGATCTTGGAGGTCTTTTCAAACCTTGATTCTATGATTTTATGAAATAGTGCTTGTGATTCACTAAATAGGTAGCTTGAAATCTCATGACAGAATAGAATAAGCTTTATGCTTTGACAGGAGCGGGATATAAATTTCAGTTCTGAACACAGATGTTTGCAGGCAAGCATTACCTACTTCAGAATAAAGCACCAGGGGGTACAACTATGGCAAGCTCCACATTCAAGTTGAAAAGGAAGAGCTGAAACACTGTCACAATGACTTTCAGAAAGGAATCCAACCAATCCAACATAGGTGGCTCACACTGAGTAGAAATCTTGTGGTGAGATCTCTGAACAATAATTATTTTCTAAACAAATATTTTCTGAGTGAAAAGTAGCAAGTGGAATTTTGAAATATATCTAGTTGCTTTTGTCTTTGGCATCCAATATAGCAGATTTCCATTTTCCTGCCATGTTACTGGCCAGCAGGAGACAGTTAACATTAGCAGCCCATTTTCAGTTAGTTTTTTTCACTCTTTTTTATGGTTATTGCTTTCATGTTTTCAGTGTTTTGAAACTGTATTTGATCACCTGAAATTAAAGTGTTGTCTTAAGGATGGTATTGAAGCTCACCCCACTATGTGTGTGTTGACAATATGGATGACACAACCTACAAGAAATAATAGGAAAAGAATGCAGAACAACATATGAAGATGCTATAAAGGAAACAAATAAATTTCTACAAATATATTCTATATTATATACATATATTCTACAAATTCCCAGTTAATTCACACCGTGAATACTGAGAGCAATCCTGGTCCCTTATTCTTGTTTTAGAAAAGGTTGGATGTGGTGCTTAGGGACATGGTTTAGTGTGTCACATTGGTGGTAGGGTGATGGTTGGACCAGATGATCTTGGAGGTCTTTTCCAATGTTAAGGATTGTACGATAGTATATGACAAAAACAGGAAAAAGGTTCATGGCACGGCAGCAGAGACCACCATACATAATGGAAATGCTTCAACAACGCAACCATAAAGCCAGCTAGAAAAGAGCAAGCATTGGAAGGAGACTGGCTTTAAGAAACTCATGAGTAAAACAGGTAGCAAACAACCACCTGTGCCAGCAAGAGGACCAGTGTGCTCCAAATGGCATAGCTGGGAGCCAGGCTGGAGATACCCTACAGATGCTGTTGTAGAAGGCCACGGGCAGGCTGGACGAGCCACCACATGCTGGCAGCGAGAGACTTTCACTGAAATCCCTCAGCATAAAGCTCTCAAAGACCCTGAGGGCTCTGTGGCGAAGGTCTCCTCACCCTGCTCACCTCTCAGGGCAAGCCCTCTGCCACCTCCCCTCCGCGGCAGCCCCGCCCGCTTCTCCCATCCCCTCCTCCCCATTCTGCAGGCGGTAGGGACGGGCTGTGGCGGCGCGGTGCCGGGTCGCCCCGCGCCTCCCGACGGCTGTCATGTTTCGCCCCGCCGGCTACTTCTCCGGCTTACCCTGCCCGTTCGACCACGCGGAGGACGGCAGCTGCCGGCGCCCGCACTGCCAGTACATGCACGAGTCGTCGCGGCAACCAGCGGCCGAGAGGCATCCGTGTGCCGTCGCGGGACCCTCGGAGGGTGAGGATGCCGCGGGGAACAGGGGCAGGAGCAGCGGAGGGGGGGGGGGGGGGTCTGCGGGTCTCTGCGGGGCAGGTGGTGAGCTCCCCGGCTTGGGAATGTCCCCTTCTCCTTCAGAGGATGTAGCAGCAACTCTGCTAGACGTGGTCCAGGGTGAGCAACCCGTGGAGGGCTTGCTTACGCAGGAGGGAATAAGCAGGGTGTGCTGCCCAGAATCCGGTTTATTATGGCACTGTCATGATCCTCGGGTTTCTTTTGAGGTTTAACAGGCAATAAGGCGTGTAAGTTTTCTTCTGTGGTTCTTCCATCAGGTGTTTCTGTGGGGTAGATGTCATTTGGAGATGTAGTAGAGTAATAAAGCTGAATGGGTGAGGTGCAAGGGGGAGGGTGCTAAAATGATCTCCTGTTACAAATTACAAAGCTTAGCGACGATAACAGCCCTTATTAATGGGAAAAAATATGCTTCTGAATTGGACTTAAAAAGTGTATTACTAAAAACAAGTGGTTCTCAGGTTATTTTGAACGTCACTGGATCTCTTCCACATCATTTGCTGTGGACTGCACTGATAGTGTACCTGTTACAGCTGCTTGACAAATCAGTAATTATCAAAGTATTTATCATCTGTTATATCTGTGGATTTTAAGTAGGTGTGACTGAGTTTCTGGCTTCATGCTAAGAGTGCCCACACCCCTGTTACAGTACAGGTTTTCACTGGGCATGTAGTGTCTTTCTGTGCATCAGGAGCTTCCTTTTCACAGTAAGTGCCTGGGTTTGCACACTTACCAATAAAGGGTAGCATGTACTAGATGTTTTATTTCTTTCTCCAAGTTTGCTGCACTTGAGCGTAAAGACCTGCAGCCTAGTAGAAGGACTTGCATAATATGATGGTTGCAATGGGCAGTGGGAGTCGGGGTTAAAACAACCTGTGGCATGGAGTCCTTCCCTTCCTGACTTCCACCTGTGCAGTGGGATGTGACTTGCTGAAGGCTGAATCTGTTGGCATCTCCTTTTTAGTGGCCAGAGTGCTTCATTAAATGGCTTCTGCAGTCTCTAGTCAGCTTGAACCCTGAAGGCTTGCTGATTCTCATTTTACTCAAAGAATAACCCTATAGCATGGATTACTGTAAAGTTTAAAGGGTGTCTTCTATAAAATGTCATAGAAATGTTACTAATGTTAGGCCATTTGTATTTCTGTTAAGAACAATTGCCACCTCAGAGTGGCCCAGACGATTTCTTTGAGGTACGTAGTGGTACTGGTTTGGGCAGGAATGGAGTTAATTGTCTTCATAGCAGTTTGCGTGGGGCTATGTTTTGGATTTTGTGCCAAAACAACCTAGATAACACGTCAGTGTTTTAGTCGTTGCTGAGCTATGTTTGCATAGCATCAAGGCCTTTTCTGTTTCTCGCTCTGCCCCACCTGTGAGCAGGCTGGGGATGCAGAGTAATTTGGCCTGTGATGTTGTGCTCAGCAATGAAATCTGGGGGGGAAAAGAAGGAAGGGGGCTGTGTTTGGAGTTACAGTGTTTGTCTTCCCAGGTACTAGTTGTGTGGTTCATCAGGTGTGATGAAGCCCTGCATCCCTGGAAATGGTTAAGCACCTGCTGGCCAATGGGAAGCAGAGTACACATTCTTTATTTTGCTTTGCTTGTGTGTGTAGTTTTTGCTTTTCCTAGGAAATTGTTGTTATTCCAGTCCATGGGTTTTCTTGGTTTTGCTCTTCCAATTCTCTTCCCTGTCCTACTGGGGGAGTGAGATGGGTTAAACCACAGCAACTGGGTGCTGAGGTTTTGTGGTACCTCTCTGTGCTTGCATGTTGTTATGTTAATGCCAAAGCTATGGATTTCTGAGTAGCCTGGAAAGAATGCTGTTCACCAGCAAAATGCAACTTTCTAGTAGGTCCCTGAAATGTTCTGTAATTACGGGTAGAATTGTTTTTGAAGAAAAGTGGTTACATATGGTTTTAAAAGTACAGTTCTATTAAATACTATTGTTAAAAACACTAGATTGATACTAGCAATTCTCTGAGACCCTGTCAGCCAGTGAAACTTTGGGAAATAACCACTACACTGTAATCAGTGAGAAAATATTAGCTTACCATAACTCAGTCTCTAGTCTGTAAAAGCTGGAAAGATGGAGGTTAGTTTCTCACATGTGCAGTTGGAAAATTCAGCTTTCAAGGCCACTTAAAGTTTGTGCATGACTGTAAATATGTCTGGCTTGAAATGTTACTGGGGACATTTGGGACAATGAGATTTGTTCATAATTAATAAAGCAGATTACGTATTTTAGCTGAGAAAAAAGAAGTAGATGGTTTGCGACTTAAGGTGATATCATTTCTTTCCTTGACATGGACTGATGATTTGCAAAAACTTAAAAGGGCTGAAATAGCAGGAGATAAATTCAAGATTGAAACTGAAGAACTGAAAGAACTTTCTCAATACAGTCTTCCAGGTTAAATGATTAAGAATTCTATAACCCTTGAAAATAATCTTAAGATACTTTCTTGTAAGGAAGCCATTGTAGTGCTTTTTTCTAGCACTTTTATCATATGATTTTGGTTTTTTGGTACAAAAATAACATCTCTTCCTTTAATTGGGAAAAATAGAAAGTAATATTTATGAAATTATTTTCAGGACTGTCTATCTCTTCCATAACAACAGAAGATGAAAATGCTAAGCAGCAGTCGGCTAAGCCAACAGAACTATTTCCATGTGAATATCAAGAGGGGAATTCAGAAGCGTCTCCATTTAGGAGGAAATTCAGAAAGAGGTCAAGAAGCTATACCCCAGTGGAACCTGAAGAATCTGATGATGAATGTGATCTTGTCATTGATGAGCCACCACTTGTTAATAAAAGACCAAGAAAAAATAGGAACTATAAAAACTTGAATAGAGAAGAAGAACTGGATGCTGTAATACATGCAGAAGAATTGCATGGTAGTGTCATAGCAGATGGTCCTGGGTATACACCAGGAAAATCAGAGAAAAGAGCTGATTTGGAGAAGAGTGGCAAATGTTTAAATGAATCTGAAAAAGCAGGGAGTGTTTCTCTGAAAGCAAATACAATTTATTTGCCTGATGTAAACGCTGAAACACTGAAGATTTCTGAACAGAGAGAGAGGCATGCTTGTAACTCACAGAAACGTAAATCTGCTTCTGCTGAGGCAGATGTGCGGAAGAAGATTCCGAAGCAAGAGAAAGCAGAAAACAATATATTGGTCAAAGAATTTGTTCAGAAATATACTGGTAGTGAAAAGGGTGTGGGCAGTGGAGGAGTAACAAAGTCTGTCTTGTGTACTAGTCACTCCTCTGGAAATGAAAGTACAATAAAAAGACCTGGAAAGCAAATAATACTAGATACAAAGAAAAGTTGCAGCACTGATAAAAAATTGGGGAAAAGCCCAAAGGATACGTACTCGTATCCAACTGATTTCTTAAATGTGGGCAAGGAGGCTTGCTCTGGTACAGTTTTACAGACCAAAAACATTGATAAAAGCAGTTCTGTTAAACCTGTGTGCAGAAACAAGAAAGAAGGTGAAAAAATTCTGAGTTCATCTGCTGAAGACATGGAATCCAGTGGGGAGGACACAGAGCTCTCAGAATCAGATGATCCTATAGAGGAGTGTCGGAGGATTTTTGAGGAGTTTGAAAAAGAGGCACAAAAGAAAGACAGTGATAAGCAGGTATTATGCTTCTCTTTAAGTTCTTGCTTTTTTTTTTTTTTTTTTTCTTTTTTCCTGAGCATATGGAGGAGGAATGTTATCTGTATAGTCAAGTTCAAATGCTCTTTTATGTATTAATAAAGGTTAAATAGTTGAGCCTTCCATGCTAGTAGATGAACTAATGAGGAACACTTACAACTCTAGTCTTGTTTGACACTGGGTGATCTATATGTTTCCAAAAGAAGAAAATCACCCCAGTGGCTCACTTCCTTGTAGTAGACTTCGTTTTACTGTTCTAAGCAAAGTTTTAGAGGCAATTGTATGTTCAGTAGTCTCCTGCTCATCTTATAAATGAATGTGGGAACTTTGAGTACCACTACCCTGCTTTGAAGCACTGTGGCTGAGCTGTGCTGAATGTAGAGTACCTATTTAGTACTAGTGGAATTGTACTTTCCTGGTGACTTTTTTCGGCTGAATATCCTGAAACATTGGAGTGAGTGGGTCATGAGGGTATTAATGAAGTCTGGAAGTTGGTCTAAGTAGCCTGTTCTTATTTTTAATAGACTCATGAAAAAAATGTGGACGCCAGTTTATTAGAAACCGAAGATAACGTTGCTGGACAAAAGAGAAGAATTACAGACATCCCAAAATTTGATGCGAGTTTTAATCTTGTAATAAAGTGAAGTTTAACATAGCTCCACTTAATCTGAGTAGACTCATTTTGACTTCGGGTTGGCTGAGTCTTGTAATTTTAAAAGTATTTTAAACCAAAATAGAACAAATGCTTCATCATCTCTTTTTCTAAAAATGGAAGCAAATATGTGATCACCTAGAACCTGGAGTTAGTTCCTGATGCAGGTGAAGTAAGTTGCTGCCGAGGGCCGCTGAGGCTAATGAAAAGAGCCTTGAAAAATCAGTTTGTAAAGGAGGCTTGTTCTGAGATTATAGATACAGCAGTGGGAAACCAGAAGTGATTTATACTTTCTCTGCTCTTAAAATGCTTTAAGTGGCAATGTTAATAGCAGCAGGTATAATTCTTTAAGCTCTTGCCCCTCAGTTCTCTTCCAGATTGGCCTTTTCATTCTGGGGCAACAAGTAGAGAGAGCTCTGAATCTGATAGCAAAATTCAGTGTTAAAAGTTAACACCGTCTTGCTGTGGTTTGGAACTGCTTGACTGCTAACCCATCTCTTTCTGTGTGTATACATAACAGATACATAACAAAAATGAAATGGATCCTTCCAAAAGATCTCCTGTGCAGCAGGGTCCGAAGAATCCAAGAATCCAGACAGCACAGTTGAAAGAAAGGGAATTAATAGCTTCTATTGCTACTGATTCTGGAGAGGAGAAGCCTATGTCTAAACAGTCGGCTATTCAAATCCAAAGTAAGAGATCAACTGGTATGAAAACTTGATCTTTAGTTTTGACGAACTAAATTTCATTTGCTTGCTAGCTGTCTTGGAGTACGTTCGCTTTGTGGTGATTGTCAACTGACTGATGGTGGACACTTAGCTTGGGAAATAGATGCCCTGTCCAACTACAAAGTTATTTGAAGTCCTTTAAAGTACTTCAACTGAGCTGAAGTGTTAACAGAAAAGTCTTTCAACATTTACAGTTTTGACCAAAATCCTGAAAATACATTTGTTTCGTTGTATCAATACATGAGTTAAAAGAATGAAAATGTACCGAGTTTGATTTTGGTACTGATTTCAACTGTTAGGGTTCTGAAATAGTTTGTTTCTGAAACCCTTATTAATTGCATTGGAAAATTAGGTTAGAATGATGGCTTCCCTGATTTTTATTTTTTTAACTTGTTACCATTTTTTTTGTGGGTTGAGGAGGGAGAGGGGACAGGGAAGGCAGGTAATTATGTGTTTAAAAATCACTATCACTACAACGTCTAAATAGCTTTTTAACTTGACTTGCGTGGTTGTTTCTATCTAAGGTCTTCAAAAATACTGGAGGATGCTTTGGATAAAACTTGTTGGCAGAAGTGAGGTCTTAATGTGTTTCCTGAAGCTCCAAGTTCTCTTCTGTTGTTTAGGTTATTTTTACCCTGCTTTATGTTAAAGGAGCAGTGAAATAACAGTATGACAGATTAATGGTAACTGTTATTTAAATTCCATTACAGTTCAGATTCAATCTGTATTTTCTCTGTGTTTCAGCTTCTTCAAATTTGCTTGAAGTTCAGCCTGTTGAAACCGTCAGTGGTCAACTGAATAACCCAAGTAAAGGAAATGCTGAAATAGCAATGCCATGCAAACTGTCTGTTCGTTCAATTGAAAAGACTGCTCTCATGCTATTTGAGGTACTGTAGAGTTACAGAGCTTTGGTATATAAAAGGGAACAGAGGTAGAAAAACTGCAATTTCAGACACTATGTTAGAATGTAAACCCAATAACATAATATACCAATTAAGCTTTTAAAAAAAAACACACAACTGATCATTGTATGCATTAAATCATATTTCAAATCAAGATTACATGTATACGCTTGTGGAATGTTCTGCGGTAATGTTCGATGTGATGCATGCTGGTAGAACTTGAGTTAAATTTGTACCTGTTTGTCTTCATAGCTGCTGCTTATTTCCTATGGTGTATTTTTCTTAACGAAAAACAATTTTATATATATATATATATTTAATATGATAATGTGTGAGAAATCACACAAGACTCTCCTAATATTGCATTATGCAGCATGTCTCAGTTGTTAAATATAGTGCTTTCACATGCTGTCAGTACCCCTTCTCCCAGGAATCTCTGAAAAAAGCAAGAATTTTTGCTTGCAGCAACTTCTCCAAAAGAAATTGTACCCAGATTCAAACTGCTTCAGACCAATCAGCACATCCACAAGAAAACAGGGAAATGACATGGTCAGCAAGGTGAATTCCTTGCAGTGAGGGTGTACTGAATCCTGTGGTTTTCCAAAGGTGAAAATTCTCTAAATTCTCTTGAGATTGGAGACAATGTGCAACTCCTGTAGTCTTTTAGTGCTTACTTAGAATTACTAAAGAAATAGTGATCATAGTAATGGCAGCTAATAAAAGTGCTGCTTTTCTCCATGGCTAAATCAAGTTGCTATGCAAACTGTGTTTTTGTTTTCATGTTTGTACTAGCTTGCACTGTACAGATGTAAGCAATTCGTTGTATAAATTGCTAAGTCACCTGGAGAAGGCTCTGGGGAGACTGCCTTGTGGCCTTTCAATTCTTTATGGGGGCTTATGAGAAGAATGGAGAGAAACTGTTTACAAGGACAGGTAGTTTTGGGACAAAGGGAAATAGTTTTAAACTGAAAGAGGGTGGGTTTAGATTAGAATTAGGAAGAAATTCTTCACTCAGAGGGTGGTGAAACAGGTTGTCCAGAGGAGCTGTGGATGCCCCATCCCTGGACGTGTTCAAGGCTAGTCTGGATAGGGCTTTGGGCAGCCTGATCTAGAGATGTCCCTGCTCTACTCAGAACTTCAGACTCTAATCTTGAAATTTCTTTAAAGCAGATGTCACTGAAGATTTTCTGAGGTAAAATTAATTACAAGGTCGGTGCTTCATTTTCTTATCAAAAATGTCAAATCATATAATGGCTTGGGTTGGAGGAGATCTTAAAGATCATCTAGTTCCAACCCCTGCCATTGGGGGATTGCCTTAACCCAGGTGCAGCACCTTGCACTTGGACATGTTGAATCATACGTGGTTCGCATCAGCCCACTTCTCCAGCCTGTCCAGGTCACTTTGAATGGCATCTCTTCCTTCTTTGGTATCAACTGCACCACTCAGCTCTATAACAAACAAATGTTATGGCTTTAGTCAGTTTGGTTATTGATGTTTTTCTAGTATATTAAGTATGGATTACTTCATGCTTTATATCTCTAATATGTAAATTCTTGTTTCCTGAATAGCTTACTCCATGGCTCAGGAAAGGTAAAACTAGCTTGTTACAATAATACGCGTTGCCTTTGCTACTCATATACCAAAACTACTACTTTTCTTGGTAGCAGTATGCAAATATAAATGCCACTCTAAAGTGAGCTTTCCTAGATTACAAAAGGGAAGTACAGAAATACTACTTCTTGCTTGATACGCACCATGTATCTTTTTTAAGTGTCTGGACCTTTTCGGCTGCAACAGTGCCAGAGTTAATCTAACTTACTGTTGAATTTTTAAATGTGATGATTTTAACTTCTGTGTTTTATTGTAAAATAAGCGTTTCAGGGTTAGCAAGACCTTAGCGTTACATTGGCTATGAAAGTTTATAAATTCAATCAAAACAAACTTTTTCAGTCTAGTTCATTTTGTCCTTAGTTTATGCTATGAATGAAATACTACCTGCAATGAACACCAGATGGAAACCCTGACTGTTAAATTGTTGCTGAACTGCCAGTGCTCTCTGAAAGACTAAACTTTTTCTAACAAAAAAGAAGTTAGAAGTTGAAAAGTAGTTTTAATGTCTCACACAACTTACTTTGAGTCAAAAACTACTTTGCTTAGTTCAAGCAGGAAAAATCTCTAGCTAGTATTTCTGATGGCTGTTTCTGGTTCCTTGTGTAACTGTTGTGTAAGTTTTTGTAATGGCTTTTCAGTAATGTATGACTTTATCTAAGGATGGGCAAAAGCATGCCTGGTTTTAGTTCTTTGGACTGTTAATATTGATCAGATTACTGTGTTTTTTTTTTTTGTTTTGTTTTGTTTTGTTTTTTTTTGTTTTATTTCTTTAGGGTTACGTTAAGAAAAAACCTTTCATTCCTGAATCAGCATCTAAAGTACGATGGGAGATAAGGCAGCGATATTTCAAACTTTTTTTTGAACATTACCTCAAAATTTGTAGCACGGTGGATGAAGCTGGTGGCAAGGTTTGTAATGTTTTACAGGTCTTTACAATTCTTCCTCTTAAGTCAGTAGGTTTTAAATTGCACAACATGTTTTGTTTGTTTGTGTTTAGGACCAATATTTCAGCCTTTTCAGTAAGCAAAAGTTAAAATGTATTGGATCTTACACTTTCCTCATGTTATCAATCAGTTGCAGTTTTCCACCAGCAAAACCAGTTTTCTTAGCACTGCTGATTATCTTTTAAAATGATGTATGTTAGTACTAGAAGGGATTTTTTTTTTTTTTTACATATGCATTTCTGTGTTTTTTGTTTTTTTTTTTTTGTACTTCAGATTTAGGACACTATTTGAATGTGTGTCTCTACATGTAGGTTCAGAATCTCAGATTCTAAATGACAGTTCTTCCTGTGTTTGGGGTGGTGGTGGGGGAACCACAGCCAAACAAAAAATAAACACCAACCACATAAAGTACCCCACTAACACTCAGTCTTTCTTTTTTATACAGGCCCGGATAGAAGAGCAATCTATTTATGGTCGTTGTGGCAGTAAAAACATGTACTTGAATTTTGCTGTAAAGACATTGAAAAAACTGAGAGATCAAGGTAGTTTTGCTTTCAATTAAGATTATTAAATGGGTTCCATGTATAGAATTTAGGATGGGAGAGGGATTATAAGGATAATTTAGTTTCTCTTTACTGTAGAGATTTCTGATTATTTTCTTCTTCCTTTGTAGAAGTATATCACCAAAATAAAAATTGATATTTTCATTTATAAATACTTGCATAGCACCTTAACAGGAAATCTGAAATTCAGAATTAATGCTAAAAATATCCTTTCCTGAATTCAGGGCAATCTAGTGACATCAAGACTCACAGTGGTGCTGGATCTGTAAAGGCAGACAAAGAGAAAGGTAAAGAAAGGAGAATGGAGATGTTGGTTGTGCACTTTAGCATGTAAATGGGCTTATTTCAAAATGAGAATGTTGGAAGTGTGAAAATGTTGTTCTTTTTTTGGTTGAGTTTTATCTGTTAACTACTACAAGGGTTCCGATGCAATTTGCTGTTTTTTTTTAAGGTTCATTCTTTGGGGAAAAATACTGAACTTCTGTTTGAAAAGAACACGTTCTTTGGTGTTGTTTGCGTAGCCTTTCTGGGATATATAGTAATTTACCATCTCTATTGTTTTGTGCCTTTGTTTTAAGCAATTCTTCACCTCTGATAGCTTCCAATTGCTTTGATGGATAAGCATATAATTTTTGCATGTAAAGCAAGGTGCACATCTTCCAATTTCAGTTTTAATTTATTTTGGAAGTACTGGGATATTCAAGTGCTGCTTATATTTGGTCTAATATTGTTTAAACTCTGGGTTGGTTTATTTATTTTAGGGTGTTGGTGTGTTTGTGTTTGTTTTTTTTTTGCTTTTTTTTTTTTTTTTTTTCAGAACTCACAGGTGATGTTCTGTATGAACTTTTAAAAGATTACCTTTTAACTGAGCAACAGATGATTGAAAATAACTTCCCTCGACCAAATCCTGAAAAAAATGGTAGTGCTATATTTCATGGAGTTAGAAAAAAAGTTGTTTCAGATAGTAAGTATAAAAAAATTGACTTTGAGTCATTGTTACACAGGAAACTAAAATATGCATGTGTACAAAATACAAAGTAGTTTCATACTTAGTTCCTGGACCTCAAATAACTTCACAAGCTTTTATAACTAAACCATGATTCTTCATCAGCATAGCAGCTGATCTTGCACGTAAACCTGACACTGAAAGTGCTAGAGAGGAGCTTTATTTATCTTAAACTCATGGCAAGTCTTGGGAGACTCTGCTTATGTATTGATTTGCTGGTCTTGCAGTTACTGTTCATGTAACTTTCATACTTCAATGCAGTATTTTTCATCTTTTTTCAACTTGCTGACAAGCTGGTGAGGAAATACTTTTTTTTTTTTTTTTTTTCCAGAGTTCCAAAGAACATGCTGTAGGTGTGGTGAACTATTTACTGTTAGTTCAGGAAAACGTAGACTTAAAGAATGCAATTACCATTCTGGTAGGCTATTGGAACAAAGAGGTAAGTACTCTTTGGTATTCAGTCTTTGTGGAAGCTGTTACAAGTCATGACGTCTCATCTCAAAACTGAATAAAATCAGAGTAAACTCTCTTGCACACGGTTCAGATGAGGTACATTCTGCTGTTCTCTAAGTAACGTGTCTAGTTACTGGAGCTTGTTTTCTCTGTATATGCCATAACTTCAGGAAAGTTGATGTTGATAAAACCCCATGTGAAGAAAGGAGAAAAATACTCCTTGTGTGGCCCAGTATTGACTTCTAAATGAACCTTGTCATCTCTGCTAAGACTCCTTAAGTACTCAAAGCTATACCCACAGTGAGAACCTGACGGGGAATATTACAACTTTCTTCCATTTGTTAGCATTTTCTTTGATTAACAACCTTTTATTGAGGTACAAGTGACATAGCACCGTCTTGATGGTACTGAGCAGTACTCAGGCTTACCTCTTTCCATAGTGCAGTCTCAAGAGAAAGTGGAAAAGGAGTAAAGGTGCTGATTTTTGTTTTTCCTTGCCAGTGACATTTGCTGCAAAACTGCTTCACTTTCAACTTTTTTTTGGCAGTTCCTGGTGGCTTGGAAAAACACTATAGCTGTTGTGAAGGAATAGTTGGGTCTCCTGGGTGCCAGATTGCAAAGGTAAGATTGATGTTCTTTAATGCAGTATCTCAGATTTCCTTAACATCCTTTTGACTTGAAGCTGGGTTGTGTCTTTTTGCAAGCTACCTGGTATAAGATTTTTGGGTTTCCTTGCCTAAGGCTTAATAAATTTGTTGGCACCTACTGACAGGAAATATATGTGCTCCTTAATCTATTAGAGAAACAGATTGGCAATTTGCTTAAGATAAGTTTAGCAAGCCTGCATGTAAACACTAATGGAAATTTTGCAGTTTCACGTTCATGATGGGAGAAAGGAGACATTGGATGGCTTTGTGAAGACATTAATTAAATCACCGCCTTCTGATAAAAAACATGGTATATATGCCCTGGACTGCGACATGGTATGAACAACCTAAAAATTTGGTTCAGTTAAAAGTGTACTGCTACTTACGAGGCAATTTCCTGGATATAGTAGTTTGGCCCTCATAGCCCTGAGAGGCCTGCACAACTCTGACTGGTTACTGTAAGTGAATAGACCTTCTGTGTTAAATACGCAGCGAGCAAAGCTGTTTGGATTTCTTGATGCTGTAGCTGGTTCTACGTTTTGTATAGCCATATACTATAAGGAAACACTGGTGCTCAATAAATGCTCATTAAATTTTTTTTTTTTTCTTCAGTGTTATACAAGCCAAGGCCTGGAACTTACTAGAGTCACAGTGGTTGATGATAAGCTACAGGTTGTCTATGATACGTTTGTTAAACCCCATAATGAAATTATAGACTACAATACAAGGTATGCTATTCTGTCTATACTACTTGAGGATTAGGCTCCCTAAATTGGCAGATGTAAACTTCAGATGTAAGCAGAAACCTGCATCTATTAAATGCCTATTACTAGTTACACAACTTGAAGACTTTCAGTCAGGAATGAGGCTTTCATTCTTGCAGACTTAATTAAGAAAGACATTTCTCTTTGAACAATTTGTTTGTTTTTAGACTGAAGACTCCCTACCTTCCTTCAAAAAAACAAACAACAACAACAACAACAAAACACAACACAACAACACAATAGGTTTAACCTCGCAGGACTTGCTGTATTCCCTAAGAATTAAAGCAATTTCAAATTTTCAAATTTCATCTGTAAATGTCTCACTGAAAAGCAGTATAGTCATAAATCATCTAATAAACCTGTAAGAATGTTGTCCTGGTTTTAGCTAGGATAGGTTAATTTTCCTCCTAGTAGCTGGTAGGGTGCTATACTTTGGATTAAGTTGAGAAGAGTGTTGATTACATACTGATGTTTTAATTGTTGCAGAGCAGTGCTTACACTAAGCCAATGACTTCAGCTCCTCTCTCTGTCCAGCGGGCAGGCGGGGGGGTGCATCAGGACCTGGGAGGGGACAGACCCAGAACAGCTGACCCAAACTGACCAAAGGAGTATTCCATACCATATGGGGTCATATATAGGGGTGGCTAGCTGGGGTGGTGGGGCCGGCTGCTCGGGGATAGGCTGGGTGTTGGTCAGCAGGTGGTGAGTAATTGCATTGTGCATTACTTCTTTGTACACAGTACTAGTAGTAGTACTGTTATCATTATTATTATTATTATTTTCCTGTCCTAATAAACTGTCTTTATCACAACCCACAGGCTTCACTTTCCTGTTTCTTTCCCCCATCCCAGAGAGGGAGTGGGGAGGGTGAGTGAATGTCTGTGTGGTGCTTAGCTGCCAGCTGGGTTAAACCACAACTGTACAGTTTAATAAGATTTGGCTGTATTTAGCCCACTTGTATTTTGTCCTCCTACTGGGTCTTATTTTTGAGATCTGGAAAAAAATAAGTTTTAGACTCCTGTTAGTTCCTTGAAGTCCTGCAACTGCTCTGAGAACAAACAAGTTTTGAGTCTGCCTGTAAAAAAATATATATATAAAAAATAAAGGAGAACCAGAGTAATGTGTGCCTGCTTCCTTGGCAGCAATAACAGTTTGCTGAGAGACTTGTTTTCAGTCTGTGCCTAAAACATAGACTCAGCTTGTGAAGTTCATACATGTGAAGTTCATACATCGTGATGCTCATACAGTGAAGTTGAACAAAGCTACATGATATTAAATTGCCTCATACAGTCTAAGTGAAAAGGAGTAGAATGGAAAAAATGCCTTGTCAACTAGGGTTAACTTTAGGTGATTGGGAAACATTTCTTACATGTCTCTGTTAATGATGTTGTTCTAAACCTGTCCTTAGTTTCTCAGGAGTAACAGAAGATAACTTGAAGAATACGAAAACAACTCTTCGGGACGTACAGGCAGTACTGCTGAACTTGTTCAGTGCAGATACAATTTTGATTGGACATAGCTTAGAAAATGATTTCTTCGTTCTCAAGGTAAAATAAGCTGTTTGAAGCAGATTTTAGGACTTGACTACTTGTCATGTTGTTATGTTATAATTACTTTCAAAAAGAATGTTGTGTTTCAGCAGACTAATACATGAAAATGAAATATACTTGATTGTATATGACAATTGTACTGAAGATAAAAATTACTTTCATAGAAGGAAGAAACATTAAGATGTGGCATGGTAAACTTTCTGAGACTTGGGCTTTCTACTCTGCTGTTTTGTGCTTCTAACTAGGTAACCATGCATCACTGTAGAAGAATGAAATCCTTATTATTGGGTTGATAGAAACCTGAAATTTATTGCTTTCTGATATTGCTGAACTTGTGACTGCAAAACTGTAGGGGGCACACTCAAGTAATACCAGTGTATTGCTCTTAGAATCTCTGTAAACAACAATGCTGCCTGTCAAGTAATCACCAGTAGCTGCCAGAAATACATGGATTATGCTATTATATATCAAAGACAACAATATTCCATGAAGAACACAACCATTTGCAAACTTTTCTCATCCTAGAGAAGAAAAGGCTTATGGGGAATCTTACCAATGTCTCTAACTAATAGAAGGGAAGGTTTCAAGAAGACAGACAGGCTTTTTCTAGTAGTGCCCAGTGACAGCATAAGAAGCAATGGGCACAAACTGGGATGGGAACACAAGGGATGCCCTAGGGGTTCTGAACATCAAGAAAAACTTCTTTACTATGTGGGTGACCAAACACTGGCATGCCCATATAGGCTGTGAAGTCACAGAATCACAGAATCACAGAATCACAGAATCACAGAATTTCTAGGTTGGAAGAGACCTCAAGATCATCGAGTCCAACCTCTGACCTAACACTAACAGTCCCCACTAAACCATATCCCTAAGCTCTACATCTAAACGTCTTTTAAAGACCTCCAGGGATGGTGACTCCACCACTTCCCTGAGCAGCCTGTTCCAATGTCTAACAACCCTTTCGGTAAAAAAGTTCTTCCTAACATCCAACCTAAAACTCCCCTGGCGCAACTTAAGCCCATTCCCCCTCGTCCTGTCACCAGGCATGTAGGAGAATAGATCAACCCCCACCTCGCTACAGCCTCCTTTAAGGTATCTGTAAAGAGCACTAAGGTCGCCCCTGAGCCTCCTCTTCTCCAGGCTGAACAAGCCCAGCTCCCTCAGCCGCTCCTCGTAGGACTTGTTCTCCGGGACCTGCCTGGACATAGTTCTGGGTAAGCTGTTCTAGGTGACCCTGCTTAAACAGCCTGGATGAGATAATCCCCAGAGGACCTTAACAACCTCAATTTTTCTGTGATTCTATCATTATTACTAGTGAAGGAATTAAAATTTAGTGTTAATAGAATTTCATGCAAGTGAAACCACAGAATCATGGAATGCCTTGTGTTGGAATGGACATTAAAGATCATCTAGTTCCAGCACTTCTGCCATGGGCGAGAATGCCACCCTCATATATACACAACTAACAAATGTCAATGCACAAACGTACAGCAATCACTGTACAACACTATTTTTCCACAGTTCTTGCACCACAGCTTGCTGTTCTGCAGTGATTAGAGCAACATAAGACAGATGAGATAGTATTAAGAGCTCAAGGATTAGCTTGGATGTATTATTCAGAAAGTAAATGATTTTGATCCTTCATATTATTTCTTTAATAAGTAAAAGGAGGTGCCAGACTGTAACTGGATATGTCATCATTGATGTGGCCTTTGCTTTTTTCCAGCTGATACATGACACAGTAGTGGATATATCAATATTATTTCCTCATCGGTTAGGTCCACCTAACAAAAGAGCACTTCAGAGTCTGATGGCTGACTACCTCATGAGAATTCATCAGGGTGATGGTAAGAGCATGGGTTTTTACTAAGCAATCAGTATGTTGTGTCATGAACTGGTAGACAGGAATAACCCAGGAAAATGTAAGATAAAGTAATACACTTGCTGTAATTTAAAGCTTTGTCTTGGGTATATTTGTTCCAGTACAGTAAATGCAGAGGATGTATAAGGTGATTGACTTGTCAAAGTGATCAGCACATAGAAGTGTTACAGTTGCTCTGTCTTGTTGAAGGGACATTGGAAAAAAATCCTGAAGGTAGTGTGAAGAGGCTAACCTCTATTACAGATTCAGTTGCTTAATCAAGCTGATAGAAGAACTCTTCAATTCAAATACTGTGTTTTTCAGTACTAATATTAGAGTAAACTTCTAGGCTGTAAAAGACAAATGAATAAGCCTATTCTATGCCGTGTGTATAATACTTAGGAAATGGTACATTTGACAGATGTATATTGCATTGACTATGTACAATTGTTTTGAGTCTGATCTTATATACTCAAATTCAGTTTCTTCTAGTGAATGGGCAGTTGCCTGTTTGCTCTTACTTGTTCTCCAGGAGGCTTCACTGATGAAGTTCTATTCTGCTAATGTGTCTTCTTTGCCCAGGGAATAGATAAATAGTAGCAGTGAGCAAAACTAAGAATTTTTGATAGACAGTGGAGGAGCTGGGTTTTGCAACTGAAAGCTTGTAACATCTTCTGACTTCCTTTGCACCAACAGTCTTATGCACAACACTGTGGTGAGAATGAAAGGAATGTCAAAGTTATTTGTACAGAATTTTAGATGGCTATCTCAAATAGTGAAAACTGACATTTTCCAGACTGCTCTGTTGGAGTCTGGATTTAATCATTCTTTGATCACCAGTGAGCTAAATTTGAAATTTAACCTATAGAGCTGAATAGCTGCCATTTCTAGAAAAAATAATCCTGACACATAACTTCCCCTCCTTGTGTTTATGCTGTGTTTTTTTTTGTTGTTGTTTTGTTTTGTTTTTCTGCTGATCTGTCTCTTACAAGAGGAAAATAACTAAATTGAAATTTGAATTATTTTTTTTGTTGTTGTTATCCCAAGGATTGTTAGAAGAGCTGCCATTGCTGAGGTAGCTTGTATTACAAAATACCAAATACTTGATTTGGCTGGGAAACTATGGCTTTAATAACTGAGTTTTGCTAGACTGCTTGAAACAAAACAAAACAAAAAACTGTCTTGTACATGCTACACTTCCTTGAGTAGTTAAAATAGCATCTGAAAAGTGGAATAGTAAGTCTGGGGTGTGAAGCAGATGCAACTTTCTCTGACAAAAGATAATAGAGGGTCTGGAAAGGTCACAGGATTATGACTCCTCAGTTTGCTTCTATGGCTTTTTTAATATGTCCAGTCTTTATAGAAGCTGTACAAGTATAGAATCTTTTGCAGAGATATTTCTTGTATTTGCAGTGACATTGGTGTGTTACATGAGTGCTTTCACCAGCTTGTCTGTCACAACTGTTTAAATTATGTTTTCGTTGGGAAGGAAGCATAGCCACATACACATCCAAGGAAATACTTCACTGCTGTATGCCAATATATATCTGAATTGCAACTACCAGTCTGAAGATCTTTCCTTTTGAGTCTAGGCTGCTATATATGGAAAATGATCTAAAATCTCTGGCATTTAAGTTTTACAAGAGAAAGCTAGAAAATGGTACCTCTATTAAGTCATCTTTTGTTATGATAGCACTTAAATCCTCTGCTTCTTTGGAAAGTGGAACACTGTAATTAAATCTAAGAATTATTTTGTCCTTACTGTCAATGTATTGTATTGTTTGTTGTTCTCCCCTGCCTGAAGCATGTGGAATCAGTGCATTAATGCAGTGTTATAATGCAAAGAAGCCATACTGTTTGCTTATTGAGCCATTAGCTCAAAATAGAAAGGGGATAGGATTTTTTACCACCTTCAAATTAAAAAGCTGAACTTTATGATGTCAGGGTTTTTTTTCCTCAACTCTTTGGGTTTCTGAATCACCAGCACACATCCCAAACCTGTTTAAATGACATCTTCTGTACCTTTATTAAAACTTCTACTCTTGGAATCACAGAATCATAAAATGGTTTGGGTTGGAAGGGACCTTAAAGGTCACCTAGACCAACCCCCCTGCCATAGGCAAGAATTCTTCCCACTAGACCAGGTTGCTCAAAGCCCCATCCAGCCTGGCCTTGAACACTTCCAGGAATGGGGCACCCACAGCTTCCCTAGACAACCTGTTCCAGTGCCTCACCACCCCTATAGTGAAGCATTTCTTCCTTATATCTAGTATAAATGTACCCTTTTTTAGTTTAAAGCTGTTACCCCTTGGCCTGGCACCCTGATAGAGTTCTTCCCCAACTTTTTTGTAGGCCCCCTTTAGGTACCAGAAGAATCACAGAATCACAGAATTTCTAGGTTGGAAGAGACCTCAAGATCATCGAGTCCAAACTCTGACCTAACGCTAGCAGTCCCCACTAAACCATATCCCTAAGCTCTACATCTAAACATCTTTTGAAGACTTCCAGGGATGGTGACTCCACCACTTCCCTGGGCAGCCTGTTCCAATGCCTCACAACCCTTTCAGTAAAGAAGTTCTTCCTAACATCTAACCTAAAACTCCCCTGGCGCAACTTAAGCCCATTTGCCCTCATCCTGTCACCAGGCACGTGGGAGAACAGACCAACCCCCACCCTGCTACAGCCTCCTTTGAGGTACCTGTAGAGAGCGATAAGGTCACCCCTGAGCCTCCTTTTCTCCAGGCTGAACAAGCCCAGCTCCCTCAGCCGCTCCTCGTAGGACTTGTTCTCCAGGCCCCTCACCAGCTTCGTCGCCCTTCTCTGCACCTGCTCAAGCACCTCGATGTCCTTCTTGTAGCGAGGGGCCCAAAACTGAACACAGTACTCGAGGTGCGGCCTCACCAGAGCTGAGTACAGGGGGACAATCACTTCCCTAGCCCTGCTGGTCACACTGTTTCTGATACAAGCCAGGATGCTATACAGTCTCCCCAGAGCCTTCTCTTCTCCAGGATTTAATTTGCCTTTGTTTAGCCTGTTTAGGATTTAATGAGGTAAATGAGGTACACAAATTCAAATCTCTCAATTTGAAACCAATTTCTCTGTATGGAGATGGCTGAATACTATACTATAGTCTATACCTATCCTAGACTTGCTAGAGTCTCGTTTCTTCAACACGCAGCTTTGACTTTCAGTGGGGAGTGCTCAGAACTTGCATACTTAATTACATACATAATTACATACTGCTATCCTGACGGCCAATGTTTTCTTTTATATTGACTTAATGTTAGGAAGGGTATTCTGGTGCCTACATAAAGTGACAATTAATGAACATTGTGTGGATAGTTTATTTGTGTGGCTATCACCACTTTGCAGCCAGAATGCATTGAAACCTTGCTGCTGTACTAATGTAGTTACAGGAATGGTATAAAATATATGTAGACTTGTTACTTTAAATTGTTGACTTTGAATAAACGTGTTCTTAAAACGTATATCAATATATAATATAATTCCTTTAACACCATTTAGTTCAGATATTGTGGACTCTTTCAGCAGATCTTTATCTCTGAGGAGAAAATTACCACCTAGTTGTAAATCAGTTTGTCTTCAGTTGCTCTTTCAACTTCTGATTTTGCACAAGATTTGGAGAGGCTGACTGTCCGAAGACAGTTATGTTGGATGCTCTAGTTTACTAACCCAGGCTCAATTGCGTATTGAAGCTAGAGGACTAGAGGATGTGGCAGGAAATGGAATACTACCAGACAATATTGAGCTTCTAGACACAGTTATCTAGACACAGTTATCTTGAGTATAGCAAGAACTTGCACCAAAAACAGTCTGGATGCTAGGTACTCTTTCAACGTTGTTCACAGTTGTTCAGCTTCTTAATAAACAAACCTACCATTATTCCTACCATTATTTTATAAAGAAATGTGTAATCTGACACTTCTAATATTTTTTATTCTCCCTTAGTTAATGGCCATAATTCAACTGAAGATGCAATTGCATGTATGGAACTGATTTTCTGGAAGATAAAGGAGGACAGAAAAAGGAGAAAATGGTGATGATTTTGACTTTGAAGGAACTGGATGGTGGGACTAAAATTCTACTTTGGTTTGACTCACTAATGACTGTAATTTGACTCAGCTTCGGTAGCAATTATTTTTCATGTGTAAAAGAATGCAGTGGGAAAAATTAATGTAAAAATCATACTTCATCTGCTTTTGATGCTTAAGATGAACATAAATGCACAAAATAGAAGTAGGATACACTGGGTGAATGCTTTTGTGTTAAATAGCAAATCTGTTCTGTTAAAATAATACTTTCTGTAATCATCTATCATTAATCATTAATTAATCATTAATCATTACTATTATACATAGCTGTATATACCAATCACAGTGACTGAAAGCACTTGTTTAAAGTTCTGGAGATAATTTGATTCTTTCTTGTTCAGCCTCCGGCAAATAATGCTTAAGTGCTCTAATTACTGTTGTGTGATGAAAAGTTGATTTAAGATTTGTTTTTTTTTTCCCTCTTTCCCTATCTGCTTCTCTCCATCTCTGTGTGCTTCCTGAGAGAGGGAAAATAAACCTAGCTACTTCAATGAACTACTATGTCAATTGACACAAAAAGGCACAATACTAGAAATTGGATCATTTATGGAGCATAATAAACTGGTCTCTTTAACAAAATAAATAATAAATAAAAAAGACCTTGGAGGAAGCTTTTCAACTGTGAAAATGCAGTGTGCTTTACTGGCTTTATTGGGGTTCCTAAAAGCACAGTTATCTCAAGAAATAAGCATGCTTATTGCTTCAACTAGAATTGGACTACACTATAAGCTGTAATTCCTTGCCTCCCTCTTAAAGCAAAATGCAGCATCTGCTACCTTCACAAAGGGATGTAAGTTCAAGATTTTAAAGTCTTGTTGCCACTTCTGTGTGAAGGAAATCAAAGACAATAAAAAGAAAATGTACAAAACTGTTTTTACAGGATCATAAAGATGAAGATATGCTTTGCATTGATTCCTGAAAAAATATTGTGTGTGTGGGGAAAATGGTCTTGACTGAGGTGTCTGTAAAATGAGTAGCATAGAGAAGATCTTGCAGTTTTCATGGACATGCTGTGCATAATAACAACAAGTAAACTGCATGACTAGATTTATATTGAAGAAAAAAAAATCAATGTGCTTGTTTTTATGGTTTTTCTCTAGGGCATGCCTCATGTTCGGTAATATACTGTGAGGTAGTAGCTCTGGTTAGAAGTGGTGTTGCTTGTTAATTGTCCTTTCTCCAATACTCAGATTGTGGTTTAAATAAAACACCTTACTACAGTTTACAGAATGGCTTTGAAGTTTTTTGTTTTGTTTTGTTTTGTTTTGTTTTTAAGGAGGATATACTTGCTCCTGGATACTGGAACATCTAACTTTGAAAGTAGGTCTTTTTTGTGAAGATTGCTGTTATTATTTGGCTTTGAGTGAATCTGAGGAATTAGATGAAAGCCTACTCTACAGAATTTGTTACTCGTTGTTGGATGACTAACACAGGTTTCTCTACTAACTGTTAGCACTGACCAAGCTGATAACTCAGATTTTATAGGCAACCTAAAGAACATCCGTTGTCTGATTTGTCCTCTTCATACCTTTTTTGTGTAGTTGACTATTGATAAGAATACTATGCACAACATGTCAAAGAATTTTAGATAATATTTTTTTTTGAAAAAGTGGCAAAGGGGAGCAATCCTCTGATCCTGGAAGTAATAAAGTTTCACCAAAACTGAAAGGTGTTGTGAATAGAAGAGCAGTTAGGCTTAAGTCATTGCTCCAGGGATTGAGTCATCTTTCTGCTGCTCTAAGCACACTTTTTCCTGTGTATGTTTATGATGAAGACTTTACTGCAAAACATGACACAGAATCTTCAAGAGCCAGAATTTTAGCTCATGTTTGTTAGAAGTGGGAGACTTGGCGTGGTCTGATTGTAACCTGCAGTTTGGAGGGACTTGCTGAAGCTTCTGCCTCCTACTGTGAGGATATCACCTATATTGTATGTTGTGCTGGTAAGGGAATATGTGAAATAGCTCTGAAATGTTATAAGGAAACATAATAGTAAATTTGCTGTATTTGAGGATTTTGATTTAGCAATCCAAACTGCTCCAGGCTGTTTGTTCCAACTGTTGTTTAATCTGAATTCCCCTGTGACCAAGCAGTGGCATTGCAGATGGTAATGGCTGATCAGTATGTGGGTTAGTATCACAGAATGGTTCAGGGAAAGACAAAACGGTGTGTTGGAAGCAGGAATGTCATGTACCAGCACAGGGAGGGAATTAACAGTAAGAGGCAAAAGTTGTATTGTTGAACTAGGCCTATGTAATTTAGTTGCTTTATCTGGGCTTCTGTTTATTTTCTGCATTTCCTCCTTCTCCAGTCTTTCAGAGATCACAGAATAGCTGAGACTGGAAGGCATCTTGGGAGATTATCTAGTCTAGCCTTCTGGTCAAAGCAAGGCTGTGTCCAGTTAGGTTTTGAATATCTGCAGGGATGGAGACCACAACCTGTTTGGGCAACCTCTTCTATGGATTGACCACCCTTAATGGAATTTCCTGTATTTCCATTTGTGCCCAATACTTCTTATCCTGTCACTGGATATCACTGAGAAGAGCACATTTCCATCTTCCTTACTTCTTTCTACCAGGTACTTATGCACATTCTGATATCATGGTCAACACTATTTATTATTTTTTTAAGCAAATGCCCAACCATTATGTTTTGGGCAGTGGAGAAGAGGCCATGTGTGACTTCAAACATAAGTTTAAAGTCAATCTGTTCACAGAGAAGTAGGAATTGAATATACCTATCATTTGAGACAAGATGCATTTTTTCTTTTTTGTTACTGAGGAGTAAGGAGTAGGAGAAGTGCAGCCTTTGAGCACAGTAGTTGGATTCAGCCTCAGGGCAATTATGCTTTACTTTTTGGCCGATCTAATGAGGGTAAAGGTTCTTGTTTGGACACTTATTCCCCACCCCCCCCCCCCCCACACACAATGGTGTCTGGTGAAACTTTGTTATTCTAGTATGTGATGTCTGCTCTCAGATCTCTTCTTAGCTTTCCTGCCAAATATGCTGTGTGCTTCTGTAGCTCTTGAGATTTCCTTGGAAGTGTTAAGGACTTGTTTTTTGTCTAACTGCACTCAGTGTTGAACAATCAGAACTGTTGCACTAAACCAAAGTGAGAGATGGGGAGAATTTCTGCAGGAGAAGTTGTATGCAAGTGTTTCTTCTATGCTTTTTTTTTCTTTAAGGCTCCTCTGTCTCTGAATAGTTGTCTGATAATTTCAAACTATGGATAATGCTTGACTGTAAACAGTTACCTTTCCATTGTATGTCACATACTCCTCAAAACACGTCCAGCTTCACTCGTCTGAAATTCTATTCTTTCCCAAGTATATATTTGTCTTGAGTATGAGCTTATTAACAGTATGTGAGAAAATATGGGAAAACTAAGGAAATACTAGCAAAAAGCAATGTGTAGAAGAGTTGGTAACAGAGTAAGCTTGTGCAAAGAAGTAGGCAGGTGTAAATATGTAGAAGTGTATAAAGGATGTTAGGATGTGAGGTATTTGGACTAGTAACTGTTGGGAGCAGATAGTGTTATGCTCTTAACAGCAGAGAAACAAATAAAGACTTCTTAGGATACAGGGGGGACATGGGATCTGATATAATGTGTTGTGGAAGGCAGAGCTTACAACCACGAATGGGTAGGCTGGAAACCTTTTTATGCCACCAACCACCATAAATCAGATTTTCCAGTCCTGGTTAACAGAGTAATATACTGAATGTGGAACGCACAGTGTGTGTTGCAAGTGGAGAAGCAAGCAATCTATTAATAGCTGTAGTTCTGTTATGTGTAGATCTAATAGAGACATTTCAAGCTGTGTATTGAGTTTATTACTTCTGTATATTTTTCAAATGACAATTTAAAAATAATCTTTAAATTTCATTAGAGCAAATCAGAAAGTTTATGTATACCACAATGTTACCACAATATTAACTGAGGTTCTGAAGAACATTTACAAAGACATTTAAATGACCTTCAGATAAAACTACAGAGGACTTCAACACTTAAAATGCAGACAGCTTTAAGACCTGCTGGGCTGGTGAATGACTGATCTTTCCTTACATGACATTGTTTAAAATAAAAGCTTGCCACAGAAAAATGGGCTTACATCAAGTAGTAGAACAGTCGGTAGTGTCTGCTTCTCAGACGTGTGGGACAACAAGCTGTTTTGGACACATGAAAAATTCTTTACAGAAAGTGGAGAACTTCTACCAGAAGTTATTAGCTAGCATTGCCTGTCAGCCAGGGCATCTATGGAGGTCCCTTCGTGTTCATTTTGCAGACCTATAGAAACCTGGCCAGACAGCCAAATGCAATCCCCATACTTCAAAGGTGCCTTGCCAAGTAATCTTTTATGAAAAATACCTGGAATTTATGGAATTGTTCTTCTCTTCCATTTTTGAAGAGTTCTGCTGAGGTTCCCTTAGTCCAGTGAGTCTGTACAATCTCTGTAAACTCAGCTTGTAGCACTTGTAATTACAGTGCAAGCTCTGCCAATCTCAAGGCAGTGCACCTGATTTCAGTGTCATTGTTTGCTGCTGGACTCCATTTTAATGAGGCTTTTAGTGCTTTGTATATTTGAGTCAGGACTGATACATGCCAGTTACGTAACCCTGTATTCTGCTGTGGTATCCCTGCCTTGTAACCAAGCCACCTACAAAGTAAGCATCAGAAGGAAACCTTTCTATTTTGTTCTCTCTAGCCTCTTCCAGGTACAAGGGAGTGACCAGATCCACTCAGCTAGAAAGTCACCGTGATCCAACGGGCTGTTACGAGCCGGTGAGTCCCTGGGGGATAAGAGGAACATTTGTGCAAAGCATGAAATTAGCGGATGTGTGAAGTTTGGATGAGATAAGTCTGCAGGATCCCAAGTGACTGACTTCATGCCAGGAGATAATGCCAATCCTGTCTCTGTTTGTCTCACTTAAGGGCTGGAAGATCTTTCAGGCAGGCCATATACCACTGTTTTGAAGTATTTTTGTAAAGCATTTCTAAGAGGCTATACCATACAACAACCTGTGTAACAGATAAAATAAGAAAAAGTAAGTAAATCCTGCTTGTACATAATGAGTAGTAATTTATAATTATGCAGGGTAATTATCAAATGAAAATCAAATTGAAAAAGCCTCATTTATATCCAGGCTGATGTATTACATTCTTCAGTCCTGCACTTCACGATAATTGCTATATGGCTGCTTTAGATAGCATCAAACACTTCAAAATATATGCCTGTTTTTAGAAATTAGGCAAATACTGTCAAACTGGACGCTGGAAAAGCAATATTATTCCTTATATCTTACAAGTGTATTCAGCAGAATTCTTGAACAGATTATTTCTACAACCTTACTTTTACTTTCAAATAGGAACCTTAGTATTCTTGGTGACAATACTGGATTGGCATCTGCTTGCAAATACCACTGTCACATAGAACATAACATTCTTGTTTGAATCACAATTAAAATGTATATGAAATACTGCTGTAAGTTACTGACTTTGCTATCAGTAGCTCTTGAAAAGTATCAAACATGTCTAAGATGGCAACATGTAATTCACTACAATAATTGTAATGTATACACTTCACCTACATGACTAGAAAAGAAGAATACCCTGCATATGAAACAGCAGATTTTATGACTTCAGTCTATTCCTACTCAGAGCAGTATGTACACTTCTACAGTCTGTGGAGGCAGGGGTTACTGTGTGATATACACATAGATATCTGTAGTAAAACAGTATAACTGTATTATATACAGTTAGAACTATACACGATTCTACACAGCACATCACATTTTGGGCTCCAGCAGATTGAGTTTTGGTTTTGTTTAATACATCGTTGGTGGATGTAGATTTCTTCTGTCTTAAGCAGCTTCTTCAGCGGAGCAGTCAATGCCTGCATAGGTAAACTTCTCATATAGGGTAGTGTTCACATAGGTCTGGGAAGGAAGCAAGCAAAGAGTGTGATACAAGTTGCATTACCTCAAGAATCCTAAACTGTATTGAAAATATTCATGGCCTAATTCATTCATGTGGATTCATTCTTACCTTTCTTTCTTCTAACATCCTGTTCAGTGACACCAATATCTGAGCAAATGATGGTCTTTCATATGGTTTCTCTCTCCAGCACTGTCTCATTAGGTCATACCTTTAAAAGCAAACACCAACACAGGATGTTTTAGACACATAGGTTAGAGCCATTAGTTCTTGTAAATTTATTATTAATAAAATAATTTTATAAATTTTATATATAATAAATTTTATATTTATTATTTTTAAAAGGACTTGTATACATATCTGGATCTATATTTTCAACATTTGGTTTCTGTCTGGAAAAAAAATATTTTTCTATGGAATAATCAAGAACCTCAAGTGAAAGCCCAGCCATATTGCATTGAGAACAGTATATTTGGCAGGAGTGGGAAGCCTCGGAAAGGGCTCATTGCAAATAACAGTGCATGCTGGGCAGAAAGGACCTGAAATAATTATTTCCACTTGTGCACCCTTCAATTTTTAATGTAATGTTTGTTTTTATAAAAAAAAAATAGTTTATTGTAGACATTTGTTTATTTCCTATAGATTATGCTGTGTTTCGTTTTGTGTTTGCCGAGGCAGTTACTTACACTTCATCATCACAGTTGAGAGGCTTTTCCAGTCTGTACCCTTGAGGCAATTTTTCATAGAGTTCTGCACATGTCATTCCACAATATGGTGTTCCACCTAAAGCAGGGTTTAATCATTGTGATGAACACTATTTTTTTTAATTAAAAAATGTAATTTCATAGCAGATAGGAAAAACAATGACTGACTCAGTAACAAGTGGATTAGTCCAACATTAGACAGTATGTTTTTGTACCAGCCCTGTAGGTGATAAAAATTTATACTGGCTTTCATTTTTCTCTTCAAACTGTGCATTATGCATTATGGAAGCAGTAACAACAAAATAGCTTTTCAACTACTCAAGAACAAAACCAAACCAATCAACCAAACAAAAAAACAACAAATCCCTCAAATTTCATTAATGTTCAAAAATTTTCTTTGACAGTACTTGGTGAAGTTTATCAAAAAGAAGTATTTACAATGTAAATGTTGACTTAAAACTGAGGGGGATGATCAAAAACTACCCATCAACATTACAGCATTTTGGATTAAGGCTACAAATAATGTGATATGCTGAATCTTACATTTAGATATGCCCTGGGTTTTACAGTGCCATGAAAATATGGTCATGATGTTTTTCTCATTTAGAATGGTATCTGAACTGAAAATGTGATGATTGTATTTCCAAGAATACTGAAGCTAAATAAGGCTCTTTAAAATCAAACAGGAAAAAAAAAAAAAAAAAAGCAGAGTGATGCAAAGCAAGGAACTGTAGGCAGACTGAATGAGTAGAGGTTGCTTGACCCAGATGAGTTTATTTGTGCAGAACAAAATCCACATACTTACCTAAGCTAACAATTTCCCATAATAGGACACCATATGACCATCTACAAGAGAGGAGTATTATTGAATGCCACCAGAATGCAACAAGATACCATATTTTAAAATGGTAGGTAATTTTGCTAATAATCAGAGAACATAAAGAAATGTGAGTCAATCTCCCTATTTTTTTTTTTCTTACCAATTTTTGTGTAATTTTAGGGTTCATAGAACTGGAACGCTTGGAACGAGATCTTTAGCAAAATTAATTCCCTGTAAGTCCATCAGAGTTCTTGACTAGACTTAAGCATTCTCAGCAAAAACAGCGTTCTTACTGAATTGCTTTGCTAAATATCAGTTCCAGGTTCCTGACTAAAATACTGATTTTCTTTGACTCACCTGAGAATTCAGAAGAATTTTTTATTTCAAGTGAGAAATGTACCTCTATTAGTAACCCAAATCTAATTAGCTTGTGGACACTAGTTCAGACATTTCTGATGAAATAGAAGTAACTATTTTTGTTGTTGATTTCCATTTTTTCTTGCCATTTACTTACTCATACTGACATAGTTTGTGAGTTTTTTTGTGTTCAGTGCATGTCTTTATACTTGCTATCAAACTTTCCTTGATATTGAAAAAAAAAAGATTATTTTAAAAAGACCACCTTAAAACATACTTACACATCACTATTAGTGGTGTAAACGCTGTAATTCAAAGATTCAATTGCCATCCATCTCACTGGAAGCCGTCCCTGGAAATTATTTCATGAAAGTTGGTTTGTTGGTGGTTGGAATAACAATATAGAATCATAGCATGGTTCGGATTGGATTCTTTAAAGAACATATAGTTCACCCCACAACCCTGCCATAGACTGGAACATCTCCCATTAGACCAGATTGCCCAAAGCCCCACCCAACTTGGCCTTGCACACTTGCAGGGATGGGGCATCTATAACTTATCTGGGCAACCTGTTCCAGTGCCTCACAAAGTTACAGTGAAGAATTTCTTCCTTATATCTAATAAAAACCTCCCTCCTTTAGTTTAAAATCACTACCCCTTGTCCTGCCACTGCACTCCCTGAGTCTCTCTTCATCTTTCCTGTAGGCCGTCCTTCGGAAGGCTACAATGAGGTCTTCCTGGGGCCTTCTCTTCTCCAGGCTGAGCAGCCCCAGCTCTCTCTACCTGGCTTCACAGGAGAGGTTCTCCAGCCCCTTGATCATCTTCATGATCGTCTTCTGGACCCACTCCAACAGATACCACAATTTAATCCCCAGCAATTGTTCTACATGTTATATTTATGAAAATTGACTGTAAGCAAGCAAACTTTATTAAGTAATTAGACTTATTACTTTAGTTGTGTCGTGACTTGATTTGTATGTTTACATACTGAAGGGACAGTTCGAGCTAAAGCTAACAAAATTTATCCAACCAGCATCTCAAGACAAACTGGAAATAATCCTTGAGTAATGTCATGAGTCTCTAAGCAGTCCCATTCCCTTGATCACCCAGTGTTATTCCTAGACTGTGGTTGTCTGATGTTTATTAGACATCTTTCTCTTCTATGTCTTCCAAAGCATTAGCTCTGGAGAGCTGTTTTATCAACTCATAGATCCTAGTGTATCTGTTATTACCGTTTTGTTAACTTTGTGCTTGTTCAATAAAATTAAACTAGATTGCCCCAGCTAGATAAACTCTGGCACAAAAATATAATTCTCACAGCTCCATTACACATCCATCATACATCAAATGTATATTCTATGCATTTCTATATAGAATTGAACTAAATCTCATTACTGATTACAAAATTGGTTATTTTACTGCCATCCATCTTCACAGAAGTAATTGTCAATTATATATATTATAAACTTGTTATTGAGCTGATTTACAGGTAATGCATGTGTATTAATAGTTAATATAAATATTTATACATGTTAGTATATTATAAGTATTTATACATGTATATAATTGGTTCTGTAGTACCTATGAGTTTACATTTTTGTTTATATTACACTACAAAATAAGAAACAAGAAAACAAAAATGAGAACAGACTATATGGCTTTTGAGTCTTACCATGGTCTTCTTAACATAAACTTCTTGACCTCTGGATAAACCAAAGTCAGCTATTTTTGCAACATAGTTTTCTCCAACCAAGATGTTTCTTGCTGCCAAATCTCGATGAATAAACTAAAATTAACAAACAAACAAACAAACAAACAAACAGAAATCACTATGGTATCTGTGAACTTGAAATGTGTTATTTCGATGCTCCACTGAAAATTGGAAGCATTTAGAATAAAAATGAAAACCAAAACAAATGGCTTAGTATGCCATTACCTAGAACATTTTAAACTGTAGCTAAAGATGAGAGCAGTTAGTTACATCATTTGTAAGTTTGAATGCCTCCTCCTTGATTCCCTGTGACATAGTATTTGATAGCTCTGAGTGAACACACCAAAATAATGGTCACTCTGTGTGTGCTATCAAAGCTAAAATTAAAACCTTATATTGATCTCATTTAAAAGCATAGTCCCTGAAAAATGAATACTCTGCCCTTGGTGGGTAGAAAATTTAGGACTGACCTGTTTCTGGCTCAGGTAGTCCATCCCTCTGGCAACATCTGCTGCAAAATGGAGAAGTTGCTGAGAGGAAAGTGTAGATGCAGTACTGTTGGCAATGGCAAATGCTGGATCTGTCTCTAGCACTCTGCTTTTCCGAAGGAAGTCCAGTAAATTTCCATGGGGGGCATATTCAATGGCAAGGTAAAGATATCCTAATGAAAAATCAGATAGTAAGTGTATCACAAAGTAAAAGACATTCAGCAATAGTATTTGGAAACCTACAGTGATGTAAAATAACAATAAAATAAACAAATCAGATTCATGGGGAAATATCAAATGGTGTAATTCCTACGTGTGATAGAGAATTTAGAACTACTGGTGAACATCATTTCTGATGGATTAACATGGACTTGTAGCTTTAATGCCAAGTGTATTTGGCTTTTTAACCTAAGTGTTGCACAGAAAAACCTGTTCATGAGCTGGTGTTTCTATGGACAATATGAATCTATACTGTTTTTGTTGTCGTTGTTTTTAATGATTTTTTGAAGTGCATGTATTCAATAGTGTCTTACCCCGATGTTCACATGCTCCCAGAAGATTTATGATGTTGGGATGATGACCAAGTTTACAAAGGACTTCAAGTTCTCCAGCAAAGTCTCTGTGGTCATCTTTTGAGGCATACTCTGAAAATCAAATCAGTGTTCATTTATGTTTTCCTTTGAACTGAATTTAGGATTATATTGTTAATTGTGAGGACTCTGGGCTGCCTGGGGCACTACAGCTTCATTCCCAATAGAAAGAGGAAATCTCTAAGATACATTACTTGAAAAATTATATTTACTTGAAAAATATGATTTTTCATTCAAAGAGGAGAAAAAAAAAAAGGAGAGAATCTAACGTTTGCAGCAGCCATCTCCAGAGAAAGAAAACATTTTAATATTACACAACTGTCACTTATTTCAAAAGTTAAAAAGTCATAACAGATCATACTGCAGCTAGCTGCCTAAAAATCTTTCCTTTTGTGTGCTTGTGATTATTTCTGCCTGCATGCAGACCTTGGCTCATTTTTTAATGTTGATTTTATTTGAGTGTCTCCCAATTTGCCTACATAACAATCTAGTGAATCGCAAAAAATACATGCGTTCTTGCAGTATTCCATGCGTTGTAGTTCTCTCTGGAACATGACAGTCAGGCCCAACGAGTACAAAGAAAGCAAGTGACCCTTGATTTAGTGTATGTATGTACAGATGCAGAGATGTAGTTATCTGTGACTGGATGAGGTAAGCGAGATACCTAAATGCTGTGCCCCAAGGCTAGCTCAGTGCACCTGTTTCTATCAAATGCATGTTTTAATGGCTCCTCCTCTGCAAATAAATTCACATGTGAAGTTTGTACTAGTCTGTGAAGTACAAAATTCATAATCCTTAATGATGTTAGCATTTAAAGAGAAATATAGACCAACATGACAGAGCAGAAATGTAGTCTTTGCCAGAACACAAATCTTGGCCTAGTATCAGCCATTATAATGTCACTAGTAATTTTGAATATTTATTTAAACATTAGGAGGGGGCTACTAAGCACTTCTTAAGACAGAGGAACACTTGGAAAAAAAAAAAATCCAACCAAACAAACAAACAAAAAAAAAAAACACAAACAAAAACAGCCAAGAGAAGTCTACAGTCTCGGAGTCTGATCTTTACTACCTTTCATCCTTTTAATTGCAGCATCCATGCGTAAGCCATCCTTCTTAATTCGTGCTTTCAAGACTTGTCCAAAGTTACCTTCCCCGATCACATCTTGAAATTTGATGTCATTCCACTCAAGAACTGGATAAATGGTGGGATCTGGGCTGTTTTTGGCTTTCCTGCTCAGAGTGAGAGTACCTGAGTTAAACTGTACAGCTGGCTCTTCCCTCTGTAACAGAGTTAAGCAAATGACATTAAGTATGATTTCTTCTTTACTGAGCAATACCATGCTTACCCTCCCTGAATACATATGTGCTCACTGGTGTACGCATACACACAACCTGAACCATCTCCTGCTTACACACGAGTGAGTACATTAGCAAACTACACCTACTTTAGACACTGGCTGCATCAAGCACTTGTGCCTAGATCTACAAAATTAATCAGACTCCTAATTTATCCATAAGTACCTTTGTACTAGGCATCCTGAACAGTTTTCCAATTAGTGAACGTGAAAGAGATGGGCAAAAATCATTTGAAACAATTGATCTTAGAACCAGTTTTAAGTCTCAGGGCAAGATTTATCTCTTTGTTTGTCTTGAGTAAATTCTGTGCTAATCAGGCTCAGTAGGAAGACTGAAGAAAGACAATGCAAGGAAAGAAAAGAGACAGGAAATGATTCTCTGCCATACTTGAGACATCTTCACTTCAGCCACACATGCCCAATAAACACTTTTTTGGGGAAAAGTTTCAAGAGAAGGAGCAGGACCTATTCTGTGTGGCCTGGGGACTCTTTTTGTGGCCTGGAGACCATTCATCTTTTTGAATGAGTCCCCTTTTTAAGAAATAACCTGTGGAGATCCAATTGGAGGAGTTCCTTGGCCCAGCTTCATTCTCCTTTGTGGGTTCCCCTTTGAAGTAAGAGATAACACTGGAAAGCTGAGTGAGGCAGAAGCTACAGCAGGATACAAGTATATGCAGAGAGAGACCTCTACGTGATAGTACAAACTTCAGCAATTTCATCACTGCCAAAGCTATGATGTTGCCATTGACTGATCCCTGCTGTCCTCTCCCCAGGTTAAAAAGATGTGGCAGATCAGTCACTGATGCTCAAAAGCAATGGTTAAAAGTACTGCAGTTTTCAAAATGACATAACTTCACAAAAGGAAAACAAGCTCTTCTATTCTGCATGGCTTGATACTTGTCATACACAGGGACAACAAGACAGAAAAGAGAAGGATGAATTGTGTGTATCTTTTTTCAAGTCAGGTCATCTGTCTCATAGCCTATAGCTATGATTGCTTTAGCTCTGGGTCACTAGCAACAGCACTAATGTCATACATGAAGAGGAGATTGTATTTGGAAAGGCCAAAGAAAAGGAAGTGAAAAAAACAAAAACAAAACCAAAACAACACTGCAAAAGATGGGGCAAAAATGTTTAGCCACACTGCTAGAGGAAAGCTAGAAACCCACCACCACATTTTGGAAAGCCTGAGCCATTCTGCGCTGGAAGTTGGCTCGCTTTAACTGCAGCATGATGAGAAAGGCCAGGAGAATAGTTACACAGGTCATTCCTGCAGAGCCAAGGATAGCAATAAGCAGCATTTTGCCTCCTTTGGATTCATATGGAGCTGTTGAGGAAGCACATAAAGAGTTTGTCATTTCCAGGTAATTCTGAAAAAGCCATGAACAATGCATAGCTAGACACTCCCATCTTATAAACAGTGTAAAGACATGTAGGTATATCCCCTTGTTTTACAAAAATGTCACAGACATTGTATGCTCTGATTTTCAGATTTGTGAGCACCTGCTTATTTCAGGGAGAGCAAAGCTGAGGTCACATTCAGTGATCTAATTAACTCCATTAATTTATGAGCTGTTGGGCACTTGCTAGTGAATACACACAAATGCTGTATGTTGCCACTTCACTGATGCCATGTAGGGAACTGAGAGTCAAAAAAAAGGATATTGTGACTTTGCTCTATCTAACTGGTTTATACCATCAGCCCTGGTTTGTGCAAGTCCGGCATGCTGGAATAACTAACCTTTAGTTTCTGGAAGAGTCTTCAGTTCAAAGGATGTGTTTGGATTGCTCAAGCCGATGTTGTTCTGAGCGTTAATCTGAACCTGGTACACAGTGTTTGGCTCGAGGCCCTTGAGATGGTATTGAGTAATGGTGGTATTCTTAATGATAATGTCAATGTGGTTGTACTCAGCCTTGCCATAAATTTTGTAGCTGATGATGATGGAGGAGATGGAGTGACCCTCGGCAGTTGTCCAAGAGATGACCGAAGATGTGTCAGTGGTGTTAGAAAACTTGATGTTGTACGGTGCAGGAGGGATTCCTGAGAACAGATATAAACACACATTAAGTGTTGGAGAGCACATCACCTCTTCTGCCTTCCCTCAGAGGCCAAACACTTTATGCAGTGTTTTTGTTGTGCTAAACAGAAGAATTTTGTTGACAAGCTTTGGTAACTGAGCACAACTGTTTTATGAACCATGTGCAGTCACCCATATTGCAGTACTCCATACTTCCAGTAGAGGTTGGAGTAGTATTCAGTGTAGCCCTGTCCTTGCAAAAAGGATATGAATGCTCTAAGCTGTTCTGCAAGGACAGCATAATTGCTTTAAAGTTAATGACTATAACCCCCATTCCCCCGTGCCGCTCGGGGGGAGGAGGTGGAAGAGGACTGATGGGGGGAAGGTGCTTTTGGTTTCTTTTCTTTGTTTCTCACTTCTCTAGCTTGTTATTAATAGGCAATTAACCATATTACCTAGTTAAAATGGTAATATGGTTAATTATTTAACCATGGTTGTGACCATAAGGGCACTGTTCGCACTCAGGAATTCAAGCACGGGCACTGATCTTGAGCATAGCTACACTGAAACTACACTTTGCTCACAGGGATGTGTACCTTTCATTGCATCTTCTTTTTGTTCCTTATAAGCTGACTCTTCCTGTATTGACATGGCAGAACTGCAGGGTCTGAGTGTTGTTTTTTTTGGAGTTAAAAAAGAGCTTAGATTATGAAAATCTGTGTGTTCATCACTACAAGGAGAAAAAAATGCTATGTGTGTTAGAAGCACAAATCACACTGATATTAAGACGTGAATTCCCAAGCTTTTCACTTATTTTTCCTTTTTTTTTTTTTTTTTCATAAAACTCATCATCAGTTCCTGACAATTCCCAAGGTAAGAATTCCTTTGAATACAGAGATTTTCTTTATAATAATAGTAATAGCAACCATGACAGGTTGTCATCAGGAACTGAGTGTTACCAAAACAAAGGATTTATTTTAATGTAGTGATTAAGAAACAATCATTCTGACCGCTGGGGGAAAGAGGAAGAATTAAACGGAAGTGAATCAGCTACTTACTGTCACTGAAAGTCCACGCATACAGGTAGTTGCTCCATTCTCCTTGGGACCTGGTGTTCACCCGTACCCTGCACATGTATTGCTGTCTGGGCTCAAGATCTTTAATGATCAGTGTGGACATATTTCCTGGCACTTGAGTAATAACACTGCTCTCGTCACCATTGTCATTCACGCTCTTCCTTTCCACTTCAACACGAATGTCGTCCTCTGTCCTCAGCGTTAAAGGATGCCATGACAAATTCAGTGATGTTGTGCTTTTTGGAAGGAGTGTGAGACCTTCTGGTGGAGGAAGACCTTGGAGAAGCCACAGTGAGACAGGGAACAACACTTCACATCTGGTGTGTAAACCAAAGCAGGGGTACCAGTTATTCCCAGCCACTTGCTCTAACTTAGAGTGATAAAGGGCAGTTCTCCCCTCCCACACCCCATCCAGTTACCAGAAATTTGCTGTCTTGTTTGGTAATTCCTAGTGGAATCCTCATTTATTTTGTACGTCAGTATTCAGTTTGGGCTGTCTCCTCAAGTGAACTGAAAACTTATCTGCTTGTTCAGACATTTTAATTTTTAAAGTAAATTGATCTAATAGTAAGTGAAAGGACCAATCTGGTGTTAGAAGGAAGGACTAGCATGCAAAAGTGTTTTCTATCTCCAATTCTGCTGCTTAGTCAGGCAAATTATGCATATTTTCCTTTCCCAGATCCTTCACTTCTAAATCAGGGAGCATAATAGAACTGTCTTACATACAGGGTTGTTTTCTTCACCCCTGTTTTTTGTTTTGTTTTGTTTTGCTTTGTTTTTCCCCTTTGCCTGAGATTATTTCAAAAGGCTCTCCATATTTTTCACATCTAGCTGCTGACATTGCTCAAATGAAACTGCTCTGGCCGATCAGGGAGCAGACCACAGACATAACCCTCCGAAATGGCCCTTTTCTGAAAAGCCAAGGTGATGGATGACTTACCAAGTGCAGCTGTTGTGAAGCTAGCCTGTGGTCCGGGATGGCCTTCCCCACCTTCCCCTTGCCGACTCAGCTGAACACAGAACTGATACTCTGTTTTTGGTTCCAGATTGTCCAGTCTTTTGGTTGTGCCTTTTACTGAGATGGAGAAAGAAACAGTAAAGCTGTATACCCCATACTGAAAAATTATAAGAAAGAAAAGGGCAGGAAAATACATGTATTCCTGAATGACTAGACATGGAAGGTAAGATACTCAGGCTCTTCTTTTGTTCCCAATTCACTAAGATAAGCTATTTGAAGCATATAATATGTGGATTCTTAACATAAGCAACATAAGCCCATAGTAACCGCTGGGTTCTGACCCAGCCCAAGGGATGTTTCCATCAATCCTTCCTTTGGGTCCGAGCAGGACTGGTTACTTCAGCAGTATGTATTTTGTGTGCAGATCTTGGGGTACCATGGATTAGAGTAATGATTGTTCACTTGTTTAATTTCCTGTAATGTTTCCTGTACTATTTTAGACAAAGTGGTCATCTCACTCACAAGCAGGCTTCACTTTACCCATACCATTCCTAATCATTATTTACGTAAAATATTTGTTGCAGTGAAGGGCACAATAAGCATACAGGAATACAGCAGATGCTTCAGTACCTCTCCATACTGCTCACTGCTTTTGAAAAACTGGAATTTGCACAGGACTTCAACAGCTGGGCCCAGCATTGAGTACTGTTTATCTTAGGGAGAAAGGGGGGAACCTTTTGATTACTGAAAATTGAATAAACACTTCCAACCACTGTCAGTGTACCACATTCACATTAACATTATACAGTACTGTTATGCAGAGCCACGTGGCCAGTCATAAAAGATTTAGCTTTAGGTTACAGAGACTTTTGAATCTGGGTCAAGGGCAGACACCAAATTATGTTTCAGTAAGTAGGTGAAATTTGTGTTTGAGAGAATTAGACAATCTTACCTTCTACAGACATCCAGGACTGATACCGCTTTGCTGGCTTGTACAGGAGTTTTGTTGACACAACAGGTCCATCTCCAAGATGTAACTCAGCATTGATATCAATAATGAGAAAATTATGTCCACTGTCTGTCAGCCGTGGGGCATACTGTGGCACAGGAGGAACTGAGCAAGAATGCAAGTATTAAACCAGCCTTTTAATTCCCTACATCAGTAAAACTCTGGTATCTTCCTACATCTACAGGAAAATGGGAGATGCTCTTCCAAACTCTTAAAAAGTAGACAGGGGTTTAGACCCTAAAACTCACTGTTTGTATTCTTCAAAAAATTTTTATAAAAAATTGCCTATTCTTTTAATCCTTACCATCACACTTTTATACCCCAATACAGTTAATTAGGGTGCCACTTATAAGAGGCTTATGTTTATATTCTGACTGTACATATTTATTCAGACATCTTTCTACAGCTCAGGAATGGCAAGCCCTGCCATGTTAGACTATAAATCTTCTTTTAAAAATAGAGAGGCAAAGATATTAGAAAAGATTTATGCTCTTACCTTTAACTGTAACTTGAAACGGTTTCTCTGCCATTCCTGCTACCGTCTGCACGCTGCAGACCCAGGTTCCTGTGTCACGGGGCTGGACTCGATTAATTGTAAACATAGCTTCAGAGCGATTACTGGTGACAATTAAGGAAGGCTGAAAAGAAAAAAGACATGGACCTGAAAACTGTGGGCATTACGGATTTTTTCCATTCCACTTTTCTCACAGTCTCGGAATTCATTTAGGGTTTAGTGGTGTCACTAGAGAGGCTCTATAGAAGTCAGTTCCATAGATTCATATATGCTTCAGTCCGTGAATTCTATTTCTACAGTTGAGGAAGCTCACATGGTGACTGCTGTGTTTGATCATGTATCTGATTTCATTCTATTTAAATCCTAATCCATGTATCTGATTTCAATCTGTTTAAATCAAAGGCTGTATATATATTCCTTCTTTTAGTGTTTACATAGTAAACATAACTTCAATACACAACGTAGATTCAATAATTGAAAAAATATTTAAAATTATTTAAAAATAATAATTGAAAATTGAAAAATAAATAATCGCTAGTATTTCAGAGACTATGATTAATTTCTACCCTATTTAGTAACATATTTTATATTTTTACCAGTTAGTCATAGAGGAAGAGCAGAATTAAAAGTAAGTTACTTATATATATTTCAAAGTATAATTTATAATTTTATCAACAAGTCAAGATTTTTTTCTCATTTTCAGGAATGTCAACATGATCTGATTTGGTTGTTCAACAGGTCCTAGTCTATGTGAGAGCCATTCATCTAAATCACTTTTTTTGTTTGTTTGTTTTTGCTAGCCCTGTAAGTCATGTGGATTCTAGCAAAGTTTTAAACTTTTTGGAACAGGAACTCAGTAAATAAAGAACAGCAAACAATGAGCAGTGTGATAAGCAATATGATAATCTCAGAATACTGGAATTTCATGTTATGCTTATAAAGCACAGTGTGCATTAAATACAGATAAAGTCATTATAAATATCAGAAATAACAGGAAGCAATTAATCAGCAGCCCACCCTTAGGACAGTTCCATCTTGCTTCAAAAGTTTAAATTCTTCAGATTTAGGAAGTGGCATTCCAGTAGCTATACAAAAAGGCTTGAACTCGACACCAGAATTGAGTTCCACAGGGTCTAGTAAGTTTTCTATCTGAGGTGAAAGATCTGCTGAACCTGCAGAATATATATAATATTTTAATGTCATCCTTCAAACAGAACTTTCAAAAGGCAGCATCAAACACGCTTAGGCATATAATGCACATGTACACTGGAAAGCTTAGGCAGCATACGTATCTGATCCTCCCTCATGTATGTGAGCATACCCACAGATATCCAAAGCTTACCAAAGTCAACACTGTTATAACAGAGTAAAGAGCATGTGAGAAGAAACAACCCCTCTATGCATTCTTCATTTCCTCTTTCGTTCCCTCTCTTTCTTGTACCTTTTTATATTCTAAGCACACACACACTACTTATGGCAAAATCATGCACACAATTTGCAATGAATGTGTAGTAACTATTAGCTCTCCATTATGTCTTTTCACAAGAGCAGTTGGATCACAATGGTGTAGTTCAGCTGGTTGTGTCATGGCTTTGTTTCTTTGGCTGTTTTATTTATTTATTTATTTATTTATTTATTACTTTTTGTGTGCATGTGTTTGAAAACTTTTAAAAGTTAACAATGAATTCGTCACTTTATTTAACAAGCAGAAATGATAGTTGCTGAGTGCATTTCATAAAATGCTGTGTGCCAGCCTTGCCTGAATCCAAATGTATTCTGAATGAAGTACATCCAGCTTTGCAAGCCTAACTCTGTCAAAGAGGCAGAGCTGCTTTAAGCTCTGGGGTAGTCCTAGTGTCTCTGTCATCAATTTCAGATCATGAACCTGGTGCTGTAGGAGTGTGTGCAGCTGAGTAACAGGTATGCAATAAACCTTAAAGGTAAAACAGCACAAACCTATCCAAAAGCTGATAGTAGGATGTCCAGCTCCTTTCAGTAATTGATATTAAGGCTGATGTCAAAGCCTACAGAGTAAGGACTGTAACACTACATTTAATGAAAGCAAGTCACAAAATCCCTGAATGATTGAGGTTGGAAGGGACCTCTGGAGGTCACCTGGTCCAACCCCCTGCTCAAGTGACACCTAGAGCAGGTTGCTCAGGCCCATGTCCAGGCAGCTTTTGAAGACCTCCAGGGAGGGAGACTCCACAGCTTCTCTGGGCAACCTGTGTCAGTGCTTGGTCACCCACACAGTGAAACGTTTCCTGATGTTCAGGGGGAACCTCCTGTGTTTCATTTTGTGTCCACTGCCTCCTGTCTTGTCATTGGACACCACTGAAAAGTGCCTGGCTCCATTTTCTTTGCACCTTCCTGTCAGGTATTAACACACATTGGTAAGATAGCCCCAAGCCTTCTTTTCTCCAGTCCCAACTCCCTCAATCTTTCCTCATGGGAGAGGTGCTCCAGTCCCTTCATCAACTTCGTGGCCATTTTTGGGCTCTTCCTGATACGGTTGCTGTATGGTTGCTGGGGGTCCCAGAACCATACCCAGCACTCCAAGTATGGCATCACGAATGCTGAGCAGAGCTGAAGGATCACCTCCCTCAGCCTATTAGCAATCCTTTACCTGGTGTAAGCAGCAGATATAAGTCTGCTCTAAGTCAGATGTAACTGTAGCATGCTGGCCTATAAAATGCATCATATAATGCTCAGAAACACCACACTACAATAAAGGTATACAGATACATGTGGGCCCTTGGAATGTAATTGACAGCATAAGGATACCAGCCTGAAGTGGAAATGCTACACCATCATGAAGATCTGTTTCAGTTACACTGGGGAAAAGTCATTTACTACCGTGTTACCTTGCTTTACCTTCTTTTTCACATTGCAGACCATGCCATCCAAGGGAGCAGATGCAGCCCTTAAATCTGTCGCACGTCCCTCGATTGTGACAATTACATCTGAGTTTGCAATCTGATCCATAAAAACCAGGTTTGCACTCTGCAAGTACATATGTTGCCAGTTAGTGTAAAGGTACTAGATAATGTCTTCCATAAGTTTTCAATTTCATGCATAAATTCTCTCCAGTAGAGTTTACTTCCCTCAGCTGGGTTGAGTTTGAAACTCTATGTAGCAGCACTAAGTCATCCACAGAGCATCTAGAGAGCAAATAACATGAAATATAGAGCATATTTATATCCCTGCCTGTCATTTGTAAGCTAGATGGAAATATGGAAACTTCTTTGACATCCACTGTGGTTTCACACTTGCACTGTGGTAGTGTCAAAACTTCATCAGTGTTAACAGCACCAATGAATCATAGAACTTACACGTGCATGAAGATGTGCATCATGTCCCAAAGAGATTTCAGTCTAATAGAAATGAACAAGGCTAATTATTGCCCAGTAGTTGGATATGTGATTGACAGTGAATAGCTCAGTGTGACATGTAGAATTATGGCAGGGCTATAGCTGTTATCAGAGCTGATGTTACAACATCAATTCATTTTGCTGAAAATTTTGAATAGTTTGCAACTTTGCTTAATCTTTCTTTTGAGGATCTGAAATACTCCTCTGAGGTAATTAAATGTTATTATCCCTTTTTTTACAGAATGGAAACATTTCCCTCTCTTACTCTCCTCTGTTAGTTTCCTTCTGTGTTTCATACGTGTAGCACATTAAGGACTCTTCACCATTCCCCATATTTTTGACTATACCTTTATCACATTCCAGTCCCATCCATCCTGTGGCACAAGAACAACCATATGGATCTGGCAGACAGAACATATAGTTTTTGCAGCCATAGTTTTCTTTGCAGCTCTCTTCACATGTTTTGCCAAATGTATTGGCTCCACAAGCTATTGAAGGGAAGAGAGTGAAAGATCCAAGAGCAGTAAGTCTGCAAGAGAGCTAATGCTTCCAATGATACAGCTTTAGACAATAGAAAACATGAATTAAAATAAAAGTTATATTTTTACCATCCAGATACTAGATCTATTAACTTCCAAAACATCGTAAGGCATTGCTGCACTAATGGTAAGTTCTGCCAGCTGAAACAAACATTGCTTTCTGCCATATAAGAACCCGTCATCAAAGCTTCTATTGCTTTGGATATTTGGGCATAGAACTTCAGCAACAAACCCTCTTCGTAAGCCTTTAATAATTGAATTAAATATTGATATTAATATTAAATATAATATCAATAAATATTGATATTAATATTGAATGGGCAAACAATGCTTTGAAAACCAAATCTCCTTCTTAGAAGCCAGTGCATATAAAACTGCTCAAGGTTTTGCTTCTCTGCTATGACCAGTGAGTAATTAGAGTGGTTCAGGTGTCATCTATTCCAATAGTTGAGTTGTAGTATTTACAGCACTGCAATTTGGTCAGAATATTTCGGTACATATTTAGCATTGTACTCGTAAGTTGCTTGGACAGATCAGTGTGCAGTGTGCTCCTGCTCCAATTACTCCAGAATCCAAACTAATTGACACAGACACAGATATGCCCAAGCAGACATATATTATTGATACGCTCCTCCAGAGACAATTCACCCTCTGACCAGGTGGCAGCTTGTTCAGGAGTAGCCTCGGAATCTGTCACAGGACTTCATTTCCCAGTGCCAGTGTATGCTTAAGATTCCGCAGTCTATCATGCATTTAACAGTCAGTCAGCAGCTTCAAGCATGCTTATTTTGGAGGAATTGGAAACATTTGTCTTAACTACAAGAGCTGCTATGCTAATTCCAGGTTCATCTCACCCAACACTGTCTTGTCTCCAGCACCAGCTGTAAATGTGATAGCTATAAAGAGTGAAACAAGGCTACTGCATTCTGCCAACTTCTATTACAGTGCACAAATTAATAAGCAATCTGTGAAGAGAATATTCGCTTACCTTTCTCACATGTTTTTCCCATAAAACCTGGAGGACAGATGCATTCCCCAGTATCTTCATGACAAATGCCATTGTTCATGCAGGAAGGGCAGTGGGAGCTACAGGAAGGGCCCCATTTCTGAGCTTCACATCCTTTTATGCAGAAATATAATGACATGTTTGTTGTCTCCTCATTCAATAACCAGTCAAGCAGTAAAATAAGTGATAGTATGATCCATATGCTCCCACCCCAAAATGCTGGCCAACTGGCTTAGTATGAAGAGACACTTTTTTCATTGTGGAAGTTTTCCTTTTTCTGGAGCAGATCAACTGTGTAGTACACAGATACACCACCTACCATTTTCAGAGAAGGAACTGTGAAAGTCTTCCTTTTCTGAAATCAGAGGTAGATTTATTTCTTTATTTATTTTTAGTTTAGGAAAGTAAGTTTGGAAGTTGGCAAAGATGTTTCATGTAATCATGTTTCATGTAAAAAACATGTTTCCCTGTTCTTATAGCAGGGATTTGAGACCTACAAAAGCTCCAGGTTTCACCTGCAGCTGGATGTACCAATATTAAGCCAGCAGGTCCAACCTTGGCATCACTGGCATTATACCAGCATTTGGCAAGTGATGATTTTTTTCTGTAGCAGTATTTTTCTTGAAAGCTCAATAGAGCAGGTTCACCTCTGCTATATCTTTACTGTCTTCACTGGGCCTGTATAAGGATCAATCAACTGATGACATGTTTCTAGAAAAAATGGACTAAGAGCAGTCAGTATATATATCAGTTTTGATGCAGGATGTCAGGATTTTCTTTCCCACTTCCTAATTTAAAAAGATACTGCTACCATGAATCCTGCCAGTGAGAGTTTTGCTACTGATTTAAAAGAAGCAAAACTCAACCTCTTAGCTTCACTACAGGAGTGTGTTGCCTCATCATGCAAATGCTTAACAAATCCCTGAAAGATACAAAATTCATAGAGTTGCTTTTGAAATCAGTGTTGAGAGGACTCCACAGTTTTCAGTATTTGATTTGTAACAATGTTTTGTACATCACAGAAAGTGATCTTCATGACTTTCTCTACTGTAAAACTAGAACAGAGAAGATGGTAAAGTGGAAACTGAAATAGGCTCACTAAAACTGGAGTAATTTAGCTAATTAAATCTTGGAACAGCTCTTTTAGATTTCAGCATACATTTAACGAGTCAACATGGTATTTTTGTCTCCCAGGGGGAGTTTTGTCTCCCCCTTCTCCAAAAATGAAATTACTAAATGTGCATACTTAGGGAAAAACAAACAAGCAAACAAACAAACAAAAAACAAAAAAAAAAAAAAAAAAAACAAAAAAAAACCAAACAAACAAAAAAAAAAAACCTTTCTTAAAATCATCAATCTATGCCTATAACAGTAACTCAGAGAAAGCCTGAACATGTGTCTAAGCAGTGGCTAAATCATTCCTTCTCTTTACTGTTAGTGTGTTCCCTACAACTGTCCCAGACTACACCCAAGGAGTTTTCCTAATAGGCAGGATGCACAGGGCTTTTGAGCAGTTCCAAGGGATGGGAGAGAATTTGTGGGCAGTATATGGGCAAGTCATCTGCTGTGCAACTTGGCACTGGAGCAGAGAACAGACCTTTTTATATTTTATTTTGTAAGCTGGTCATAGCTTCAGAATCCAAATCTGGGGCTTTACATTGATTCATTTGCAACTCCTGGATATCCTGTGGATGCTAGCAAGTAAAGTATGTTTTACTTTCAGAAACATTTTGTCCATCATATAAAATGCTTTAATAGCTATTTATTTTCACACATCAATTTTACATTTCTATTCAAGTTAATAGAATATAATTTTCTTTATATCTGATGAAATAGGGCATGGCAGCATAGGCTACCAGACATCTATAATGCTTAAGAAAAAATGTCCACTTGCATTGTGAAGTGGTCCAGTTTTCCACTGGGAGTTGAGCTTTAATGGCTAACTATGGCAATTTTAAACAAACTGGGGTAGTTTGTGAAATTGCAATGCTGTATGCTAAGATTATTTTAGAATAGATGGAGTTTGGATATAACTTACCATAAAGAACAGAGACATTTGAAAATTTGTAATTTTTGCTCATATCCACATCATATATTCATGAGAGACCCTGTGCTGCCTTCTTTGTTCCTAATTGCTTGATATTTGAAAAGCTGAGTTGCTGAGAAAAGAACTGTCTCTCTTGGCAATAGTTAGATGAATTGAACCTAAATTTGAAGGTTGTGGGGTTTTTTTTGTTTGTTTGTTTGTTTTTTCTCTCAGCTGCTTAAATCATGATCAGCTTATACTGAAGATTGTTGGGAAAAAAATTCTTATGACATAAGCTGATGGCAGCTCATGCCAAGGAAGATTCTGGGCCTTATTTGGGCACAGTGTAGATTTCAAGTCAGATTCATTACAACATTAAACAATTAATCATTAGCACACAGTAACGGAACTTACGTCTTACAATAAGCCTTGTGTAAGCAGAAGTAAAAAGGTTTCCTCCTATATATCTGGCAGAGTAAACCCCTGCATCCTGTGGTTGAACATGAGGATAGGAGACTTCCAGCTCGCCTGGCACTTCATGCCTGGGCACGGAGTGAATGAAGGAACCTGGGGAAGGAGCACACAGATACAGAGGACAGAAGTCATTCAGCATTTACAGCCAGAGCAAGGTTGAGTTGGTCACTGAGGAAGGACAGCTGGGATGAATTAAGCAGCAGAATATATTCATGAGTTACGAATTTGCTGGCAGCTCTTTAACTGTGCTAGTTCTTGGTAGTTGGAGAGGTACAAGTGAAAAGGAAGCTGAATCTTGAGATGTAGCAGATGAATGGTGCAAACAGCTTGGAGTTAAGCAGTGCTTTACAAGAATGTTGCTAGTAGTCTTGTGGTTAAAAGCTTTTTATTCCTTGGGCTTCCTTGAAGTCAGGGTGACTCCCTGTAAGAAGCCCTAGTGTGGCTGGGAGTCAAACAGCAAATGCTGGGCAGGTCCTATTTAATCTCAGTAGCTCAGAGATTTACAGGAAGACAATAGTACAGCTTTATCATTTCTTCACAAACTTAATATGAAATATTAATATAAAACTTAATATAAAACTTAACTCTTTTTTTTTTTTTTTTTTCCCCCACCAAGGGAGCTTGTCTGTATTAGTCTAGGTTTGCTGTAGCTGGTCATGCATGCTTGCTAAGTAAGGTGAAAACATTTAGTCTTCTCCCATCCCTCTGGATCACCAAGTAACAACATTTGAACATGGGTTGCTGTCAAACAGAAGCTCCATCTAGTGCACTTAGGACGCCAGGGAGTCCTCCCACCCCAATCTGTTGCAGCAAGGCTGCTGCAGCCTACTGATGCCTGTTCCAGCCAGCAATCACCAAAACATATGTGTACATGCTCACAAACACTGGCTCACAAAGGTCCCTGCCGTAATTGGACATAGACACCCAGTGTCACCATCTGCTGGCCCTACAAAGACCCTTTGTTTCCAGGCATGCATTTCCAGTTGTGAGGAGTTAGTCCTGTTGTGCTGCCTGCCTTCTGATCTGGCCTGAAGGTCACCAGCAGAATATAGACATGCACAGACATGTTAGATGTGCGCACTCATGTCGAAGAATAATTAAGACTACAGTTTAATAAGGTCAGACTAACTGTAGAGCAAGGCTGTGCCAGGCAAGTGTCCTGGCTCGCAGCATACACTGGTGCAAGTGACACCTTTTACCTGCTCTCTGCACCTTTCTCCAATGCTTGTTACTTTCCACTTTGCTTTCCCCCCATTGGCTCTGTCCCCAAACATACAGTTATTTCACTCATTCCCAGTCTCCTTTGATCATCTCATTATAAATTTGCCCTTTTTTCCTTGAGAACCATGATAATCCCCCTTCTTATCAGCTCTAGTTGAAGCTCCTCAGCGTGTGGTGTTCTTTCTCTCAGCAGCTGGAGAACTCTGGCCTTCGGTGTTGTCTCTGTTATCTGCTGCTTCTTAGGGTTTGTGCATCTGGTTATTTATTACTTCTCTTATTTCCCATCTCAGTCTTTTATGTTGAGTGGCCGTGGACCAGATAATACTACCACAAACCAAACGCTTGTATGTTCTGCATCTCCTCACATTTATTGTGGTAATGGAACCTGGTAAGGAGCCACAGACCTTTTTTCACTATGCTGAAATAATGCACAGGCTGAAGATAAGCAGGTGCTCACTGTCTGGGATCATACTACCTAGCAGTCAAACTTCAGGCAGCCTTGAAAGATTAAAATTTGTTGAGAGTCACAGTCAAAACAGCAGGAAGATAAGACCACGACAACAAGTCTGATGTTTCCTTCATCAAGGAAACAGGGCCAAAGAAGATGAATGCAAGGGATTAGTTCTGGAACTGTTTTTGTTTGCTTGCATGTCTTTTGAGTCATAATCTGCAAACAATGCTGACAGCAAAGTATTAAGAAAGCCTTATGCTAGCATTGCATTAGCAAGGGTCACTTTCTGTGGCTCATTTTCTATGATGGCCCATGTTATGTCAATGTCTTAACACAATTTTGTTTAACAGACCAGTTTTGTTCACTGGAAAACCTTTGTGAGGGTTTGCAAGGGGGAAGCATTACTTTAAATGACTGAGGCAAAAGACAGCAACAGTTAAATGTATCAGGACATGCTTTTTCTGTTCTCTGCCAGGTGCTGTATCAGGAATCCTCTGGGATGATATTTCAGCTGCAGTCTCAGGTGGAGGACTTGACCTACTGTCCAGAGTTAATTTGAGGCTTTTTGCCAAATTTCCAGTTGGAGCCCCAGCTAAGGCAGCACCAGGATGTAAACACTCCTGCACCAACATACCAGCTGGAACTTGCATGGGAAAATGCTGACAGGGGGGTCACAAAATTTCCTTGGGGACCCTGAAAGGACAAGTGATTTTTTTCTCCCAGCCTGCAGAAAGGAGCTGTGAGTGTTCAGTAAGTGGGACTGAAGCTGACTGACTGCATGCAGTCTTCTGCGGTGTGCTGGCACATACTGACATCATCCTGCTCTACTTACTCCCTATCTCCTGGTAGTTCACTGTGAACTAGACTGTCAGTAGACAAAGACGGAGCAGAATGTTGTTACATGTGCTTTCCACAGCTAGAATTTGCTGACATTTAACATTCTGGTTAAATATGATTGCACTGAATTTTAGCTACCTCCATTTCTACAGGAGGTACACAGCAAACTGCACATATTTCCAAGTGCTGGGCAGCAGCAATGTGCAGCTGAGCACTGAGTTAGTTACATGTGATTTAGGTGCTATGTTAGACAGAAAAGCTGGTGTCATAAATTCTACAACCTGACTATTTTTGTAGTTGGATGAAGGGAAGATAAAGTTCTGTTCACAGTTCTGCCTTTCTATCAGCAGGTTACTAGTGCTTAATTTCTTAATCTAAAAAGCGTCACAGAAGCTCAATGGCCTCTGAAAGCCATTTGAAGAGGGAATGGTATGCAGTTGAGAAGCAGTAGAAATGCAAAGACAGATTCAGTAAATAAACCTTCTGAGGGAAAAAAAAAAAAAAAAAAAAAAAAAAAAGATATGAGGGGATAGAGAAAGAAACAAAAAAGGAATGAAAAAGGAACCAAGCAAAGGCATTGGACATTCTGGTGGAAGAGAAATAAATCAAACAATTTCACTATTTAGATATTGGAAATAATTCCTTTAGGGAACATTAGATGCATAAGGAGTTATGCCTCAAGGAATGTGGCAGGTGGCTAAGACAACGATAGTAGGAAGAGGAGAGGTTAATTACCATTTTTGTAGATCACTGCATCTTCCTCTTTTGCTGCCATTCTGATGAAGGAAATATTCACGTGCTCTCCCTTGTTTGCTGTAACAGTTAAGGCCACTGGGTGGAATGAAGCTAAAAAACAGAACAGGACATAAGTTTAGGATAAATAGCAGGAGTTGTTATCTCTACCTGATCTCTGGGCTGGAAGCTGGGAATGGTTTTACAGCATGACCCCCACTCAGATTCTGATGTTTAAATTGCCTTATTGCACACACTGACTATTTAGCATCAGCCATCTCTACCCTGTGCTTTTGCAAACACTAATAATAATCTAACAATAACCTGGAACATCAGAGTGCCACTAGAACCTGGAGCATTAAAATAGAAAAAAAAAAAAAAAAAAAAAAAAAAAAAAGGAAAGAAAGAAAAGAAAAAGGGAGTTTGGCTGAGTAATTGGAAACACTTCCTAACTAGGAGCTCCACCTGGCTGTAAAATGCTTTCCTAAGTTTCTTCATCCCTTGAGACATTTTTCAAACAGACTGGATAAAGTACTGGAAAATGTATTGTAGGGAACAAGCAGTCGTTGGCAGACAAATAAATAGGCTGAGTGACTCAGTTCTTTACTGGTTCAGCTTTCTGGTGCAGAACAGTTGAGACAGATCAGCATACTGCAGGGGTTGGGGGAGAGGCAATAAGATAGAGTGGCCTATCTTCGTGTTTGTTCAACTGCTGTCTGTAAATGCTGATGGTGTTAGCCTGCACTGAGAATAAACGAAGAAACTGTTTTCAGAGCCAGTGTTGTTTTTACCAAAATACTTTCATCTGAAAATGTGACTTAATTAAAATAGAGATTTTGTGGGAGGAGCTTTCTAGGTCAGTGGTATTTTACAATTTTCTAGTGGATTTTTCAACTGGAATTGCATTCAACATTAATAATTGAATTAAACTTCCAAATTTTTATTTTTTATTTTTAGTTTCCAGGGAAATAGAAATTCATTTGCCTGCTCAAAAAGGAAAAGAAAAGTACTTTTATGTGTTTGTTTATAACTCTTGATTTAAGAAAAAAAGGTTGTAGTAGATAGAGGGATTTTCACAGAATTTTTGTCTTTTAGATATCATTATCAGTAGAAGAAAGGTCAAAATCGGGTAGAGGCAGAAGAATCTCAAGAAACTGTATTTTTTGTAACCAGTGAAATATTCGTTTTAATTTCAATATATTACTTTAAAACAAGGTAGGTGAAATTAAAGATGCTTCCTTTCTTTTAGATGGAAAGTTCCTAGGGAAAACTGAGTGGTTTTTTTTTTTTTAGAATAAATTCACATTTTCTTATAGTTTTAGTCCTGAGATTTTATGCTGTACTGTTATTAATAGATATGTCACGTGTCAAGAAAATTCTGAGTTTTTCTGGAAGTTGCCTAATCAGCTCCTTTTCTGAGTCTTTTACATCCTTCTACTCTTCTTTGTACAGTGCCCAGGGATGTGAAGCATTGATTTTTACTAGCCCATTTTCTCTTTCTACTACCGAGGCTGTTTAGCCGTAAGTGCCTCCCATGCATGCTGCTCTTAGGTCAGCCTCTCCTGCATCTTGTTTCTGCCAGCTTGCAGAAGCTCAGTGCTACTGCCCTTCCTTCCTTGCCAGGAAGGTGCATGGGACCTCTCCAACAGAAAGACTCACCTGAGCCTCAGCTGGAAGCGACTGCTTCAGAGCTGTTCATGGTCCTGGCCTGGTTGGCTCTGTACTTGTGTAGGATCCATTTTTATTAAAGTTATATTTATTTCATGGGATATTTTGTTTAAGGAACACCTACACAAGTTAGTATAAACTGCTAGGCAATTTAATCATAAAAAATCCATTTATCTTTAATTTCTCTCTCTCTCCTTTTTTTTTTTTTTTTTTTTTTTTTTTTTCCATTTTTAGAAAGCTATCAAGGAACTACTTTGGTTCTTGCCAGTGGTTGCAGAAAACAAATCTGGAGTCCATGACTGAAATTTGGTTGCTAATAAATATAGAGGGATAGGATCAGAAAACAGGTGAAAAAATCAACTAACTTCCTGTTATATTTTACATGTAATAGAGTTGTAGATAAGCGTCAGGTAGATGCTGCTCCAAAGCTAATATGAAGCTATAATGGCGTTAGTATCTCCAGAATAGTATTTTGTAAAATCTGAGGGGAAAAAAAAAAAAAGTAGTATTTTTGCAATATTTATGGAAAGAATATATTAATACTTCCATTTCAGAATGGCATTTTAATTTTAAATCAAAATGATTGTGTATCATTATGTGAAATAATAATAAGTAAAATTTGAGAAAAGATTAAAATATTTCTGTCAATCCAAGCCAGCCTTTCTGCCAGAATTTTCTTTCCTTGTGAATGTTGATGTTTAAAAGTTTTATTTCTAACTGAAATGAGCCTCTGTCACATGTTTTCAGCAAGACTCTTCCTGCATGTTACCTGGCACATGCATGGTACAGCAGGAATCCATCAAGCTTCTGCCAAGTTACCAAGGCACTGGTATCTCTGCTTATGTCTTAGAGAAACAGAGAATTCTCATATAGAATAATGAAATAAGTTCTCATTAAGAACAGGCAAACAAAAACTAAGAGCAGTCCCAACTTCTGTCAGCTGCTGAATTAGATGTTATTTGTGAATAACAAATACCTGTTGAAAACCGTGAAATATTTAGGAAACAAAAATTCAAGAGCTTTCCTAAAAATGAACAGTTAGTTACAAATGATCATAAGTGTTTTAGTTGTAGTGGTTTCTGGACTAAATTTTGTGAAGAATTACTAATTGTTTTAACAAGATATTAAACTTTTGTGTTTCCATTTTCTTTTCTTTGTATGTTGTTTAGCTTAACCACAAGCCTTTTTTTCTTCACAGTATTGTTGCAATAGAAAGGAACCCATGGTCCCTGGTAGGCTCAGTTCCAAAGTATTTTTAGACTGTGAGTTGTATTTCATGATTTCACATCTTGAGTGTGCCAATTCCTTATAGAGACATAATGAACTGAGTTGCAGGATAAGTGTTGTAACGTTCTCTCACTAGTGTTTCCATTATTGTCCCTTTGCCTGCTCTGGAGAGTTTCTGTGGGAGAAACTCAAAATCATATATGTGAAAAAACATATTTATGGTGTAGAGAAATTGAACAAATTGTGTATGACTAGATGCAGGGCAAACTATGTAGTGTTCTATTCTAGGTGTGTATGCTATATACAGTATAATAGTTACTCCCCATCTACATGAAAAGCATAGTCTGATCCTTATTATTGCATGCATGAATATTACATGTGTAACCATAATGCTGAAATACTAAAATATGCAGGAAAATGGACTCCTTACTTTCAGAATGGCACATGCATAGAGTAAAATAGGAAAATGAATCTGTTATTCTTCCTATTATATAGTGAACGTCTTCACTATATCTTCACATCTGACAACAGGTACATAATAAAGCAGGTGGCTGTTTCCCCTGCCATGAAGTCAGAGGGGCTACCCAAGTGATTGATGCTCAGCGAGTGTTTCAGTGGCTTTTTGGCCAGAGGCCGTAAAACAGTGGCTGGATTTTCAAAAGTGCTTCTCCTTCCTGTGTCTTTTGTGTCCTCAGTTGGAAACGGCACGTTTCAACTCTTGCTTAACTTTCAGTGTTGGACAACAGGCATGCTGCGTCTTTAAAAATTATTCAGACAACAACAGTAAAGGGCAAAAAGGCATGTTTTCCAATTACAGATGCTCTGCCAAACTGCATAGTCCTTCACTGACCTTTTCTTCCTCTTTCTGTGGACTTAATAGCTTTGAGAATGTCTGTCATGCCTCTTTCTCACCCATCTAGCCTGATTAGACTGTTCAACACTGAGTTTCTAGCTCAAATTTTGTTAGTCAAGCTTTTGCAAGGAAAATCTGAGGAATAGACTCAAACTCAGAAATGATTCATAGAAGCCTACCTACAGCTGACATGAATGCTGCATTATTTCTGGTTAGAACAACTTTTTGTTCTTTTGTTAGAACAAAATAAGAAGCTCTCAAAGTTTGATTAATTTCTCTGTTGCTAGCTGCACAGATAGCGACTGCAAAAAATTGATCGATTCAGAGGACACGCATCCACACATGAAGGTTGCTGTACACGGCAGCCAGAGCTGTGCTCAGCTCATCGGCATTCTGCCAGAGGGAGGGTCAACATGAAGATGTCATTCCCTCCTCCAGAGCTTTCCGTGGGCTGTTATCTTATGTCCCCCTTCCCACTGCAGCCTTCTCTGAAACAAAAGAATTAACTGCCATGCAAATGAGGTGGACACTCAGAGCTTTCTTGGTGAAAGAAAACCCTTCAAGACAACATTGGGCCAGAAGAGACACAAGACAAATAAAAATGTGCTTGTCCTGCCCACCTTTCTTGGAACATTCCCATACCAAGAGAAACAAATAGACACCAGCCATAACTCAGACAAAAGAAAAATCTCTTTTTCTAATTTTTTGTTTGTCTGTTTGTTTGTTTGTTTTCTAGGACTGTGTAATTTTGGGAGATGATTGTTCCTCTTCTTACTTTAGAAATTAAGACAAAAAATGTCAATTGTCCTCACAGCCCAGCTGCTGTGGTGTAAAGTGTTAGCAATACAGTAAATCGTGCTACAATCAGTGGAAGTTCTAAAAACTTGATTTGCTTTGGGATACTAGCCAGAATTCCTTGATTTTTTCTGTAGTTTATGGTAATCTATGTGCTTTATAATTTGTCCTATAAATATTACAAGGCCATATACAGGACAGAGTGCTGGTCTTTGGGAAACCCACCTTTGCACCCCACTATCTATCTCACTGCCAAAATTATTTTTTCTATTCTTCATAGCCTTACAACCCAAACCAAATCCAAAGTGTAGCGTGCAGTGTATTTTTGTGAATAACCTTCTTAGAATCAGAGAAACTTCCCTGGAGTCCCTTTCCATTGTTGTGCTGGATTTTTTGTGCTGACAGACTGTGCAAATCGGAAGTGTTTGATGTGTTGCTGTGCCGAACTGTGGGCAGTTATTTTCCAGGCTTAGGTTTCCTACCAAGGAAAAGGACAGCAATGTATGTCTGTCTACATCCCAGACCTGTCAAGATTTGAAGTGTAACTGTGTTTAGAAATCAAGGGTCTAGAGTGTGAAAATTTCAGGGAAGGGGTTTTCATGTGCATTATTTTGTGGCATCAGTGAGCTTTTATCACCTGACTGCGTGTTCCTGGCAGTAGCCAGATGCAGGCAGAGCACCTATAGATGTCTGACTAACTTCCACGAGGAAATGACTAGCAGCTAGTATCAACCAGTTGTCTCTGCACTTCAGAAGAAAAACATGGACTTGAGCCCAGTCTATTTTTGTTGACTCCAGGCAGTCTTGGCAGCTCTGGAGCCACTTTCATGCCCACTTGTGTTAACCATGGACAACTGCTGGTGTGCACGCAGTGACATGCAAAACTCAGCTCTGATCCCCGTGCAGTACCTCCCAGCGGCATCTTCATGGTGTGTATCCTCGTCACCTCATCCTTGAGCTTGCCTTCACAGTAGTATGCTCCAATAGTCTCGCTGGCCTGTTCCCTTTTCCACACCACCGTTTTGGCTGTGGCTCTCTTTGAGTCTTCACTCACTTCCAGCGGCTCTCGGTGCTGGTTTGTCACATCCTCGTGGTCTCGGTCAATTGTGATGGACTCACGGGAGCGCCACTTGGAAGTAATACAGATGAGTGATGTCTCTGAGTTGCCCACCAGAGGGAATGAGTTGATCAGTATGAGGTCCAGTGCTGCTTCCACTTTACCTAAGAAAAAAAAAGCAAACAGCAAGTGAAGAAAATTTACTGCAGATTTTGAGTTCACAGCTAATCAAATCATCAGAGAAACTGTTTCATCCAGCATGCAGGCTTCCTCTGGTTGAGTCTTACACAGATTTATGGCAAAATAAAAAGACTGCCGATTAATTGTTCTGTTACAGCTAGTAAGAGTTTAGGATTTACTTAACATGTCAAGAACAGGTAAGCTTTGTTCTTCTCAGAAGAAATAAACCTGCCAGGCTTGTGTAAGTACTTCCTAAAGCTGTTTCAGAAGCCCAGGGAAAATCTTGGGCTGCAGAAGCAGATGGCTTCTTGATTAGCTGGACATGTACACAACTGCCTCAAGTGTGGTGGTTTACCAGTGAGAGGACTGGTTATCATCAGGTCGTCAGCTTAACAGAGTTTCTGCTATGACCTCTAAATGGGTTTAATACGTATGAATTCGTATTAGGAGGATGTGTCTTTCAGCCTTAGGAATTAGTAGTATTTTGAACACTTGGAATACTTTTTCAAATATTTTGAAAAAAAAAGTTTTTGCTGCCAGACTTAGTTGTTCGAATGTGGATGGCAGCAGGGGAGTAAAAGTCTCCTATAATCAACGCTTTGCAAATAATAGGTGTGTCCCTTCACCTTTGAAATCCAGGGTAAGGAGAAGGGAAACGGTAACATTTTTTCCAGCTGAAACAGGAAGAATAATTGATTTCTTTTATTTATCACATCTATTTTCCTGCTTTGGATACAAGCATGCTTTGTATTTATACAGAGAGACTCAACATTTTAGTGCCATTCGGCTTCCAAAGGTTTCTTTCGTTGGAAGGAACGGGTATAGTCTTAGATAAGGGAGGCCAAAAGGTCTCAGTGCTTACTGCAGCCTTTGCGTGTGTCCCTCCAGCTCGGGGCCAAGGGAGGAGGTCCTTCTCTGCTTGTCGTGCCAGCAGCCACTCTGGGGACCAAAGTATCTCGACAGCGCGCTGACACTCACCACACCCAGCCCTGCGACAGCCACCACCCCACGCTGTGCCAGCCCAGATAACTCGCGGTTACACAATGGAGAAATGAAACCTCCTGGAAAGGATGCAGCATGCCGTTACAGTAAACACTGCATAAAGGTAGGGGTCAGCAGAGTCAGTTCATCCTGCTGCACGTCACAAAAGTAAATCCTTGGAGTGAAGCTAAAGAGCTGTGTGATGCAAGTGAAGCCAGACTTGTGCATTCATTTCTAGGTTATTTGTCTAAGTATGTTTCTTATCTGAGGAGCATTTGTGCTCTTAACTGTGGGTCTGACACACCAGCTGTAGGCAGATGTGGTTCAAAACTCACCAACACTGAAGGCAGAGAGCTTTATGTTAGCAGGGATCTGTCCCATGGTCTCACATGCCAGGTGGAGATATGCTTAAAATCATAAATTGCAAGGTCCCAATTTTGGCAGACTTCCATGGATCTCAGAATCAAATCTGGATCCAGACTGTGTGACTTGCTACAGTGATCTGAGTTGAGAACAGGAAGGGTGCTGCAGGTTAAATTGGAAATTTAATTAAATTGATGTTTGTGCCTAGCATCCACAGGGCACAATATACAGGTTGATGGACCCACATTTCTGGAGTCCCTCAGGAGCTGCTGTGCATGCAGGGCTCTGGTTCCATTTCTCTGCTCCCGGCATTTCTCTGTTCCTTCACTTCCAAAACAAAATGAAAGGTGACAATAACACTTTTTCTTGCCTTGTATCTCAGCCTTTTAACATGCTGAGAAGTAGTAAGAGAAATCTGAGTTGTAAGTGAAATTTGAGGACTAGCTTTTGTGTTGCCTTGGGTCCCTATGCAAGATAGAGCAAGGCATTATCAGATTTGGTGCATTTGCTGCACAGTTTTCTGTTTCTTTGGAGCGATACAAATTGTGTAAGTCAAGGTGTAGAACAACCTTAGCTCAGGCCTATCACTCATTTTTACTTGTGATTATTCTGGAGGAATCCAAATCTAGTCACAGTTAGATGAGCAGTGTTAGTGGATTGTCTAAATATAGGTGTTCTTTGGCATATTAAACCCTGCGGAGCAACTCAAACACCTGTGTGATGCTGATGTAACACAGATGGAGTCTCATGTATTTACGGAGCAGCATTTAAAGACCTTTCTGTGTCTAATATGGAGTAATATTTATGCTTAAGTACTGAATCATTCCCCAGACATGATTTGGCAGCTAAGATTTCACAGTTGGAAAGATTTCGCAGCGTATTTACTTGAAAGCATTTCACTGGTTCAACTCAAGAGTCTAGCAGGACTGGCTTTTTGAAGTCAGCCTAAGGCCTCTGAGGTGACAGGAAGGCTATCTTTGACTCCCCCAGGAGTTCCTGTGCTCAGGTTACGGAAAAACAGAAACAAAAACAAACAAACAAAAAACAACAACAAAAAGAACAACAGAAAAGTGTAAAATCTACATATGCTTTGTGCATAGGGTTTCCTAGAGCATGTCTTCCTGGTAATGCATCTCAGCAAGGACCCAACCATCCTTGCTGAGAAGTAATTTTCATTACTTAGGGCTGCAAAAAGTAGACAAATCCTGCTCTTGGTATTAGTGAATACTTTGAGCATGCAAGGACCAAATAAGGACAACAGGATTTGGCTCTCTGAGAAAAGTACAACAAATACAGACAGGAAACAGCCTGTCCCTGTATCAGTGACAATACTCCATGTTTCCTTGAAAAAGTCCTTTGACTCCTGCCCTGGTCCTTAAAGGACTGACCTATCAGGAAGGCAATTTGCTGTGTGTGCAAATACATCTAGAGAAGAGAGAACACTCACAGAAGCTGGTGTTGAAAATGGGAGATGCCATGCAGAGAGGATTAATTGCCTGATACTTATGACACATGTTCACTGTTGCACAGGGTTTTGTGCTTTCCTGGCACAGAGAAAATGGCATCCTCCAGAGCAGTAAGTTTTAATAATAGTGCACCCACTGAAACCCAAGTGGCAAAACATATGCAGGGAGACCTTTGCCCCTGCCTTAACTACAAGACTGTGCTCTCTCTTATAAATTAAGACTGGGCTGTACTGACTGGGGCAGCACCAGCAAGACTTTCCTTGGTCTTTCACAGCTTCTCCGGTACATAGTCCTCTGGGGAACAGAGGGGAACAGAATAAGTGTGTATCATGCTTTTTCTGCAACCTCTATGCATTCTCATTCCCTCATCAAAATTTTCATCAAAATGCCATTTGAACAGGCACACAATCAACGTGTTTTCAGTGCTTTGTTGCACCAGCAAAACTTGACAGAAGGTTGATCAAACACCTCTGGGAAATTCCCTGGAACATATCCCAGACGCAGGTCTGCTCAAAGAGCAAGACATTCTCTAATAAAATTTGAAACATCACTTCCCTAGACCAGAACTGGTGCTAGACACTAGTTTGGGAACAAAACAATGAGGCAATCTCAAGAAGAGATAATTTAATGCCATAGATGAACACATAGAGCAAGTGCTATGAGAATAGAAAAGTGCAGAAAACTGCTCAAATATTTCTTGATTTATACTTAACATTTGTCTGGTTCCTGGGAAATCACGGAAATACTCATTACAATTTCTGCCTAACACGAGGCCTTTGAAAAGTTCCCTCTTAACCGGAAAACTGTCAGTACTGTGCAGTGGCTAATGCACCTCCACCACAGCAGTCAGCCACAGCAATCAGCTTCATCAAGGTGAACAATGACCATAATGCACTGCCCCCCAAACACATATTTAACCATCGGTCCAAATTTGCAGAGTTCATTGTGAATGCAAAGTTCTGAGTAAATGTTAGTAGAGTAGTAGTGGGAGGAAAAAAATAATTCACAGCTCTACAGCTATTGAAGATCTAATGATGTTTTCATTTTCATGATATTCATTTTAATGGTATTTCCATTTGTAGAGCTTTGTTATTAATTACTTGAGGTGGCTATAAGATGGAAGTCCTTCCCTTTGCATCTGGAGCATAATAAAGAAAAAAGAAGAGCTGTTGTAGGAGGTGGTTGGAAACATCAATTAATTAATTAAGAGAGGAGGTGAGGAGAAAGCAGAAAGGTTTTTACCCAGTAAATTCCAGCTCTTTTTTCATCAGGTATAGTGAGAGGAAAGAAGTTTGAAAAGTTTGAACTGCTTACTTGTTTTTATTACTGTTATTGCTTGGAACGCAAATTATTACTGTTATTGCTTGGATCGCAAATTATTTCTATTAGCTACTACTTGAAAATGTGAGTATAAATCATAGAGGTACTATACTAGAATCTGTGCTTAGTGTATGTTTGGTGTTATGTTGAGAGCAAAGCAATCAGTTTCATATTTCTGTTCTAATACTAACCGCAGGGCTGAATAATTACTTTGAAACTGGTGAAAATGTGTATCACAGACTGTCAAGCCACCAACCCCGCTCTCTTTCATGTTTCCTAAAAAAAAAAACCAACAACAAACAAACCACAACACCAAGCAGTTGAAAGTATGTGGTTTTGATTTAGAGCAAACCTAACTTGCTAAATCGCCCGTACCTCAGATTTCTCCTTGTATCTTGTTTTTTACTTATCTGTTCAGCTGTGCACTCCTTGATTCTATTTTACTGCATAAAACCACCCAACAAACTAGAATAATATAAGTAAGCTATTTAGGAAAACAAATATCAAAAATACAAGCAATATTGCTGAAAAAAAATATAGTATTTGATTAACTCTTAGTGAACTACTGAATAAATTACATTGAAATCTATTTATTAACAAATTCATCAATTTAGAAGATTGAAATAATGCAGCTGAAATATGAAGAAGTTAACAAAATAGAGACCTGCTCCGTTACTCCTAAGAAAGAATAAATGAGTACTCCTTACTTAATATTAAAATTAGTCAGAAACTGGCCCCAAAAATTAGCTGTTTAGGAATATTTTTCATGTGGAGAATAGAATATACATTGCATCAGAATTTGGCTATTATTATTATTTATTATTATTATTATTATTATTATTATTATTATTATTATTATTATTATTATTATTATTATTATTATTTGGTGTGTGCTCAATATTTCTTATATAAATCTTGATTTTTTTTTGTTCATTCTCCAAAAAAGTAAGTGATTTGGGGAGCCTTTGAAATCACATATTCATTTTATGTGATTTTATGTGACTCATTTTTCTCTTGGTGTCCTGGAAGCTTCGCCTGGCATGCAAAGACAACAGCAGTTTGGGTGACTTCTAACAATGAGTCAAATTCTCCTCTGAGAACTCAGACCTCAACAGGAAGACACTGCAGAGATTATTGTTACTCCAAACAGATTAAGGCACTCCAGCACATAGCAGCAGCAGCAGGATAAAAACATAAAATAAAATGCAGAAATGTTCCTGAAAAACAGCTCATAAAAGAGCAAATAGGTTTGCCAATGAAATAATTTCTTTTGTACCAGGTGTCCAAGAAGAGGCTCATACTTTGTGTATCTCATGGATGCTACTAGGCAGCTGTGGGACAGCTTGTAGCTCAACCGATGTGTCTTACCCTTAGAATCAGGGCATTGTTTTGGGAGGAAAGGCATTGTGAAACTAAAAAGAGGCAAAAATTAGTGACAGAACATCCTTTTGCTACTTAGTAGAAGTGGGAAAACCTGAGCACAAATGTGACAAAAGTCATAGTCTGCCAAATCTCCTAGGGCTAATACTTTCTTAAGGGCCCTTGGGTACATCTGGAGCAGCTGAAGGAAATGTGTCTACTTTCAGAAGAAAGCAAAACTGTTTTCTCTACATTCCAGTAGTTTCACAACTTATCAAAGCCATTTTTTTAAGATGAAAAGGCTAGAAAAGAAATACTGGTGCTATTTGTTTCCTGTTTCCCAATTGAGGGTGCCTAAAGACTTCTGTGTGGAGTAATCCAAAATAAAGAAAGAAGAAAAAAGCTTTCTCATGACTTCTCCTTGTGCATGGTTTTGTCTTCTGCAAGTAAAGCAGAAAACAAAATGTCAGCAGAAATTGCTTGAGCAAGCAGCTGACAACATGCTAGGTAATACTGAAAAAGGATGAAGAATGTGGGAAAGCTTGGGCAGAACAGGCTAAATCCAGTGGGGTTTGCAGCCAGCCAAATATGGGTACCATCATCAGGGAAGTACTTGCAGGCAAGAGTAAGTTTGTCCATATCAAGGATGGTCCTTGTCAGTTGCTTTATGAAGCTGCTCTGTATACCATGTAGGCATGTTTTTTGGGTGCATGTGCTAAGATGAAGTGTACAAAATAACATACGCAATAATATTGCCTTCATAGGATGAATCAGAACAGATAGCACGTGTAAGGTACTGTGGGCTTTGGCTGCTGGTTGGCCATAAGCTGTTATGTTCTTGCCTGTCTAGTAGTGTGTCCTCATGTTGCTGCTTACTGACTTTTCTGAGTAAGGTTTTCGCTGTTTCTGAGTACACTTTTTGACTGTCCCTGAGCAGTGGCAGGTGTAGGATGAACAACCAGCAAATAATACGAGATAAAATTATCCTCCCTGTCAGAAGTGCAGATGGAACTGCATTGTCTTGAGAAACTTGTTAGACTGCAAAAGGGAGATTAACCAAGCCACCACATTAGACAAGGTGACACAGTGGAAAAAATAGATGAATATCAGACAAGCAAAAAACTGACCTTGAAACAGAAAGTTTAAGTACATCACCCCTGAACAGTGAAATGTCAGATTTGTGAACCTGTCTTTCAAAAATCCCTTCAGAACTTAACAATGACCCAGTATCCCTGAGTTATAAAAGTGCCTGCATTTTCTAGTGATGAATTAGAAAACAGATTTTCATGGGATTTGTTACTTCATTTTGATATGACCCTTTACCGATGTTCTTAGTACTTGTTCTTAGATTGGGTGTCGGAAACATAGAACATTGTAGAGCATTGTAGAATACCCTGAACTGGAAGGGACCCACAAGGATCATTGAGTACCACTCCTGGCTCCACATTGGACAACCCCAAAACCAGACCCTATGTCTGAGAGCATTGTCCAAATACTTCTTGAACTCCATCAGGTTTGATGGCATGACCACTTTGCTGGGGATCCTGTCCCAGTGCCCAACCACCCTCTGGGTGCAGACCCTTTCCCTAACCCCCAGCCTGACCCTCCCCTGTCCCAGCTCCATGCTGTTCCCTCGGATCCTGTCGCTGTCCCCAGAGAGCAGAGCTCAGCGCCTGCCCCTCCGCTCCCCTCATGAGGGAGCTGCAGGAGTTACCAAATCTGCACCCTAAAAAAAACAGTCTTAAACTCTCCACAGGAAAGCCTATATTTCAGACACGGTTTGGTTCATTGGCTCATTCAGTGAGTCTCCACTGAACTTGCAGTGGAACAGCATCCTATATATGATCTTCCTAGTAGCTTAGGGTAGATAATGTCTTCAGAGAACAGTCCTCCACTGCAGCTTCTTTAATCACATTTTGTTTTCATCCCTCAGGTCCCACATACATCTTACACAAATAAGACATGAAGGACTTCCAGAAGCAGGTCTTCTGGAATAGACAACCCAGAACTGGTCATGGTGGGAGCTGACACTGGACCTGTATGTCTATCCCAGAGAGCTGGTAGAAGCACCCATTTTTGATGTATTTGTTCTGTGCCCACACAACACCCTCCACACCAGAATGACTGCTGTGGAAATCTCTGTTTAAGTGACAGGACTGGGCCAAGCAGGCTGAAGTCTACCTGACTGATACAGAGTAGGTCTCCCACACAGGTGGATCCTCCCACACGAAGGATCAGCACCACATCTCCCGTCCTAAAGCCTGCTGCTCAGCTCCAGTCAGTCTCTCTGACTTGTATGCTCCCTCTTTTGGACCTAAAGCCTTCCAGATTAAATATATGTGGGGATCAGACAATCTCTGTAAAATGTTTCAGCTTCATATTTTCCCCCTTAAAGTGAAATTTCAGCAAAAAAGTAATCCATCCAACCAACTTAATCATGACTAAATATCCAGACAATCAAATATGTATGTGCATAATCTGTATCTAAACCAACAGCATATGTTAACACTTGTGAATGTAGCATGATTTCATTTCTCCCTTTTAGATTTGATTCCTTTGGGTCTGATGCAATGCCTCTACACCCCTGACTGTTCCCAGCTGCTGGAATGGCCTTTGGGCACAGATGCTTGCTGAGAGCCACCCTGCCTCTCGCTGGGGATGAACCAGGCACACACCAAAAGCAATCTATAAAGCTATAAAGAAAACTGAAGACATCTGGGCCACTTTTGTAATTCCATGTAGGGTAGGTGCACAGAGCTGCTGCCTGCACAGGCTGAAGCTGTTGGTTTTGGCTCCTAGCTGCAGAGTCAGGGCAGTGAGTTAGGTCACAGCTGTAATCTTTTTCTTTGCAAGCATATAGTCAGCAGTGTAGCTCAGAAAGAACAACTCTCCTTTCTCCCAAAATGTAGATATATCCATTTGTAGTCATGACTGTCTTAGCAGACCTGTGTGGAGGTATCAGGAGTCAGCAGGTCACCAAGGTTCAACCAGTGATTCCTGTGGCAGGCCTTCAATTCTGGGTTCAGTGAAGGCTATATCTCAGCAACAATCTAAATTCTATCTAAATTTGAGGCTCATGAAAAAGACAACAGGACAATTATATAAATGTGGCCAGCAGATGCAACTGCTGGATCTCACAAATCAAATATGCTTCAGGAGCAAGAGCCCTTTTTAGATTTTTTTTTTTTTTTCTGCAATTTGCATTAGTAGTTGTTTGATTGTAGAGTCATGGGGTCACATAATGGTTTGGGTTGGAAGGGACCTCAAAGGCCATCCAGTTACAACCTCCTGCCATGGGCAGGGACACCTCCCACTAGACCAGGTTGCCCAAAGCCTCCTACAACCTGGCCTTGAAGATGTCTGACTTGTAGGTGTCCGAAATGTTCTGTGTCAGTCTAAAAAGTTTCAAAATACTTGAGATTGAAACCTCAGGCATGGTTTGTGTTTGCTGCTAGAGTTTTCAAGAGGCTCAAAAAAACAGCATCACAGCCACAAGAGAGACTGTGGTCAAAGTTCAGGTGCCACTGCAGTCAGATGACAGCTGATCTGAAGATGCTCATGCAGTCCTAGTCTCTATTTATGGGAAGAATGATAGTCATGCACACTGCCACGGGCATGTGTGTGAGAAAGTGTATCAGAAAGTGCACCAGAGAAAGTGTTGGTTTTCTATAGGTTAAGTTAAGGTTCATAAAGAAAAAACACATCTTGAGACAGAATTGTTAGAACTTTCCAGTCTGTAACTAGAAAATGCAATTTCTTTGTCATTTTGAAGAGCATACAGCATCGTAATTGTGCTTGTGTGCATTTTTTAATGTATATTAAAAGCTGCTTCACTTTCTGAATATGTAAAGGAGTCGTGTAATAATAATATTTATAGTTATAAGTATGTTTTTCATGATAACACCTACTGACCCCATCATGGGATATAGCACTGAATTGCACTACACTGTTAGTTCCACTGTTACCCTTTCTTTAAAGGCTAATGTAACCTTTTGAGTCTTTTACAATATATGGATCCAGAAGCAAAATCACCCAGCAAAATAAGAAATCTAGTGATTTTAGAAACCCACTGGATCTGACATTACTGGTAGTGCAGAGCTATAGCACCAAAGTTTCCATCTTTGAGAATGGAGACGTCTGACAATGTGTTTGTTTCCTGCCAGAAGCACTCAACAAGAAGTGCTTGAAACTGGGTTTAATTGTCACCAATTTCCACAAATCTCTTTCCCAGGGTGGCTGATTTGCCTACACAAGGCTCACACACCATAATTTCTGAGAATTATCCCCCTGTGAGAAGCTGCAAGCAGAATTCCAGACCATTTGAGGAAGCTTTTCTCTTGCAAGGGGCAAGTTGTGACACTGGGCTACTTGTTTTGGAGTAGGTGAGTCTGGAGCACTTTTCTGGTCCGTGCTCAGCAGGGGCTGTACCACAGTGTGGCCCTGGGGCTCAAATGCCCACTGCAGGGCATGCTCCAGGATCACTTTGATTCTACAAAGCGTTGCCTGGAGCAGAACCAACCGAAAGACACACAGGTGGTGATGTACAGTTTAGTTTCAAGAATCCCTCTGGAATTAAATTCAGCCCCTTGTCAGTTTAGCTGGAGGCTAGCTGTGGCAAGCAGTGGCTCTCTGGGCACCATGACAGGGGGTGTATTGGGGTACCAAACACCAAACCTTGAGCTCTGGCTGCGAATGGAGTACTGTTATCAAAGAGTTAAATCAAAGGTCATTTCTTGTAGCTGGGGGCATGCTGACGGTGGAAGAGGGTGGGGTGGGCTTGGAGCCTGCCCCGCAGCAACCCACGGGCAGCAAGGAGAAGGTGAAGTGGCAGTGGGAGCAGAGCCCCTGCTGTGGGGCAATGTCAGCGCCACTTTCCTGAGCTCCGCCTGCGGTATCTGGAGGAAAGCGGGCTCGCATTGTCTTCTACCGCTCGCCCCAGGAAACATGATATCATTCCCAAACAAAAGCGGGAAAGCTGACAGATCTATTGAGATGGGTGTGACTGCGATACACACCTAACCGGCCAGCTCCTGTGGAAAGGGTTGTGACGGGCAGCCCATCAGCACCCCGCTGCCGGCACTGTCCACCCGCGCCGCTCATCCACGCAGCCGGCTGCTTGTTTCTGCCATGCCTGCAGCTTCATGGGCACTGCCTGCCCTCCGTGGCATCGTGGTGTGTGCCACCACGTAGAGCAATAGGAGGGGTGAGGAGAAAGAGCTGGGGCAATCGGTCTGTCTCTCCTTCTCCGTCCATAATGCTTAGAGCACCAGAAATTGCCTTAAAGTGACGAGCTGGAGGTGAGCTGAGGGCCACATAGCGTGCAGCTAAGCAGTCATGAAACTTAAGCCACAGAAGAGGAACTGGTAAACAATGTACAGCCTATTACAGCTCTGGCTAGATAAGAATACTTACAAACACACATTCAACAGATTGTAAACACACTTTTTTTTTTTTTTTCTTTCCCATGTTAATCTCTTGCTTTTTCTAGGTGCCAAAATAAATAAAAAATCAGAAACATCTCAAGCTCATTAGTTCACTTAGCTATTAATGCGCTGCTAATCATGAAGGTCTAGAAACTGTAAAGTGAGTTACCCTGCAAGGAGGACTTCTGCCTCCTCATGCTTCTTTCTGGTTTTCACTGCAATACAATCTGCTGTTTTACAGCATCTTGTATTTCTGCTGAGAGATGGACTGGAAGAACCTATGTGTGTCTCGGTGACATGTTTTGGAATGAGTCTGAGGTTACTGTCTGAGATGTATTTCTGTTTAACAGATTATGCATGGTGTGTGAAAAGAAGCTGAAGAAACTGTACAGAAAATCAAAAAATGAGAGGTGATAGCAATACTTAAATGCTGAGCAACCGAGAGTCCCATGGGAAAAGAGCAAGTCTTCCTCAGGACTATGCTTGTGATAGCTTCAGAAATGATCTCCCACTTGCCTGTTCTGAATGCTATAAACCAGATTTGCATTAGTATATTTCTGCTCTGCACCCTTCTGCAGATGTCTCTAACGACTAACTGCTGACTTGCTAAAGTAATCTCATTTGCTGATAATACTGAACCATTCTTCAGCTGTGCTTGAAGTGTTATTAATTGGCCCTATACAATGTGCATTCTTCCGCCCTTTTTGTCCACTGACTTTCATGCGGATTCCAGCTGCAGAATCCAGTCTAGAAGCTTGTACTGGAATAATACTTGTCTAAAATCTGGTACGGGAATACCTGGAAACGTCAACACTTCCTGTGGCATTGCCAGTTCACAAAGTGAGGCACAGAAGGAGTCAACATTTAGTCTGTGTCTAGAGCAGATAATCTGGGGGAATGGCACTGATAATTTCAATGTAATGAGCTTTAGGAAAAAGTTAATACCTTCAGACAGCAGAGAAAACCTGTTGCTGTGTGCATGCTCAGCACATAGAAAGAAGTAGCAGCAGCTTCCGGCCATAGCAGCATGCTCCCTGGTAGCTTGCACTCTGTCCTCCCCTCACTTGCTGTGAGAGAGCTTCACCAGGGTAAGTGGTCTCACTGAAGCAAACACAAGTAGTTAAATCAATTAAGATAACTCCTAGAGTGAGGAGCAGGGACTTGTGTTTTGCCTGTGCGTTGGAAGTGAGAACAGCATGACAGGTCGACTACAGACAGTAAAGCAAAAGCTTACCTGAAATCATCAGGCTGAATCCATAGAGAACCAGATGTGCTAAAGGGTCCATGCTTTCCAGGATATATCCATGCAGTTCTTGCAGCCACTCATGGAGTATCCTTTTCCTGGGGCAGGAGTTTACCAGCGACTCTCCTCCAGCATGCTACGCCGCAGCGTGTTTACAAGTCACGGGCAAGAAACCGGCGCAGCGGAGCAGGCTGGAACAGTCTCATTGCTGTCTGAGTACAGGGAGTTTAAGTTCCTTTTTCCTGTTTCCTTTGTAGATTAGGATGGGAAAGGCAGGATCTTAAAGGCATTTTTATATCAGCAGGGCTGCAGGGCAGCGCGAGCCCCGTCCATCCAGCAATACATCAAAACGGTTATCGAGAGCTGCTGGGGGAGCAGAGGATGGCTGCTGGCCACCGTCAGCAAAACAGGAACAGCGGTGGCATCCTCCAGCCGGCAGGAGACTATGAGCAGAGCCTCCTCCTCTGAGGTACTGTAGGTGGAAAGTGTCACCCCCTTCCCTCAGCGCAGATTTGCTGGTTTCTCAGGCCCCTCTCATCTTTCCAGTTACTTTTCGACCTGTGTGGAAGCTGCTGTCTGCAAAGCGTCTCAGCACCCAGCAATAAAATTATGAAATAAACCCTGACGAAGCAACCAGTTGAATCCAGCACAGACCAACTCCAGTCACCATCCAGCCAACTACCCCATTACTTGGTGTGCTTTACTGGAAACAATTTTTCTTTACTTCTGACAATTGGAAGCAGATTGAAAATTTGTTACGATAATAAATCCTAACTAGAGTTTTTATGACTTCAGTGGAATCAAAATGCCACATCACTCGGGGGTCTCAAAACAAGAAGGAAAAAATACAAAGAAAACCACAAAAAAAATAGTAAAATTAATGAAATAAATGCAGAGGCAGCACTCATATAAATTAGTGTAATTGCAAATAAAGGGCAATCATATTTACCAGTTGACTAAATATAACCCATGACAATGCACCATTTGAAAGTCCTGTAGTTCTGCCAAGATGCTAACACCCAGAATGACTTTTACACAAGTATGGAAAAGCAAATGTTCAGCATCGTTTTAGAAAGGGGGTGCGGATTCATCCTACTTCAGTTTAATTTCCTTTGGAAGACCTTTTCCACTTCAGCTGGTGCAGATTTCACAGAGGAAGTCCTTCACACCCAAGATCTAGTGCCTTGTGGTCAGAAGGGTATCACCTACAATGATTCAGTACATTAACCCAGAACTGCTCCTTACAACGTGCCCCCAAAATAAAACAGAAACCAAACCAGGTAGGAACTTACATTGAAAATCTATTTGGAAAAACATAGAGTGAGGTCAATGCACTACTAAAATTCAATTTAAGGCTTTAAGGAGGCAAAATATAAAGTATTTCCCTGGTCTGGTTCCTCTGACACACATACATGTGTTTTGTCCATATTTGATTTTTGAGAACATTTTCCTCCTCTCTGAGACATGAAGAGGAAGTGATTATTCACACTTCAGTTGCATGTTATCCTATATAAATCTAGTGGTATAGGTCCCTCCATTATCAGAACACTTAGTATATTGCCAGACACTGAGTAGTATTACCATAGTTCCCATCTACTTATAACTTCGCCTTTCCTCAGTTTTTCTTCGTTGGCTTCTGATTTGCTAAGAGGTGGGGGGTTAACCAACATTAGTAAAGACTATGCTTCTCCACTGTTATTCTGAATTTAGAGTTCTTTTCTTTTCTTTTCTTTTCTTTTCTTTTCTTTTCTTTTCTTTTCTTTTCTTTTCTTTTCTTTTCTTTTCTTTTCTTTTCTTTTCTTTTCTTCTCTTCTCTTCTCTTCTCTTCTCTTTTCTTCTCTTCTCTTCTCTTTTCTTTTTTTTTTCTTCTCTTCTCTTCTCTTCTCTTCTCTTCTCTTCTCTTCTCTTCTCTTCTCTTCTCTTCTCTTCTCTTCTCTTCTCTTCTCTTCTCTTCTCTTCTCTTCTCTTCTCTTCTCTTCTCTTCTCTTCTCTTCTCTTCTCTTCTCTTCTCTTCTCTTCTCTTCTCTTCTCTTCTCTTCTCTTCTCTTCTCTTCCCTTCTCTTCCCTTCCCTTCCCTTCCCTTCCCTTCCCTTCCCTTCCCTTCCCTTCCCTTCCCTTCCCTTCCCTTCCCTTCCCTTCCCTTCCCTTCCCTTCCCTTCCCTTCCCTTCCCTTCCCTTCCCTTCCCTTCCCTTCCCTTCCCTTCCCTTCCCTTCCCTTCCCTTCCCTTCCCTTCCCTTCCCTTCCCTTCCCTTCCCTTCCCTTCCCTTCCCTTCCCTTCCCTTCCCTTCCCTTCCCTTCCCTTCCCTTCCCTTCCCTTCCCTTCCCTTCCCTTCCCTTCCCTTCCCTTCCCTTCCCTTCCCTTCCCTTCCCTTCCCTTCCCTTCCCTTCCCTTCCCTTCCCTTCCCTTCCCTTCCCTTCCCTTCCCTTCCCTTCCCTTCCCTTCCCTTCTTCCTTAAATCTCATTGCCCAGTGCATAAAGAGGTCACTGAGAAGGAATGTGCATGTTTCCCTTTATAATGCACCTAGACGGACAGCAGTATATACGGACTGCAGATTAAACTGATTTTATAGTATGTATAAATGACTGGGTCAGCTGTGGGAGAAATTCACTATTTTTTGAATGAGTATTCAACCTTATTCAAAAAAAGCTTATGCCTACTGGTCATTTCATGTGCCCTGACAATGTAGCTATCTCTGGGATAAGAACAGCTAGCCTAGATACATAATATTTCACAGATACAAGAAGAATGCAAATTCGTGTTGAAACTGGAAGGGGTAGAATTTGATTGGGATACCAGCCTCATCAGGTACATGCATTTGGTTTTGTTTCATTCTATCATTTCATTGTTGAAATTTCAAATAGCATCTATTTATATATGTATATTTTAAGATTTAGCAATTACTTAATGCGTAATAAGTGCTTAAGCTCACATCTGTTTCTATTTGGAACGCATTTAAACATCACAGTTTGATTTTTGCTCCCATTGAAGTTACAATTAATAATGTGACAAGCTTTTGGAATTTAAACTGTTTCACTGTTCTGGCTTGATTTACCCATATGTAGGTGTCTGACATATTTAAGTGTCTTCCCCCACTCCCAAAACCATATTGTCAGTAAAAGAAACAGGGCTGAAAGCGAGGATGTCAGGAAGAGTAAAACAAGGTGTTGAGTTACTCTCACTTTCCTTGCACGTGGGGCTAATAGAGGCTGTTGGCTTCTGGGCTGACCAATGGACATGCCTGTGGGACATCCTCAAGTGGGTTCACAGCAGTGTTTGCACCCCATAAGCAACATCCGTTGGCTATTCCAAAGGCACTGGGGGAGTCGGAAAGGCTGCCCAGCCCCATGTGCTTTCTGAAGCGTTCCCTCAGGAACATCAGTCTTGTTCGTGAACACATATCAGCATTCACATCTAGCCACACACCCATCAAGGCAGCGTGCACGCATCTTTAAATTAATTAAAGCAGGGAAACAAGTTGTCTTTCGACACGTAGATATAATCCTAACGTTAAACTTGGGTTTTCATAACTCTGTTTGCCGAAAGCTAATTTTATGATATGTCAAGTGCTGTGAACTCCTGACACCAGGCTTTCCTTTCTAGATAAGCAGCACGCTTGTCTCAAGGACAATCCATTCATGCACACTGCAGCACATGGAAATATGTGAGGAGGAAAAAGAAACAATGCCACTCTGCACTTCTTTAATCAGGTAGATGTGTTAGCAGAAAACACATATCCTCCTGCAGTGTCTGGATGTATTATGCTTTTTGGAAGCAAGCCATTACTTTGTCCTTGACATGATGTTAATATGTGCTAGCAGGAGGCCGTAAAGCACCTTTAGGAGTACTGCTCGCTGCAATCAGCTAAAGTGGAGCAGAGGCTCATAAATTATGGGCTTTTAAGCTGCCTTTCTTACACAGACCTGGCTGTCCCCCACACCTTGGGTGTCCCCCATGCCACTGGGGCTGACCACCGCCTGACAGCCCCCTGGTTTGGGCCCTGGCAGTGGGGGCAGCAGGCGGGGACATGAGCTGTCCCTGTGCTGTGTGTTGTGGACGGCCTCCAGACCCATGCCAGGCACTGGTGGTACAGAAGATGGAGGGGGAACAGGTTTTGTTGTGGTGTGTAGGTAGAGGTATATATATATATTTTTTTTTTGCTCAGCTTTTTTGTTTTGTTTTGTTTTGTTTTCTTGTCAAAAAGGTCCTTCTCTTGGGTCTTCAGGAGACCACAGTGTGGGAAGTGGCTGAGTCTGAGCCATCTGCAGGATAGCCTTAGCCAAAGGGAGATTTTGCTCGTTTGTTTTCCATGTAAATGAAACAAAATGGCATTTTCTACAGGGGAATCATACACAGGACCCTTTGGGAACCTCAGGTTTCTCTCAAGGGGAAGGTTCAGCTGATGAAACAATACAGGAGTCCTTGAAGTCCTCTGTATCAGTAAAGGCATTGAGAAGGATATCAAGCGTATTGAATAAGGCATGATGCCTGCATTCTGGAAGCTTTGTGAGTCACTTGTATTTTGCTGAAAGTGGCTTTGTGTAGATTTTAGGGTGACCAGCTGTTAGCAGGAGACAAACAAAATAATTCCTGTTTCCCAATTCTTTGCTGATGGATGGGATCAACTCTGTTTAAGAACTTCTTGGAGAGTGAAACTGTAAGAAGTGAGGAACCAGCAGTGGTGCTGGCCACTGATGGTTCCAAATGTGTACAAAGTCACATAAATAAGAAGAAAGTTAGTTTTATCCCACTGTGTGGCTGAAAAGGACAAACCTGCATACTTGATGTCAGTACTTTTTGACCCCATTCTTTCCCTATTTTAGAGCATGTCTGCTCTCTTTTTTAAAATGCATGCCAAAAGGGGTGATCCTGAACATGTGCTAAGTTAACTTAAGTGCTCGTGTTTCTCTGCCAAGATTGGATCAGGTTCTAGGAGTACAAGCGTAAGGGAGTTTAATACTCCTGCTGCCCTAAAGTTAAAAGAAGTCTGGAGACAAATGGGATTCTGCAGCCTAGAAGAGAAGTCATCCCACATGAGGTGAGCAGAAACCACAGAGCTTGTAATTTTTCTCCTCTCTGTCCTTTATTACTGTTTTTCTACTTAATTTTTCTACAGTGCATTTTGAAGGATGAATGAGTCTGTATTATGTTTAATGGTAACAAATGTAGAGCCAAATGTCCGTTAAGATGTTAACACTGAATCATCACAAATTATGTCAGGCAGTTAAAATAAGTCTTCAGAGAGTAGCTGTAACTTAATGAGGCAAATTTCTTATCTGTGCAGTTTGGAGAAATAAAGATTAATTGTGTAAGCCACTTAATGTACAAGATGTTTGCAGATCTGACTATGGCTTCCAAGACCCAGGAAATAGGTCACACTAAAGAGATCTCAGGGGTGGTGTTTTTATCCTTCAACATTACAAATATTTATTCTTAAAATCCTGTTTGCAGGATCCATTATTTTTCACTGAAATCATCTCTCTCTTGATTTGATTCTAATGATAACTTTGATTTGAATGGCTGCATTACTAAACTTTATAGTGATTCCGCCCACGATTTGAATCAACTTTTAACTCATTTGTTATATTGTCAAACAATTCCCCCAAAATATAAACAATCCCTTTTTCATTCAAAAATACAGCGCAGATCACCAGCCTTTGGCAAGTGCAACTTAGTGAGAAATTTGCTGTCTCCTTCCTTTGCTTTCAAATTTACATCCCCCTCAGACTGGCTAAAATATTGTACTGGTTAACAGTAGAGTCACTGTTGATGATCTGTTCCTTCACAGTTCCTTCACTGGACAGCTCTGGCTTTAAATTCAGCCTCTCCTCTCTGAGATGAAGATTTCTAAATGGTAATGTTTTTGAGTATTTGAACAATACAGTTTTAGGCATTCTTGAAATAGGGAAGTGTGAAAGAAATACAATTCTTTTCTTAAGTTGAGAACTTAAAATGTAGATTTACATATAAATAAAGGACTTCAGTATTGTACACTAAGGTCAATAATTCTGAATAATTTTAAATACAGCAAACCTGAACACAAGTCCACCCATTAAACACCATTTCCTCATTTAATTTAGAGGAAAAACAAGGAAAAGGAAGGATAGTGAAAATCTGAAGGCATTAATCTGGTGTTTTGTCTCTCATGCATAGTATGAATGATAGTACTGTTTGATACTTTCTACTATAAGCATTTTTTTTTTTTTTTTTGCTTTCTAATTTTCAGATGTATTGAGTCCCCCTTACCCCTACTGCAGGTGGGCAAACTCATGTTGTGTGTCCAAGACAGACCTCTTGCACCCTACTTGTTCTTTGCTGCAGAGCAGAAATCTTGGTCCTGATCCAAAGATACCCATGTTCAGTGAATCAAGCTTAGTCACTTTTAATGAATGTAGCTTTCAAGGAATTAGTTTTACAAGAGGAAACAGAGCAGGTCATTTTACATTTCTGGCTCATTTTTTTTTTTTTAAATGTGGGAGGCTTCCTCCATTTCACTTTTCTGGCATATTGTCTGGTTAGTCCTTCTTCCTGAAATGAGAATCAGTTCAGACTGCAAGTAAGGGCAAGAAATGCTTCTTCCTCTGCTCTAAATGTCTGCCAATCCCAACAAATGATTGATCAAAGCTGGAATTTGAATTCCAATCATCTATGTGGTTATGAAATGCTGAATGGCTTCCTTCCTCCTAACTGAAAAAGATGACAACTATTTGTTTTGGAAATAATTCAGTTCTCCTTCCCATTGATTAACCTGCACTTTGCAGCATTTCTCTGGCTGGAGTTGCCACCTACTGCTGTCTACACCATTCAGCTAGTATTCACTGTTGTGAATGTATGCACATAAACTCTAGTTTTATGATCTCTTTTCAGGAGAAAAAATCTTTCCAAGCTTTTATTATTATCTTTTTTCACTCTAGACAATTGTGATGTCCACTCCACCCAGATGCCTTATCAGTGTGAGGCAAAAATATTTCTAAGGCAGTCACTTCAAAGCAGATACTAAGAAGAATGGTATAAGAAAGACATAAAACTATTAGCAAGCATCCAGATGCTTTCTCAAGGGTCTGGAGGGAGAGATGTATGAGGAGCAGCTGAGGTCCCTCAGTTTGTTCAGCCCAGAGCAGAGCAGGCCAAGGGGAGGCCTCATGGCGGCCTGTAGCTCCCTCATGAGGGGAGCGGAGGGGCAGGCGCTGAGCTCTGCTCTCTGGGGACAGCGACAGGACCCGAGGGGACGGCATGGAGCTGGGACAGGGGAGGGTCAGGATGGGGGTTAGGGAAAGGGTCTGCACCCAGAGGTGGTCGGGCAGTCAGACAGGCTCCCCAGGGCAGTGATCACGGCACCGAGCTGCCAGAGTTCAATAAGTGCTTGGACAACGCTGCCAGGTGTAGGGGCTGTTTTGTGGGTGGTCCTATCTGGTGCCAGGAGTTGGACTCCATAAGCCTTGTGGGACCCTTCCAACTCAGGATATTCTGTGATTCTATGAAAGCAAGCATTTTAATATCTACCTGTCTCCTCAAAATAAGATTTTCTTATTGCTATTGCCTCATTGTGGTCTGGTTTGTTCCTTGTATTTTTGTTTCATGCTTGCAGCAGAAAAATGGAAATATACTGAAAGACTTTACAACCACTTCACCTTGGGAATGTATTCCTCCAGTTGTGAAGCAGTACACTCCAGCAGTAAGAAGCATTAACCAATACTATCAGACAAAAATAATTTAAAATGTATCAGTGTTCTGCGTGTCTGAAATTGCTCACAGGAACACTGCATATTGTTTTCTAAGCTCACTAACACAAGGAAAGAAAACAACACAATTTGAAAAAAACAGCTTTGATTCTCTTTTATCTGTAGTGACTGGGAGTTGCTCCTGAAGACTGAAAGAACATCACTCCTATCTTCAGGAAGAGCAAGAAGGAAGAGCCAGGGAACTACAGGCTCATCAGTCTCACCTTGATCTCTGAGGTGGTGATGGAGCAATTAATGCTGGAATCATTTCCAGACACATGGAGGATGCAAAGCTGACTGGGAAGAGTCGGTATGAATTTATGAAGGGGAAAATGTACTTCACCAACCTGACAGACTTCTCCAATGAAGTAATTAGCCAGTGGTCAAGGAGAGCGGTATAGATGTTTACCTGAACAAGGCTTTTTTGATGCTGTTTTTCCATAACTTCCTTACAGATACAGCATGGGTTAGGTAACTGGGTAGTAAGATGGACTGAAAACTAGCTCAAGGCTCACTGTGCGATCTGTGGCCCAAAGTCCAGCTGAAGGCCAGTCAGTAGTGGTGCCCCCAGGGGTGGGTACTGCTGCCAGCACTGTTTAACCTTTTCACTAATGACCTGGATGGTGGGACAGTGTACCCTCAACAAGTTTGTGGATGATGCACAGCAGGGAGGGGTGGCTGATACATGTACACCAACTGGTTGTGTCACTGGGCAAAGGGACCTTGACAGGCTGGAGAAATGGTCAGAGAGGAACCTCAAGAAGTTCCAGAAAGGTAAATGCCTTTCTGGAAAAGGTCCTGACCCGATGAGCAACAGCTCAGGCACCAGCACAGGCTGGGGGGTGACTGGCTGGAAAGCAGCTTTGCTGAGAAGGACCTAAGGGTCCGGGTGGACAAGAAGCTGACCATGAGCCAGCAGTGCACCTTCACAGTGAAAAAGGCCAGTAATATCCTAGATAGTATTAGGAAGATTTGTCTTCAGCAGGCTGAGGGAGGTGATCCTTCCCTCTACTCAGCCCTCGTGAGACAAGTGAGCAGAACAGTTTCTAAATTGCTTCAATCCATACATACCACCACTTAATCCACGTCCTCTCAGGTTGGGGGCATAGCATAAAATGGGTAAACTATTGCCAGGTAGTGAGACCTGTGATACTGTCCTAAGAGTCTTGATATACACACAGTAGCTCAGATCATAGCTGGGAACGATTTATTAATGAGGACGGGATCTCCTGACGGGAGGTTAGTACCCCCTTCATGGCTCAAAGATGAGCCCCTTCGTGAGCCAAAGATGTTATGAGCATGACTGAGGACCAAAAGGATGAGTTGTTAAAAGAAGGAACGATCAATAAGGTTCTCAGACAGAAACAGGCAACCTGGAGGCCTTCAACAGAACAAAAGAAAAATCAGGGTGCTAAAGAAAGCATTTTTATCACAAGGGAACATTACAAAACACAACCAAATCCTGTAAATTTTATTCTGCTATCCAACAGAATCACTGCTAAAGAATAAAACCATTCCCTGCCTTGAGAGAAAGCGAATTTAAAGCGGCCTGTTTATTCAGTCTGCAGCTTCTTTCCATTGTTCATTAAAATATGTTATTGTAACAGAAGTGGAATTCAGGAGGCGATCTCACTAGGTGATGGTTTGATTGGTGAGAATATCAGACTTCAACTTTATCTCAGCAAATAATGGGCTCTCTCTGGAATAGCTGAAACTTAGTCAGGAAGGAAGAGACATTAGTGGGAATTTCCCCTAGATAACATCCCTTGGTTTATAGAAATCCTGTTCCATTATCTCTAAATATTATACAGACATAAATATAGAGGACAACAGCATTTACTGAGCTGAAATTGGAAACACGGTGTTCTCTGCAAGATCCTTCAGTATGTTTGTTTTACATATTTCTGCTATATACTCAAAATGATGGTCACAGATTTGGAGAAACTGAAGGACAAAACCACACAACTTATATTTTAACAGACAGATAATTTTCTAATTCTTTGTGAACCCCAGTTTTATGAAATAAAGCACACAGTATTCTTCTTTTACATGAGAACTCTTCTAAGGTAGTAGTAAGACTATATCCAACCCCTCACTTTTTTTTTTTTTTTTTTTTTAACTACTTTTTAAGATTACTGTCTGTCTAGGATTTTTACCTAGATTTTACCTATTTTTTTTTTTTTATTTTTTTTTTTTCCCCTTGGTCAGGACTAGTTTACAATGTGGAAGGTAGAGGAAGTTACCAATAGGTAGTTTATAATTACATTACACGTACAATGTGAGGGAAATACACACTTGGTAATTTTGTTTAATGCTTTCTGAGCATGTATATATCATAATGCACATTATTTATGGATCAGTCCTATTTTTCTTCTATGTTGAATCTCTATTCAATGTTCTTATCTTGAAGTTGGGTTTACATATGACACTGCAGCTTGAGAAAAAAGAAAAAACTTGGAAAAAAAAACATTGCAGAAAATGCAAGTAATTTTCCCTTTCACTTCCTTTATTGGTGAATACCACAAAACTAAAATGCTCTGCACAAGGTCAGTATTAGCTATATTTCACTACATTTTATCATAGTTCTGCTCTTATATTCAAAAGATGAAATAAGGACATGCTCTACAAGTTAGTCAGTTTTCCCTTGGGAAATGAAAATTTGCTGACAGATCCCTAAAGTAAATTTACTTTAAGACTTTACAGTATGAAAGAATTCTGTCATAAGAGGCTGCTTATTGTCCTTACATGCTTCCTTTACTTGTTATGAATTGCTATTTAAATAGCGAAGGCATATTACTACTTAATTTACATGCTTTCATTTAAGATAATGCATCTGAGAGTCCATTGGGCAGTCCTTATTCAGGGAAAAATCCCACTGATCATCAGGGGTAGGACTAAAAGACAATTAGACATTCATTGTGTAAAGCATGTGTAAAGCATTGTGTCAAGCATTGTCTACAGCAAGCTTCATCTTCACAATCCAGCAATGAGTTTCAGTAAAACATTCTGATGATTTTACACTTACCATGCAGTATTTCTAGTTCTACATGTTTCTACAATTTGTAAGTTTTTTTTTTTTTTTCTAAATATTTTCAAACATTGCAAAAAAATAGGAGTACTACTAAAATCTGTGATTTTTATAAACTTGGAAAAATAGTTTTAAGAACATCTGTCACAGCTGTGGTGAGCACATGAGCTCAGTGGCTCAGCTTTCCATGCTGCCTCTGCACATCCCTCATTGTTGGTCCATGGGGGCAGGAAGGAAGTGCCTGGGTTCAGCTCTTCGTGTTCTGTAAAGCTTCTATGAGAGCTTTGTTGTATTCAGTGACCAGCTTTCTCACGTTCTTCATTACTGGCTGGTAGTCACTCTCCTGACTCTTTGTTGCTATGACTGATTAAAAGAATTAAGGAAACAAACTGCCAGTATAAATATTAGCATAATTAGAGATCATAAGAGAAACATAATACAGTAAGTTTCCTTCTGCAAAAACTATCAAGAGTTGCAAATAATGGAAAAAACTCTGAATGGCTGTAAAAAAATTACAGCAATTTACTAGCTACCATCCCATGCCAAACATGATAAAAAAGAGCTTACATACTTGAGTCAATTCTGTTTTCATATGTATAGGCAATAGGTCCCTTGTGGAAGACTGCCCATTGTTACACTGCAAACAAAACCATTCCAAGGCACTCAGCTATTTAAAACTATATGTTTTGACACTTCAGGTCTCTAGCCAGAAAAATCTGAGTCCAAAAAACCAGGATCCTTCTTTCCAGTAGCCAAAGTAGATGTAAAAACCTGTTTAAGTAAGCATCTGCACTTGCATAGGTAGGTGATATATTGTACCATGTTAGGCAGAACTTTTAATATTCTGAACATTTTTTCTCTTGGGTTCTTCTTAAGACTTTCTTCTTTTTAGACTACCATAGGGTTCAAAATTCTCGCCTTAATAAAATATTCCTGCATAGCCTTCTCCACAGAGGAAGACAGCTGCAGTTCTTTTCTGTTAATGTCAGCAGTCTCTTCTGGTACTTGCTGGTGAGCCCTGTTATCTGTCAAGGAATGACTGGGGCCATGAGGTGGTGAGCCACAGCTCACCAGAAGGCTTCACATCACTGACAAAGGAAGACCATTCTTCTATGAGCGTAGAAAAGGTCTGTCTGCATACACTCACCTAATCCTATCTCAAAGAACAGAAGGATGCCCACAGGTCAAAGGTACATAATATCCTAAGATAGCTGTATTTTCTCCTATGAACCTAAAAAAGCAAAAACTCATTAACATTTGTTCCTTATTGCTTTGTGCAAAGAACAATCCAACCTGCAATAAACTGCCTATTACTGTTTTTCATGTGAAAAAAGTAAAAAAATTACTTCACTTGAAATAAATAATTCTACTAGCCTTTAAATGCAGTAGCAATTATTAAAAGTATATATTTTCCACATAATATTCTGAAATAATTAAAAAACAAAATATGTAAACATATATCAAAAGAAATTCACTACTAGCAAAGAGATTGATAATAAAATACATCTTTGTCCACGATGTATTATGTTGCTTTTTTTTTTTTCTAAGAATTAGAGCACTTATCAGATATAAGAAATGGGATATTTGTTATATGAAAAAATAAAGTTATATGCAGATCCTACATTGCATTTTTTTCCTCATCCTGATGGCTAGACTATTATAGAATTGCCTGAAATATTTTTTTTGATGTTTTCTCAGGTGCATAGCAATATCCACTGTCAAACACACAGAGCTGGATGATACAGTCTAGTTCTGCTTTCACTTTTACTACAGTATTTGTACTATAAACATATAATGATTCTATTCATCATTGAGATTTCAAAATTTTTGTTTTCTAAATAATTTAAAAAAAAAAGGAATTTACTACACTGAATTCAAAGCCTCTAACTTTGAATTTAAATAAATAAAACAGATGTGCAACCATGCCACACGCAGATCTATAAAATAGCTATGGAAAATAGTACAAGATAAGAACTATCAAATCTAAAAAACTTCACTTCTTTTGATAGTTAAAAACCTATCTTATGAAAATCACTTGCAGCAAGTTTTTGCTGGTGTTTTGGAAGGTCTTTCACAGTGAAGGATTAGTCAGGGAGACAGTGTAATGTACCTCTAATTAGCAGCATGTAATGAGAGAGCAACAACACAGTTTACCATCCCAGCCCACTTTTTTTCCTAGCTAAAGCATCTCCTTGTCAGATCTTAGTGTGTTTAGCTGTTTTTTTTTTTCCCCTCTGATATGAACTTCCTCTTTTATGTTGTAAGAAATACCTAAATGCATAAAACAAATTGTTTACTTTTTCATCATTCACCATTCCATATAAATTTTCAAATAATTCAAAACGCTGGATAAATTCAGATAAGACTGTACAGATACAAAGTTGATCTTTATATGAAACCTAATTACAAAACTGACACAACAGGAAAAATGCAGACAGCAAGACAATTCTTGTGCTTTGGGACAGCTTAAAATTGTTTCAGACAACAGATGCAGGTTTTGCTATATATAATGTCTAGTGTTTAAACAGATACTTGCAAAGCACAGCCTTTCCCGCCCTCCTCTGTCTTCTGCTCCCCATTCTGTCCTGCCTTATTCTGATGGAGGAAACAGCCTTCTTCCTCAATTACTACAGTGTGTGAATTTTACTGTATTTCTTAAATAAAAGGATACATTCCTTCATCATAAAGTTATTTTGCTCATGGTGCTGCCACTTCCTCTCCAAATTTGTAAGCTGAAAACAAAAAAGAGCCAAAAAAGAAAATAACTACACATGTTCTTTCTACAAATAATCTCCCCCCAAATGCTTCAATACCCTACATTCTGTCACCTGATAAGATCAAGGTTACTTCACAAACAAAGATAACCAATGGCTAAATGATTTTTAAGTTGCCAATGACACACTGGTCTGTATATAATTTACACTTCATACATTTACTTTTTCTCTATTTATATAAAAGCACTGCATATAACTACAATGGTACATACAGAGAAATGTGTATGCAACTCTGAGGGAAAAAGATGGACATGGTAGAGAGATATTAATTCTCATTAGACTTCATATCATTAAAGTGATCTCTTCTTAAAATCAGTAAGATCTAAAATCACTGAAGATACAGTATTTCCTGACAATGTCTTGGACTTTGAGCTATACAGAAGAAATTTCCTTTCTTCCATAGTTAAGTTTCCTGTCTGATGCCAGAAGCTGTGATAAGAACGGTGCTGCAGTGAGAAGATTGTAAGAGTGTGGGTTAACTGCTGGCACTTCTTCAATAATTTCAGCATCAACAGGAAACTAATGTGGACATTATATCGATGGCTGCTTCCTTACAATACAATTTTATAATATTTGTTTTTCTGATGCTACTGTTCAGGATTCTGCATTTCAAGATATGTAGATGTTATTTTTAAATAGAAAATCTGAAAATCATTCTGAGACTAAACTTTCTGTGAGAACTACTGCAGCAATTTAGGAAGCTATTTCTACACCTTATTTAAAAGCTTATTCTTAAACTAGAAAACATGAAATAATTGCTATCTCACTTCAAATAAATTTTACAGCAAAGAATCAGTTATCTAAGTGCACTGGTTCACAGCATGAGACATTTGTGAGACGTTTCTGACTAAAAATTTTTCTTGTAACATTTGTAGGTGTAGCTACTTGCAATACATCCAGTAATGGGGCCTAGGTTTAAAACATGTGATACACATCAAAGGAAATAATCAGTGCACTTTTATAGTAATCCTTTGAAGGTCAAAACTTATACAGTTGACTGCTTGCAAAATCACCCAAACCCTCAAGATATGTAAACTCTATTTGTACTTCAAAATGTTTGATTTATATAGAGCAATCAGCTGTTTTAAGAATATACTTTATTTGCCCTTCTGTCAATGGCAAAGCTCTCAATAACTGAAAGCAATAAAAATGAGTGAAACACAGAAAATAATTCCCATTCTCCACTTATTTTGAGGTTATGCATTTTCCTTCTGTGCATCCACACCTAGTGAAGTTCTGTTGCCAAAATGATAAGAATTAATTAGTGTTTATAATAGAAGATTCAAAACTGATCGCAAGTTTGTAAACATATTCCTTTCTGATTCACATTTGAAATTTAAATGTAAATCTATACAAAAGTTATTTGGGTTTAAAGAAACCCAAACAAACCCTAAAGTTTTAGTGGTCTACCAGGACCAGGAGCAGAAGGATTGGGAAAAAGAAGGAAAAATAATATCACAGGTTGCAAAGAAAAAAGTTAGCAGCATACCTTTAAAAAGGAAGGTGATCTGATCTAATTATTAGGGACTTTTTTTTTTTTTTCTTCTTTATTTGCTTTCTAAGTTAGTTCTCAAAACTTCTTAAGTAATGGAAGAGAGAGAATTCTGAGCAAAATCAATGTAAACACTTAAAAGATTCACACAATTCTTAAGCTCAGAAAGATCTGCTCTTAGTAACTTTGAAACCAAAGCTTGTAATAAATTTATTGGCATGATACTAATTTCTGTTTAAAAACAGAACAACACATGCTTCCAAATCTCCCTTAGAAGGAGTAAGCTGATTCATCCCATACAGCACATATGAGGAAACAAGGATAGGACAGAAACAACTGAAGTGATGATACATTTCCTGAGCTATACCTGAGAATGTGTCTCATTCTCTTGAAGCTCTCTCTTCAGGGTCTCATACTCTGCATTCAAGTGTTCCATTATTTTCTTGAAAGCATTACTACGTTTTGTTAATTTTTCTTTGTCATCCTGTAGTCTCTATTTGAAAAAGAAACACAAACAGATTAATTGATGAGTTTATTTGCTGTGGGCTAAAGACAGATTATTTTTGTTCAACTTTCAAGATGCTAGTTTTAATTCCTTTCAGAACAAGATCATATCAGAATGGCTTGGTTTGACCTGAAAGATCATCTGGTTCCAACCTCATATGCATAAATAAGTCACAGCTTTTCTCTAACAATGCATGCCCTATCATAATGATAACATTCAGCAGTTATGATGAACAAGTTGTAAGCTTAGACTGTACTATAACAGCACAAGTGTGAATGATGGTGTTAAGAATTTATAGAAAATTTATCACAAGTGAAATGGGAACTGTTCTAGATGGAGTTTATATTAGAGCAAAGAAAGGACAGGATTTTATTTTTTAGGGGGGGGGTTCTGTGGTTAGATCGCTACATTCTCAATCTTATGGGTAGTCATAAGTTACAGCAGAAAGATCAGATAAATCGGTAAAATAAATGGGAAATTTTGTGGGAAGGAAGTTATCAAAAGGTATCCAGCTGATAGCCTGCCACATGTACCCAGTTAATAAGTCACATATATAAGCTAAGAAGCATTTGGATTCATTTGTACTGCTGTGCAAACCCTGTTTCATTCAGGATCCCCAATCATAGGCCTGGCTGCCCCTCTTGCAGGTGCTCAAAAACACACAAATCCCCATGTGTTTCATGTATTTCTATGCTTCACTCCTATTATTACCTTTTTCTTCTCTTCTCCTGATGCTTTCAGAGCTGGCAAATTATTATAGACTTCCAACTCTGCTGTTGTTTGTTCAATTTTCTCTTTAAGAGAAGCCAGTTCATCAGTCATCTTGCCCTCCAGGAGTTCCATCTTCTGCAGGTCCATCTGCAATTTTTGACTCTCTAGGCCAACAAATGCACAATCACTAAATAATAGGACTTTTTTTTTTTTTTCCCCCATAATACATTATCCAGATATAAAGATTTATGCTATACTTGAGCAATACAAACAGCTCTTGCTATCTTGATATACATAGGAATGTTAACATGAATGAAAGCACAAAATCCAATCTTCACAATCATCCTGTATTTCAAATTGTTAAATTACAGTTACGGTAGTATATACTACATAAGTGAACAATAATGGAAATGTGGTGATTTTCTACATCACACTGTTGTATTTATATTGTTAAAGTTGCACATAACTTCAGTCAATTTCAAGTTTTAAGGCAGTGGTAATACCTTACCAAAAGTTGACTTACAATGCAGACAGATTTTGAAATTTATTTTTGTTAGCTTTTTAGTATCATATTGCCTTTATTTCTGTTGTTCTAAGCCCTAGTTTTATGAGATTAAATTGCCAGCTTTTCCTTGAGGAAAATTCTTCCATATCTCCACAGTAATAAGAATTGTCGTATTTTACAAACTGAGCATGTGTTTCAATATTCAGCATTTACTTCTGACAATCCTCTAAAAAGAAATAAGAGAGATAGGTAATGAAAGGAATTAGAAGCATGGAAGGACTAGATAGGGGTAGAACTGTTTTGGATGGGTGTTTGCCTTCCCATTCTTATATTTTCCTGAATTTTTAAAGACATAGCTACATAATCCTATGATTCAGAGCTGTGTTTAACTCTGAATAATGATACAAATAATTTTTTTTTTCTAAATTCTAAAGTACCAGGTGAAGTGAGTTATTGGAAGGGATGAGACAACACAAAGAAACAGCACTTGGCATACACTGAACGTTATGCTTACACACTCAGGTATGTGCAGTTCCCCTGGAAAAACAGTAGAAATTTGTTTCTCCCATCTTCACCAAAGCAATAGAGATCTTTACAGCAGAAGGAAATGGATGTGCATATGTGACAGGGGCTCACCTTTCTAAAAACTGTGTTTTTTAGAAACTGTGAACAACTTCATTGTTGGAACTATTTGGAAAAATCTCACCTGATCAAAATCCTAATATAGCAAGATTTTGGTACTCATTTCTCTTCCTCTGTATTTATGCCATATATACATTTCTTAGTGTGAAATATTAGCTTTAGTCAACTTTTTTTTTTTCTTTTTTTTTTTTTTTCTTATAATAAAGTATGTTTGTGATGTCTTCAGAAACCTCAAAATAAGCAAACAAAAAGGGAAGCCAAGATTTTTGTGTTGCACATCCTGAGTAGCATGGTTCAATAAGGTAAGACTGAAAGGTTCCTATATGTGAAAAGAGCATATATATAGACTCTAAACATTTCCATACTGGCAAAAAGAAGGATTTAAAAGTAAAAGTATTGGAACTAAAATGCTTGTCTGTGAATCAATGTTTATGCCTTCTTCCACTGTAAAGGGTTTAAGAAAAGAAGTTGCTTGCATCTAGAATAACTGACCATAGCTTCGCTTTGCAGTGGCTGTTATTGGGCAATGTCAGATCCTAAAACAAAACTGAACAGACCACCGAACTAATTCTGTTCCTATGGCACTGTGGTTTAAAGACAAACAAATGCTTAGCAACCTCAAGAAATCAGAGCTTTAACATTCGAAACAATAAAAAAAAATACATAAAGAATTCAAATCAGAGGGAAACAGCTGAAAAACAACTTTACATTTTAAAGACTTACTTAGACCTAATGAAAACATTTTTGCTTTTAATATAATTAGTCTAATATTAATATTCTATTACTTCAAAGTAACATGTAGTTGACTAAATAGGATTTATTTTACATGTAATGAATAATAACAACATACAAGCCAAAATACCCGAAAGGACTAAAAGACTGCTCTGTCTATAAACTGATATTCTGTGGTGAGACAGCAGTGGGCTATTCCTTCCCATTCGCACTTTTTGGAGAAAAGGGAATAAACTGGAAGGGATGAATGTTATCCTTATCTAGCGACAACCTAAATGAAACAAAACAAAACAAAACAAAAAAACCTCCAAACTCCTCTAGGGGAAGAGACAGGAAGAGGATGCAGCCCAGTTCCTTCTGATACGCCATGAAGTTGCAGCGTCTCGCAGGCAGTGTGTACACAGTAGCAAACTCTGAGACCAAACCACTGTGACCCAGGGAAATGTTTTTGGGAAACTATGCCATCAGCACTTTTGTTTACTCTTCATGGTTTCCTTTCTTCCTTTTTATTTTTTATTTTTTTTTTAAAAAAAGGGCTTGCCGATGGACTTTTTATATCTTTGTTATGGCACAAATATATGGAAATTCAGATTTTAGTAACAACAAAAAAATCCCGAAGATGACCATGCTATAATTCAGGGGCTACAAAGAACTTCAACTGCGCAAATGGAACATTCACTCTGTTTTCGAAAGAATCTAATGTTTATTACAGTATCTGTGACTCCTTGCTTTCAGAAATGTACTTTTAAATAATTTAAATTATCTGCTGAAAATTATATACAGCAACTTCTTTCTATCCCCTTGCAAAGAGAGAACTACGTATTTCAATAATGTCATCTACAGTGCTATGTGTTTCTGGAACATCCCTATATTGTAAAATCCAAGAATTGCTGTTAACATGAAAGAACAAAAAGTCATATTTGAACCTGTAAGGTCTGGTCCAGTTCTTTAAACTATAACTGCAAAATGCTTATTTGCAGACAAATGAACACTAAATGTTCAAATGCACAACAAAATCAATTTCTACAGTATTTTGTGAATAACAACTTTTCATTTGCACGTATCTGCTTGAAGTTACAATACAAGCCCCTATTTTGAAAATCACTACCAAGTACAGCACGTAATAGCCTTCTAACAAAAAGATTTATGGTTCTTCATTCCTGCCCCTTCCTTTCAGCCAAACAAACAAGGAAAGGCTTGCTGAACCAATAATGATATTGGCAAAGGTTTACAATTAGGAGAACAATTCCACTATAAACAGTACAAATAAAGAACTAAATAGATACCTGTTGCGGAAATGAAAGAAAAGTATTGTCTGCTTTCTGAAACTACAGGTCCTACAAATTCCTACACTGAAAATTAATTGCTTGAGTATTTCCAAAATTAAGTCAAAATGAAAATTCAGAGTCAAAGAATCAAAACCTAAGAATATGAATTTGAGAGCTATTCACCATTGTTGCCAGTTAATTCTCCCATGGGAAGTTTCCCTTTAGAAAAGCACAAACTGTAAGTGATACTAAGAATAACATTTACAAATAATACGTGGTTAGGTGCAAGTCCCTAGTTGTATTTCTTAAAAACTGTTTTAACATTGCAAAGAATGTTTACTTCAAGGTGAATATTAATAAAATCAAGTTTCTGTCTCAAGAGACATTTTGCATATATACTAAAATACATCTGTTGAAAATGTATTTCTGCAAGCAAGCTCATCTTTTATTGCTAATAGTAAGTAAAATACTTTTGAGGAATATAAACCACTTGTTACTCATACAAATTTAAGTTTGTCAACTTACAACAGCATTTCAAGTTCAGTACAGAACTCTGATCTTGTACTTAGTGTAATTTTTCTTGTGCTTAGGTCATTTTATCTTTTTAAAGGAATGAATTTGAAAATTCAGTGTTGGTCTCACCTGTAATCAGATTCTTAGCAGTGCTCTGTGACTTCTGCATTTCATTTGATTTGAAAGTGAGGTCTTCCTGCATAATCTTCAACTCTTGATTGGTAACAGATGAAATTTGTTTCATACAATTCACATTCTGTGTAGTATAAATAACAAGAACATGCTGTATCTTTGAATCTACAAATGGTAACTGGACAATTACCAAACCCTCTTCTCTCCAAGTTCCTAGTCTGTTATTTGGCTTTTCTATCACAAGGATTGAAAATACTGGAAAAAGTCTGAAATAATTTAAATTTAATGACTTTTCATTCTGTCAGCTTTTGATAAAAAAATGTACTGATAGACCAATGAATATGAAAGAGAAATGCAGTAAGGATAAACTGTTGTGCCACATAAATCTCTTCTAAACTAAGTATTAATTGCTTTACACATACCTTAACAGTATACTACATTGAATAAGACACGAAGCGATGATATAATCAAAATATTACTCAGCTAAAAGATTTCTCTAACAACAACCACAATAACAAAAAAATCTGCAGGAACAAAAATGTTAATAGGAAAAATGTTCTGAAAGTTCAAAAAATGTCAGACTGCAAGTGGGAACAATTTCTGAAGTGTTTACATTAAATATACATGGCAGGGTATTTTAGGCATAATTCAAATATTGAGGAGACAGTTGAAATATTGTTAGTTTTACCTCTTAGTGATGATAAAATACCCATGAACTGAGATTTACAGACTTTAGATAAACAAAATGTTGCAGTAGTTTTATTTGCAACATTCTGAAATGTTTATCATAAATAGAATGATATTGATTATATCAATGATAAGTTACAGGAATGATATATGCATTTCTTTTACTCCAGTCACATGCATAATCTAACATTCAAAAGACTTTCCCCAGGGATAAAGAGAAATTAATTACATCTTTTTACTACAACAATATATGGTATTTGTTTGATCCTTAGAGATTATTATGCATATATTTTCTGGAAAAAAACACAAAACAAAACAAAACAAAACAAAAAACAATAACCTTGTTTTAACCATTCATTCTCCTGTTCTGTGGTTCTAAATGCCTAGGTTGCCATGGGAGGATGGAAATGTGCTTACCCTGCTTGAGTGCTCCAGGAGTGCAATAATATTGGCTTCTATTTGGGCCTTTCGTTCTAGCTCTTGATTCTTCACATCTTCAAAAGTCTCAAGAAAATCTAGAGATCAACAAACATGATAAAGAAGACTGCTGCTAACAGAGGTATAGCACAAACCCTTGTAATTTTCAGTTAAATCTTTGTATTAAATTGATAAGCTGTACATATTTAGACTTTGAGATTAATAATTTACTTAAAAAGCAAGTGATACAGGCCTTGAAACTTGTCAACTTAAGAGGCTGGAATGAAAAACAGTTTTGTTTTTTTTTTCACATATACACATATTTGACTCATTAATGATATGAGGTCACCATCTTCACAGAATCACAGAATTGAAGGGGTTGGAAGGGACCTAGAAAGATCATCGGGTCCAACACCCCTGCCAAAGCAGGTTCCTTAGAGCACGCTGCCCAGGTAGGCGTCCAGATAGGCCTTGAATATCTCCAGAGAAGGAGACTCCACAGCTTCCCTGGGCAGCCTGTCCCAGTGCTCCATCACCCTCACCGTGAAGAAGTTCTTTCACATGTTGGTGCAGAACTGCCTGGGCTCCATGTTGTGGCCATTGCCCCTTGTCCTGTCCCCAAAAACCACTGAAAAGAGATTGGCCAAATCCCTCTGTCTACCACACCTTAGGTAGTTATACACATTGATGAGATCCCCTCTCAGCCTTCTTTTCTCCAGGCTGAACAGACCCAGGTCTCTCAGCCTTTCCTCATAGGGAAGATGTTCCAGGCCCTGTATCATCTGTGTGGCCCTCTGCTGGACTCTTTCCAGGAGATCCGTCTTCTTTGTACTGGGGAGCCCAGAACTGGACACAGTACTCCAGGTGAGGCTTGACCAGGGCAGAGTAGAGGGGGAGGATCACCTCCCTTGACCTGCTGGCCACGCTCCGCTTAATGCACACCAGGATCCCATTGGCCCTCTTGGCCACCAGAGCACACTGATGGCTCACAGTCAACCTGTCGTCCACCAGGACCCCCAGGTCCTTCTCCTCAGAGCTCCTCTCCAGCAGGTCGTTCCCCGACCTGTAGTGATACACGTGGCTGTTCCTTCCCAGGTGCAGGACTCTACACTTCACAGAATCACAGAATTTCTAGGTTGGAAGAGACCTCCAAGATCACCCAGTCCAACCTCTGACCTAACACTAACAAGTCCTCCACTAAACCATATCCCTAAGTTCAACATCTAAATGTCTTGTAAAGACCTCCAGAGATGGTGACTCCACCACTTCCCTGGGCAGCCCATTCCAATGCCTCACAACCCTCTCAGTAAAGAAGTTCTTCCTAATATCCAACCTAAAACTCCCCTGGCGCAACTTAAGCCCATTCCCCCTCGTCCTGTCACCAGGCACGTGGGAGAACAGACCAACCCCCACCTCGCTACACCTCCTTTAAGGGATCTGTAGAGAGTGATAAGGTCGCCCCTGAGCCTCCTCTTCTCCAGGCTGAACAAGCCCAGCTCCCTCAGCCGCTCCTCGTAGGACTTGTTCTCCAGGCCCCTCACCAGCTTCGTCGCCCTTCTCTGGACCCGCTCAAGCACCTCAATGTCCTTCTTGTAGCGAGGGGCCCAAAACTGAACACAGTACTCGAGGTGCGGCCTCACCAGAGCCGAGTACAGGGGGACAATCACTTCCATAGCCCTGCTGGCCACACTGCTTCCTATACAAGCCAGGATGCCGTTGGCCTTCTTGGCCACCTGAGCACACTGCTGGCTCATATTTAGCCAACTATCCACCATCACTCCCAGGTCCTTCTCTGCCTGGCAGCTTTCCAACCACTCATCTCCCAGCCTGTAGCTCTGCTTGGGGTTATTGTGCCCCAGGTGCAGGACCCGGCACTTGGCCTTGTTGAACTTCATGCAGTTGGCCTCAGCCCATCGGTGCAGCCTATCCAGATCCTCCTGCAGAGCCTTCCTACCCTCGAGCAGATCGACACACGCACCTAACTTGCTGTCATCTGTGAACTTACTGAGGGTGCACTTGATCCCCTCACCCAGATCATTGATCAAGATATTAAAGAGAGGCTTCTCAAATAGGTATTTTGATCTTGGGCAGCCAAATCCTTGGTCCAGACATCACCCCCTCAGCCAGTCATTCACCTGTCCCATTCTCCACCTTCTTTCTGGGTCCCCGTCACCCAGAGGGAGGACAAAGGAGAACAATACCTGCACCTCTGATCCCTTCAACAACCTTCCCACAGATGCAAAGTCCTTTTTAATATTTCTCATTTTTCTAGTTGCAGCTTCCTGGGATCCAACCTGAATGACAACAAGAGGATAGTAATCCTCCAGTTTAATGAGCCTTCCTAATGTCTCTGACACGTGCTCCAGGAAGACAGCACACCTCTCTGGATAGGTTATCTCAGCGACAAATGAGGGCCTCTGTGCCCCTCAGCAAGGAGTCTCCGATCCCTAAGATTCTCCCTTCTTTTTTTGTGGCACTGGTTGTGATGCAGTACTCCACCCAGCCCCAATCCCTATGCTCAGTACTTCCCCCAATCCTGACACGCTTAATATTTGATATTCTTTGATATTTGATGTCTTCTTTGATACTGTTTAGGTGAGGGTTGCCAGTCAATGGGAAAGGAGTTTCATCACCATCATTTCTGACATCTTTCTGAATGCTTGTCCCAGTAGCTGTCAGTCTTCATTTTTGTGAGTGCTAGTGAAATGGGCTACCAACTAATGGAAACAGGTAACTTCACTATCTCTAAAGGCTTGGACTAAATAACAAGCACGGCTAAGCACCTGAGACTATTATCCACCTGGTATTATCTCCTACTTGCTATGCTATGTCCCTTTGCTAACATCTACCTTTTATCATCATTCCTGTAAGTGTCCAGCTGAATCTGACAAGACAGCTGTAATGTTGCTGTGCAGTCTGTATTTGTGTCCCAGGCATATGAAATCGTATTCCTGGTGACAGACATAATGATAAAAGGTGCTGGACACATCACATGGACAGCAAGATGACACCCAGGTCTGTACCTTAATGACCACCTGTCACCTGGTGACTCTCCACCTGAAATATATTTAAATATACAGGAGCATACAGGAAATGTAAGAGCTTGCTAAATTTCTAGTTAGACAAAGAATGGGAGAAGTGCTTAATTGAACAAGGGGGATTAGATGATAGTAAATGCAAGATGGATCATTTGGGAAGAGAGATATATAAAAGGAGGGACTACTAGATGGAAATAGTAACAAATCCTGATGGGATGAGGACTGACTAGAGCAATGTGGATCACGGAGCAACCAGTATTTTTCAATAATATCTCTTAAATTATCAACTAATTTAAGATTTATAAGTAAGAGAGCTGTTGCAATATCTGAACATGATCTGCATTGCTTTCCATCAAAGAATTAATACAAAAGCTTCACAGATTACAGCTTGTAAAACTTTCAGAGAGTGTGCTTCAATAATTTATATTATTGGAGCAAGGGGACAATACTTACATACTACAAAGGCTATCCCCAAGGCAGTGATTTCAGGATGAAAGATACTTAGAATTCTTAGAGGCCAATTAGACAGCACAACTGTAATGTGCACAGCTAATTGCTAAAAATAATTACTAGTTCGGATGCAAATTTAGTTAGCTCAAAAAGTTGAGATAAAGCTTTGGTCCTGCTGACAGACTGAAAAACACCTGTAACAAACAGTACTTAACAAGAATATAAGAAGGTTTACCTTTTGCCAGTACTGCTGTGAACTTGTAACTGGAGACATAGTTAAAGCCAAACCTAATTTAATTTCAGGCCAATAACCTGAAATTAAAGCACCTCCATGAAAAAAAAAGTTTTCTCAGACATTCAAAAACGTGAAATAAAGATAGACACAGCAGACTTTATTAGCTAGTAATTCTCTAGAGACTGAACTAATGCCCTTTATATCCACAAATAAACCATTTTATAAAACAGAGTCTGAAACTGTGGAATTAGGACCTAGGCACCGCACCTATACGATTTCATCAGCATTTTTTTCCTTTGCCATTCTGGACCTTTTTAGGTTGTTTTTAAACCTTCTTTGCATTTATTCAAAGACTTTCTATAGGGTCCATATTTATCTCTAATTTCACTGTCTTCCTGCAAGAAAGCCTCCTTCCTTTTTATCATACCTGTCTGATTGATCTTGCTTCATCTAAGTCTAATCTAATGTTTTACAGATTCACAAAAGCATGTCTCAGATGTTTGTATGCACTTGTCTTAAGAGAGGGTTCATGAAAGACATTCTCTAATCCTCCTCATCAACCTATTCCAATGCTTGGTGAGTTTTAACTTTATAAATGGTTTCCTAACATTCAATCTGAAGTCCTTCTGTGACTATATGTTTATTACTCCTTTTCTCCTTTTCTATCCCTCATCTATATGTACAGATATATTATTCACTTATTCTCTGAAACAGCCTTTTCATGTATTTGATGACTTTCCTAAATTCTCTATTCTTTAAAATTTCCTCATGGGTCATGTTTTCTGTATCCTTGATCAGTCACACCTCAGACGGACAACCCCTATCTTCACGTGCATTGAGCAGTACTAAAAACAATGCTCCGTCTGAAGCCTTCCTTAATGCACAAAGAACAAGATCACTTCATTCAACAAGATCATGTGAGTTGTGCCTGAGGAACTGCTCCTTGCTCTTTGCGGCTGATTACCCCTGCCCAGGTATGATCTTACACTTACCCTTGTCAATTTTTTTTCTACATCTTTTAAAGTCTGTCATATTTTAAATTCTAACCTTGTTCTCCATCATGACTTCAGTTTTTCCAATGTAGCTTTTTTTGTGAAAATATTTATTTACTCTATATCTTGTCATCCAACTGACTAAAAAAATATTGACCAACCTAAACATCCAACACACAGCAAAATTCCACTCAACACATCCTTCCATTCTTCTTGACAATGAATCCTTAATAATCAATAATTTGTTAATGAAATGCACAATACAGGCTAAAAATTGGACCATATTTCCATTCCTTGCTTCTAAGAAAATTACATGAGACAGAACACCTGCTTCTCCCCCCTTAGTCTGCTGTATTTTTTAGTCAAAAAAGGAAATTAGTTGTTTGTTCTTGACCAATCAATGTAATTGTTACTCATAATCATGCTTTGTAACATTAATGTTGTTTGCTTGATTATTTTTTTCACAGTCTTTCTGGAAATTGATGCTAAGGTGCCTGATCTATATTTCTCTGGCTACTCTTCTTCAAGACTGTTAAAATACTTGCCCTATTCCCAGATTTGTATATGTTAACCCCAAATCTCTCAATTAATCTCAAACAGCTCTAGAGCTGCATCAGTATCCTCTGATGAAGTTCAGGTAATTTGAAAATCCAGTGACTCTGTACGTATGCTCCCACCCATATTTCCTCGTTGTCATCTGAGACCTTGTTTTCAATCACGCTAGCCTTAAGTTACACTGAACAGTATTAGAGAGCACTTACTATTAAACACTTCGTGGCATATTTGTTGATCATTTTCCCCGTTTGCTGAGTAGCAGACCAACAGTTTTTGTAAATTTCCTACTATAATATAGTAGCTGTGGAATATACTTTAAAAATAGTTCTCTCTTCATTCTTTTGCTAGACGCTGCTGAGATCTTCCTAACATGAGAACTTTTTAATATGGAGCAGAACTTTAGAAGCATTCATCTTGAATAAACAGATATGAAAAGCCTTAATTTTAAAGGTTTATGTGATATTTATGCATCCCAATTCTAAAGTTTTGCTTCTATTAATCAGACCTGACCAGCTGGTTTTGTGTCTCTCATTTAAGTTCACTTTAAAATTAATTTCAGCACTATTTCACAAAATAAAGCTGTTCCTAAGACGTTTGATGAAAAGCCTTGAAAGACACTTCAAATATTTGTGAATGTCCTGTAAATCTTAAGTTATCAATTATTTTGTCCTGAGACAGAACACAGAAACTTTTATGCAAAGATCAGGAGATCAGTTCTTTTCAGTGCTAAATTAACTAAGTGAAAACAGTACAAGAAAACCTGTATTTTAGTGGAATTAAAGTATATTAGACATCTTACTGTCCATGCTTTCTTCTCTCTTCTTCAGCTCCTTGTATTTCCAATTTTCCTCTCCTGCAAGAAATGTAACATTGATTAAACTCTCTATTACCTCAGTCGTGGATTCCTTTAGGCAGGCAAAATGTCCAATTTAAAAAAATAAAAATTAAGCATGTGTTAAAAGTAGAGGACTCATTCCATATCATTTGCTATCACCATTCAATTCAATATGTCATACACAGCTTTATATTAAAAAATAAGATAATTATCTTAATAAACCAGTCTCGGTGCAATTTTTAGAATCTTTTAGAGGTCAGGATTTTTCATAAATAAGAGTAGGATAAGTACTTGGTTTGAACAAAGGAAGTTGGCACGATTTTTCTTAAGTCAGTTGAATTTCAACAATAGAGAAAGAATGCTTTCATGTTTTTGGGCAGCATGGTTAGTTAAGCTTTGTGTGTCTTCATTTAACACGAGACAATTCAATGGCACTTTCAGGTATTAAAATGGACGTTCATAAAGATAAGCAGCTTGTAAGCCAGCATGACAATCTCAGGAAATAAACAAGAAAACTGGTAGAGGACAATGGAATGCACAAAAAGTTTTAAAAGACCCTTTCCAACATGTTCTTTACTTTGCTATTAGGAATAATGACTATGAAATAATCAGTCCATCTTTGTATCTAACAATTGACTATAAACAGCTCTTAATTAAAATGTACTAGTAAAATGGTAGAGTTGCTGTATTTGCCACAGGTTTCATGAAGCCAAGAAAATTCAGCTGCTAACAACAACCTTAAGTTGCAAACATCTAAATTTTTAATTGTTTGAGTTTTGTTCATAGATTAATTTTCAGCTTGAGGTTATGACTTTAAAAAAATACAAAGAAAAAGAATAACAATAGATACAGATATAACAGAGCAAGCAAATTTACCAAGGTCTTTTTACTTATATACTCCCCTGCTTTCCTTTTTATCTAGTATATACAAACACCTGCAAACCCCTAAGGGACAGTAATTTTTCTTCAGCTTCCTTGTAGCTGTCGCTTTGTTCCTTGCTAGACTCTCTCATTTTGCAAGGCAAGTATCCAATACTTGATAACTTAAAGTCTGTTCTAGTCTTCAAAAAGTCTAGTTACAATGAGCCATGAAATAGAGCTATGCAATCATCCAAACTTTTAAATAAAAAGATATTTGAATTAAAGACCTTTATCTTTAAAATACCTTTACAGATAATTTTTCTTTAAAAGCTGGCATTATTCCATCAATAGTTTAGCCCTTCATTCAATTTATGAAATGCTATGTCTATTCCATTATCAGTTAATGCTGACTTTGAGTAATCAATAAAACTAGATGCTAATATATGCAGCATATAATTAAAAATACAATAAAACAAGATAAACAAGTAAAAAACTTACCCAGTTAAGTGAAAACTGAACAAAAACCCTACTTATAGTTTACTTATTTTGTTTTTCCCATTCTTTCAAAATGTTCCAAGCACTGAAATATGCATCCTGAAATATTCAAACACTTCCTAGTTGTAACTTTTTTTTTTTTTGACTGGTTAATTTTCCTTAAATTTTATTCAAAAAACTTGTAAGACCTGAAATTTTGTGAATGCTTTGAAATATGCAATTTAAATACTGAGCCTGAAGTAAGTTGACTGGGGAAGGAGGGAGGACAGGAATCTCAAGGACAAAGAAGTAGACAAGAGAGAATCAAGTGCTTTAGTACATAAAAGAATTATTGATTCTACTAACAATTTAAGAAAGGTCTTTACGAGTTAGTTATTCTTTTTGTTGCTACACACAGCGTTCATGTCATAATCAAGTTATGCGTGTTAACCATTTCCACAAATATGTTATAGGCACACATTCTTTTTGCATAAATGGGGTAAAACAATGCAGATGAATACAACTAATGCAGGGTAGTACAGTGCTGGCACTGTCAGATATAACTGTATCAACTGCAGCCTCAAACGCTAGGAAAACGAAACTTTTAAAGCAGACGCTTTCCCACTCTGCATACTGCACCCTTTGTAGACTTAATATAAAGCGTTTGACCATGCCACAACTCCTATATCGAAAAAGACCAGGCAGAACCCACTTTTAAACTGTAGCTATTTGCAGGTTGCAATAGATAAGCCTTAAACCTATTTTCTTCTACAACACTGTTGCAAATCAAACTCTGGCTCAATACACTTTTAGATAAGATCACCAGGTAGCTTTATTCTGCATATCCTGACTGTTACTTGTATGTTGAAGGAGAGCATGTGCCTTCTGCTGCCTGTGTGTTAAATCCTCTTTGTCAATACAACATCTAGAATGCCAAAAGAAGTACAGACCAGCAATGAATTACTGTAAGTGCAAATCCAACTATAAAAGGTGAAAAGCAACTCACTTCTTACCTTCTGCATTTCTCCAAAGATACAACAACAACAACAAAAAAATAAAAGCAGGATAGTAAAACTGAAAATTATTTTGTCTGGAAATAGCTAATAGAACAATTTTAATAAATTATTTGCATTAAAATAATGAAACATATGGAAAAATATTAAATACTTCATAATGCAAAAGATGAGAGGGATCATTTAGGGTCATTTTTAGGAATATCTGTTCACTTTGAAGAAATTCACAGCTAACTTTAATACTGTTTACCCATGAAAATGTATAAATTAAAGTAATCAAAAACATCAATTTATCAGTTCCACAGAAGTTAAATAGCTTGTTCTAAGGTTTTCCAAAATATATACGCATATTTATCTAACTCCTACCTAACCAGAATCCACTATAATTAAACAATAGGTTTCCCATGGTATGAATTTCCATTTTAAGGAGAATCTTCCAGAGCTGTTGAAGGCCTGTACTCAAACTAAGCTACTTCTCCTGAACTGTAACTTCCAGTGCTAAAACAAATCCCAACCTATGTTGGGATTAGCCTAATATAACGACACTGGGTGTTTGCAGAACTAACACCATTTTTAGGCAATTCTCAAACTGTTGCAGAGATCAACATAAGGAGTGTCCAAGACAGATAAAAAATCAAACTGAGTTCCAGCTGCTTTACACATGGATATTAGTTTAAACATTCTCACACTTTCAGACAGGTATTAGGACAGAAAGCCAGAGAGCTGTACTATCTTTTTATACAGTAGTTTACCAAGCACAACAACGTTGATGAATGCTCCAGTATTAAGTGTGTACTGGTCATTTTTCAGCTTCTCTGAGAAGTCTGCACAAAACTTTCACAAAACTTTCTTCTGATAGTGATAAATGGGTATTTGCATAAACTCAAACGACATAAAACTTTCTCCTGATAGTGAACAACTGGGTATTTGTATAAATTCAAACGTTTTCAAGCACTTAACGTCCACATTGTAACACGGGCATGGCATCTTTTCCAAGTAAATCCCTGCATGGTATACCACAACTGAAGTGATACTACCTTGATGATTCTCCAAATCCATATCAAGTCGTTGAATAACCTTTTTAAAGTGGTTTGTTTTTTCTTTTACTTCTGCCAGCCTAATAAAAAGATTATGAAATCCATGGTTAAAACTGCTTTGTAAAATACTTACTTTTTTTAAAAGAAAAATGGAGAGAAGAATCAGAATCAAAATAACAAACCTACGTTTTTCAAAAACAAGATAACATTAGGATTACCGTTATTATAAAACATACATGCAATGTACCTTTCACTTTAGTCACAATCTATATTTAATATACATAGTCCATCTTAGTAAGTATAAGTACTGCTGCTCTTTTCCATTAAAAGCAATTTTGCATCATCAGTAGCTTTTACCTTACTCAACTGGCCCCTCTTCTGGTTGCTATACAGCTCTGCAACGTACAATGTAATTGGCAAACTCCATCAAGTGACTGTATCATGTAAAAATTACCTATGTGCTCACTAAAATCTGTTAAGAAATTGCCAGATAAAACACTGTATCTATAGATAATCAATTGAAATGAGGAAGAAAACTACCTTAGAAACATTTTTCTGTAAATTCTCAAATAAATTTCTCTGTTACTGCTTCTTACCAAGAATTCTGTTAAGTAACTTATTAGCCAATCAAAAGGTGATAATGCATTAAAAATTAACCAATGATTAAAACTGAAAGTACTTGTAAGAAGAATTTAAAATTGTTTCTAGGAGAATACAAGAATTATTTAAAATCTTCTTTAAAGAAAGAAAAATCAAAAAACTCAAGATTACAGAAAGATACTACTCTATCTGTCCCCCATAACATATTACTATGTATTGTAATATTAAAAGAGCTTCTGGAAAATCTACAGAAAGGTGTAGTAACTGAGAAGTAAGAAGCAGTGCCCTGTTACTCTTCAGAATTGAAATTTCTGTAAGCAACTTTGTAACTCTACAGGCTTAAGAAACTGAAACAACAACAACAAAATCTTAAAAATGGGCTTGCAATGAACAGCTCTTGGAATGTGTTCTGCAGCCCTAAATAAATTTATGTCAGTGCTATTATTACGGCATATTCATGAAGATAGGAAATATCTTATGCCGACCTAAATGGTCTAGTAATACAAAAATCATTTAGCTGCAGCAGAAGGATATGTCCTGTTATTGTGGAAGGTTAAAACCAGTAGAGGATGCAACATATGGTGAAAATGTGACAGGATTAATCTCTCTCCGTAGGGGCTAAATGTAATATGAACAACAATAAAATGGGATTACTCACTGTCTTTCCATGCTTGCTATTTCTTGACTATCTTCTTTAACCTATAGAAAGGAATACCAACTGTAACATATGAAATAAAATCTACAAATGAAGAAGGAGAAATCTAAAAAATAATTCTTAATTCAGTACACGAGGAATAGAAACTCAGCATATGATTTCACAAACTTGTTGTCACGTTGTCCAACAACATCTCTTCACTGAGAGGTGTTATTATTTAAATTTGATCTCTTCCAAATGCTCCCCTGCTTTCTCCATACATATTTAAAAATCGGATATACTCATGAGTGCTGTTCAGTACAATAATCCACATAGTATGTATGCAAGAATGGCTATATAACACGGCACGCTCCCTTACAAAGTAATAAGATTGTTTCTTGGTTAGTACATCTGCACACTATCCCAAAATGATGCAGTTTAGAGTTATGCTATAATATTGTTCAATAGGATCATTTTTCCCATCCCAACAGGACTGATGAATTTGAACAAGTCAACTAGCTGAGAAACTGACTGTGCCAATTTTGTTATGGCTGAACCTGAAGCATCCCTTCCAGCCCATCCATTACCTGTACATAATTCCAGATGGTTAAAGACTAAATAATGGCAAGGTTCAAAACTAAGTATTTTTCTTTCTCCATCATCCCTTAATATACTGACTGACTTAGAGGATCCTTTAAATGATACCATTTTATGTTCTTGCCTGCTTTAGTAATCTCTCTCTTTCCTCCTGTGGAGATTCCATGTTCTTGTCCTCAGCAATCATTTGATTTCGACGTTCCTCAAGCTCATGGAGCTTTTCATACAGCTGCACAGCCTCCTGTTTCACCAGGGAGTGTGCTATTTCCTGTTGGGAGAAACAAAACACCTACTACCAACTTCCAGACTGCAAGAGAACATTGCAGAAATTGTTTTAATTGAATGACACTTAACCATACATTGAAAGTGAAGCTCACTTGTTACAAATGGTACAGAGGCAGTATAAAGAATGAATATAATCTGTAATCTCAAAAATGCATTTTCTGGAACAGAATATCCCAGTCAGCATTTCTTGCTCAATGAGTTCATGCTCAGGCCAACCTTCTGAGTAGATTTACTGCTATTTTATCATTTCTAGGGAAACACAAACAATATACAGTATTCCATAGGAATAGAAAAATGTCTACAAGTATTCAAAAGTGGTATTTTCTGAAGACATATATGACTGTACGTTTCAGCTTATGAATCCTTGAAGATCCATGAGAGACCCAATGTGAGAAGCTTCTAATTCTAGTAATGTAAAACAGCATATTAGAAGTGTGTGTTTACATGTTTGTGGGAGCAAAAATATCTCAGCTGGTACCACTTTGTGCTTCAAATGACATTGGCGTTTGAAACAAGAAAATCATGCTCCCACATTATGTTGAAAAATTAGGTATCACAAATTCTTTAGAAAAATTTGAGTGGTAATTTCACATTTATCTTCGGAGAGTAATTCTAAATCAGTCACACATCACACAAAACATTTGATAACCATATGGCTAACTAAAGCTAGTAAGTTTTGTACTTGGCATCTAACAAAAACATTTTAAACCACAGCTAATTATAAATTATTGGTGGAAAACAGAGAGGTGGCTTTGCCTTCTCATTCTAGAGCACAAACCTACAGCATATGAAAATTTAATGAGAAAAGTATTATTTATTACAGTAGAGTTCAGCAAAAATTGGTACAGAAACAGCTTTTATCATACATACAGCTCTTAGAGACTCCTCCTTCATGTTCAGTGCGTCCAATTCCTGCTGTTGAACAATCAATTCCTAAAGAGGAAAAAAATGCAAAATTTAGATAAAAAATTACTGCATGATTAGATTGCTTTTTAAATTCTTCATTCTAGCATCCAGAAGATGCTGTAAAATATCTCTTCTTAAAAAGAAGGTATCTTCTTAAAAAGAGATATCTCCTAAAAATAGAAAATCTCTTCTTGGTCTTCTTAAAAGTTTAAAAATCAAGACTTCTCCAAATAGCTCAGACATAATATCCACTTATTTTCAGAAAACAAATTTTCCAATAAACTCTTATTCCTCTTACTTGCTGTTGGGCAATAACCAAGAATTGCTTTTTACACTTTTTTCTTCTTTTTCTTAAAATCAGTACTGAAGGTGGAATTTATCATTTCTGCTTTAGAAATTTAAAGTCAGATTTTAAAATCTGAACTAGTCAGCACAGTTTCAGTCAATAAAGGCACAAATAGGCCCTGACTAGTGATTCAGTTCATCCTGTGACAGCTAGGAAGCACTAGATTTAAAAGATACCTTTCTCTCTGTGTAGACTTTACAGGGAAGTATTCCAAGACCACATGCCTGAACCTAGATGAGGTTATTCTAACCCTAAAGATTTTATTGCTTTTGTTAACATTATAAGTAGCAAAGCCACAAACATTTTAAAAGGCCCAGCTTAATTTTCTCATATATGCAAACATACAAGAAGCACAAAAAATCCCAGCCAGATTCATTTTTAGGCATGGTAAGAAAAATTTCTACTAAAGTGAATGAAAAAACACTGCGATTCTCTTTTCCCTTTTGCTTGCTTTTTACATGTGATCAAACACCTAAGCACTACAGAGGGTTTTAAAATATGCATGTCAACCCCCAAACAAGAAAAGAAAATGATGAAAATAATTTGCTTTTAAGGAATACAAAATCACAAAGTATTTGTTTTCAGTCCATTGTTGTGTTTATTTTTCAGACACTTAAAATTGCTTAAGATACCAGCAAGTTTTTTTATTATATTGCTCAGTTTTCACTTTAATATTTAAATTGTATCTGGAACTAATACGACCAGGTTTAGAAACATTTTATGTTAAGTACTATGAAACAAACCAACCTGGGAGAGTTTTTCATTTGCAGTCTTCATCTCCATATACTTAGCTTGATTTTCCGGAGACATGTCTTTTATGATGTCATCTGCTACGACTTTTTCACGTTCAATATCTTCTTCCACAGCTTGAATTAACTTTTCTGTGCTGTAAAAGGTACAAAATTGTGCTATTTTTACTAGTCCATGATTACTTTAAGGACACATTTAAAACTCTGCTATTCCTTCAGCCTCCCTAAAATGATCCTCTAACACAAAAACTTCACAGACTTCAAGAAAACAAGTTACCTACTTGTATCTTCTTGGAGTTGCATTAGCTATATAAACATTCATATTGTGGAATGCAGAAGATAAAGAATTCTTTGCCCTTACTGTACCCATATAGTACTTCCCAACGTGACAACACTGTCTACCTGGATAGTCCTCAAAACTGGCAGAAGTATATTTTTTTCCCTTTTTGCTCTGTATCAGTGAATTCTTAGAATGAGAACAGGCAGTCTGAAATAAAGAACCTGGAGTATAATTTGTGAATGCATGTGAAGAGAACATACTATACAGTTACCAGGACTTGATGGTGCTGGATAATGATGATGAGAAAGCTTTGCTTTACCAATGAATTGCTGGATTCCTTAAGAACAGGATGTGGCTTTGTAGCCTTAAGGAGCGTGGAGCTTTTTATTCATGCTATGGCTAAGCAATTAGCCATTCCTGATGTTCTTGATCAATGACTGTAAACCTGTTAGAAAATCAAGTGACTGCAAGCAGAAAAAAATCTCTACCACCACAACTGCAATAAGCTGCAGCTAGGTGTTTTAGCAGTCAAGGAAGGCATAAAGTGTTGTTCTCACTGCTTAACATAGAGTCTACTGGTTTCTGTGGAACTCCTGAAAGCTAGCAAGTCAAGTAATTTGAGAGCATAGCTGAAGATAAAGGAAATGAACTAAAAGTCCTGAGACACTGAACAATAAGTCTTTTTCCTCAAAAGGCTTTCCTTTACGGTTCATAAAATACCGTTTACACTGCTAGCTTTCAGAATGCCTCCTGCAAAATTAGCTCTATTTTTCTCCAATTTTCATTAACTCTTCCTGAGTTGCAAGACACCAAAAATTTAAAATTGTGTGACTGATGCTACTAGATCCATGACAGCAGGCAAGAATGCCCTCAGGCTTCAAAGACAATGCGAAATAATGGAACTGCTCAAGGACAACCTTGGGATAAAAGAATAATGAACATTTAATTGAAGCATGTACAGTTGATGTTGGAGTGGACCTCTGATGGTCGGCTTGTGCAGCGCCATTACGCAAAGCACAATCACATAGAACAGATTGTCAGTGTCTTGTTCAGGCAGCTTTTGGTTACATTGAATAACGTAGACTCCACAACTTGTCTGGGAAACGTTTCAAAGTATGGCCACCTTTACCATAGAAGAGTGTTTTTCTGCTTAAATGAAATATCCTGTACTTCAATTTATGCTTACTGACTCTTATCCTGCCCTTGGGCATCACTGAGAAGAGACCGGCTCCATCTTCTTTATTGCTGCATATCTGATAAGATACCCCCTAACCCTTCCATCAAACAATTCCACCTCTCTCAGCCATTTCTCAGAGTTTCCACCATTTCTGAGGACTGCTGAGGAAAGATTCAGAAGTGTAACCAATCTTGCAACTGACTTCAGGAAAGACCTATAATCTCCAGAGATCTGATGAGGTTAAGTATAAATTGTCAGGATAACCACCTGTGTTGCAAGGAGTTTTGGAACCTGATGATGACAAAGCAAGTGGAAGTGATGATCTCCCACAACCCATGGCAAATTTGCAGTGCAGTGGGACTTGATGTATTGGATGGTTTTAACATGAAGGTAAATGGAACAGCCTCTTGAAAGTAACTATAGTTTGTTCAAACCTCGTCCAAAGAATGAGGCCCTTTCTGTAAGTACACCAGTATATGAATGGATTATTATGTTATGCTTGGGAAAGGTGTAATTTGCTAAGTGAAGCATGCTTTTAAACTATGCAAGTAGTTTGATCCAATATTCTCTGGAAGGCATGGAACTAGAATTGGCAGGGAGCTTTCATGTGTCTTTGTTATTGGAGGCTCCTCATGCCTTACCCTGAGCCTGTGAAAACTGTTGCAAGGTCCACGCAGTGACAATTTCTCACAAATCAAGCCCACCTGAAGGCATGGCTGAATGAAAAAAGAAAAATTCCAAGGAAGAATTCAAGAAAAACTGAAGGTTGCTAATTTCTAGAACAAATGCCCACACCAGATGCAACTCCTCTGGAGAGACTGATCATAGTTAGTACTGATCATAGGGAACTTGTCTCTACATACAAACAAGGTGGATTTTCCTGGAGATCACTGGGGCATTCATAGAGGAAGAGAAGAATACAGCTTGATATATTCCCCCAGTGTTCCAAAACAGCATCTGGAAGCAGCTGTCACTGTTGAGGGCAGTGGCATCTCCATGCTCTACTGAGTTTTTCTCATCTATGTCCGAGACTGCAAGTATGCCTGATAGAATATGGAGAGTCTACTTTTCTAGCCTCATTGATGTAAAAGTAGGTGCAGACACATAACAGAGTAGTGTCTTTACCTGCAGCAAGTCTCTATTTTTAATGTGATGTGGACTTCTGGCTAGATAGCTAGATCAGTATCTTCATGAGACTAGAAACGACAGATTTAGCTGTGATGCAGCATCTCTGATAAGCAGTGTTTTGACAAAAAATTCAAGCTTGGTGCTTTTCTAGGAGGACTAAAGCTATCAGCAATGGCTGTAACAGGAGGATAGTTCATTACCATAGCCAGTGCAACACTTGAAGATTACTGGGGAAGCTGAACCAAGGTTGAGCCTTGGAAGTCACAGAACTTTCTGAGATATTAAGCAAAAATCAAAGTGGCAGTAACATTAAAGACAGATACTGAAGTAGAAAGGTTTCTACTCAGACCCATATCTGAGAGGAACGGAGAATAAGAGGAAGGTGAATCCTTCTGTAGATTCATGCTGTGCATTGGGTAGAGTGAAGTTGAGAGAATGAGCATCATCAGAAGAAAAAAAATAGTGGACATACTGTTAGTGTATCAATATAATCCCTTTGTCAAACTGCATAAAGACATGCACTCAGATGCATGTCTCAAAAGCAAAATACTTTTTTTTTACTCAAAAGCAAATACTTTTTTTTTTTTTTTTTTCCTTTTTTTAGGATTTGTTCCTGAAATATAGCACATACAACAGATGTCTTTAAATGCTTGCAATCCTTTGTAAATAATGAGCTTTATTTTTAATGTACCCCATAGCTTTTCTTATGCTAAGGTCTCTACTTTATTTTCTTTTCTAAGATCTCTACTACAGATCTTTACTAGAGATCTACTAAAGATCTACGAGAGATCTCTACTAGAGATCTTTACTTCAGCATGCAAATCTCACGAAATTTTCTTCATTTGAAGATAGGTCTTATAAAAAAAAAAAAAATCAAGTCTTTATCTGTCTCCAACATTTCTTTAACTGACAATATAACACAGCTTGCTTCTAAATACTCTGTGGCATTTTAACTCAGTGCTTCCTATGTGATCTGGAACTTGACACTTGGGCATACTTCCATTACTCTTCCCCATTGGCTGCGGAACCAATTAAATCTGAGATGATTATATGGAATTGCTCAACCTAGTCAATCGTTTGCTAAAGATGTTCTAGCTTCCTTATTTTTTTTACACTGCCTGCTTATTCATTAGGTACAAAGGTTGGACAAAAACGAAGTGCTGTTACATGATATTATTTCTTGTCAGTGCACTGAAACGTGTTCATGCTGCCTCTAAGAAGCAACAGAAAGGTAAGACACTTGGCACACCTTTTTCAAAATGTAGGCAAAGATTTATTAGTATAACTTTTCTGCTAGACTGGAAATAAATATATCTCGAGATATGTTAAAAGTTCAGGAATTACTGTGAACCTTCAACATGCAAAGCAAGTAAATTGTGCTTCAGTTAAAAGCCAGGGAACAGTCTGATTGTTTTCTGGAAACCAGAGTACTTGATTATACAAACCCCATTACCTCTCCAGATACGCCATTTTTTTTTTTTTTTTTTTTTTTTTTACAAATGCAATAAAAGCAACAGAAGTTACATTATTATTAAATGGTAAAAGTTTCAAAAACTCTCTGAGAAAAACCTTTTAAAGAAACACTTCCGAGTTGAAATGACAAATGTCAAAGTATTATCAATGCATTGCCAGGTTCAGTTTCTTTCCAAAGATTTAAGCAGCAATTCTTAAAATCTGGTTTTACTAAAAAGATATAGTGCAATTAAAATTACAGATGCTTTCCTGTTTTTCTATTGACTACTTGGGTTCCCCCATATACAATGCAATAAATCAACATTGTAAGAACAACCCTAATTTTTCAACAGTAGTAAAGTAAAAAAGAAGAAACTCTGTTTTTGACTTAGACATTTGTGCAGTACTTTTTTAGACAGAAAACAGATTTTTCCAGTTAACGGCATCCCTGTTACTCGACTATGCTAATTCTTCCTTTGAACTTCTGGAAAAAAAAATATATCTTTCATTTTTAATTTGACTGTTATTAACTTACAGACTGAGCAACTTTAAAAAAAATCTTAGTGTATTTTCCCACTCTCCTAATGACAGCATGTTTTTTCTGAAACCTGCAAACTAAAATACTGCTATTAATCTGTATTTCTAGATAGCGTGGTTAAGGTCTGCTCTATTTCTGAACATCTTGGAAGAGGTATCTCAGAAGTCCAAGTGTGTCACAAGTTCCAACTCTTACCATATTTGATATTGGGAGTTCACAAACTGCCACTAGCAATATGCAAATTGTCTCAAAAAATCACGCAGCCACCAATACTATTACCGACAAGAACAGTACCTAATACAGGAACTTAATACCACTGAGGCTAGCACCCCTTGCCCCTGATAATGTCCTTTTTTGTTTAATGTAAATTTCCAATAGCACTAAACCTACACAATGGATCAGAGTAGTAGACCAGGATACAAACAACCTCTTTCCAGGAAGTTATAAAGTTTCTGATTCACTGAGGTGAATAAGGTCAGTCTGTAGAGATACAAATGCATAGAAGCAAACATTTTTTTTTTCTTTTATCTAACTGGCTATCTATATTTAGCATTGTTCCTCGTTGGTACAATTGAGCTTCCTTATGTAATACTGTACCCACTCCCTTTTTTGTTAAATTCACTGAATGCTGCTCAAACTACAATAATCACTTTGAACACTTTATCTTTTTTGCCTTTTTTAATCTGGAAGATCGCAATCTAGGAATGAGATATTGAGGTTCATTTAGTATACTGCCTTTTCTCTGTGAGACTTCAGAGGCTTAAGCAAAGTGGAAAAACGTTACAAAAGGAATAATCTATCTTTTGCATAACATTTAATTCATATCTGGCATAAACATGGATCAGTTTAACATCTGAAAGACAAGATGTAGATCTTGCAAATAATGCCTGATTTCTTTCAGAGAAGTTAATATTGTAGTCAATACCATTTGTCAAAAAATCTTTCCTGACTCTCAGAAAACAAGGTACAAACCCATACAAAAACACCAGCACAAGAGACTGAACTGTGCTTACTTAGTTCCAAAGATCAGAGCAAACACTACACCTTGGTAGCACAGAGGTACATTGCTTATTTAATATATTATAGTATGGATAACAAAGAGATTAGAAGACCATCCTACTCATTAAATGTTCACAAAACCTGTGACTTCACTTAAGAATATATGAGATACCTGGCCAAATAAACCAACAATCTAGTACAGCATTCTGCCTCTAACAGTGGCAAGAAAATAGGGACAGTAACCAAGCCCGGATACTTTTCTCAGATGATTCATATCATAGACTTCCAGTACCCATAACTGCTTTAATAGGGTATTAATGTGTATACCTCTGCCTATGGCTATTTGCCATATGGATATTTGTGAAACTCATCTACTAACTTGTCTACTCAATCCATTTGCTATCTTCTGATACTGTCCACGGGATTTTAGGTTTGTCTTGATTCAGTGAAAGCTCAATCCATTAAGGCTGATAACATGATTTTTCTCTTAACTTTACATTTCATGGTATCTATGTAGAACAATTTTTTTTTAAACCTTATCATGGAAATAATTTTATTTATTAATTTGCTAAACTGCTGATACAGAAGACACTGGTACTCAATATTTTAAAGTGTTATTTGCTTATTGCTAGGCTGTGAACATGAAGTTCTCTTGTCTCATGATCTGGGCTGGAACACTGTTTTTGAATCCAGTCACTGCTGACTGCAATGTTACATCTCAAACTGTAAGTTCCATGTGCATGTAAATTACCCTTATTTTTGAGATACAGTAGAAATTAAAGACTTTTAAAAGCCTGCAAACATGAAATTCCTGAGTATAGAAGCAGACAGAGATAAATAAAATGACACATTTTCCTGTGAAAAGGGAATTTGCTGCTACCAATCATTCTAAGCAGGGGAGTAACACTGAAACATATTTGAGATGGTTTTGTATTTCAGTCAAATCCCCGCAGATAACAGGAGTGCCTCCTTTATATCTGCACCATTTTGCAATAGGCCTAAATCACAACAGCTGTTTGGACAAGGCCAACCACTTGCTGAGAGACTGTTTTGAGAGATTTTTTTGAGTTAGCACTTGCCCAAGTCAGGTCTTGTACACGTTTGTGTACAAGATATTTTGAAATATTCTTTTAGAGAATAGTTTAATGGATTTTGTATTTATATATAGGGGGATTAAGAGTCTGGCAAAAAAATGTTATTGAACTGTTTGCTCTTACTGTCTACTGGTCCAGTACTGTATTTACTGTTTGTTCATCGCTGGGACAAACATGAAGAAAAAAAGTACATGCCTCAGCCTGATAACAGCAGTAACGACTTGAGCATAGGCTACTCCTCTAGCAATCAGAACAATAAACCAACCTGTTTTCAGTGCTTAGAATCTCCTTTAAAGCAAGTTTAATTACCTTGACAACAAACTGTAAGCTGCAGTGATGCATACATAAACCTATATGGAAATCTAATCTTTTCAGAAAAGAAAAATGTTTCCAGTTATTAAGAATATAAACACTCTCAAACCTGAAAAGTCTACAGCTATGCTAAACTTCAACTCAGAAAACCAAAATGAATTTAAATGCCACATTTATAATCAAATATGTAGTCAATCTGGTTGAAGGTCTGCTCCAAAGATGTTTTCAATAGCAAACACAGCTACTTTAAAGCAAATCAATCCGTTTGAAAAAACACACATAAATTAATAGTCAGGCTTGAGTCCATTTTCTCTATGACAACTTCACTTGGTGGCTTCTCTATTTTGTGGCAAGGGAATCCTTTTCCTACCCTGTTAGACTTCACCTTAGAATACCAAAACAGACAACGCTATTATCTCCAAAACAGCATGTCAGACATACATAATATTCTGGATATTATTCACATAAGCATTGCAACTATAACAGAGTTTAAACACTAAGTTTCTTGGCACTTCAGGTCTCTACACACTAGGATGATTCATTACCCTGTGTCACTAATCGACAAACATATTAAGAACATCATAAACAAAAAGGCAGGAAGGCCAGCAGAATTTTTCTTGTAAAGGGCTGACGTTAAATAGATTTTTTTATTCCCTTAAAAATCATCACTGGGACTCCATCACAAGATGTCCTTACACTATTTTAATTGTTGACATTCTCTTTTTTTCAACAGGTCATTTGTGAGGAGTCTGGAAAGAACCTCTCTCATATCCCCACTGATCTTTTGCCAAATGTTACTATATTAAGCCTCAAAAATAATAAAATCACTTTAAAAGACAATGGCAAAGATATTCTTCAGAGGCTTACTAACCTCACTGAACTTTATCTGAATGAAAACATGATTACCGTACTGTGTAATAACAGCTTCTACAGTTTGACAAAACTTATAATTCTGGATATCAGCAACAATCTTATTAGCATAGTTCATCCAGCAGCATTTGCAGGACTAAATCAACTGTCAGTTTTGAATCTGTCCTATAACAGGATTACTCAATTAGATTCAGATGTATTTTCTTCTCTAAAAAGTCTCAAAGTTTTGAATCTACAAAATAACTTTTTGAAATCTTTTCATATAAAATCATCTTTTAAATTGGCTACAATTACCTTAGCTGGAAACCCATGGAACTGCTCCTGTGACCTCCTTGATTTACAGATATGTCTAACTGCTTCCAATGTGACAATGGGTAAGTTCTGCTAAGAGCAGCATTTCATATCTGTTTGCATCTTATCTTAGCTTTTCCTGATGTGAATAATATCCACCACATATTATGTATTTTTCAGTAATAAATTAGTTATCAGTGATTTTTTTTTTAGATAAAACTGTCAATTAACAGTATCTAATAGACTCTCCATTGCTCATTCACAGAAAATGAAAACAACACTACATGCACATTCCCCAAAACAAAGGAAAAACTGTCCATCAGGGCTGCAACTATACAACTAGCTGACTGTGAAACTGAAAAAGCTTCTTTAGAAACCAGTGTAACTTCCAATTCTGCCATTAAGCGCAGAAGCACAGCCTTCCTAGCAGCTCCAACTCCAAACATCACCACTGAAAACAACGGAACACATGCAGGTAATATAATGATGCTTTCCTTTACTGCTTGCAATGTTTTATTTGCAGATCCATGATTTCATATGCTATTGCATTCCTGGTACACTGTAATTCTTCTGTAAAAGTCAGGGCTATGGAACAAGTGTACTTTTTAGATTTTGTTAGACCATGTAACATGCTGCAGTGAACGTTATGCTCTACTAAGTAACGCTGCAAAACAGATAAACCACACCTTAAACGACACTAAAAACAAAGGTGTGAAAATTTCTAGGGCTTGAAATTCAGATAATTCTCCAGATGTCTGCATAAAAATAAATAAATAATTATTCCAAACTAACTGCTCACAAGATGTAGTCTTCTTAAAAAGTAAAAGATTGAGTGTATTAATTTTTGTCCAGCTCTCAACTGTGTTCAGTGTAAGGGACACAGCTGTGCATATCCCATATTCTTTTATAAATTCAGTAATAGCCTCCTTACATTATTTTTTTGATGCCAATTCCAACATTATTTGGTAAGATTCTACGTTTCCTTCTGGTAAAAATCAAATTTCTCTTTTTATTCCATCTGAATTAATGTTCTCCACTTTCCCATAACGAAATACTCCAATTCCTGCTGTTGGCTAAAGCAGGAATATCCATCTTCTGGTTCACACACAAATCGTAAGCCACCACTGCCACTGACTTCATTTACTGTAGTCAGCATCTACAGTGTATTGTGTAACAGCACACAAATCCAACTTGTATATAAAGACTACTGGTACCTACAGTCTATTGAAATTTACAAGAAATAAATAATACATAAATAAATACATAATAAATACATAATACATAAAGGAAATGTAACTGAAAGGATTACAAACAAACAATGTGGTATTTCAGGATGCAGACATCACCACCACGTAGAAATTTAAGCCTGGGAAATAGAATTTAATGTCAATTACTGATTTTTATTTTTTCCATTCTCAAAGCCAGTCCTGGAATTATTTTTTGGAAAAAAAAAAAAAAAAAAAAAAAAAAGAATTTTATTTTATCTACACCTCCAGAACATCAGATGACTTTTAAACAATTGTTTAATTTTAGTAAATATGCATGGTGGGTTTACATTGCTATCAAATGTGAGATGTATGTGCTTTTTTGATTTTTTTTTTTCTCCTATCTGTTTTCAAGAGCTTCCACTCCTTGGCAAAAGTTGGACCTTCCTCGTGGGAGTCCTAGGGTTTGTCCTAAGCACTACATTCCTGATTTTTATGGCCATAAAATGCCCAACATGGTATCACTATTTGATCAGCTACAGTCACCGTCGTCTGGAAGAAAACGACCCAGAGATAACTGAACAGGAGTTCTCAGCTGACATGAATTCTTTTCCTGCAGTATCAGATACAAGCAATGAAGATCCCATAGTAATATTTGAGAAAACTACTGAATTTGAGCACGGCGAAGATGGATTTATTGAGGATAAATACATAGATTCATATATAACTGAGGAGAGCTGATATCCTACATGGTGGATGATGACTGACTTTTCAAAACTGTAGTATACTTGCTCCATTTACTTAGCCTTCCAAGTTATGCTACTTAGGTACAACACAGATGGAACCTAAGCAGTCCATCTCCTTTCATCTCATCAAGTCTGAAACAAGCTATTGCTTCATGAATCATGAAATAAGTATTTCAAAACATGAAAGATCACTGATCATGTTACTATTTACTGGGGATAAAAAGCATACTGTACACTGCTTAACATGACCAAATCTTTAAAAAGCAGCTTGTGAAGCTGCCGTAATTACTGATGTTCAAGAGGCAAAGAAGCCAGAGATGAAAAAATATTTATTTAAAGCACTGAAGAAGCAGACCACAGTCAGACTGGGGACTGAATCCGAATCAACAATGTCAAAGCTCAGTAGTTTATTAGTCAAAATGAGTATCTGTCAGAGAATAGAGGTTTTTTTTTTTTTTTTTCTTTTTTTTAAACCTGAATTAGCAGAGTAACAAAGACTGATTTCTCAACTCCCTTAAATGTGTCTACACACAGTAAAATGATAAATATCATTACTGCATATAGAATCATAGAATCACTAAGGTTGGAAAAGATCATCCGGTCCAACCATGCTGTTAGCACCAGTATTATCCACCAAACCATGCCTTTATGCCTTAGTTTGATACTGAACCAAGTCTCTTCTCTGCACATTTTGTTAACAATTAAAAATGCATTTAGGGGTAGAACAGACATATTTACAACCTACTGAAAACCACAGGATTAGTGAAAAGTGCATATTAAATGGAAAATCGGTATTTCAGAAGTATTTATTTACGCATAAAATGTTATTGTTCTTTCTGGCGCCCGGTAGGACCAGACCTACTTCTTACATCTGCTGTCCCTAAATTAAACGTCTCAAACTCACCCTCTCAGCTTATCAGTACACAATCCGTTTTCATGGCTTTCAAACTCTCACTACAAGCATCTCGCTGATTTCATCTTCCTTTCCACACATCCTTACTTTACCAGACAGGAATCTTAGTTCTAGCCCCCACTTCTGCTTATTTTCTCCACTCTGCTACTGAAACATAAGCTCCAAAATCCGGGACCTTAAAAGTAAGTCCTCACAAGCCAGAAGACTTCACTGCCACCTAGCTCCTCCTGGATGAAATAGTAAGTATCTCCACAGATACTCAGAATAGTTTAAAGTTACTCAGAATAGTTCAAAGCCAGGAACCCCAGCTTCATCCTGATACTGGTACAGGATCTTGACATTGTTTGGGGATGTCTCTTGTTGTATGGATTGTACTGTTAACAATTTCTTAATTAGATAACCTCTCAATTTTACCAAGTTCCTGTATGATTTTAACAGCTTTTGAGAAGCATATACTTTATGTACTTACGCTTGTCTTTCGGTGAAAATTTTATCCACACTCTGAGCATCTCGGTCATTCTGAACCTTTAACTTTTAAAAAAAAAAAAAGTATTTTGATATAATACATAATAAAAAAATAGTTATACACAAGGGCAAAGTTTCCTTTAAAGTATCAAGAAGCTGCTAAGGATGCAATACAGAAAGGAGCAGCAGATGTCTCCTGCTCCAGAGATGTTCCCAGGCTGTACTCAAGAAACAGCTTCTAAAATTGCAGTCTTCCACTGGAAACCTAAGGAAGTAAGAAGACATCTCTCTCTCTGTTTGAAAAATAAATGCTATCAAGTTTGTAACAAATCAGTTCAGTCAGTATTACTACCTATTAGCAATTAACTGCTTAAGCCTACAGACAGAATGCAAATATAATACTTTAAAGAGCATTCTTTATGATGCGGATTATGAGACTTTATTTTTCAATAAAATGTGGAGAAAAATAAATGGCCAAGAAATACTCAGGTGGTTTTTCAAGCTACCAAACTAACCTTTTCTAAGACTAGCTGCTTTTGCTAAAGGACAAAGTGATCACAAGAAATGGAAAGTGCTTAATATGTCTATAGCCTTAATACTTGCATGAAATCTCTCACTATCTTGGAAAATAAAGAAAATTAAAGAAGAACAAAGCTGATTGATTTTGTGGTTGTCCATGTTGCAGACCTAGTTCATGTTTATTATGCTGGAGGTATTTAGAAGGCAGAAGGAAAAGAGAAGTAAATAAATTTCCAGAGGATCAGGCAGCTTTAAAGGCAGTGCAGTCCAGTGAACTTGCCTTTCATAAGACTAGCATTCTATGCTTAGTCACATAAATAATGTATTTGAACACTTGAAATTTGAGGTGGGAACACAGCCTTCTTAAACCCAATACACAGAAGCATTGTCATGTGGTTTTGAAGACAATGCTTTAGACAGCTGTCTCACTACAAAGAATACTGTCAAGTACTATGGGCAATTTAACTGGAAAAAATTGTGTAAGTTTTAAATGAGTGATTTGCTTTTTTATACATTTCATGTTCAAAGTACAAAAAATGTAATATATGCCATTGCATTGTTAAAATGTAGCAAGCACACTAATTCTTACCATATTGTAATCATGAATCACTTCCGCCACATCTGTATTGGTGTTAAGTATATCCACAACCTGAAATGAGATAGAATTCCAACCTGTTGGCACTCTTTTTTTTTTTTTTTAATTATACACACAGAGAAAAGGAGCAACTTGCAAAACACTCATGAAAACACAACAGATATCTATTATTGCAAAAGGAAAAAAAATGATTTGTGAATCTGCATAGGTTACACATAGTTTTCAGAAGTAATTCTCATTATATGTAGCTGTACAAACGCACAAACAATATGCAGCAGTCATTTCTTAAATGCAACTGCTTCTCCTATCTTTCTTGGTTTTTTTAGTTCCCATTTTTTCTTTTCCAGTATCTGAATAAACACAGTACTAACCAGTAAACTTTTAAACAGGAACATCGATAAAAAAAGATGTTGAATTTAAGCAAAAACAGGATGAAGTGAACGAGACAAGGGAGTGTTCAGTATCAGAAGCTGATAGCAGCATACCATGTTGTAGTCTGCTAGCTGACCTTGAAATTCTTTGATTTCACCAGCTAGAGCCTCTGCCCTAAACACAAAACAAGAAGCCAAAATTCAGACAGGAAGCATCATATAATAAAAATGAAATAACAACAACAACAAAAAAATGTGTAATGATTCCCTGAAGTCTGTGAAACGTGAAAACAGCCTAGAACAAAGTCTTGTGGCTGAGAAAGGTAACTTTGTATTAGCTGCGACACAGCTCACCTTTTTTCATATGACAAATAGACTGATTTCTCTTGCTTGTACATTTCTACTTCTTCCTGCAGCTTGTTAATTTCTGTTGTGAGTTCATTTGTTTTGCTCCTGCAAAAAATAAACAAAAGATTTACTGAAACTTAAATATACAGCTAAAACACAGCTAAAAAAGAAACAGCATTTTACTCTAAGTGATGTGCAGTAAGTATCTCTTTATCACAGAGTACCAAATTTCTGACAACTATTTCTGAGAAAAGCTAGAGAAATGAGGGGAAAAAAATAAAGTGGTTCTATCACATAAAATTGTAAGAATAGCTGCCTGGCAGAGAAGGACCTGGGAGTATTGGTTAATAGTCGGCTGAATATGAGCCAGCAGTGTGCTCAGGTGGCCAAGAAGGCCAACAGCATCCTGGCTTGTATAAGAAGCAGTGTGACCAGCAGGGCTAGGGAAGTGATTGTCCCCTGTATTCAGCTCTGGTGAGGCCGCACCTTGAGTACTGTGTTCAGTTTTGGGCCCCTCGCTACAAGAAGGACATCGAGGTGCTTGAGCGGGTGCAGAGAAGGGCGACGAAGCTGGTGAGGGGCCTGGAGAACAAGTCCTACGAGGAGCGGCTGAGGGAGCTGGGCTTGTTCAGCCTGGAGAAAAGGAGGCTCAGGGGTGACCTTATTGCTCTCTACAGGTACCTCAAAGGAGGCTGTAGCGAGGTGGGGGTTGGTCTGTTCTCCCACGTGCCTGGTGACAGGATGAGGGGAAATGGGCTTAAGTTGAGCCAGGGGAGTTTTAGGTTAGATGTTAGGAAGAACTTCTTTACTGAGAGCATCGGAATGGGCTGCCCAGGGAAATGGTTGAGTCACCATTCCTGGAGGTCTTTAAAAGATGTTTAGATGTTGAACTTAGGGATATGGTTTAGTGGAGGACTTGTTAGTGTTAGGTCAGAGGTTGGACTAGGTGATCTTGGAGTTCTCTTCCAACCTAGATGATTCTGTGATTTTGTGAAATCATTAGAAAACCTGGACATGAAATAAAATGTTTTAATTAGCTTTTTGTTGCTTCTGGTGAAAGAGACATGAATCCTTCTCAGATGGACCAGAAAAAAAAATCATCCACAATCTGTGGAAGGATGCTGTATCATCCCTGTATAGAACAACATCTTTTAGGATTGATTATTCAATACTGCAATGTGGCCAACTGACAATGGAGCACATGTTTTTGTCATTGCCAACTGAATGCATAATTCAAGCAAACCACCTGAAGCATGCACTGAAAAAATACTTAGTTCGAGATACTATGTCTTACAGTTGGAGCTATGCGACAGGTGCAAGTTCAAAATCACTGACGCTTCTGGAACTAACGCTGCAGGAGTGCATTTAACTTAACAAGACTAATAACAAAATGTCAAAGAAATCTTGTACTTGGACATAAGCATAAAATTCCTCTTCTACAAACTACCTGCAAAATGACCTGCAAAATGTGTTATAACAGACCAGATTTCATTAACAGTGAACACCACTCATCCCATGCTATTATTAAGAATAGCTCTACCTTTATGCCAGAAAGGGAACAGAGCATGAAGCCTTCCACAATTTGAATGTATTTTTAAGACATACCTCAGCAGTCCAAGATAATACGTTTTATCCATTATCTGTCTCTGAGGACCTGACAAAGGAGAGTACGATGACAGTTCATTAGAAAGCAACACATTCTGATTAACTGCAAATTAGGAAAACAACATGCAGATTTTACAGGCAGAGATAGTAGATTTTACTTTGTTAAAACAAATGAAGGCAGAAATTCACTTTGGACTTTTATGAAAACAAACAGTATTTTTCTAACTATTTGAATATTTACAATGAAACAAAGTATTTTAATTATTCTGTAGTGCTGGAAGAAGATAAAATGTATCCTGTTGTATTCTAATCTATTCTAATGATTTTTAAATAGATATAAAAATCGTATAGGAAGAGTGGGCACAGAAAAGCCTTTGTCATCTCTAATAGCCAAAAACAAAGGAGGGAGGATGCATTCATCTTCCTTTCCTTTCTGTTACATTTTGTAGTCATAGCTATTCACCCTGCAATTTATACAACTATGAAAAGTTTTCCTTTAAACCATAAATATTTCTCCAGAACTTTTTTAGACACTTTGATAGCTATTTTCAACAGAAAATACCTTTCATTCCAGTTTTCATTCCACTTAATCCTTGTTGTGTCACTGGGCGGTCTGCAACTTTAATCTGAGACGATAAAATTCCGCTAGCAGTTGAAGGACCACCACGAGAACCAGGTCTTGAGGTGCTAGGAGGCATCTAGAAGAAAACAAACAGACAAACAAAACCCAGTGCTGAATTGTGATTTTATTACCCTTCTGTAATTGCCAAAGCTTGAGTCACTCTCTTAAACACTCCAAGCAGGAAACTTTTAGATTTACAGCTGTTCACGTAAACAAAGCTTCAGACAAACGTCTGCTGTAGAAAGGTACAAGATCACCTCTTGAAGTAAGAGATGACTGCAATTACCGTGTTCCTTGTTCACCCTATGTGACATCAACACCAGGATCTCCCAGATGGAAGTCTCGATGGAAGAGTGCCCTTACCTCTCTCAGCCCAAATCACAAAACTCTCTCTGACTGGAAATCTTTCAACTCTTCCTGAGAAAATCTCTCTCCAGTCATGGAGATTAGATACCAAAGATACCAAAAAGATACCAAAACAGATAGTGTAAAGATACCAAAGTTGATGTTCAAATTTTTATTTCTCCTTTTTTTTTTTTTTTTTTGTTTAAACATACCCCTGTTCCTATCCTGCTTGCTGATGGAGTCCGTGACGAAGAGGCCGGCCGTGCTGCCAGCCCCACTCCTGCTCTCGAAGAGGGCCGAGCTGCGGGCGGCCTGTGCCCACTGGCCATATTTTGTGGCGTTTGGGACCCCTCCTTGGAGAGCAGGAAACCAGGAGGGACGGGGAACAGTCCTTGCACGTGGAAAGCTGGCTTGGGGCGACCAGAGGCCGACTCCTTAAAGATTTAATTCTCCCCCCTCTCAATAGCTGAACAAACACCCTGCGGGACGCCTGGGGCACGGCACGGCACGGCACGGCACGGCACGGCACGGCACGGCCGGGCCCCTGGCCCCGCTGTCCCCGTCCCCTCAGCGGGCCGCCGCCATGCCGCGCACCGCCACGGGTCTCCCAGCAACGCCGCCAACAACCCCCCCCCCAACCAGACTACAACTCCCATGCTGCCTCGCGGCGGCGGCGCGACCTCTTCCACCCTCCGCGCGCCGCTTTGCCTGCTGGGACTTATAGTTCCGGCTCCTCCCCGCCGCCGGCACGGCGGGCGGCTCCTCTTCCGGCGCGGAGCGCGGCGCGTTCCGGCAGTGGCGGCGGGCGGGGAGCTGCTGCGTCAGGGCCTCCGCCGCTCTCATGGCCATGGCGGGCGACGCCGGCGGCGCCTACCGGCTGCGCTGCTCGCTGCCCGGCCACCAGCAGGACGTGCGCGGCCTCGCCCGAGGCATCTTCCCCGACGGCGGCTTCGTCTCCGTCTCCCGCGACCGCACGGCGCGGCTCTGGGCTCCCGACGGGTGAGCGCTGCCGTCCACCCCCCCCCCCCCCCCCCCCCCACGGCGGACGCCGGCCGTTACTCGTGTGGTGGTGGTGGAGGGGGGGGGGGAGGTCTCACAAATGCAGCTGCGTGTGGTGAAATTCTGTTTAAATGCCGAACTGTACCTGGAGATGGGAAAGGGCTGTTTATCAGGGAGCGACGAGGCAAGGGGGAGCAGCTTTAAGCCGAAAGTTTGGTGTTTAGGGTGGGTGTGATGAAGCAATTCCCCGCCGTGGGGGTGGTGAGGCGCCAGAGCGTGCAGGGAAGCTGTGGGTGCCCCGTCCCTGGAGGTGCCCAACACCAGGCTGGGCTGGGCTGTCGGCTGCCTGGTCTGGTGGGAGGTGTCCCCCCCCCCCCACGGCAAGGGGTTGAAACTGGGTGGCCTTTGAGGTCCCTTCCAACCCAAACTGCGCTGTGATCCTGTGAAACTGGGGGCATAGTGTTTGCAACTGAGCAGTAAACAACAAAATGAAGTTATACCAGGGTTCTGTGACTGGGGAAAAAAAAAAAAAAAAAAGTACATGGAGAGCTTTAAATACTGCTTTTTGGTCTGGAATGCTGGAGTGCAGTTTTTCTCCAAGTTTTCATTCTTTCTAGGTCATCCAGAGTAGGCATGCTGCAAGGATAGTTACTAATTCAAGAGCTGGAATATAAAATGCCCGGTGTAGTTCAGTGCCTCAAAAAAAGTACTGTTTCTGTCATGACTCTCAACTGATTATTGCATATGTTTAGTCTTAACAGGGGTTTTACTGAAATGCACTGTATGCGTGGCCACTCAAATTTTGTATCTTGTGTGTGCATCATACCTCCAAGTGACCTCTATCCTCGTGGGCTGATTGCAACTGGTGGCAATGATCATAATATTTGCATTTTCACAGTTGACAGCACAGCTCCCCTTTACGTCCTTAAGGGTCATAAGAATGCAGGTATGTAGTAATATTTTTTTTGAGTTTATTATATAAACGTTAATGAGGTTCGTTAGACAGGAAATGAAGTTATAAAACTCAATTGTAATTTCTTTGATACTTAATGTACCTAACTTTCTGATTATGGCTTGTGTAAAATAGTTTTTTTTATAATTTCATTTCACACAGTGACAGCTTGTCACAATGACTTCTGAGTTAACACTGATCGGTGTTTGAGCATTTGATGCATAAGTGATCACATGGCAATTCACAGAATGGTGGCCCTGTTGTCAAGGGTTGAAGCAGTTAATTTCATCTTTTCTGAAGTAAGATATATACACATATATAAAAATACACAGAAATAGAAGAAGCGAGCTTCCTAAATAAACAAATGTTCACTGCCCATTTCATTATCTAAATGGGGATCTCATATTAATTGGTGCTTTAAATATGTGGTGAAGCCTAAAAGGTCACTGCAGAAAGTTCATCTCTTTAGTCAGGTCAGTGCAGCGTGTGACATATTAAACCAATAACTTTTCTTGAGCCATCAAATAAAAGGTTGGGCAATTTTTACAGTAGCATGCTAAGTTTATTTTTTCATGAGCTGATCTAGTATTTTAAAGACCTTTGAACAGCATCATCTTGTAATTATGGGGTGTCAGAAGTAATCACTTCAAGACTGGAAGGTTTTGGATCTCTTTTACTATATTAAGTAAGGGCTCTTGAGACCAGCTTGAAAATAACATGGAAAGTAACACAGCACCAAAAATTTCTGTCTCTGCATTATAAGCCTCTTGGGCTGCTCTGAGAAACAGGTAAAATGATACCAGAATAATGTCAGTGTGTCAGAAGGTATGGAATAATTTACACTCTATAAAAGGAAACCTAGGATGATTGAGTAGATAAAAGAATAGTTGGCATGTTCCCTCCAGAGGTGCAAAAGGGGATGAGGCATTATATGAGGTATGTTATGGATTCCGTTACAAGAAAGTATTTGAGGCAATTCTTGCAGGAATGCAAAACATTCAAAAAAGGAAAATCAGATTACAGAGTCAAGAAACAAAAGGCCGTGCTTTCTTTTTTGAATTTTCAGATGGACAGTGAATTCTGTTTATGGCTTATATAGTTTTGTATGCTTTGTATAGTTTTTATTGTTGTTACTTTGTATAGTTTTTATTGTGCTTTATTAGCACTATTCTTTTTCAGTTTTATAGCTCTGCATTAGTGGAGCATTTGCAAATCATATCCATGTTAAATAAATCTTCAAATGTTAGTACAGTTTCTCGGTGGTATGATTTTGCCATCCAAGAAGAAGAGTGAAGTATTTTTGGCATGAAGTCTTGTTCTGTGAGGACATAACCCAATAATGTTGATGAAATCTTGACTTTGTTGGTAATCTTAAATCTAAATCCTTGTATTAATAATTTTTCTTGATTATCTGTGCTGCTTGTCAACATATTTTCTCTTGAGAAGAGATCAGGTACTGAAAGAAATTATGGAATATGAATGGTAAAAAGATTTGCAGTTTCCTCATCTGAAGTGAGGAGATTTTTAAGTGGTTCCTTTCTAGGTTGCTGTACCTCTACACTTAATCTTTCCCTGAACTCCTCAATGTTAGGTATGCTTTTAATACCAAGCAGAAGTCCTTAAATAATTAATTTAAAATTGCTAGCATAAGATTTGCTACAGTGCAAGAGACGTGTCATTGTTGATCTGAATGTTTATTCCAGTTTGCAGCCTTTCATCTGGAAAATTTGGCACATTATTAAGTGGATCATGGGATACAACAGCCAAAGTCTGGTTGCATGACAGATGTATGATGACATTACAGGTATGAAGTTCTTCTGCATGAATATAAAATACATACTGACTTTTACAAGTCTAACAATATTGTTGTCCTTCTTTTATCTTTTTTTCAGGGTCACACGGCTGCAATATGGGCAGTGAAAATACTGCCTGAACAGGGATTAATGTTGACCGGTTCAGCTGACAAAACCATAAAGCTGTGGAAGGCAGGCAGATGTGAAAGAACATTCACTGGTAAATATTGTTGCAGTTAGTAGTTTCATCAAGATTAAAAAAAAAAAAAAAACAAAACAGAACAAACAAAAAAAAACAAACAAACAAACAAAAAAAAAAAAAAACTTGAAGCCTTATGTAAATTGAACCATTTTTAGGCAGAATTTCTAAAGTATCTCAGGTTGCCTGGAAATCACATCCCTTCTATAAGCATTGTACTTATTTCCACAAGATATTAAGCAATGAATTGCTTTTTTTTTTTTTTTTTGAGTGCTTCCATAATGAAAATTGGTTATCAGTATATATAGGTGTGTGAAATGGTATGCTGCTGGTAATGGAAAGAAAAGCACCATTAAAAGTTTTCCTTTCTTTTACAAAGGACATGAAGATTGTGTGAGAGGGTTAGCCATTCTCAGTGAAATGGAATTCCTTTCCTGTGCTAATGATGCTAGTGTTCGGAGGTGGCAGATCTCTGGCAAGTGTCTGCAGGTGTATTATGGACATACAAATTATATATACAGCATATCTGTTTTCCCTCATTGTAAAGGTAAGTTTATTTTTTGAGATTTAGCCCATATCGTTCCAAAATAAAATGGCAGATGAGGCATTCAGTAGTTCAATGGAGCTGCCATAACCAAAGAACTCGGGTAGTGTTTCATTCACTTTTTTATTTTTTTTCTTTTTGTGTAAGTAATAAGAAATTTCTGTGATTGACAGAAAATCATGTCTCTGGCAGACTTGCTCTTTGAGGTGAGATGAAAGGTCCTAGATTAAACCTAATTATAAAGCTCAAGTGAAACTTTGGCAAACAAATGGACAAAATACCATCTGGGTTGCCACTTGTATTTCAGCACTGTTTCAGGGTGTTAAAATGGTTTGTGTGGCTTAGCAGTTTGACGTAATACGAATTTCAATACTTGCACAGGAAGTTTTCAAAGTGGTTTATAAATAGTTTAGTTCAGGGATTTTCTTTATATGCCTTATGTGTTTGTTTTTAGAGCTAGAGGTTTGGAGGTTCAGAACTAGCTGTTGCGGAAGAAATTCTAAGTCAGTGACCTTTGTATAGTGTATGCGTACAAGTGGACTTGCACATTTGTTCGGAGGGTAAAGTGAATGTGTAGGTATGACATGTGTACCTCATAAATCTCTTCTGTCTTGAAACCCCTCGTAGAGGAGATGCCTGAAGTTTGGTCTCTGCTTTTGAGAATGCCTTATGCATGTTTCCTGAACTGTGGTACTCTGGAAGTGCAGTGTAAGACAAAATAATGATAGTTCCCAAGTTCTTTGTTTAAACAATTTGAAGGAGGAGGTGATCTTTTATCACAGACAATTTCGTTCCCTGTCTGGCTGCTCAGTCTGCAATTTATGCACTTCTTTTTTTTTTTTTTTTTTTTTTTTTTTTTTTTTTTTTTTTGAGAAGATAGCTCTGCAGTGGCTTTCTTTTAGCTCTCTTCTTGTGATTGAGAGAAGTATTGAATTGTAGAAAAGTTCTTTTGCTATTTTAATTTTTAGATACTAAGTTGTAAAAAGGCATCTACTATCATAATACATGAAAATACATTTTAAAAGCTTTTTTATTTTTTCCTTTGCAGGTTTTGTAACTACTGGAGAGGACAGATCTCTTAGAATATGGAAACAAGGGGAATGTGCTCAAACAATCAGACTCCCAGCTCAGTCTGTGTGGTGCTGCTGTGTGTTGGATAATGGTGACATTGTAGTTGGTGCAAGGTATCCAGGTTTTACTCTCAGTACATTTTCAAATCTAAATTTGCAAAACTCTGGGTGAAATTTTGTGCATCACTTTGATTTTCATTTCTGATTATATTTGAAAATACAGTCATGAAAGTGTGTGTGGGGATTAAATTTAAGTATGTGCTATAATTCAGCCAAAAAGTCATTCTTATGGTATTGAATTACACAGTTAAAGAGTAAGTTCCTTGGTAATGTGGTAAACTATGAGTAGACTGAGAATAGACTTGCAGATACTGTATAAAGAACACATTTGATAGGCGTATCCTAATTTGACTTTAAAGCTGTACTACAGATTGGGTTTCAAGTTACCCATGTAAGTCTTCCTATGGGCTTTTTTTAGCATGAGGGCAAATTCTTTTTATAAAAAAAAATGCAGAGGGTTATTAGAAGTAATGATGGTTTCTCATGACATGGAAGTCACTATTAGAATGTATGTAATCATTTTGCCATTTAAAATAATATTTCTTTTTGAATGTTTTTGTCTCTCTTCAGTGATGGATTTGTACGGGTGTTTACAGAGTCTTCGGAAAGAACAGCGAGTGCTGAGGAGATTCAAGCTTTTGAAAATGAGCTTTCCCAAGCATCCATTGACCCTAAAACTGGCGATTTAGGGGATATTAATGCTGAAGACCTTCCTGGAAAAGAACATCTTAAGGAACCTGGTAAGTTATGTTACCTCTGTTATGTCAGAGTTGCCTCTGGATCTTAGTTCTGAGGAACTGAAACTTTCCATAAATTCTGTGGTTGGGGGGAAGCTTTGACCATGTTCAGTAGAGTTACAAAAGAAAACAGCTCAATTTTGCTCTGCTTTCCTTTCATCTCCTCTTTTGGAGTCAAGACTAGTTTAAATATTTAGGTGTATGTGTCTGTATGTGTACATCTTAACATATACATGTGTGTTTTCTAGACTAAAGTGGCTAAAATACTTCTCTTACAAAATAACTTAGAAAAAACTCAGTTACAGGACACTGCAGTGTATTCAAGATGTTTTGGATCTATTATGCCACCTGTGTCAATAATAAAAGACAGTCATGTACTTTGCAAAAGGACTAGAATTTTTTTCCTAAGGAAAAGTAGACAAATACTATGCTTTAGCTTTCATCTTGAAGAACAGTTTGTCTTGATCAACTCACTTTAGAGTTTCTAGGTACTCAGGAAGTTACAGGGGATACAGTTGGAAGCACTGGTAGTTAAGATTACTCTTAAATAGACAAATATTTTTCCCCAGGTGAAATAACCTCACCCCTTGGCTCTGATCGGCAAGTGGTATAAATCCTAAAATTGAAGCTTCCCATCTTGTTAGACCATGGGAGAGAGTATCATCTTTCTTGATTGTCACCTCCCTGGGAAAATGGTGAACTTTTGAAATACTTAAGGACTGCTTTCATGACTTAGTCTGGTGGCATATACCATTACTGTAACCATAAAATGCTATTCACAGAATTTCCACTCTTGTTGTAACATGTAGTATCTAGTTTGATACTACATGTATCTAGTTTGATACGCTGTGACCTCAAATCCTGGTGAACCATCTTTTCATTCTTAAACTGGAGTGCTATTTAAGACATTATTTTTCTCCTCTAAAGTAAATCATACTCTTAGATTTCTTAGAACTGTTAAATATTCCTGTCTGCAGGAACAAGAGATGGACAGACACGGCTCATTAAAGACAATGGGAAAGTTGAAGCATATCAGTGGAGTGTTAGTGAAGGAAGATGGATAAAGATTGGTGATGTCGTTGGTTCTTCTGGAGCCACGCAACAAACGTCTGGAAAGGTTTTATTTGAAGGAAAGGTATATACAACCTTTAATAAGCTTTACTCCTTTCAACGTTAGATGTGTAATTTCACGTTTGAAAAAAAAAAATAATCCTGGTCTTTACTTAGCTAAAATGTAAATTAGGAAACAGGAATTTGTTGATACTTCTTTGTACGTCTTTGATCTATTAAAACTGAGAGGTAGAATTATGAATATTTTCTGTTTTACCTTTGAAATGCATTTTATAAAACCAGCAAGCTAGCAGAAACAAATTATGTTGCAGAAAGGTCAACTGCCAGCTATTAAAGAAAGGGTCAAGATCTCTAGTATTTATTGTTAATACATTGTAAAGTTAGTTTTAACTGCCCTTCCAAAAGGAGAGAACCCTACAATGTAGAATGAGAGGTGCAAGGGTCACCTGAAATATTAGGTACCAGGCTTCGTGTGACCCTTTTCTTTCTTTTTTGAGAGTAAAGACAGATAAAAAGTAAACATTTCCTGTAGTGACGTGTACACAGATCTGTCTTGTGCCACCACTTAAAAAATGCGTTTCAGAGACTAATTTTCTCTTGTATGCTTTAAAGAAGTCTTAGGATTTGGTTCTTTTTTAGTAGTAGAAGTGTTTGTTCTGGCCTGAAGTTTTTTTGAGGCATCTGATGACCCTGTACCTCTTTAGGCAGCCACAGCTGACCATGAGTGTTACGTGATGCATTTTGTTACTTCATAATATATCTATACATACATTGTCATGATCTATTGTTCTAGCCTGCTTTTCCTGAGATACAGAATTCTGGGAAGTGTAAGGTGCAGCTTCAGTGGCTTTTATTTCCAGCCTCTGTTGGAGACTGCTGTTGATACAATCTGCAAGTAGCGTTATTAATGTTTTCAGGCTTAGCCCTGGGTCATTATTAGTCTGCGTGTGGTACATCTCTATGCCAAATGTGTTGACAAAGTTCTCATATGTTCTTGTTTTTATTCTACTTAAAGGAGTATGATTATGTTTTCACTATTGATGTAAATGAAAATGGACCTTCCTACAAACTGCCATACAACATAACTGATGATCCTTGGCTGACTGCATACAACTTCCTGCAAAAGAATGATCTAAATCCAATGTTTCTGGATCAGGTGGCCAAGTTTATTATGGACAACACTAAGGGACAAACACTGTTAAATACAAATACACAATTTTCAGATCCCTTTACAGGTAAAAATTTAAACTTCATGGTGCACAACTAAAAAGTTAAGTAACAAAGGGGTAAAGATGTGTACTGTAACATGTTATATTATGCACTGAGTTTCCCTGTAAGTATATTTCTTCACAAGGGTAGGGCATGAATGTGGCAGAATGGGTTAGAGTATTTTGTATGCTGTAGTGCAACTTGAAACCTATTATTGAATATTTGACTAGCAGCTTGGGTCATTTCACAAGCAGACTTCCAAGTCACAGAATGGCTGAGGTTGGAAAGCTGCCTTCTGGAGGCCACCTGGTCTAACCCCCAAGCTCAGGCAGGACCACCTGGAGTCAGTTTTCCTGGTGCCTACTCAGTACCTCCAGCCTGGGAGACTCCACAGCTTCTCTGAGGAACCTCTTTCAGTGCTCAGTTACCTGAACAATGAGGAGGGATTTCCTGATGTTCTGACAGAACCTCCTGTGTTTCATTTCACTTCCATTGCCCCTTGTTCTGTCACTGGGCACCACTGAAAAGAGACTGACTTTGTCTTCTCTGCACCCTTTCTCTAGCTATTTATATACATTGCTAAGACTCCACCTGAGCCTCCTCCAGGCTGAATAGTTCCATCTTTCAAATCTTCCCTCATAAGAGAGATGGTTCAGCCATGATTCTCTTCATCATATTTGTGGCCCTTTGTTATACTCTCTGTTATGTCCATGTTTCTCTTATACCAGGGAGCCTAGAACTGGACACAACACTTCAAACATGGCCTTCTCAGTGCTGAGTAGAAGGGGGAAGAATTATCTGCCTCCTCCTGCTGGTAGTACTTTGCCTAACGCAGCCTGGGATACCATTAGCCTCCTTTGCAGTGTGGTCAGATCATGGGCTCATGTTCGACTTGGTGTCCATTTTCTGCCAACCTGCTTTCAGTAGTCCCTAGCACATACTGGTTCTTGGTGGTTGTTCCTCCCCGGGTACAGGACTTCTTGTCAAACTTAAAAGAGGTTTCTGTCAGCCCTTATATCCAGACTGTCCAGATCTCTCTGGATGGTAAAATAGCCCTCTGGAGAATCAGCCAATCCGCTCATTTTTGTGTCATGTGCAAACTTGCTGAGGATACACTCCACCACATCATCCAGATCATTAATGAAGATGTGAAACAAGATCGAATCCACTACTGGCATTTGGGGTACAGTGCTAGTTACTGGTTACCAGCTAGATGTCCTGCCACTGAATACCAGCTTCTGGGCACATCTATTCAGCCAGTTTTTAGTCCAACTCAGTCTGATCATCCAGATTTCAGTGTCCCAGTTCCTCAACTTCAACTTCCTGTATAGGACTTTCATGTCCTCAAATCATGGAGGGCATGGCACAGACAGACGTAACAAAAATGCAAAAACTTGTCAACTCTGTGAGATATTTGTCAGATCAAATCTTTCAACAAAATGCTAATCAGGCTGGTTGTATTTTTCAGCCTAGGCTCAGTTTCCCAATGTAAGAAAATCCAACCGTTTATATGAGGGTAACAGGTAGCCAGATGCTGTTAAGGCAATGAAAGAAATACAAAAAATCAACTAGACAAAGGATGAAACTGAGTGAAATACATAAATGACCCTTTTTCAGACAGTGAATGAGAACTATAAAAAGTTAATTATCAGTTGAAATGTGCTAATTGATTATACCCTGTCTATTGTATTACAAAATAAACTAGATTTCAACCAGTTTTACCAAGTTGAAGGCAGGAACAAAAAGTGAAAATAATTCTAGATCTTACTCCTGCATTGAACTACAAATAAGAATACAGGCCGTTAGTCAGGTTCAAATGTATCTCATGGAACTGCAGTTGTATAAACTTATGCATATACCTTTGATTTGTCTGTGTCCAAATGCACAGTGTTTATATCCTAGAAAACAAAGTTTGGGCCCTGAAATTATTAGGAAGAATTTGTTCGATGTTGGCAGAACTGTATGTGGAGGGGATTAAATTTGTCATAACACCACAGTAAGACATGAGACATACTTGATGTTTTTGGCTTAATTTTTGAGTTGCATCTGTTTGAAAATATTAGTACTTTAGTAACATCAAGTGGTGTATGTTTCACCAGGTGCTGGACGTTATGTTCCAGGCTCTTCATCTGGATCAAGTACGGTACCTGGGGCAGATCCATTTACAGGTAACGTAAGATTCATACCTCTTACTGAAATTTGTCTTGCCAGCATTTAAGGTATGTTACCACATTCAGTTGCCGTGTGTTCGGCTCCAGAGCCCTCTTTGTTGCAGTGCTCCCTTTGGGGCAGCTGTGTGGGATAGACTGGTTAGGTGGTCTCCACTGGTGTGATAAACGTCAAAGCCTGTCCAGACCTGTTTAGTAGAGGAGAGAGCTCTCTGCTTGTCTGGTCTGCCTTGTGCCACTCTGTCCTTTACAGTAGAGGACTAAGTTCTCAAACCTTACGTTTTGTCATCTCTTATATGCATGACCAGCTTGGGATTGGCTATTTTCGTAGAGTTAGTTTTTTTTCTTTTTTTTTGTTTTTTTTTTTTTTTTTTTGTTTTTTTTTGTTTTTATCCTATTACTCTTTTTATCTTATGTGGCTGTTACTGGTACCTTGCATGCTAAATTTCAGATTCCAACCCTTCCTGTCTTTGCTAGTTAAAAGCCCTTCTCATAGTGATGAGCCTGTTTACAAAGACACACTATTTTTCTTAATAGTTTTTGCTCCTTGGAGAGGGTCCTGTAATCATAGACTTGTCCTTGGGGCTCTTTTGCTGCTTGATACTCTCCAGGTCTTTCATGGCATTATAATTGATGCCTGGGTGGAAGAGTAGCAGGGGTAAAAATTTGAAGGCCTGGCAAGCTGTGGCAGTCTCTGTGACTTTCTGGATCCTGGTTCCTAGCAAACAACCAACCTCTCAAGGTAACAGGTCACATTAGTAGATGGGTGCCTCCATACCCTGCAGAAGGAGGCTGCCCACCACTGCTTGCCTTTCCCATTTCTGCAGATATTAGGTGCAGTCTCAGCTGGCTCTGTTCTCAAACACCCTTTTGGGTGTTTGTCCTCAACACTGCCAGGGCACAGTGTCTGCTCTGCAGGTGCAGATCTACATATGGAGCAGAAGCCTTCCTGCTGTTGCCAAAAGCCACAGTATTCCCCATCTTGACAGTCTTTCTCCATACCTCTCCCACTATGATCTCCAGCTGCCTTCTCCCTTGCATTTTGTGACTCGGGCTCTGTCTGCAGATACAAACACCTTGCCAGTCTCTTCTGAACTGATAGTTCACAGCCTTGTCACCTGTCCCTGCAGCTCCTTCACCTGAGGACTCAGCACCACATCCAAAACCCAGCTCCTTGAGGAGACGCTAACAGTACCCCAGGCAGAGGGAGAGGCCAGGCCTGGGCATCAGCACCCTCTGCCTGCACCAAGGGTTTTGGCAGCAGTGGTGCCAGGGAGCACGACAGAACGTCTCTCAGCAGTGGGTCACTTAGCTTGTGCGTGCTGCCACTGCCAGCACCATGCTTACACATGCATTCAGATAAAATCCTTAAATTTCAGGAAGAGTTGAAGGGCTTCTTTTTAATTATTATAGAGCAAAATAACACCCTTAGTAGTGATATTTCAAAACTAGTGGCTGAAAGTGGGTATGTTACCTCTTTACCACTGGTGGTGTTTAAAAAGTCTAACCTCCCCATTCAGGTGCTGGTCGCTATGTTCCTGGTTCCGCGTCAAATGCAGTAGCCCCAATGGGTGGGGTTGATCCATATACAGGTAAGAAATGAGGCCTGTTTATAAAAAGCATCGCTGATCTTTTTTTTTTTTTTTCTTTTGACATGAATTCTATGCTGTTGCAAATTTATGTTTAATTAAGCATAATGAGCAGATTGAAACCAATTATTTTAGAAATTACTGAGAAAATAAGGGGAACAAAGCCTTTTACGTGTGGGAATCAGAGAATCAGAATACCCTGAGTCAGAAGGACCCATTGTATCCACCTCACATCTCATCCAAAAATAAAATCTGAGCACACTGTCCAAATGCTTCTTGAGCTCCAGAAGCTTGGTACCGTGACCGCTGCCCTGGGGAGCCCATCCCAGTGCCCGACCACCTCTGGGTGCAGACCCTTTCCCTAACCCCCAGCCTGACCCTCCCCTGTCCCAGCTCCGTGCTGTTCCCTCAGGTCCTCTCGCTGTCCCCAGGGAACAGAGCTCAGCACCTGCCCCTCCGCTCCCCTTCTGTGGAAGCTGCAGACTCAGTCTCCGTGTCTCTAAGCTGAAAGCAAGTGATGCCAGAGGTCCTCATGCATCTTCCCCTCCAGTACCCTTCACCATCATTGTTACTCTCCTTTGGACACCATCTAGACATACTGGTAGGGTATTGTTCTATGTCAAACACTTTGATATGCTGTTGAACTTCTTTTATTTCCTTTATGTAGGAACGGGCGCTTACCAATCTGCTGCAGCAAAAGCTGAAAATATTTATTTCCCGAAGAAAGATGCTGTCACCTTTGACCAAGCCAATCCTACACAGATATTGGGTCAGTATTCTAATTTCAAGGATGGCTTTTTTGTTTTGTTTGAAGTGACTTAATTTTTGATCTTTTCAAAAAGCTCAATTATTTCCTATAGCTTTACTACTCATTCTCAGTTTTGACCTTTTAAAATTACATTAATTACTTTAATGATTTGAAGGCTTAGGAATACAATTAATTTTCAGAAGAACTCCTATCTAATGCAGAATATAATTTATTTTCCCCCGTTAGCTTATGTCTGCTGTTCCATGTCTTGTTTACCAAGCTGGTACATTTGAACACTGAGCATTTTTTTTCAGCTTCTGGATATGTGCATCATATGCAGTCTCTTTCTGGTTTTGCACATGAAAGTTTCAGTTCACTAGGTTGCCATACAGTGTAATCTAAGCTGTGTTAAAGTGAGGCATTCTGCAGTTTCACAGGTTCAGAGGGTCTCTTCTGTATTTAAGCAGAACATTCAGCATTACAGAAAAAGAAAATAGTGTATAGTAATACTACACACTTCTGATAAATGTTGCTGTTGCCTTCTATTTCTCCATCTTTCCCCATCTTTATTGCTATTCTGCAGTCTCTTCTGTACTTCCCGTAGCTATTCTACAGAATCTGTACCATTTGTCTTCAGTTTGTTTCACTGTGTTTCTGTGGAGTGCTTTAGTATGATTATGTATACTAGTTTGCATCCACAGTGCAGGAAAATACAGTACCTGCCTTGAATCTCCACATTAAAATTCTTTTACTAATCTTTTTTTCCATTTCTTTCTTCCTTCTCTCCGCTTTATATGCAGGACTTGAAAATGTTATAGGTAGTCTGATGAGTAAACTTAAGAACTGCTTTTTAAAAAACATATACCTTCACCTTTATCCAACTTCTTGCAGAGGACAGACTGCTGACTGTTTTTTCTATTGTCCTACATATTGTTCAGGATTAGTTTTCTATTTAAAAGTATTTGTCAGTCTTCAGTTGGTCATACCCTCTTTCTGTGTATTCTTTATGGTGGGCAGGTATATGCTTGTTCAGGGTGATAAGAGATTCACAAACTTTTTTTTTTTAAATGAGGTTGTCACTAATAAAAAGATCTAGCCTCCTTCTAGTTTTGCTTACATTTTGCAGTAAAACTTTGTCCAGAACTTACTAAGAAGGAGAACTTCAAGAATGGTTGACTTTCATATTCTGTTGCAGCAAAGCAGCGACTTTTATTTAATCCCCAAAACATACTGCAATTGTTTCTTTCTGTTCGGTGTTCTTCAGAGATAATTAAGTATAGACCTAATGTGGTGTTGTTTTTTTTTTTTTTAGGCTTGAAATCTGATAACTACATTTACTGAGTTTCCTGCAGTCCTATAACAGTGCATGGTTAAATACATTTGTAAATATAGCTGGACAGGGCTAGATTTAATAGCTGTATGTTTTTTTCATAATGGGCAAACAGTTCACTTTTGTGCATGCTGTAAGACTCATTACATAAAGATGTACTAATGTAATATTGCCTGCTGGCATGTTTATTGATATGGCCCTCATCAATTCTGGAAGAACCACAATTGCCAGGTGCTCAATGCTGTACATTATAATACCACTTCCAAGACTTGGATTTTAATTTAGATTGAAGCTTGAATACATAACAAGGTGCAATCATGTTTTGCCTGTGGCACTTAAGCAAATGAATACAAATACTGATCATACTATCCTGATACATTTGTTTCAATTGTTCGTTTCTACTCCCTAATAGTAAAGAGGAATCACATTTCAGTTTTGACAGCTATTGGTCTTAGGATGCTTTTCTGCATCTGTGCCTACACATAGGCTTAGATGCGAATATCGAAGCATAATGATTCAATATTGAAGAAGCTTTATAGCATCACCTGCTGTGATGATTAAACTTAGAAATATGATGAAATGATGAGAAGTAATGTTTCATTAAAGATTTTAAACGATCTTAATAGTTGTAACTTCTTTTTGAAGTGTTTTGTAGTGTAGTATTTTATTGAAGATCTGGATTTGTTAAGCTGTAATGTCAGAAAACTGTACATTTTTATTGGTCTTACAGGCAAACTAAAGGAACTTAATGGTACTGCAACTGAAGAACAAAAGCTTACAGAAGATGACTTGATAATGCTAGAAAAGTTATTGTCTGCAACATGTAACAGCTCTGCAGAAACGCCTACACCTCAACAGCTTCAAACGTTATGGAGAGCAGTTAACTGGCCAGAAGGTAGACACTTGAAATTATTTGTTTATATTGTTGTTTCATCGGTACTTCCACCATGAATCAGAACACTATTGCTGGCTGTTACAGTCTGTCTCCTAGAGTCTATAACCCAAACAGAACCCAGAAGAGGACATACAGTTATTTACAGAACAGAGAATTGGTAGTTAGCAGTCAGTTTGCTTTTGTTGGCACAACAGTAAGGATAAAAGAGACACCTGATATAAACATCGATTGCGGTTATTTCGTTAGTAGGAGCTTCCTCAAGACAGAGCTGTGAAACAGCTCAGATAGAGCAAAGAAGTGTAAAGTTGGAGTCCTAACTTGCTATCAAATGAGAGATTAAATTACAGAGGTAAGTTATAGGAAAAAGAAATATCTCAAATGTATATCTTGTTTAGTATGGTGGAAGTTGGAAGTTACTGAAGTTAGTTTATGTGGTCTGGATTACTGAAATAACATTCTTTGACAAATGCAAGTGGAGGTGATTTGATTTAATAACATAACATTTTCAGTACTGATGGACCAGTTGGAAAGACTATTTTGTTTGTAAATATTCTGGAAAAACAGGATGCGTTGCATGTACAGATAGCTAAATATGCAGTTTAAAATGAACTGCTTTCTTAAAATTGAGGTTATAAGTTTATTAACAGGAAGAATACTGTTTTTATTAAAAATTGCTGTTCATTGGATAACATTACTTAAGCTATATTCTGTAGCGCTGGGAACTGGTGGTGGCTAATGTCTTCATATCAAGACTTTATATTGTACAGTCTTAATTCTCAACGTGCTGCATATCTGCAGGAAAAACTGCTCAGTGGGTAGCTCAGCAGGTTCAGCTTCCTAGTTATGTTTGTAAGCGTGGGATAGTGGTGGTAGCCATGAAGAGCCAAATATATTTGAAATTCAGAGAAGTTGAGAGGAACTGCTGAACAAACTATAAATTTAGGTTCCTTAATGATACCCAGCTGATCAGTTGAGAATATCTTTTATTTTTCTTCTAAGTTATATCCAACAGCTGAAGATAGCCTAAAAGCATCATTCTCCTGCAGAAAGTTCGGTAGTTACACTAACTGTAAGATATGGAGTGAGGACAAATTGATACGCTGCCTGTACAGGAGTATTCAGTAACTGAGTTAAGTTTTGAGAAACGTTTTTGGATTAGTCACTATGCATATTTTGTGTTCAGCATTTGCCTTCAGCGTTAGTGATCAGCTTTTCGGAAAGATTTCTAAGACTTGCTTGAAAAGATCTGTGTCAATCTGAAGGAGCATATTTTTTTCTGTCATTATTGGAAGTATTAGTAGTATGGTTTGTCAGTGCAACCTTTTTATGACTTTTTGATAATTCGTGGTTTATCTGACTTTCTGCATGAAACTGTTACTGTCTGTTCTGAAAGCTAGGGATTTAAGAGTATCTCCAACAGAAATAAACTCACCAGCATGTTTGCACATAATGCAATTCTAATACTAAAACATTTTTTTTGTTTCTTAGATATTGTCTTTCCAGCTCTAGACATTCTTAGATTGTCTGTCAGGCATCCCACTGTGAATGCGAACTTCTGTGGTGAAAAGGATCATGTGCAATTTATCCGCCTTCTCCTCAAATTTCTGAACCCTGGAGGAAAGCAAGCAAACCAGCTGTTGACACTTAGAGCTCTTTGCAATTGCTTTGTCAACCAGGCAGGCCAGAAGCTTTTGATGGAACAGAGGGATGAAATAATGACACAAGCAATAGAAGTTGCATCAGGCAATAATAAGAATATCCACATTGCATTTGCCACACTGACGTTGAACTATGCTGTATGTTTACATAAAGTCAACAACACTGAGGGCAAAGTTCAATGTTTATCAGTAATCAACACAGTTATGGAAGTTGTTCAAGATCTTGAAGCTGTTTTTAGACTGCTTGTGGCTCTGGGGACGCTAATCAGTGATGATACAAATGCTGTGCAATTAGCTAAGTTTCTTGGAGTTGACTCCCAAATAGAAAAATATGCCTCTGTATCAGAACCGGCTAAAGTAAAGGAATGCTGTAGGTTTGTTCTTAATCTGCTGTAATCGTGTTAATTAGCACTTGGGAAATACAGTGTATGCAGAATATAACTGAGAAAATACTGTGGATGACTTGATTTGTTGTGAGTTACAGAGCAAATAAAACTTTTCACACTGTTTTTCATTTGACTGCTTTTCTGAAGTCTGCAGTGCACAGGATCTTTGCAGGAAGCCCTTCTGTTGTAGCTCAGATTGAAATAGATCTGCAAGTGCTTAAAGGTCATCTAGATGTGATCCAGTGATACCATCTCATCTGCACCCAAGCCAAGTTTCCCCAATTCAGTGTAAGGACTGTTTCTTGACCACGGTGTTTGGCAGCAGAGAAGGAGCCCTGAGAGCTGTTAAGTTCAATGGTGCTCTTCATCACTTTATTAGTTATCACTAGCTGTATTAACTCTGGTCAAATATGCTAGTAAGGAAGTGGCATTCGTGTAATTTTCCATCATCTTTTTTCTACTTCCTTATAAAACCTAATAGGGCTCTTCCTGTATCTTTTTTTTTTTTTTTCTAAACCTAGAAATAGGTGGCTTTTTGAGGGGTAGAACATTGAACTGATGTATAGACATAGTGCTTCAGTGATAAGTGAATATCTTGTTTGCAAAATTTCCTAAACCTCTACAAGTCTTTTACATGACTTCAGCTTTTAATGCACAAGAACGTCTTACTAGTATAGCAACAGTCTTATTTTGAAGTATGGCAGAATATATTTAGACAATAAAAAATGGGTTATGTTGAGAGTGGGAGGGAAACTTAGGTGTAGAGTACAGACAACTGTGGAAACTAGAAATGTGCAGTTAAATTTTATGAAGTAGCTTTAACGATACCTGTGGTGAATTTGAAAAGGGGAGATATTTTACGGGTCTTCCAGCAGATCTAAGATGTTCACTTCGAAAAGGGGATATTATTTTTTACTAGTCATTCCAACTCTATCTGCTTAAAATTTAGTAAGATTACTAGTGACAATTTCTGTTTTCCTATGCATATTTTTGTGCCTGAAGGATTGAAAAACTGCATATATTACACTTTTGTTTAGGGTTAAGATAAAGCTAGGATGGTCAATGTTCCGCATGTCTCTTAAGAAAAATAAAAGATTTAAAATAAGTTGCATTTTATATAGACTCATGGATGGGAAACATGGAGAAATGGATAATTGTATCTGGCATATGTGCTCTTCATCACAATACTTGTCTGCATCAGCTGTGCCAGCTATGAAAGGTGTTGTGACCAAGAGCTTTTTTTTCCCCTCAATCTCCACTAAAGTATATGAATTACTATGTTACTTCCAGCAAACCTTGTTTGCCGGATCTATATATACACATACTCAGCTCTGTAGTTGCACTCTTGTGTCGTTACAGTTCTGATGGATTTTCAGATACATATCCTTGTCAACAGCCTTGATCATGGCCTTAGCCACCATTTTTCATGTTTGATCCATTATGGGCTCCAGCGTGAGACACTCGACACTCCATGACATCATTCAGGATTTACAGTGCTTACCAATAGGGGAAAAAAAAAAAAAAAAAAAAAGAAACCTTCCTAGGAAACTCTGAAGCTATCCTAAGAAACTATCTTCAGGAAATATTTCTGTGAAATGATGTGCCTGTCTGTTGAATTTCGGTTGCCTGGTATACAATTGTTCTTGAAATTAGTTCTGACATATTGTGTGCTCTTTAACTGTGTTTGTACTTGTGCTATTCTAAGAAACCTATACTCATTTACCTTTTTGCTTCTGTTATTGTGGGATTACTCTGTTACTGATTACCTCTACGTGAAAATTGTCATGAATTTCCTAGACCAAAAATAATGTTTATGTTAATAAACATACTCTGGCAACTCCAACAACTGGTATATTAAGAGATGATACAAAATGCACTTAGATTTAATTTGCAGGGAAATGATTTGGCATAGCAGAAAATCCTTCACTGGGGGCTGCAGCAGTATGTATCAAGATAAATCAAGCTGCGTGAAAACGTTTGGATAGAAGGCCAGATTCTGCTACGGAGTTTTGTGATATCTGGCAGTTTGGTAATTTTGCACTGTGTGAGAGAACAGAGAAATTGGGAACATTTGATTCCATCTCCACAGGAACCTTCTTTGGAGGGTGTCTCCACAGAGACGTGCAGTAGTAGCTGGCAGTGGAGGTAAAAGTGAAAAGTTACAACACCCCCTAGCGCTGCTTGCTTTAAGGCTTCACTTCAGTGAAAGGATGTTAAATCCGTGCCCAGGAAAAGAGCAAGAGAGGACCACACCGTGAGACCTCTTGAGACCAGAGGATGCTGGCACAGCACTCAGAGCTGGCCTTCTGTCTACATCAGCAACCCTCAGATAACTTAATGCACTCGAAGCAGTGCTCCTGATTTGAGCTTGTTTTCTCTAAATTCACCAGGGGACAAAAAAAAACCAACAAAACAAACAAACAAACACGGTTGGGATTTTTTGAGAGCTCTTGCAGAGAGATTTTGCCCTCTTTTGTTGAGGGCTTCCCACTACCCCCCTGTGAGGGTAGTCGGGGGTAGTGGGGCAGAGCGCCTCTGTGAGGGGGTGAAGGGGGGGGGGGGCAGAACGGGACCGGCGCCGCCATTTTGCCGGTGCCGGGGCGGGCTCAGGGCGGCCCGGAAGAGGCGGCCGCCCCCGGCGGGAAGCAGGCGGGGCCGCGGCCCCTCACGGCCCTTCCCGGCCCGGCCCGGTAGCGGTGGCGGTGGCGATGGCGGGCCGAAAGTCGTCGAAGGAGAAGAAGCGGCGCCGCTCCCGTTCGTGCTGCCCCGAGGGGGCCGCGGGGCCGGGGGGCGGCGAGAGGAAGCGCCGGAGCGCCGAGTCCGCCCGCGGCGCCCCTGAGGTGCGGTGGCGGCGGCGGTGGAGGTGTGCTGGGAGGGGTTGGGAAGGATCGCTGCGGCACCCTGCCCCGGTGGGACAGGGGAGAGGGAAGGAAGAGGAAAAAAAAAAAAAAAAAAAAAAAAAGCGGGGGAGGAGGCCTGGGCTGAGGTAAAAACGGCTTAAGGGGTGAGGAGGGAGCGGAGGAGGAGAGAAGGGAAGCGAAGCAGGCAGTGCGGTGACAGCGGGGCGCTCCCCTCCGAGGGGCGTCCAGGTCCCCAGCCAGCTCCTGAGCGAAACGGGTGGCTCGCCCCTCATGGCACCTGTCTGCCCTCTGTGCTGCTGAGCGTGGTGTTGGAGGTAATGCTGCACGGCTACCTTGCGGCTCTGCCCGGTGCTGTGCCCCCCAGCTCGTTGCAGTGGGGCAGGCAGGCGGCCTTGGTGCTGCACAAATGCTCCTCGTCCGCAGCTGGGGTGTTAGTCACAAATCTGAAGCGTGGCACCGTGTGAGCTGCCGTGAGGAAGATGTACTCCATCCTGGCCAGACCCAGTGCAAAGCGATGTGAGGCACACGCTCAGAGGTGACCCAAATCACAATCACTGTGTCCTAGCCAGTTGTGCTCAAATACAAAGATGACTGCGTGACACACGATCGTGAGTGACTGTCTGTGTCTTCAAAATATATCTGATTTTAATGGTTCAATCTTTTTTTTCAAATATGGAAAATATATTTTCTCATGCAAAACTCCTTTTTTTTTTTTTTTTCTCCTTGGAAAACTGTGCCACGTGGAAACATGTGCAAATTTCTTTCTTAGCAAGGTAGTTGCAGATTATCGACTTGGTCGTTCAATTGCAAAGGAAATCAGATAAACGGATTTATTCTGCCTTAAAGCATGCTTTGATTTAGAAGCAGCAGGAAGATATCTTAAGATAATAATTTCCAGTTAGTATTGAAGAATACTTTTTGTCTCTTGAAAGTTTAAAATTTTTTCCTAGCGTAAAAATGATTTCAGTAACCAAAAACATAACTATTGTGATGCAGTTACCCTTACCCTGTAAGCTAAAACAGTATTTGGAAGTTCAGAAATCTACTTTAAGATGTCCCTTGCAATTATGAAGGAAAAACTACTGCTATCACAGATGAGGTGTTAAGTTTCCTTCTTTTGCAGTTCACTAGAAGATGAAAATTCTACTTGCCTTCTTGATGTTTAGGAAGAAAAATGCAATGTGCCGTCCGGAGAAAATGTGGAAGAAGCTGAACAACCCAGTGATGTAGAGGAAGGAGGATTAGATCTCAGTGTGTCACTCAAGCCAGTTAGTTTCTACATCGCGGACAAAAAAGAAATGCTTCAACAGTGTTTCTGTGTCGTAGGGGAGAAGAAACTACAGAAGATGCTGCCTGATATTTTAAAGGTAACGAAATACAGCTACTTGTATGCTTTTCACAAGCTTGAATGCTTGCATAACAAATCACATCTCTCAAGTCTAGTGGACTTCCCGTCTTAAAAACTGCCTGTGTTTTTCTTAAATGAAGATTATGTGAAGTCTCTGAAAGTGAGACACTTAAGATTTGATACACTTATTTCATCCTACTCCATTTTCCACAGCTCAGCTGCAGCTGAATGCGGGCTGATTATTTTTGTACTGTCTATCTGTACTGGTTATTCTTAATGTAAAAGGAGTTTCTAATTGCATGGAGTGAATTCAGTAGTATTGTGCAGTAACAAGTTTGCTGATTTGTTAATAAAAGTCTGACTTCTATTTATGTGTTATCTAAATTTCTTTATAAGTTATTAATGTCTGAGATGAGGCCATAATGCCCCTTCGTGATAAACAGCTTCTGGAAGCTGTTATTTCTCTGGAATTTAATAGTAGTGCCTCTAGAGTTTTACTGACTTAGAACATATGCGTTTTGAGTATTGAGAACAGTGGGACTTGGTGAAAATAGGTGAACGGTCTATATGGGGGAAGAAGCTTCTGGTTAAATGCCATTTGTGCAGTGTTTAACTAGTAGTTTTTCAATTTCTGTCTTAAATTTTATCTAAATCTATGAGACCGGTTACAACTAAGGTGAGACTTACTCATTTTAAACTCTTATTGAATTGCTTACAGTCTCTCCTGTTTCTCATATCTGGAAGAAGAAAAGAGGTCTAGAATGGCCAGAGGCAAAGGCATAACTGAATTGGAAAGGCAGTTGTCTAGTGGTGTAGAACCAAGCCTGCAGTAGGATGGTGTATATTACAGTATGCTCAACACTTAATAATGTTGGTACATGTAAGTGTGCACAGCTTATTTATGAGTGTGAAATTATCACTGTTTCACCAAGGGCATACCCAGAAGTACAAGAGATGTGAAACTAGCTGGACTCGGTGTGTGGTATGTATCAAAAATGAGAAGTGGATCACAGATTACAACTTTCTTACAGTTTCTTTCTTATGACGTGCAATATGATGTATGATTCCTGTTTGTGCTTTGTTGACACTTTTGTTTACTTTGTTTCATGAACTTGGGTTCAACAATTGGCTTTGATCTTTGCAGATTTAATTATGTAATTCACCTGCTCCTGAGTGATGGAGAATTAGGAGTGATCTGGGTTACTGTTTCATGCTTTACACCTGCAGTCTGTTATTTCTACAGCTCAGTGTCACAACAGCAGTGAAAACTCTCAGGCAAAGCTCAAGTGACTGATACTGTATATTGCTTAATTTTGAAAACAATACCAAAACAAACAAACAAATATTTTTGGTGGTTGGCCCACCTACCTAATGTTCTTTGGTAGTTGCATCAGTGCATGTCAGAATAGAGAAAGGACTTGCAATCTGAGTTTCTCAGTAGGGCTGAAGAACTACTCAGCTTTCATAATTTTTCTGTCCTCAGAAATCTTAGTGGCTTGTGGTCTGTCTTATCTGTCTTCTTAGAACTGTTCCATGGATGAAATCAAAAGGCTTTGCTTGGAGCAGTTGGAGCTGTTATCTGAAAAAAAACTTTTGAAGATACTTGAAGGTATGAATGCAACTTTTAGGCACCACTGTACACAGAGGGAATAAGGAAAACAAAAGTAGTCTGCATTAAACTGCGCCTGTGTTTCCAGGTACTGACACGTATATGTATATATATGCTGGTCTTGATCTTTTAATCGTGGGTGAAATCATCCAGTAATTCTGAAGGTATTAGGGATACATTCAGATCATAGTAGTATTAGCTTCCTTTCCCTAGTACTTAGACTAAGAACAAAGCTTTTGACTTGATGGATGGTAAAAACAAAGGCAGGAATTTAGAAGCATTGTTTGAAATCCACTCTTTAGTTAAATCGGCATTAAGTTGTCCCCTGGTTCTCCGGAGGGGAAATCAGATGTACTGCAATACCAGTTCAACTGTATTAACAATTGCACTGGAACAATCAGTGTAGCTAAAGGATTCTTAGTGCATGCCTTTGCTCTGCTGAGACACACAATGCATATATTTTGATTAAGGATATGATATTTCAGCATATCAGTATCTTACTGAATTTCCACTTGGTATTTAAGGGCCATAGAATTCATTTGTAAACAAATTGCTGTCTCCTCAATTAAGTGGAGCCATTTGAATCTTGAGTGGTACCTTCTATTACTTGTCTCCTGTGCTTTATTTTTAGTGCCTATAATATTGCAGTAGCAGTATTTATCCTGTTTTTCCATAATATAATGTAACTGAAAAATGGCAACTGTGTGGCTAGCAGGCATCTCGTGAATAATCTTTTTGACTCTGTGTAAGTCTGATTCTTAGAACATCTGTTTGAACTGGGGGGAAAACCCTTTTCTGATCTCAGTAGAGTTAATCATTAAAAAATAAGGCTAACTATGTAGCACTAATTGTACTAGATGCCTAAATTTGCATGTTTGAAATTGTGTATATCTAGGCAAGAGTGGAGCTGATTCTGATACTGACGAGGATGGAGATGGAGGAGACAAGACTGGAGGTGAATCAGTCAGTCAGTGAGTAAAAGAAAACAGTTCAAAGCTTAATTTTAAAATATTGAATGATACTGGAATTTTTCGTGAGAAGTGATCAACTGTAGCACTGAAAGACCTCTGCTATATCCTTAATTATATGTTTTTTTTTTGGTAGAATGACAATGAGCTGTTACTGCTAGGAAGCATTGCAGTTACATGGCCTAGTTATTTGATAACATCAGATGTTTCATAAGCACATCACTGAAATTTACACTGGCATTATTGCCCATCAGTTAATTTGTGATAATTGAACATATGCACAATCCTTACCTGCAGCCAAAAGTGAGGTAATGTGATTTAGATTAATCCTCTTCAGTAGAACTAGAGCAGGTTGAACAAAACCCCTCCCAGTGAAATCCATGAACTTTGTAAAGAGTGTTTTGAGTTCAGCTGAGATGTATCATGTTCCTTGCATCCTTGTTTCTGGTCCACCATTCCTATCCCAGCTGAAGCAGTGCTGACGCTTGCCTGTTCCCATCTTTCCTGCTGGGAATGTTATATTAATGTTTAGAGTTTGAAGTACAGAGGTTTCTAGCTGCTCATTCTTAGGCTGACATCTGTCAGTTTTGCAAAGGCCAACATTTTTAACCTTTTCTTAAAATACTTTCTTGTTTGTTTTAAAAAAAAGACAACTTTTGTGTAGTGTATTATGAAGTCACTCCTTTAATAAAGACAGTCTTTACAGAAGTAGTTGAGGGGGAAAAGAATGCTAATAGTTATCACCCAAAATGTGTCAAATTTTGGGTCTAAATGTGACTGTAGCAAACAAAAAGCATGTAGGAAAGCCAAAAGCTTTTTCTGGTTTGGTTGCTGACCTGTCTGCAGCTGGCCCACAGATTCCGTGCATAAACTTAACAAGCCTTTTGAAACACAGTGGCCTTACAGGAGTGTTGGGCTGATTAAGGTATCAGTTAGCTGCTAATTTGGCGAGTTCATCTAGATTTATGAAACAGAAGGGAAGAGGTGAGAAAGACAATGATAGTAATCCAAATTTTGTGTGCTGGTCAGTATATTTGATTCAACAGAGACCTCATTTCTTTGGCTAAGAACAAATTATGAAATTATCAAATGAAGTAATTTTCTTTGATCACATCTCATCATATACCAGGTTTGTGAAAACACAAATATTGTAGAAAGTGGAGTGATAGATACTAAGATGAGTGATGCTTCAGTTTTTCTCATGTGATACAGGTTTAATACCCTGTGACACTTTTTCTTCTTGGGTTCCATTTGGAACTCATTTGTGACCGTATTCCCCCCTTTGCATTCTTGCACGGTCTGTGAATGGTGTCAGTACGCACCTTTATGTAAACTAATTTTGCCTTTTGATCTTTACCTTCTGCTGGCTATTTAAAGTATAAAGTAACAATATAAAGTACTCTATATAAATGAGTCCCTTTGATGATGATTGATGCTTTGCAAGTGAACTTGTGAATTAAATTAGAAGAAAGCCTTGTTTACTAAGGAAACCATCAAAAACATCCCAGGACTTTGGAGGAATTTTATGTTTTTTTTAAAGATCTAATTCAAAAGATGTTTACTATTGCAAAATGCGTATAATATTTCACATCTTAAAGAGGTATGGGAGGTTCAATGCTGCTAGATTTCTGTAAGGCAATTTTGTGAGTTCAGAGTGTTTCAGAGCTACAGTTTAGACATGTTCTTTAACTAAAAACAAAAGTCTTGATTTTTTTTTCTAAAAGTTCATCTCTGAAAAAGCTTCAGCTGTTTGCATCATCACGTAAAATGCTCTGTTATTTTGTCACCAGCTTCTTCAGAGTTAAATGCTATGAATTCTGAAATAAGCAGGCAGAAAAACAGCAGTATCAGGGTCTATGTTTGCCAAAACTGGAAAAGGCTGCTATAATAGATGAGCTAGGTCATTTGTGAGCTCTGTATAGATAGTTTAACAGTAATTTTCATATATCTGTGTTAGTCTGCAGTGGAGTACCATTAAAACAAGATAATTGATTTATGTCAAGTTTTCCAACTGAATGGTAGACATTTAATTGAAAGGATTTAGCTAATTAATGTCCTGAAAAAACAGGTAGGCATCTTATTCATAAGCTATAAGTAGGTGCTTAAACTGTGTCTTTCAAGTTCCCTTAGGTGGCTATTTAAATAACCTGAAGGACTGAAAGTAAATTATTGGCAGTAGTAAGAAAAACATGTATTAAAAGAAGAGACATACTATTACAATTTACAGTGGTATGTTCACATGTATAATGTGAACAAATGACTTTTTGCTTTGAAAAATTAATATGCATGAAATGGATTTTAAATTTATATGCTATGCCTTACTTTTAGATTAACATATCTTCTGCTCCCATCATTTGGTGACATGATTTTGTGCTGCCCTTTCTTAAATCTGTGCCTCAGTATAGTTAATTTGTAAAAATATTTCCTGTACATAAACAAAGTAAGATTAACAAACTGAGAATGAAATTGAACCATGAGTTGAACTGCATCTACTTGGCCACAAGATGGTGCAGAAAGCCTACTTACGAAACGGTGACAGGTCACAAGTAATACGGTCCAATCCAGCCAATTCTGGAAAAGCAACGACAAAATATAAAATGTGCTGTAAAAGTACTTCGGGGATCCAATAATTTCTTTCTGACAGTAGGTAATCTTTATAAGAATATCTCTACTATAATCAGTGATACTGTCAAGATAGCATGAAGAAACTTTACAACAATTTTTGATGTGTGAATTCCAATTCAGAATTAGTTTTTTATGTAGCTTTTGAAGTGGGTATATGTAACTTCACAGCCATTTCTTTGAACCAAAGAAGTCAATGAGTTTTCTGTCAAATGAGTGATTTTAATACCTGATGAAATTTGGCTTCAGAGCTCCTTGTGGTATCAAGGATGTGAAACTTGTCTTCTTTCCTTCTGAAAATTCTTGTGCAAGGTCAGACAGTAACGCATTGCTAAAAGACGTGTTGCTGTCCAGTGCAGAGGTGACTGCTCAGTTCAAAAGGATGAAGAATGTGTGTTTGTGGGGGGAGAGGATGGGGCGTGAGGAGCCTAAGCAGCTTTTGCTGTTGGTGATAAGCAGGTGTTATGGGGGCATCACAACCTGATTGTGTTGGCCAGTAGCTGGTCTGTGGCCAACATGTCTCTGTAGTTGCTGACACTAAGGTGTTCAAGTCTGCAAGGTTTGCAGCACCACTCCAGCTGCTTGCTCAGACCTCCTTGTGTACACACAGACCTTTCCAGTAGCTGGTCCAGACCTGTGTTGTCCCAAGTAGGTGACTCCTTGACTCTTTATCTGCTGGGGAAATGGCAGATCTACGGTCCTTTGATTCAAGTACTTGCAGACCCTGGTCTCTCTGGAATTTGGCCTCTAATCTTGCAGTCTCTTTGGCACCTGACTCTCAGATATCTCATCCTACTTAATAGCTAAACTTGCCTGAGGTTTGCTGCACACTGATGCACGACACCGAACTTCCCTGAGGAGGCGTGCACATTTTCCATGCTGTCTATTCTCTGGCAGCACAGTATTGCAGGCCCCTGTCACCTGTGGTCCTCTCTGCAGCTGCTGGCTCTTAGGCACACACAGACCTCTCGTTTGGAAGAATGGTTAGCTGTGGAGTTCCACAAGAAGGCAGGGCAGACTGGTGACCAGGTGCAGGGCATTGCAAGACAAGTGTGCTGACCAGCAACCTGTTTATATTCATCTGACTGATTTTGTCTTATTTTCTCTCTGTTTCCCTATGCTTGTTCTTCACCAATCTGCCTAAGTCTACCTTTTACCATCCTTGGTCCTTCCTCTAAACATCTGATAATGCCCTGCATATTACCACACCCTTAAACATATCCCCAAGTAAGTTTTACACAATCCTGAAATGTTCTTCCCCAGCATACTGTAACGAGCCCCATGCTGCTGTGGGCAGTAACTCCCTTTAGTCTGTAAGGTGACTTCTCTAGCTGACTGCCCTTAGTCGTTTTCTCTCCTGGCAAACAGGCTGCTGCTTTCCTTTGACAGCCCTCAGAACAACTTGGGCAGGGTGATCCCCCTGTGCTGGTCAGGTTAATAACATCCTTCTCCTCCCCAGATCTTTAAAAGCACAGACAGGAGAACACAACGGAGTACGATGAGCCTCAGCTTTGGCTCAGTAGGTGACAGGAGAACAAAACCTGAAATTTCTGGGAAGGTGTTCTGTGACAGCATCATGGGCAGGTGTAACTGGTAGTCTGTGCTGACATCTGGCCTACTCCCTCCCAATAATGGAGTGACGGTAGGAGGGGAAATGTTACTCCCCAGGAGCTGTGACACTGCTTCAAAGCGTTGCACCATTCAAGCTTTGGTTCCCAGCTGCAGCCTGGAGCTGACACTGGGTGCTGACAGGAATGGTTGGGGCTAGATGATCTTCCAGGTCCCTTCCAACCCAAACCATTCTGTGATTTCCCCCACTCTAAACTCCACAGGCGCACGGGACTGGTAATTGTGATGGGTCTCAGTTATCTCTAACTTTATGTGTGCAAAACTTTTCCTTGCTGCCTATCCTTTGCTGCTCCACTTAATAAATGGCAATGTCATGTTGTTACACTGAGAAGTTTGAGGCTCTGGTTAACATGTCTAAACTGTCACATAGAGCAAAACTAATTTATTTGTAGAATTCCTCGGCTTATTTTACATCTAGCATGTGAGGGCTGTAATCAATCTTGCAACACCTGTGGCCTTTGTGGTACAAGATTGATGACTCAAATAGAAAATAAATGAGCAACTATTTGTGAAGAGGCAAAGTTTAAATGATTTTGTGAAGGGGTTAGCGAGTATATACAACTTCATGTTCAGCATACCTATTTGAACATGTAGTTTGCATTCAGTCCAGCCTGGGAATGGAAAGTCTATCAGAAATGAAAGAATTGGGAAAATACTTCCTGAGTTGACTAAGCAGGAAAGCAAATTTTAAGGATACGTACTACTGAGATGTTTTGAGAAAAATGCATTGCAGTAAATAATCTATTCAAATTTTATTAAAATAATATTGAGCAGTAAATTTGTTTTGGGGGTTCCTTATTTAAAGTGAGGAACACTTAAAATATTTCTTCATGTGTTGTGTACCTCTTTTCTGTGGGCACGTTCTCCTTAATTATTGCACTATTCTATACACATTTATATTGCACTGGGTGCAAACGTGGGAGAAACAAGGTCAATTGATTTGTAACCTCTACTACCATAGGAAAGGAAATAGCCATCAAAATAACTCCGTCTCTCAGACCAAGTCGTCAAGAAGTATAATGGTGTTCTCCCTCCCGACATGGTCGTTGGACACCTGGAAAAAAAAAAAAGCACACACCAAACATCCTTGAGAGCCTGGAGAAAACAGATCTGTATTCAATTACAGAAGAGGCCTTCAGGCCATTACTGACAAGTTGTTAAAATCATTACATTTAAATCTGTGATACCAGAATCTTGCTATCGTTTTTATAGCGCTGTTTAGCTCCAACGGGCAGGGTGGTTGCATGTTAACTTGTAAGAAATCAATGCCACAATGACGTTCTGGGTAGGAAATTGGCAATACTACTGTCAAAATGCTTGCTAAACATGGTAATCGAAGTTTTTCTGTGAGTCTAGGTCCTTCTCTGAGGGCTGTCCTTTATTTGCCCTGTATATTTCACAGTATTTTCACAATTTGTCCAAATAGTGTGTACAAAATATATGAAGGACATGAACATTTCACAGAAGTACCCTTTCCTTATCCCAGGTGTAAAGCAGGTGAAACCTTACAGGTCAAGGGTAGAAATCCTTAAATTGAAGAAATAAACATGGATGTTGAATACAACTTAAAGGTTAAGTTGCATTTCCTTTTAAAAAGCAGCCCTTAGTGAAAACATGAGATTGTGATGTAGAAAAGGTGGGTGGTGGTAGGGTGACAATAACTTCATGAAAATAGCTTCTTAATTTCAAAAGGAAAGAGTATTTGAGTGCAACTGAAACAGTAGTTTTTCAAAATATTTAACTCCGTGACCATTTATTCTGAGCTTTAGAGACAAGCTTCTAGGAAGAGCCTATCAGTGAAGATTGGTATTCTAAGGGGTGTATTGAAATAATTACTTAATTCTTGCAGGTTACTAGGGAAAGCAAAGAAAAGCTCATTCTCAAATGCTTAGAGACAGCACATTCCTATTGCCCTACCACCACATATTTTCTTTTTAGTTAATGTTTCTTTGAAAAATCCTCTTAAGTTGTAAAAGATGTAGATTAAGATGTGGTGTCATTTGTTTCCAGGCAGGACAACAGTATAGACTCTACTTCTTCCTTAAGAGACGACAACAAACTGGAAGGTCAGGAATCAAAACAAGGTATGTAGTGGAGAAAGATGAAACTTTGCTCTCTTAATCATAGAAACATGGAATGGTTTGGGTTGGAAAGGACCTTAAAGATCATCCAATTTTGACCCTCTTGCCACGAGCAAGGACACTTCCCATTAGAATGATGTTGGACAGTGACTAGTTCAAGATAACTACTAACTCATGAGCCGTACCTGCAATCATAGAGATGCATCCTCAGAGAAATCACTTGATGAACGGTTTCAACCTCTCCTTTGGGCCCAATTCCATGAAAGTAGAAAGGAACACTGAAGAAGACGTTGTAGAAAATTTGGCTTCTCAGCACTTTAAGTCTGGAGGTTTTTGTGGATAGAAGCAAACAATAGCTCTTCAGAGTTTGGTAATTTAGCTTCCAGAACATGACTGAATGATCTTGCAAGGTTCATTTGGCTTTTCTCTTCTAGTTTATCAGCTGAAGAACTTCAGTTCTTTCAGTATCTTGATCTGTAGGTGATTGCTAGTACTGCCATTGCTGTTTGCTGAATGCTTTGAGATTCAGTTTTACTTTGTGTTGAAATGATCTTAAGAGTACTCTGTTTTGACATTCGTGGAAATCCGCTGTAATAACTGTTTGCCAAAGAACTGCTTGTAATTTAATCATTGTATTCAGTCTTGATATGTGATAGGTTGTTTTGATTGTGCCGAGCTGAGGTCTCTGGGAATGGTGCTTAACACCCACTACTCCTGATGACTGGTGCATTTTGTAGTGTAAAAGCAGAGTAGAAGTACTCAACTCTTCGGATCTATAAGAGGGAAAGTTTTGTCTTGTGTGTTTTTTCTTTTTAAATGCAAAGTGCAGTGGGTGAGACACTCAGGTACTACAATATTGGAAGAATAGAAAATACAAAAGTAGGCAAGTTAGTGGTACTCATTTGAGTAACTGTTGTGTAAGGAAACTGTTTCTTTAACCAGCAGCAGTATTTGTTTTATTCCAATCATTAAAACAACACCATATAACAACTGCCAGTATTATTTTGTAGACGAAGCACCAAATTGTAGGCGTTTCTGTCTCAGTCTATTTTCATTTGGACTATATCTATTCAGTAACATCAGAAATAGCTTTTCCTATCAGAGAATGTTGCAAATTCTTATAAGCTATATTTTTCTTCTGTGAAGCAAGAAACCACATAGCATTATGTGGTTCCTGCAACTCCTATTTTACAATTCAGAATGCTCTCTTTAAAGATATCTCCCCTGTAAGAACTGTATGAAGGGTGTTTTTTTAAGAGGTATTTAGTGAGGGGAATTAAACGGAGAAGGGAATTGTAACAACATAATAACTGTCAGGAGCAGATGTAAGTGTTGCCTGGTGTACTATATAGAGTAGCCTTAGACCTGACAGATTTCTGCAGATCTCTTCCACTTTTGTATTATCAAAGGGAATTAATGACTGTTCCCAGTGATTCTTTCACTGTTGTTTTTTATGACTTTATCAACCAGAGTATCGTGATGGCTTAGGGCTATAATAGTGACTTCACTGAAGGTGCTACCTTTAAAGAGTTTATGAGAATATCAATATAAATGATAAAATGTAGGTCTAATCCTTCTTCTGCAGCTCATGATGCTGTGGGAAAAAACAGATTGAGGGGTTAAACAAAAGGGGTTAAAAAAAAAAAAGAATAAAGCATGTTAGAATGAATTTCACAAATGTAGCTGAAAGAAAAAGTAAGTTATCAAAATGAAAAAGGTAATGAGAAATGCCAAGCAAGAGCTTTATTACTGGGTAAAATTAAAAGTGAAAAAGAAGGGAAATGAAGCCCACCAGCTAATTAAACAACATTTGTAGGCAAATAGACATGTATGAATACTGTATATTATGCAGTTTTGGCAGGCCTGAATTCTGAATGGAACCCAAGGCTGCTTTAAATGACTTGTTTGTTTAATATCTTACCAGTACCACACAGAGTTTTACGATGGGTTGACCCCAGCTATCAGCTAAACACCGCAGAGCAGCTCAATTACTCCTCCCCCAGTGGCACAGGGGAGAGAATTGGAAGAGCAAAAGCAAGAAGAACTCTTGGATCAAGATAAAGACATTGTAATATGTAAAGGAAAGCTGCATGCACAAGGAATGCAAAATGAGGAATTTATTCACTACTTCCCATTGACAGACAAATTTTTAGCCATGTCCTAGAAAGCAGAGCCTCAGCATGCATAACAGCTACAGAACACAAATGCTATAACCATGCAGATCACCCCTTCCTCTTTCTTTTCTCTAACTTTTATTGCTGAGCATGATGTCATATAATATGGGATATCCCTTTGATCAGTTTGGGTCAGCTGCCTTGGCTCTATTTATCTCCCAACCTCTTGCCTGTCTTTAACCTACTTGCTATGGGGTCAGAGTGAGAAGCAGAGAAAGCCTCAAGGCTTGGCAAGCACTTTCAGCAGTAGTCAAGACAACAGTGTGTTATCAACACACTTTTGATATCAAATTCAAAACATAGCACCATAGGGGCATCTGTGAAGAAAATGGACACCTGTCCAGCCAGGCCTGGTACAAAGTCAGTTTACCTTTGGCAGTGAATTAGGTAATATGAACATATTCAGGAGGTAACTTTCATGTATTGAGTTGAAAGCCATTGATGTGCCTGGTTTTTGATCCATGGAAATGCTGTCCTGTTGAGCAGCATGTTAGGTAAATACTGACTGATGCAAGACAGAAGTACATGTATTTCCATTTCCTTATCCTGTTGATTGTCATTACTTCTGATCTTTCACGTATTTTGTATCTTGCAGGGCAGAGTTGAGAAGATAGTGTACAAAGTTGATTTTTTAGTATAAGAAATGGGTCAGACTGCATCTGAAATTGAAATACTAACCTTGAAGCTACTGTTACAGTAGAAACATGGCAAAAACACTTAAGATTGAAGAAGGCTCTGGTATGCACATCTCATATGAGTATTTTTTACACACCACTGTGAGGATTTTATATAGCTTCAGAATCATTTGTGCTTTAGGCTTGTGAATTGTAATTTATTTTACAGAAATTGAAGACCAAAAATTCTATGTAAACTTTATTTATGTGGCTAATACTGCATTTCCCAGAGCTGGATACTTTCTTAACAGTTTTGATTAGGATGTTGGAGATGCTGCACACATTAGCTGTGTATTTCCCGCATCTGATGTATTCTGAAGCACGGTGGGCAGTTTTTGCAGTTGTGTACTGTAAACAGTGTTATGAAGTGCTGGAGGGTCATCGCTGATGATGGTGCAACACCCTGAATCAGGAGTGAATTCTCTGGCAGGGTAATGTGCAATATTCCAGAATAGGGACTTAAATGTTATCCTAAGTCATAGTTAATCCCCATACTTAAGCAAGGTCAGCAAGAGCAGGCTGCTAAGGATCCTACGCAGCTGCATCTTGAGTGTCTCCAAGGATGGAGACTCCACTGCCTTTCTGGACAATCTGTGCCAGTGTTTGACAACCTTCACGGTGTGTTTAAAAGAAAAAAAACAAAAAACAAAACATGTTTGCAGTACTGTCTTGATGTTTATTAAATATTTTTTCTATATAAAGGATCATTATGGCTTACAGTAGCTTACACAGGAATGCAAACTTTTTTCAAATATTTATGATACGAAATTATACTTATTTCAAAAATACAGGTCTTTAACTGTAAGCCTTCAATATTAATTAACAAGGAACACAGCTGTACTTCTGGACAGTGGTGCAATTATAAAGCCTTTAAAGGCAGTAACTTTATCATCATTTGGTTATAAATTCTTTATTTGAAGCAATGAATGGTAAGTTTCAAAAGATACAGAGGTTGGCCATGCACTAATAATTTTTGAGGCCAAGGTGTCACAAGCAGTAGTCTCTCTATAGCCAAATTGTAAGATCAGTTACTTGAGCTCTGACAGAGTTTGGCTTTTATCTTACAGCACTGCCTCATCTAATTGCTCTTCTTAGTAAACTCCTAACTTTTTGCCAGTGTTAAAAGCCAATACTGTAACTTTCCATTTTTACTGACGTGAGTTAAATATGTCTGAAATAGTTGTATGATAGATTCTGAATAGTTACACTGTAATAGGATTTTCTATTAGTCTTCAGTATTCTGCTTGACATAGTGTCCCATTTCTTTTAAAATAAGTAAAATAGTTTTAAAGTGTTTTTAAAATTGCATTTTGAAAACTAAGCTTACTTTAAAGATAACAATAACCAATTCTGCACTGCAGAAACTTCCTTGTGATATAAAACCTTATGGCTTTTTAATTGGGGAAAATAGATCATGTAACTCCATATGATGGAATAAATTTTCCCGGTACTACAGCTTTGCAATACTGTATGTTCTTCTAAATTGGCATAAAAATGCATTAACACTTGTCTAAATTAGATCAGCCTTAAAAGATGGAGAAGAAAAAGAGGAGGAATTAGTTGTCTCAAATTCACAGATCTTTTTGCCACCCTTAATCTACAGAGAAGTGCTTTAAGCAGAAGTGATTTTGTAAGTTGAGAGAAAAATTGTTCTGTTAGGTCATTATATGATTGTTACATTTGTGTTACAGGCAAAGGAGAAGATAGCGATGTCCTCAGCATAAATGCAGATGCATATGATAGTGATATAGAAGGTCCGTGCAATGAAGACGACAGCTCAGATGTGCAAGAAAACACCAGCGGAAGTGGAGCCGGTCAGATAGATGACCTTCAGAAGGACATTGAGAAAAGCGTGAATGAGATACTGGGGCTGGCAGAATCTAGCCCAAAGGAGTCCAAAACAGAAAGCGTAGCTGTTCCTCCCTCGGAAGATGTTCAGCCATCAGCACAGCAGCTGGAGCTCCTGGAGCTCGAGATGAGGGCCAGAGCTATTAAGGCTCTGATGAAAGCTGGAGATGTAAAAAAACAACCCTGAGGTTGTTCAGATTAAAGCTTCAGTATGTTTTGAAGAACATTGTATCTTTTCTCTTCAGCGCTAAAGTATATTTGGGTTGGGTATGGCATTCCTCATTCAGACTCTTACCGTGTATCCTGACCTGTGGCTTAAGCCATTGATCGTAGTTTTCATTGCCTTTGGTGTGCTGCTTCCATCGCTGGCACAGATGGGCTGGTTTGATGCTGCACTGAGCAGTGTCTTTGCTGTGTTACCTCCTCGAGGAGGTACAATGTACAGAGCTATGCTGTGAACCTGGTGCCTTCAGGACAGGTTAGAAAAATCAAGCTCGTTATAACCCCATGGTTAGAAATTAACCAGTTATTTTATTTATTAGCAACTTCTGAACTACTTGAGAAACTTGATTTATATACACTTCTTTTAAAATGCCATTTTGAAGAGTCTTTTGTGGTGTGACAGCCTTCAGCATTCTGCAAGGTGCTCTCAGATGCTTATTTCTCCTTGAGGCCCAGCTCACAGTAATGTAAATGTTCTAGTTAAGTTGAACGATGATTCATTTTGAGAAAGTTAAAAGCATGGTTAATTTTGAAAAAGCTAATTTGTTAGTTTTTTTTTTTTTTTTTTAAATAAACAGTTAAACTTATTTTCTGAGAAAGTGCCTGAAAGTGACAAATACCAGTGTTTTTATACTGCTGGTCGTCTAATTGTTACTCTCCTCCACTGTTTGTCTTCTGTGTCACAACTGAAATAAAGAAAATGGAGTTTTTTCTTGGTTATGAAGCTTTTTTTTGTTGTTGTTGAATATTTGGTATAATATTTAGTACAACGTGGTAGATTGGATTACTTAGAAGTCCCTAAATGTTTAGTATTTAACTGTTTGTCATTTCATGTCCTCTGTAAATAGTATTATCTACATAATTTCAGAGTAGAGTAAATGCTTGTTAGAAAAGGCACTTATGTATAATTTTAAATACAGTTTCAAAATCATAATTCTACATTTTTTCATTTTGAAGGTATTTATTTTTAAGTAATTTGTATTATAGAATGAAAACTTTTCCTCCTATCATTCCCTGAAATAATTACAAAAATTCTGGTTCTGTTGAGTAGTGCTATTTTCCTACTTGGCTGCTCATAAAATTCTTTTTTAAATGTGTGTGTTTACATATAAACATAAATCAATTTTTATTACAGTATGAGGTTTGTGACTGTGGTTCTTGGTAAGTAAAATGATGTTGTAACACGTGATTTTCCTTTGATTGTAACTTGGAAAGCAAATTAGATAATTTGTAATAGTGCCATAGATATTTAAGAGTAATTTGTGGAGATTATTATTACAGCAGAGGTTGTCATAATGAGTACATTCTTAACTATCCTGCAAGGTTTATAATTCTTTTCCTTTTCTCCCTCCCCCCTTTCACTTCTGCCTTTTCCCCTTTCCTTTCCCCCTTTTCCACTTTTTTCTCAGTTTTGTTGATGGTCAAGTACACTGTCTTTAGTAGCAAGTTTCTTACAGATCTCTTAAAGTACAATTGATTTTCTCTAGCATCAACAGTATAGAGAGTAAAATGGTAGTAACATAATGCAGCATAAATTTGGTTATGAACTACACCTCTCATTAAATACAGCTGAGAGAAGTATGGTTGCATTCAGTAAACGATGGCAGTAACCTGAGTAAATTATACCTGACTGTAATCACTTACCCACAGCAACATTTTTCTATTATTTTTTAGAAATCAGAAGACACAAATTAGAAAAAGTAAATAAATAAATATGTATACATCCAGTTCAACAGATAACTGCCTTGGAATATGTGTTGTCTTCAGTAGATGTCATCTAGCTGTTTGGGAAACCTGTGATTTATTCGAGGAGAGAAACAAAAGCAGATAATGGGAGAAAGATAGTTGGGAAGACTGTGTGCTGTCTTCTTTGACTGTAAAGACACAGGCTTATGGAACTGCCACATGGACTGTGGCAAGAAGTTTTACTGCTGCTGTGTATAGATAACCCCTGTCCTTAAGGCACTGAATTCCTCCCTTTGCCTCCTGTGGAAACTGAGAAATCTCACCTGCAAGGACATTCGCATCCTAGTTGCCCTATACAACCCTATACATGTCAATCAGTAGCAAAACTTGATACTTATTTTTAGCCTCTCTTCCTTCATTTCAAGGTTCATTTGCCAGTTCTGCAACCTGCCATTGTATTGATGAGGCTTATAAAATCCCAAGCTATATGAATAAACAAAAATCAATTTTTAATATTGAAGAAAAATGGACAATACAGTTGATTGACAGAACAAATGCTTATAGACTTGTATCTTTCCTTCCTTTTCTACTGGAACTCATTAACACCTATGGTTTCATCAGTGATTTACCCTTTCACCTGCAGAGTTGATTCCTTGCTGACTGCAAACTCCTGTGGCTCCAATGTACTTCTGGCAATCACTGAACAGCTAAAGCTTACTTCATGCAGAATTCTATTGAAGGCGAAATGTAGATCAACTTTAAGCCGAACTCGGTTTCACACATCACCAGAAGGGCTGAGGCAGTCAAATGTGTGGCTTTCATACAGTGATGCTGCAGAATGATCCATTTGCGGTTGTTTGGAAGCGAGGAAGTACTGCTGTAATTTTAAAGTAATGATAAATTAGAACACAGGTTTCCTGGCTAGTTGTTGGAGGTGACTGTTTCTGAATTGAGCTTCATTTTCATGCCTTTTTTTTCCAGGGTATCTTTAAAAGATCCCTTTGTAGTGTGTTGAACTGTCAAAGGTTGTTATTTCAACATGTGATCTGTATCAAGAAATTGCATATGCTAAATTTTTTAATATGTAGTGTGACAAAGATGAAACAGGTTTGCCATGCACATGATGGAGGTGTGTAATTACAGCTCAGTTAAATTTGAAATTAAAAGAGAAGGATTCCAAGAAAATTAAATTAAGCTGTTTACAAATTATGTGTGTGTGTGTGTATATTCAGACAGACTTCATGTGATTGATTGCACAAGTGCTAATTAATTTTTAGGATATTGTACTATTGTTGCTTAGATTAAAAACAGATCAACTAAATTATATGGGTTTCTGCACTAATTATGTACACAGCAAACATCAGTGCACAGTTAAAAAAACAAACAACGGTATATTTAAACTACATCTTACACAGCTGTTTTGTTTGCTTCTAAATACCTGATTCTTTTTCCTTTAAAAGTAAATCTACTTCACTTGGAGGAAGAGACAATTTGTATGTAAAATGTAGTCATTAATTATTAATGAAATATTAATTTTACTGGATTTTGATCAATCAATTGGCCAAATATATACTGGATATTGGTCAGCATAAGCAGAAAAATCCTTTATGTTATATAATATATTCTGGCCTCAAATATAAATATATTCTAATTATTTTTGGCTGTCCTAATAGATGAAGCACTGTGTGTTTTGGAGGAGGAGGGCTGATTGTATGAGGTAAATAAAAACACATGACTCTCGAGAAAACCGAAAGTATCTATTATTCCTGTTAACAGGCTTTGATGTTACTTTTGTGGTTATGTCACTGAGAATAATAATTAGACTTGAAGATGCCACTTTTGAGAGACAAATCATAGGCATTTCCTGAGGGGAAAAAAAAAAAATAGCACTGTTTTTAACTCTTTTTATTACAGTAGTTGCTCCCTCAGAAAAATATTTTGCCTGTTACTTGGAGCCATCCATTACATATATTTTTAAAATTATATGCCATAAAATATTTTCTTTGCTGTTTAAAATGGTTATAATTATTAATGATGGTGAATGAAAGCTTTGATCGCTGAGTTCAAGTTGCTTCTAAGCAGATAAAAGGGTAGCACATCAGATATCAAATCATCCGTGTGGATGATTTAAGATATTTCTGTTCTAACTTGGTGCTGTTGAAATGTCATATTAAACATGAATAGTACATAACTGCACTATGAATCTCACCGAGCTGGGTAGCTGGAAAACACCCCTCTGCATCACTGTCCGTGTTTGTGGGAGGATGTTTTAGAAAAAGCAGTCACCACTTAAGAACCCTCTAACGTGACAACACATCTCTGCCCGCTGAATCTTTGCACATTCCGATCTACAAAGATCCATATGTCTTTGCTTGGTTATTGCTATTAGTTTTTAATGTTAGTCAACAAAACTGGTAGTCTTAACTAAATTACTTCGTTTTCATCTATGGATACAGCAAATCAAGGGTTTTCTGTAAAACACTAAATGAAGAAAAGCTTTGTGCATGTGAATAAGTAATAAGTTATATGGCATTTTACGTGCCCATCTTAAATTTATAAGCAGTGATTTAGCTTTATGGGATCATTGAAGTAGGTAGACATGCCCTTTTCACAGAAGGTAGTTAAAGAGGAATTGTGAAATAGATTCTTTAATAAGGAAGGGAGATGAGGTGGTTAATTCATGCAGTGACACAAAGAACAACGCAACTTTGGGAACAAAAGCACCAGATTAAAAGCTGATTATGAAGTCCTGCAATTTATTCTCAGTAATACAAAGCTTTATGTTTATTGCTAAGTCAATCTGCAATCTGTGGAGAGAAAAAAAGCATACCTTCTGTACAACAAAATTTAAAAGTTAAAATGCTGCAGTTTTTTTTTTTTTTGTTGTTGTCTCATGTTTTATGGTCCTTTCTTGTCATTAATATTAAAATATGCAAACAGGATAGATAAAAGATTAAGAAAAATCTGAAGCTTGTAAAATGTTTTAGCCATATACCAGTTAATCACTCTGACTCTAGTAAGAGAGGGAAAGACTCAAAACCATAGCTGTAAATACTGCGCTATTGTTAAATTGTGGAGCACAAGTAATCATCTCTGTTAAAAAAATTCGTGCTCATACACTACACCATTGCTTTCTTAAACATGTGGAAAAAATGTCATTTTTCATGAGATCTGTCTTCATTGCCAGGTTCAAAGATGAATTTTTGTCTTTTGTCTCTCATGGTTCTGAAAGTTGCTCTTGAATTGTAACAGTGAAGTGTTGAATCTGTGATCTTCCTACCTTCCATTTTCTCACTCCACTCAACCTAATTTTATTTACAAAATTCCACCTTTATTTCCCTGGAATACTGTGTGCAGTTCTGCATGTCTGCTTTGGAAACACCTACTGGAAGTGGAACAACTGCAGGCTTCAAAGGTCATCAAAGGAACAGAGGATGAGAGACATTAACAGAAAAGTTAGGTTAGTCAAAAAATGTTAAAGCTTTGAGAGAATATATTTTCTTCCTATAAGACAGGCCGAAATAGAATATTGGGAAAGACACTGAATATTGGTGAAGAATGAATGCTTATGAGGTGGCTAGGAAGGCATTTTAGTTGCTTCTCTGTGGCTGTCTCCTTGTGTCTACTCACTGCCACACCACTACATGGCACTAGTGTTGGCATGGGTACATGGAAAGCTGCTCGAACCAGGATATCCTGTGGTTTTTGCTCCTCCCCGCCTGGATCAGCATGCTAATACAATTTGCTATGTTGACACTTGGGAACGAGTGGCTTGAAAGTGGAAGGAGAGTAGGGGCTGCATAATGGGCCCTGCTGCTGGAAAACTTTTATTAAATATGGATTTGGGATTTGGGGGTTAACAGTGCTGTACTTGGGTGAAAATACAACTGCTGAAAACAGTGCTGATTGAATGACAGAAATGTGATAGCCAGCCCAGCATCTTCCACTTGAAATCTGAGGCATCAGAATTAAAATCTGCAATTAAATTCTGTCTTGTGGAGGTGATACAGATCTTCACCCAAAAAATGGTAATTAAACTGCTCCAAAATAAAACTACTTTAGTTATTAAATTTCCCATCTATGTGCTACTGATAATTGATATGTTTTTTAAGTAGAGGCATTGTAATTGGTACCATATGTAGTCTGCACAAAGCTAGCATCTCATAATGGTATGGAAGTAAAACTTTTTAATCGTGTCCACGCTAGGGGGCTGTATTGCTTTAACAATGTCAGTTTCAGAGAGCGATATACCAAGAGCACAACCAGAGCTGTATAAACAACTTCTAAGCACATTTTTTCCCTGCATAAAAAGGGATGGGAACAGAATAGTAAAGGGGAATGACTTGCAATTTAGACAAATATAAGGTAGGAGCAAGGACATTTTGTAACGTGTATATTTAGATGAGATGTTGAAATTTAAGGATGAAGAGGTGTACTTGTCCTGACTTAAGACGAGTGAATCCTGGTTACTTCAGACCTAAAGTGGCACTTGAGAGTACGGACAAACAACTCAGTTCGGTGGAAGTGGGAACAGGTAGGTTGCTCTTTGTCAACATTTAGTGACATTAGCATTTTCTCTTCCGTAAAGGGGAATTTCTACATACTGCATGTCCCACTGTTTCTGGTGTAGTGTCCTACTTCTTTGGTTGGCCTGCACCAGTTTCTGCATCACTGCAGTGTAGTGAGATTACTCTCTTACAAATACAGACACTCCTTAAACTATATTTTTAGGAAGCTGCCTGCTTAATTGCCCAACCACAATTAAGACTGGTTGTTTGATTAAATGTCTTCTCCAATTTATTTGCCAGACCTCATCAGGATGTTGGTGTACACAGATACTGAAACTAGAGAGGATGCAGTATTGGAAAATGAACAGAATGGGCCACTAGGCATTGTAAAGGCAGGTAATATCTTTCCCACCCTTAGCCCATTTAAAATGAGATATTTAGGCCATTTAGAAAAAGGTATTTAGGCCATTCAAATTAGTCTTGCTAAATATTGGTGTCTGGTAACACAATACAAGAGCTTAGTCAGTTGTTTCATTAACTAATCTAATCTGCACATGCCTTTCAGGAATGCGGTGGTTGTATCTGCTTTGCAGGAAAAGTTTAGTAAGCATTGCAGCAATTCTGTGTTTTCAATGTTTAAGGGTATGCCTTTATATATGTATTGGCATGATGTTCATTTTGCAAAATAAACTGTTACAGAAGTTGGTAGATAATGGACTTAATCTCCAGTTGGTGAACCTTGGTCCTGTAGCAAAAATAGTGAAGCTGTGCATGCATCCATTTCTGTCCACAGGCTCAGATCATTCTAGTGTGGTGAAACCTGTTCTTTTAATCCTTGCCATGTTGGGATGCTTAATGAAAACACTGGCTGCACATATACTAAGAAATGAAATTTGCTAAGATTTTTGTTATTTCATGACAGTATAGCATGTCAAAAATGATAATGGTTGAAATGCTTTTTAGTGGACCTATGTGAAAATATGTGACTTCGTTGCCATATGCCTAAACTAATATTGAAAGTCTTATCAGGAAGGCAAGCTATAAAAAACAGAGCAGGAGAACAGCTATTGCGCCACTAGTTATAGAATCACAGAATGGTTTGGGTTGGAGGGGACTTTTAAAGATCATCTAATTCTAACCCTCTGCCATGGGCAGGGACACCTCCCAATAGACCAGGTTGCTCAAAGACCTGTCCATTAAAAAATTCCAGGGATGGGGCATCCACAGCTTCTCTGGGCAACCTGTTTCAGGGCTTCATGGCCCTCAGAGTAAAGAATTTATTCCTAATGTCTAATCCAAACCTGCCCTTTTGTAGTTTAAAACCATTACTCCTTGTCCTATCACTACATCCCCTGACAAAGAGTCCCTTCCCATCTTTCTTGCAGGACCCCTTTTAGGGACTGGAAGGCCACACTGAGGTCTCCTCAGAATCTGCTCTTCTCTTCTTTAGTCTAAACAACCCCAACTCCCTCAGCCTGTCTTCGCAGGAGAGGTGCTCAGCCCCTTGATCCATTCTTGTGGCCCTTCCCTGGACTCGTTCTAAAACATACATGTCTTTCTTGTGCTGGGGGTCCCAGAGCTGAATGCAGCACTCCAGGTGGGGTCTCATGAGAGCAGAGCAGTCAGGGGGAATCACCTCCCTCGACCTGCTGGCCATACTGCTTCTGATGCAGCCCAGGATACTGTTGGCTTTTAGGTAAGTCTGAAACAGTTGGCATTCTGGGCTGAATATATATACATACATACATATATATGTATATATATTCAACTTACTAACTACTATATATTATACATGTATATGCCCACATATACAAATTAGGAGTTTTCATTCCTTATTCCTTTATATGCAAAAGATAGAAAATGATTACTGTTTGCAGCTACCTTTATTTTTATTGACAAAATGTTGTAATCAACACTTTGTCTCACTACTTCATTTCATTTTTTTATGTATATCTCAGTAGGGAACTCTAAACTGTATTTTTACAATGTCCTCTCTCTGCTAACTTTTATCTTTAGCTACTGAAGAAGATTAATAATCCCCATACTTTAGCTGCAGAAGTTTAATAAACAAAGCTTAATTAAAACAAGAGAAGCACAATAAACCCAAAGGGTTCTGCTTTAGCACTAAAGATTCATGTCATTTTTCTTGTTTGTTGTGTGTTTTTAAAAATTGGGGTGGGGGAAGGACTGGAAGAGAACTTCAGGTTTTTATATTTAATTGAACTAACAGCATGTGCTGACAAGTAATAAATAACAGTGACACAGAGTGACTAAATAAATTGGTTTCCTCAAGCAATGATTCATTCGCTGTCTTTCATTGCCATCAGGTTAAGAGACAGCTTCTTTTTGTCAGCCTACAGGAGAAATGCTTGATAGTGTAATAACCTTCTTTCTACTCCAGCCAGAGCAACCTTTTAAACGCATGGAATTAATATAAATAAAAATGTAGCAATTAAAACTTGAGCTTCCTCTTGAGCTTACAAAAAAAAAAAAAAAAATCCCTGCAGAATCAATTATCAAAAATGCATCTCACCATGATTCAGTGTGCTTTATAGGAAGGAAACACTGCTGATAGGCAAGGTTCTTTTACTTTTTTAGAAAAAAAGATTGTTAACACTGAATCATGATTTTAGTAGGCTTCTACTTAGCACTCATCATTCAAGAACAGGATGAATACAGACCAAGTTCTCACTAAAATTCTTTTCTGTCAAGCTTATAACCACTTATGAAATAAATTGGTCAGTTCTTTGAGTGCACCATTTAGAATGTTTTCGTAATAGCTTAATATATCTTGTCCTTTACTAACTTTAAATGGGGGTCATTGCCACAGAGACTGGCAAGCAAGAAACTGAACAGGAAAACTAAAACTCAGCTTTTCTGAACTTTCCATCACACAGTCCAATAGCAGAATAATAGAGCAGCTTTTAATGGATAGAGACAGAGTGAAACTCATATAGGGCTTCTGTAACTTGCACGTTATTCAGACTGAAGAATTTATTGCAGTCACTGTGCTGATATTCTGCCCATTTCTTTAAGTGGATTCATTTCAGGATTTTGGGTCTGAAGAGCCTATCTGGTCAAAAGACTTTTTCATCAAAGATAATTGGAGCAGCTGTGGTAGTACATTTGCAGAGTAAATGGCGGTGTCTCACAAGTTGCCCTTGTCCAGAGCCTTGTTGCATAAGGTTTTGCTTACCCCGACCATTTCCAAAGCTAGGAACTGACCTCTCCCATGGCTGCCCCTGCGGCTCAGCCTCATACCCATTAGAAATCCAAGTGGCTCTTAGGAAACAAGAACCATTAACGAAAAGGAGGGAACTTAAATGTACTAGCCTTTTAAGATACAACCAATCTTGCCAGTTGGATGAATAAATGTTATGAAAGACATTTTAAATGCCCAGAAGGCATCCTCGGAGTTTTTTGCACCTGACACCATGCTTATGAGAAATTCATTTTTTAGGGCTACAAAGATGGTGAAGAATCTAGAAAGAAAGATCTATTAGGAGCAGTTGAGGTCCCTTTGTTTGCTCAGAGCAGAGCAGGCCAAGGGGAGACCTCATGGCAGCCTGTAGCTCCCTCACAAAGGGAGTGGAGGGGCAGGCGCTGAGCTCTGCTCTCTGGGGACAGCGACAGGACCCGAGGGAACAGCATGGAGCTGGGACAGGGGAGGGTCAGGCTGGGGGTTAGGGAAAGATTCTGCACCCAGAGGGTGGTCGGGCACTGGGACAGGCTCCCCAGGGCAGTGGTCATGGCACCGGGCCTGCCCAGAGCTCAAGAAGCATTTGGACAGTGCTCTCAGACATATAGCTTTATTTTTGGGTGGTCCTTTGTGAAGCCAGGAGTTGAACTTAATGATCTGTCGTGGTTCCGCTCGAGTGGGCAGCCGAGCTCCACCACAGCCGCTCTCTCACTCCCCCTCCTCAAAGAGGAATGGGGAGAAAATATGTGAAAAGGGCTCAAGGATTGAGATAAGGACGAGAAAATCACGCAGTAATTATTGTAACGGGCAAAACAGACTCGGCATAAGGAGATAGTAAGATTTATTGCCTACAACTAACAAGCGAGAGAAGTGAGAAAACAAAGGAAAAAAAAAAAAACAAAAGCACCTTCCCCCCATCCACCCTCTTCCACCTCCTCCCCCCGAGCGGCGCAGGGGAACGGGGGAATGGGGGTTATGGTCAGTCTACAGCACTTCTCTGCCGCTCCTTCTCGGTCACTCTCGTCCCCTGTGCTGTGGGGTCCCACCCACGGGATGCAGTCCTTGATGAACTGATCCGGCGTGGGCTTCCCACAGGCAGCAGCTCTTCCAGAACTGCTCCAGATATGGGTCCGTACCACGGGGTCCATCCCTCAGGAGAAAACTGCTCCAACCTGGCTCCCCTACGGGCAGCAGCTCCTGCCAGGTCACCTGCTCCTGCGTGGGCTCCTCTCCACGGGCTACAGGTCCGGCCCAGAATCTGCTCCGGCAGGGGTCTTCCACAGGCGGCAGCCTCCGTCGGTGCAGGGCCACCTGCTCCACCGTGGTCTCCTCCACGGGCTGCAGCGTGGAACCCTGCTCCACCGTGGTACTCCATGGGCTGCAGGGGGACATCCTGCTTCACCATGGTCCTCACCACAGGCCACAGGGGACTTCTGCTCTGGCTCCTGGAGCACCTCTCCCCCTCCCTCTACACTGACCTTGGTGCAAGGCTGTTCTCTCACTCCCTTGATTCTCCCGGCTGCTGTGTGGCGCAGCGTTTTTTCCCTGTCTTAAATATGCTCTCACAGAGGCGCAAAACAACATCGCTTATTGGCTCGGATCTGGAAAACAATGGGGCCCTTCCCAAACATGGGGCAGCTTCTAGATCTTTCTCACAGAAACCACCCCTATGGCTCCCTGCTACCAAAACCTTGCCACGTAAACCCACTACATGATCCTTGTGGGTCCCTTCCAACTTGGGATATTCTGTGGTTCTTTGCCATCAGAATAACTCTACAGTTTCCTCTGCCAGAGATCTTCTCTCCACCATGCTAACACCTCCAATATAAATACAGCAACATCCAGCATAGGCTATGCTATGAAGAAAGATGTTTGCTACTTATTTTCCATGAATTTTAAAAGATTGAATCTTAATGCCACTTTGGTGTTAGGACAGATGCTGCCTGTAGCATCAACTTCTGCGAGGGGAAGCTAAGGCACCGTGGCCGCTGCTGCCCAGCCCTCCCCACTCAACTGTCCTAATGGGACTGCAAGATGCCAGGAGGATGCAAGTGGGCACTGTGGGTAGTGAGGCGAGGGCCCTGGCAGCACTGGGAGTTGGTGGCTCACCACCTGCCCTGCTGGGAGCACATGACTTGGGTAGACACAATGTGGCGGCACTGTGGTGGCGGAGATGATATGCAGCACTGGAGATCGGCAGCTACTTGGATAAGGCGCATAATGGAGGCAGTTGTGGGGCTCAGAGAGGGAGTGGAGTGTCTGCAGTTGTCAGTGAGTAGTCTCTGTGAACACATTGCAGCTTTAAAAGAGATGGTCATTTTTCCACTGCTTTATTCAGAAGTCTTTGAGAGATTCAATATTCAGCCCCCAAGAGGCTGCTTATTCTATGGTCCGCCAGGAACTGAAAAGACACTGGTTGCTCATGCTCTTGCTAATGAATGTAGCTGTGGTGACAGGAAAATATCCTTTTCTATGAGAAAAGCTTCTGACTGCCTGAGACAATGGGTGGGGGAATCAGAACGTCAGCTTCATTATTTGAACAGTATGGTTCTGAGTCAGCATAGTGTGTACCAGGCCAGCTCCAGAAAGAGGATGCACGAGGTGCCTAAACCCCAAAAAACTGACCAGCACGCTCTGCTGGGTGCTCTGGGATCTACAACAGTGGCAGAATGGTTTCTGCATCTCCTGCAGGGAGAGGTCAAACTCCTTGCAAAAGGCAGTCATGATTACTTTTCTCCTGAAAACACAGCAATTAACCTTTCCCACCTCTGACTTCCTGAAGTGTTCAGGATGAATGAAGTGTTCAGTTTACTAAAGTGAACATTAAATCTGCTGAAAAAAAAAAAAAAAAGGAGAGGGGAGAAAATTCGTGTGGCCAAAGTCCAATTAGAGTTGAAGCTGGCCACGTCTGTAGGAGATAATAAAAAGAGATTTTTTAAATATGTGAAAAGGAAAAGGAGGACCAGAGAAAACATAGGTCCACTACTTGATGGGGAAGGTCACCTCACAGACAAGGACTTCGGCAAAGCAGAAATGTTTAATGCCTTCTTTGCTTTCATCTTCAACACTAATGATGGGCTTCAGGACTCCAGGTGCCCTGAGCCAGAGGACTATGACGGTGGTAATGATAAACTCTCAACTGACCTGGAACGTGTGAGGAACGCTACCCTCATTTGCTGCTCCACCTGGATCCATACAAGTCCATGGATCTGGATGGGACTCATCCCAGGGTGCTTAGATTGCTGGCCGATGTCATTGCAGGACCTCTCTCAATTATTTTTCAATGGTCTTGGACATCTGGAGAGGCCGTAGTTGACTGGAAGCTGGCAAATGTTGCACTGATTTTCAAGAAGGGCAAGAAAGAAGACCCTGGCAACTATAGGCCTGTCAGTCTCACATCAGTGCCTGGTAAAAATAGGGAGAAGATAATCCCTGAAGTCACTGAAGGGCATCTGGGGAACAATGCAGTCATTGGTCCCAGCCAACATGGGTTCATGAGGGGTAGGTCCTGTTTGGCTAACTTGATTTCCTTTTATGATAAGATTGCCCACCTAGTCGATCAAGGGAAACCAGATGATGTGATGATCTTTTTGGATTTCAGTAAAGCTTTTGACACAGTTTCCCATAGGATCTGACTGGACAAAATGTCTAGCATACAGCTAAACAAAAACATCACACGATGGGTGAGCAATTGGCTGATGGGTAGGGCTCAAAGGGTTGTGGTAAATGGGGCCACATCAGGCTGGTGTGGTCACCAGTGGAGTCCCCCAAGGCTCCGTTTTAGGCCCAGTTCTCTTCAATGTTTTTATAAACAAGTTGGATATAGGACTAGAAGGTGTTTTGAGCAAATTTGCTGATGATACTAAACTGGGAGGAGCTGTTGACTCTGAGGGTGGAAAGGCCTAGCAGAGAGATCTGGACAGATTGCAGAGCTCGGCGATCACCAACCACGTGAAGTTTAACAAGATCAAGTGCTGGGTCCTGCACCTGGGACGGGGCAACCCTGGCTGTAAGTACAGACTGGGCGACGAGATGCTGGAGAGCAGCCAACGCAGAGAGGGATCTGGGGACTGTGGTTGACAGCAAGCTGAATATGAGCCAGCAGTGTGCCCTGGCAGCCAGGAGGGCCAACTGCATCCTGGGGTGCATCAAGCATGGCATTGCTAGTTGGCTGAGAAAAGTGATTTTCCTGCTTTTCTCTGTGCTGGTGAGGCCTCGAGTACTGTGTGCAGTTCTGGGCACCAAAGTACAAAAAGGACGTGAAACTGCTGGAGATTCTCCGCAGAAGGGCTACGAAGACAGTAAAGAGCCTAGAGGGGAAGGCGTATGAGAAGTGGCTGAGGGCACTGGGCCTGTTCAGCCTGGAGAAGAGGACGCTGAGGGGAGACCTCATCATGGCCTACAGCTTCCTTACGAGGGGGAGTGGTGGGGCAGGTGTCAATCTATCCTCTTTAGTGGCCAGTGATAGGACCCAAGGGAATGGTGTCAAGCTGTGACAGGGGAAGTTCAAGCTGGGTATCAGGAAGAGGTTCTTCACTGAGAAGGTGGTCACACACTGTAACAGGCTCCCCAGGGACATAGTCATGGCACCAAGCCTGTCAGAAGTTCAAGAAGCATTTGGACTGTGCACTTAGTCAAATGGTCTGAATTTTTGGTAGACCTGTGTGGTGCCAGGAGTTGGATTTGATGATCCTTCTGGGTCCCTTCCAGATATTCTATGATTCTGTGATTCTAGTGCAGCACCAGAACAGCATGAATTGAAATTCCTCATATATCATGTTGTTTTTCTGAAATGACTGTACTTCATACCTCAAGGTATTGTTACCATATTTTCAGCTAATTATTGCTCTCTTCTGTTGTGTTTGTAGTACTTAGAAATGCTTAAACATTAAATATGCAAACGCTGTTATCTAACTCTGTAATTTATCTAACCTTCCGATTCACGTTTCTATCAAATTGTCACAGAGCTGTGAAGTGCAGTTCTGCCCTGCAAAGTGTTGGTTTAAGCCAGGGACACGATAAGGGGCTGCACAGTGTGTGTACCCAGTCAGATATGAACTTTGTTGTGTTGGCAACAAACACAAATTGCACTCCTGTAATGGCACTGGCCAGTTGCAGTCGAAATGGCATCGTGCCTTCCCAACACAGAAGATGGTTTCTGAACAGCATCAATTTATTTTTTGTTATGTGCTGCAAAACTATAGACCCAAGGCCTGATTTGCTGATGATCTGTGTTTTTGTTAACTCTGCAGAGCTATTGGAAGGAAACCAGAAAGAACTGCATTAATGCAATCTCACTGTCTTTAAATCTTTAGTATCATGTCAACTTTTATTTGCAACCTCCATACTTTTGTTTCCTTTTGACTTAGGTTTCTTTTGCTCCATAGGCTTTCTTCCTACTCTCTATTTTTACATCTTATTCAAAGACTAATATCCATCTTTCATTTTTTTGGTCAGAAGAAATGTTATCCTATTTTCATTCCTTTTGAAAACAAACAAACAAACAAACAAACAAAGTTATTTAGTGCTTGATGTTCCCAGATAAAAAAAAAACAAATGCCAGCTAGATCGAACCTGCTTACAGGATTTCAACAAATTAAATACTTACATTCAATCTGTTCAATCTGCAAAATGACCTTTTTTTTTTTTCTTTTTTTTTTTTCTTTTTTTTTTCTTTTTTTTTTTCTTTTTCTTTTTTTTTTTTTTCTTTCTGTCTGAGACTTTATTTTTCTCTGCCACTGGATCCTCTCATAACTTCTCTCAGTAGACTAAGAGTCCTCTGTTACCAGGTTTGTGCTTCCACAGTGGTACTATAGTTTAGCGGAGGCCTGGTTAGTGTTAGGTCAGAGGTTGGACTAGGTGATCTTGGAGGTCTCTTCCGACCTAGATGATTCTGCGATTCTGTGATTCTGTACTTAAGGACTGTGACCAATGCATCCACTTGCCTCCTTGACTTACGAACACTGGATCGTTGTACCTCAGGCCAGGAAGGACCTCAGGAGATCTCCAGTTTGATCCCTGCCCAGAGCAGTCTCATCCATGGGGTCAGGCCTTTATCCCTTGGGGGCTGGAAACCCTCCAAGCAGGGAGATGACACCACCTCCCCGCATGGAGAAAAAGCTTTCCCTTCTCTCCAGCCTCTCTGGCCCTGCTCACTCACTGCACAAGACCCGCGGCCTTCTCCCCAGGCCTTCTCCCCACTGGCATCGCTGCTGGGCCCTGCCTGTCTTGGGCAGGGCTGCGGATTGCCCCCTGCCTGAACTGCATGGGGGTCTCTTTGACCACTTCCTCCTGTCAGACATGGTCCTTCTGCGTGGGACATCAGGACATCTTTCTCCATTCCTTTATAATTTGTAGGTTTTACTACTCAGGCATGTGCTGCAGCTGTATCCCACATTCTGAATTACAGTTATTTTGGATGTGGGATTCCCAGCACTTTTAATTAGTGCTTTGAATTTACTTCTGGGCGCACTGAGATACAAAGGTTTTTACTTCCACTTTGCCCGTGTATCAACTCGATTTATGATGAAAAGCTTCCTTCTTTCTCATTTCAGCCTCTTCATTTAGAATGAACAAGGATCTTAAAGAACTGCCTTTTGGAGCAGGTTACTGAGGTGAGCAACTGAGGCACACAGATTTGGAGACTGATCCACCAGGCTGGTTGGACATGTGATGCTGAGTATCAGTGAGACTAATTTTTTCAGCTGCTACTCTGGGTTATGCCTACGGTCCCAATCTTATTTTTTATTTTCCCAACAAAATGGGCATCAGATATCCTTTCTGTGATCTCTCAGACTAGTGTTTGGTAGTGATAGACGTATCTCTTTTGCATGTATGGGAGAAAAATGGTTCTCTTTTTTGGGCAAACTGACAATCTATAAAGCTTCTCAGGCCAGCGCATTGATTTTGGTCCTACAGACTTGCCTCCAGGGCTGCAACAGCTACAGGAAATACTAAGGGGGTTTTCTTAAGGACAGAGTTCATGTATCTTCACAGGGTGGATGTCTCCACCCTCAAGTTCAAATTAGTTTTTCTTTTTTACTTTTCCTGCACTTTTTTATCTCCTTGCACCCATCTCTTTGGTTTTAGGTTACGTCTTCATCTCTCTATGTAGGCTTCTGCTAGCAGTGTTTTCTTCTTTTGGTCTGCCCAATGTACCTTTCCAAATAACTAGAAGTTTCTCTTTTGTCTTTGGCAGTACTGACAGTTCTTGGGGTAATTCTGAGGCTCATGTGGAGGAAAACAACTACAAATAACCTCCTTACCTGCCACTTTTTCTGACCCTGTCCCTTTCAGACCCTTTCTCTCTTCTTTCTTGGGTTGTGAAGCACAGCCTAGTTTTAATGAGTCCAATCTTTTCCTCAGTTAATGAGAACAGAAAGGATTTGTGTTGTTCACAGCCAACGTGTATTTTACTGGCAGCAACTAGAGGTTGTTAACATGCTTTTTGGTCTGTGGGGAAAAAAGTATTGAACAGGTGCTTTATATATATTACAAAAAGAAAGAGGAAGGTTATATTATTTTATATTATTTTATACAGAGAATTTGTTGACCTGGGTTATTAAATCCAATGGGGATCATAATGCATTTTCTTGGAGTTTTGACATAATATTGTCCTTAAAACAAAACTAAGAAAATCCAATATGCAACTACATTTGGAAAAATATACCTTCATAACTTTTTAGGGCAGTAGAGCTTTTCTTAAACTCCAGTTCAGAAAGGTAGCCTGCGATAGATATTTGACTTGACAAGGTTGAAAACAAGTGCCTCAGTAACCAAAGGGTGCACTGTTCCAAGCTAAGAGAAAAGCTGATCATGAAGTGTGTAAGCAATGAATGACATTAAAAATCTTTTCACTATTCTTTGTTACTATTACTAAAGATTAGAAAAGTGAAGGAATGTGTTTACAGCAGCTCAGCACCCTTCTTTTTGAAGAACTGCAATGCTCCACAGCAGAGTTTTTGTGTTTTGTCACCCCCCCCTGTAGCATACTCTGTTATTCCACAGGAGATGAAATATTTCTAAACGACTAGCATATCACTCTCCATTCAGTATGTTTAAGAAGTAGATTTGCAAGTTACCTTGTATTTATATATTATAAAATAAAACTAGAAAATTTGCCTGAACAATGTTGTGCCTGTTTATACCATATGACGTTCTGCCTCAATATTTCTTTTTCATTTGATGTATTTTTGTTATTGAAAATATTTATTTTGCTAACACTGCTAATGAATGCACTGCTGTCATGTCTGGATACAATTTGCAGCATCCATCTGCAAAGAATGAGGAGCAGCTCTCTAAATAATTTACTAGACTATCTACATTTGTATGCTAGTCACTGCAGAATTTGACTGAGGGGTGGTTTCTTCTGTCAAATTTTAGGCCTGCTGTTATTGCAGGGTTGTAAGTTTCTGTAACTAAAAAATGTGGCAAACTGTTCACTTGCTGTGAAAGTTTTGCCAAGTGTAATAGGGTGTTTACAGGTGAATACAGAGAATTGAAAGCACCCTATGACTGTTTCCTGTGTGTGCTTATATGTACAAGCATGTTCTCATGTGCATAAATAATAAGCCTCTGTTTCTTACTTTTGCCAGCAGATGGAGATAACAAAGGCCTCCTTGGGAAAGGAATAACTAGAAAACAATAGAGGAATCTGGATTGATGAGGTCTCAGGATGGGAATTTTTGAAAGAGGAGTGACAGATAAATTGTGGCAAGTATTGATAAAGCCAGTGATTGTCAACATTTTCTTCAACAAAATTATTCCATGATAAAATACTGTGTATGCAAAGACTAAACAGACTGAGAAAAGACAAAAGAATGAAGTGCCTGAGCTAAAGGCTCTTCAGAAAAAAGGGTTCTCTGAAGTATTTCTGAATCATTGTCTTTTGATCAAAGCGTGGGTTGCATAATGGGGCTGGGGACAAAACTACTGCTGGAACTTCATGATGATAATTTTCCCTTGTCTGCTTAAAAGTGAGTCTCTATATAACTGTAATAGCGAGGTGAGAGAGAAAAAAAGGGTATTACAAACACCTTGGTGGACACGTGAGTTTCTCACGTTGTGAGTGGAAAAATTCAGTGTAAGGATAGGAACAAAGTTTGCTCGTGTATGTTTGATAGGAGGAGATGGTCAAAGCATGATGTATTTCTTTAGCAATAGTTTTATACCACACAAATTCACGCCTAACTCTTTAAGAGTTGATGAAAGATCAGAACAGTGCCAAAGCCCTTCTGAGAAGATGAATTTCTCCTTGGGAATAGGCCCTAGGTCACTATGTTCCTGCAGTAGTGTTCCACGTAGCCTGGGTAGCTCCACAAAGCCTTGGTGCTGCAGTGGCTGAGATTCTGCTGTTGTCCTAAAGTGTCCCCATGTGTTAAACTGGTTGGTGAGGTAAGGGGGCTTTGAGAGTATACCAGATTTTCCCTTTGGCAGGGTTGCCATTAACCTAGTGCTGCTTGCTGTACAGTCTGACCGAACAGTTGTGTCAGCATATCTGAGGGGCAGCACAGGGCGAAGAATAAGAACAGACATTTCAGTCAGGAACTCCTTCAGCTTTTTCCTCAGAAAAAGCCTGTAACACTGTGTCCTGATGTCCGTAAGCACTATTAACATGGAACATGCACTTGAAGCTTGTCTGGTGTTTTCACGCTGATGGAAAGCTGAACGCCACACACTGTGTTCTTACTCCCCCTCCTCAGCTGAATGGGGTGGGAGTGTGGGGGGGAAGGCAAATACAATGGGAAAGGGCTCAAGGGTTGAGATAAGGATGGGGAGATCACTCAACAATTATTTTAACAGGCTGCAGCTCCAGTCTGGGGCCTGCTCCTGCAGGGGCTCTCCATGGGCCGCAGCCTCCTCCAGGCCACATCCACCTGCTCCACCGGGGGCTCCTCCACCCATGGGGGGGCTGCAGCGTGGAGATCTGCTCCATGTGGGACCCATGGGCTGCAGGGGGACAGCCTGCTCCACCAGGAGCCTCTCCCTGCACAGCCCGCAGGGGAACTGCTGCTGCCTGCCCTCAGCACCTCCTGCCCTCCTGCTGCACTGCCCGTGGGGGCTGCAGGGCTGGGTCTCATCCCTCTCTCCCAGCTGCTGTGGCCCAGCACTTTTTCCCCCCCCCCTTAACTCTGCTCTCCCAGAGGCCCACCCAGGCTCATGGCTCGGCTCTGGCCAGCGGTGGGTCCCTTTTAGAGCAGCTGGAGCTGGCTCTGCTCTGATATGGGGCAGCTGCTGGGCTCTGCTCACAGAGATCACCCCTGCAGCCCCCATGCTAACAAATATTTACCATATAATCCCAGTTACCAGATGAAAGCTTTTAACAGAGGAACTGTTAGCCAGATTTCCATTTATTTATTTATTTATTGATTGATGTATACTTTCTTTAGCAGACCAAGTTGCTAAATTATGGCTAATGCTCTTGAAATTATTCCTTACTAAGGTGACCTGAGCAATAAAGCCACAAAGTCACTTTTGGTGAAACCTCTCAGGTTTTTGGAAAATGATAGTCCTGGCCATAGCATTTACAGGCCAAGAGAAGAGGAAAACACAGAGATGAGCAGGCATTTGCCATCACCAGGGCTCAGGGGCCTGGAGGCCATGGCACCCCCAGTACAGAGCAGTTCTGGTGAGATATGGATGCTTGGAGTGGCATGGACCTGGCACCGGCAACAGGACACCAGGCTTAGGCAGTTCTCAGCTTGTAGCTGACAAACTCATGAGCAGCCTGTCTGGGAGCCTGCCTGCTTGGTAAGGGCTTCGCGTTCTGTGGCTGTTTTTGCACATGGAGTGGCTTTGCAGGCGCTCTTCAGAGTGATGTTCTGGAAACACCAACAGTCAAAACAAAGCTGTATCTTTAGCAGACATATTACAGTAATTAGCATATAAACAAATACGAGAGACAGACAAAAGCAGCACAAGCAGTTTTGCTTCTAATGATGTTTCTTCAAATCCAGTAATTTCAAACTCTGGTACTGGGTCTGTGTCTGACTCTGGGTCCCATCACCTGCTCCTGACCCCCACCCACAGGCTGACTGCCCATCCTGGCCCTGTCCTTCCCCATCCCCATGGACTTGCCCACTGCCCTGGATATCTTGAGAGATTTTTTTTTTTTTTTTTAATAAGAGGCCAAACTAGCATTGCTCATGGTTCAGCTCTGGCCAGCTGCAGGTCCCTTTCGGAGCAGCTGGAGCTGGCTCTGCTCTGACATGGGGCAGCTGCTGGGCTCTGCTCACAGAGACTACCCCTGCAGCACCCAGCTACAAAACCCTTGCTATGTAAAACCATTACAGGTATTAAAAAAAAAAAAAAAAAGACACTCTAAGTTTTTAAAAAAATAATGAAATAATGTTTTACACATGGGGTTCTTTTCATCTGCTTTCTGTTCTTTTAACTTTGGGCTAACATCTTCAAACTTTTCTCCATAGATAGGAAGGCTTGCTTTTGGATTATGAACACAAAACAAGAATTTCCCTGTGTCAGGTGGCTCCAGGCACAGAAATTGCAAGAACAACATATTTGGTGCTGTTCATGAGGAAATCACATTTATTCCAGCAAATTGACTGTTCATTCCTTTGATGCTCAGACTTGTTTATTAATATCACTATGCTGAAAATAATATGGGCAGATAAATCAGTATTTGGGATAGTGTCATTTAAGGTGGTAGTTTATCCCTCTGGCCCTTATCCTGGCACTGAGAGCTATGTCTAGCTTCTTTCTCCATCTCACAGCCTTCTTTGTTCCTGCTTTCTGAAGGTGAATTTTAAAAAGAGAAGAGTACTTTGCTACTTCTGCCTCTGGTGGAGCCAGATTGCCTGTGCAGTCCCTTTACCCTGCCACCCTGACCTGCTATAAGTGAATTCTGCATTTTTCTCCAGGTAGTCCTGAAGCCCTGTACCCAGAGAAAGCACTGTGGTGGGGAGAGGAGGGGTCTGCAGAGCTTTTGGGAAATGTGCATGCCCCTTCTGCATCCTTTAGAAAGCTGCTAAAACGCTTTGTTGGCTGGTGATCTTGTATTTTATTCAGTTCCATTATTGATAATGTTCCATGTGGCAATAACTTCACCAAGAGATACTTAATGAACTTAAAAAAAAGTTTTGAATATAAAGGTTATACTGTCAACAAATGGTGGTTTGCAAGAACTAAATAGGATTATGAAGATTATCCTTCTTTAACAATGCCTTAAATTTTTATCTCCTTATCCCTTCCTCATTGCTTTCTCTCTCAAGACATTATGGTTTATTGTGTCTCCACTAGGTACCTTGCATATGATTTACACACTGAATGGCTCTGCTTTCAGAGCAAGGTAATGATATAATATCCCCATTTATATTCAGAGCAGTCAACACTTTCTAGCTCTCTGAATAATAAAACCACCTGCATTTAATATACATGGAAAAATAGGAAGGCAAATAGCAGATACAGCACAATCAGATAAGTGTAATCAGATAAAATATCACAATATTATAGCAGATCAGCATCTGGTAATGACTTGAATTTTAAAAGACTGACAAACAGCATGGCCTAAAGCAATCAAGCATACCTCATTCGGAGCTACTTATCCCAGATTTGATTGCTCTTCTCATATGTTTCTGGCAGATTAAACATTCAGGCTTTCTTACTTTAACTCTTCTGTTACTGTGCCTGTTTAAGTGAAAAAGCACTAGCTTTTATCCCCCTTTCTCCCGCAGTGAGCAAGCAATGACGAGCTGCGTCACAGAGGAGCGAGCCCCACTCCCCGCAGATGTTGCAGTGAACTGCATCGAGCAGCTCTTCTTCTGCAGGGTGTGCAGTTGTGCAGCAGCCTGCATCCTCTGCTCTGCAGTTGCTGCTGGGGCTTCAGTGTCTCTCCTGGTTACTTGAAAATTGGGGAAATACGAAATTCTTTGTGTATGTGTCTGGCAGCCCCTGGGTCACTGGGACATGGAAGACTTCATGCATGCATGCTTCCGAACGCAACAGGGGTCTTACCTTCTGAATGCAACAGGGGTCTTACCTCCTCTGGGGTGAACTGGCCCTGTAGAACTGCTGCTCTGTGTAGGTGGGACATCACCCATTCTCTAGTTACTTCTAAATCCATATCAATAGCAAGGCTTGGTTGTTAATGCAGGTGCTGGATTATTACCCAGAAATTATGTTAGCAGAGTGTTCCTCTCTCCTTCTCACTCTCTAACCATTTCCCTGACCTCTTTATGGCATATTCTCCTCTCATTTGGACAAACTCTTCTGTTCCTGATAGGGCTTCTGATTGTGAGGCATATTGTTGCAAGCTCTTCCTTGCACAACTTGGTGAATGCAAGCATCGGTGTTGAGGAGCTGCTATAATTACTTCCTTTTGATATGGTGTCCCAAGTGATGTTGTTCCTGGAAAACATACCCCTTACCTAATATCTTGGGTGTGGGGAGCTCATTAGCTCCTAATTACTGAGCTTGCATTTAGACTTTGTGTGTTGCAAATTGAAACACTGTGTGTCTCCACAGTATATTTGGAGCTGCCTGCTTACTCTTAAACTAGTTGTTACCCAAGTCTTTTTGTCTTCTTATTTATTTATTTTTACGTCACAATACCTTCAGCTTACTGTAGCACCAGAAAGCTTTTTACTATAGCTAAATGCATACAGCATCCAAGGAAGAAAGCAAATAAAGGCATGGAAGGCATGAGTAAATTGTTACAGCAAACCAGGAGCAGAACAAGTAAAAAATGTTAAAATGCAAGTCTTGCTTCTTGTCACACTTTTAAACTTTATGAAACATACACACAGGGATCTATATATATTTTTTTCCTCTTTTTAAAATAAGAAAGAGTTCTTAAATCTAGAAAAAGGAGACTGAAAGTGCTCCTGCCATTGTTTTCTTTCTTAGTGCATGTTCTTTTATGGCTTCATTACTGCTGGAGGTCAGCAACCAAACACATTTGGCATTCACTGTGTACAAAGAAAATAAATGAGGGATGATTTGTCATGAGTTCTTCATATTAGCAAGATGTGTGGCACAGAGAGAGATGAGATACGACCTGTTCTTTTGTCTTCCACCTCTCAGTGCTTGTGATTCCCATTTCATGGCTCTATTCAGCTCCTTCAGTCTGCAGTGTTCTGCTGCAATGACTTTGTCTTCCACACATCAGCCCTCATTATGGCATTGCAGCTGGCCTGGATGGTAGCTGAATCAGTTTTGGTGGAGCCAGTATAACACCAGTGCTGTTCTTTGCCATGAGTATGTGCTATTGCTGCACAAAAATTGACTAAAGAACATAGCAGCCAGAACAATAAATGTGTTTGCAAGAAGCTGTCAAAATTAAGTCCATGAAGTCCTGACAAATAGCAAATCTTTCACTTTTTCACTGGAGACAAGGCTTTATGGAGAACGTGTCTGTCAGCATGCCATGTCTTTAGAAAGGTGGTCCAGGGACTGTCTCAGCGACCCTGTCAAGGGTTACCTTCATGCCTACATTCAGATGCGGGAGAGGAGGGAAATATTTTGCTCTCTAACAGTTGAGGAGTTCTGACTTAGATTCGATATTTTGCCTGAAGGATGGAAGGTGAATCAAGGGAGAATCTCTGGACTATTATCTTTTGGAATCCAAAGCACAGCAACTAGTAATCAACATAATCATACTGCAGTTTTTCAGATACAAGCAACGAGCACTGGCCAGCTGGGTTTGGAAGTGCCTCTGAAAATGCTGCTGTTCTGCAGGTATCAGTTCATTAACTCTGGCTATCTTGCCCTGAGGTTGAACTTCCATGAAATTTGCTGGGGCCTGAGTGTCAGATCCCCTTAAGTTTCTTTGAAAATAACAGCCCAAAAACTTAGGTCATGCAAAAAATTAGTGTGGTTTTGTATGCTAGGAAATGAGGTTTGTCTACGCAGCTTGGATGAATCACCTCCTCCAGTGTCAGAAAACGGAATGGTACAGAAGTTTTGAGAAGAGACAAAGGAGTAATAGCCTCCGTGATGATTATCACTCATTTTAAAGAGATTTCCCCCGCCCCAGCCCCCACCTGTGCTCCTCCTTTGCTTTCATTCACTACTGGGGGACATTTCCTGATTTATTACTTAAAGGGCTGCCATCTCTCTTCAAGAAAAATATTTTCTGTAGGTAAGATCTCAGGCAGCCCAAAAGATATTTCAGCCTACAAATCAAATATCAGCACAGGGAACTTGATATCTAAATGTCAAAAGAGTCACTATTCCACACACCTCTACAAAATTCCACTCAGTGCCCCTCCTAAAGCTGAAATGGAGTTGGACCATTTGGTATTGCAGGTTTCCATAGAGAAAATGATGCATTAAATCACTGTGAATATTCATTGTGCTTCCTTATACACACTGATATGCAGTAAGACTGTCTGTCTGTTTGCAGTCTGAGGGGAATACACAGTCATTATTGCACAGGCATGACTATATTAGCATGAGCGGAAATTACTCAGGTTTACTGGGGAGAAAAACAGTCCCTTGCTTACCTCCCATTTCACATCTACCGCAGACATTTCACAGCAGAAGTGTGACCGAGCTGTTTGCAGCTCTTCTGGACCCAGGATGAGAACTACTGGTACTGAAAGCTAGTTAGCACTTCTGCTGATCTCAGATAGCTAATTTTCATTAGTAATTGAAGCTGAAAAGCAGCTGATAATGTGTACCAAATGTACCTTAACTTCTATCTCTGATTGTTGATTTCTCTGTAAATATCCTTACAAGACCTATTTTTCAATTAGTGGGAAAACTGGCATTTCAAAGGAACTCAGATATGGTTTTTAAAATGCTCGTTGAAATCTCATGATTTGTATTTAGGAAAGTAGTATTGGAAAGCAGCTAAGTAGGCTGAATGATGAGAAGGACAATTAACATATTTTCAAATGCATCAATATTATGGCTTGGCATGTCCTTGTTCCTGTTTAAAATTAGTAATGACAGATACAGAGACCCTATTAATTTCTTAATAGTCTGATATGCACAGCTGAGCATGCAGCATAGAATAGTATAAATTAGTACTTGGGTTTATAAACCTGTAAACCTTGTTTGGGATGATGCAGGAGAGAGCATGATGCAGAAAGAGAGAAGACAAGGGTTGAAGTCAAAGCACTGTATCTTAATTTTCTGCTCTCTGTCTTCTAAAACCTAGAGGACAATGGCATCAACTTCCAAAATAATTTCCTAGTTTTTCTCTATAAAGAATGCTGAACTAAATCCAAGCACTCTGTTGCAGGACCTAAGTTTCTTTAATTCTCTTCTTAATCTGAACCTCAGGAGATGTTTGAAATGTAGAGGTTCCTCAATACATATATTTTTTTCTCCTGAATACTCTTTAAGCAAGATGTATATTGTGATGTCAAGACTGAAATACAGGAAAATCAATTTAAACTCAAAACTTTTTCACTATGAGAATGTTCAAATACTGGAGTGGGTTTCTCAGAGAGGAGAAACCTCTCCTGTGGATTCTCCACCCCTGGAAGTATTCAAACCCCAACTGCACATGATCTTGGGTGATGTGCTCTAGCTGACACTGCTCTGAGATGGAGGATTTGGACTAAATGATCTCCAGAGTTGTCTCCAACCTCAGTCCTGCTGTGATTCTGTGATTTTGGATAGTACCATTCATTACTTGCATAGGAAAAGAAAAGCATGATTGGATCTTGATTTTTTTTTTTTTTAATTAAAAGAAATCATCTACAGCAAAACTTCCCGAATCATAATAGTGTAAAGAACTATAAAAATCCTAACAGGAGAAGTTCTTTCAGAACTGATGAGTAATCTTTTAACAGAAAAAAAAAAAAAAGGTGATAAAAAGTGATATATATATTTAATCCTGAAATTTCCAGGATAAATAAAGATCAAGCATATATACACGTAAATCACTTTAATGAACAGGTTCAAACAGCATCTGTTTTTAACAAAATGCAGGAGGCTTTTATTTACTTTAACTAGAATTTTCAGAGACAGCCCAAAGTTAAAGACGATTTTAACTTTCACTCTAGATAGCATAAGCAAATGGCATGATGTAGCTGTCATTTCATTTTGTAATTTCATTTTGTTATTTAAGAAGAAAACTTAAAAGTTCACTATTTAACACTTACGCCCTGCTTTTATTGCAGGACTGATGGATCTGTATTATTCTTTTGAAAGCCAATTGAACACTGAGATCTGTTTTCAATACACTTTGGTTGCAGAGCCACAGTGGGCACCGCTACAATTTTCTTATGTATTGATTTAATTTATTATTTTTTTTTTTTTTTAAGTAGAATGATTGAGTGGACAATCTGTGTGTAAAAAGTGACTTTGGATTTTAAGTTCTCACTACTGAATCTCTCAGTAAATGCTTCTGGCAGACACAGTGCCCACTCCACGCTCTGTCCACAGCGGTATTATGCCTTTTCAAACTCTTAGTGTAATACCTTTCTCTCTGTGTTTTTGTTTTTAGGGCATGCAGAACAAAGGGATCCAGGTCCGTTATGAAGAACAGAAAATACAGCCGCTGAACCAGCAATATATTAACCTTACCATTGCTGTGAATAAGCTAGAATGCAAGGTAATTCTGCTCATTTATGACTTGTATTGCTCTCCAAAAAATCTTCTTCCTTCTGTTTGTCCTGGCTTTCATGTCCTTAATGGGAATGAAACTGTATGGGAAAAACATCTGATCCTGGATGAATATCATATGTCATGGTATTTTACTAATATTTATTTTAACTTTTCATTCACTCCATCCTGAGCTCTCTTTCTTCTTGGCAGTGTAATAGCTGAATAAACTGGAGACCAAACTCGTACATGCACAAGTGACTAATTTCAAGGAGAAGACCACGGCTGGTGAAAAGTGACAAAAAGGTGTGGCTTGGGAAGTTTCCATAATAGACTGTCATACAAAATTAGATCGTAAAAGGATATAGTTTGCACTTCTGACCCTCTTCTGACCCCTGTAAAAGATTTGAGTTCATAGTGATCCGTGGATTTCTCTCAAGAGCTATACATTTTAATCCAATGAGGTGCAGACCCCTCGTTTGATGAAGCTTTTCTGATTTAAAGGTGTTGCTAATTAAGGTGAGGATCAGCTGTCACATGCGAGTCAGTGGTTTATTTCAGCTGTGGTGAAACATGAGGGTATTTGTGATGCCTGCCATAAAGCTTCTTGGGAGTTCAGTCATTAAATGCAGTCACTCTGATCCTGTTTTGTCCATTATTTGTATCCTCTCATTCCAGATGACAGAATCATTTTTTAAAAGTGTGCCATGCAAGCTGGTTGAATGGAGAACTGTGAAAGACGTTAATAAATTAGAGGTGGATTTATTAATTCTGCTCAGGGCCATACTAGCAGTGCTGAATTGAAGGGAAATTGAACTTGTCCTTTTAGATGGGAGAGCACAATGTGTTTTAAAAAAAGAGAGAAAGTAAAAGTAAGGTCCATTTTAGTTGCATCCCAATTTCAAGGTTAGAAAACTTCATATTCTCCTCTAGTGAACAATGGCAGTTACCCTCCCCTGTACTACCATCAGCTTTTCAGCACACTAAAGCAGCAGAGAAAGGAAAGATGTGCAGGGCCTGACTGAAAGCTAATGGAAAATGATGCCTTGAATATTACAAAGTAGCATGTAGTTTCTTAAAATATTTTCTTCTGGAACTCCCTAAGGTAATGGTGTCCTACTCCAAATATATTCAATGGACACTGGTTGGGAGGCAACAGAGAGGAAAACTCATTTCTCCTCTCCAAAGTTTTTATGAGATTTGAACATTACTAACATTGCGCTTTCCTTGGACTAATGAATTACATCTGGGGTGCTCTTTCTACTGGGTGTAATATGTGATTTATTTTCGTTTACATTAATTTGCCTACATGAATGATGACAAGCTGTTAAATGCAAACAATGGCCAGCTGATTTGATACAAAATAAAAATGCTGAATGAATATATATATATTTACCTGTCTATCAACCTATCCATATGCCTACCTTCCTACTCACCTAAAGATATTAAAAAATCCACTTAACATGGCTGTTATTGGTATACCAAATGGTGGAATGAAGTCATTGGAATTTTATATGGGATTTTTTTTTCAAGTATTTGAAGGATTTTATTTTATTTTATTTACACTGATGATGTGTTAGTGACACAATGACTAAGTATTAGGAAATGAAAACCCTCACTGGGGTAATCCCATTGCAGGACAGGAAAGGCAGTCAGAAAAGTCCCTTCCGTTTGATTCTGAAACGTATTTTAGCAAAGCCAGCAAAAGGTAATTCTCAATTTATGCATCTCACTGCAATATTGCTTATATCTGTCTGTACCTGAGTTGACTGTTACTGGAGAAGGCAGCTAGGGAGCAGTGTGCTGTTGTAAATAAGTGAGTAGATGGTGAGCAGATTTAGTAATGAGCCCACTGTCTGTGGCAAAATGAGAGATTGTTACGCAGTCTGTATTTAAAATGAGAGATGAGGTTAAGCCACAGATATCAAACCAAAATTATAAAACTTCTCTAGAATTCAAGGTACAGAATTTAGATTGTGGAGGTGGACTTACTTAATTGAGTTAGAAGACATAGTCAATGGGATTTTTGATCTAGTTTTAAATTCGTAGTTAGTCTTTTTCAAAGAGCAGCAGTAAAACTCTTTGGGTCACATATAGATTCCTTGGATGCTGCTATAAATTCAAAAAATGCCATTGCTTTCATTGCTTTATGATGAATTTACATCAATAGGAGTGGAATCTCACCTGAAAAGTCTATTAAAATTATTTCTTATTAAAAGTCCTTCTTCTCTTTAGTGCAGTAAACTAAACACAAAATTGGCTTTGATTTTGACTGTTAATATTATCTATCTATCAACACTGAAAAACCCTCTGCTAGAATTGAAAGTCTCAGTTCCTGTGAAAATCTGCAATTTGGTCCCTCCATTTAAAAACAAATAGTTTAGGGAAAATCGTTTCCAATATCATGTGTTGAAAATTAGTTATGTTTTATCTGGAAAAAGAACTACGTAAGTTTTCCATGCAGAAAGTAGAAACTCTCTGATCAAACAAGGCTATTCTACATCTTGGAACAGATTGTTTTTAGGTAGGAATAGTTACCCTCCACAGAATATCAGTGGAGCTATTCTGACTTATACTTACATAAGAATATACCACATACATTTTTTCTTTCATTAGAATAGGTCAGAATTATCTTTTTGTTTATTCGTTTGTGTTTCTATGTTAAAGAAATGCCATGGGTTATTCATCTGACACCACAAATGAATAAAAACATAGCCCATTTTTAATTAATGAGCTCTGCCTTAATGTGATCATTACAGGTGGATGTCTTTCACCTGGAAGCTATCTACTAACCTAATAACACCAGGAAGATTGAGTTGACATGACATTTTTCTTCCAAGACTGGAGTATACCTATAGGGTAATCTCTTACTTTTCTTCTTTTAAAAATGTAGTAGAATGTAACGTTTTGGAATCAGAAAAGCACACACCTCTTTTGTAATAAATTTTTTACCCTCAGCTGAGTAGAAAGTACTTGTTTCTGAAGCAGCACATAGTGATTTTAAAAGTGATGTTGGTACTTATGTTACACCCCCTCAGGTATTAACAATTATGTATTTCTAAAAGACAAGCATTTTGTAAAAATACTCTGGATAGTCTGGAAGAAAGATGTGTTATCTGGGTTATATTTTGACCCACAATTATGAAATGACCCCATTGATTTCAGTGGTTACAGACCTTTGATTTGAATTCAGTTATGTAAACTTTTTTTTTTTTTTTTTGGTTGGTTGTTTGGTTACAGTTTGAGGTGGTGAACATGTGAGGAATTAATTTCCAGTTCCTGATCAGCCCAGGGTGGTTGTTTGGAGTTCGCTTCAGCTCCCCCTTTATTTAATGACATAAACTCTCCTTGACTCCTGTGTAGCAGGATGAAGTCTGTAGGGTCCAGTCCTTCTATCGAGTGCTTCAAAGTACTGCTAAGTGGCCTTAGCCTCCATTAAAGTCAATCAGAGTTAAAGATGAGTGTTTGCTCAATGTAATATTGACATAATTAAGACCTATTGTAGTGTTTAAAAGATGTAAAACCATTTTTCTGCTCCCCTGCATGGAAGTGAACATCCTCTCAGTTGTATTGTAGCATGAGAGGCATAGCTCACAGACAGCTGTAAGGAAGAAAAAATAATTCAGATGTAACCACTGCAAAAGCATGGGAATAAAAAGCTCACAAAATATGGTGATCAGCCAAGCCAGCTATCACTGGGAGAGTTATGAAACACTGTCTTGTACCTCATGAGCCAGCAGTGTGCCCAGGTGGCCAAGAAGGCCAATGGCATCCTGGCCTGTATCAGAAATGGTGTGGCCTGCAGGACTGAAGAGGTGATAACTTCCTTGTATGTGGCACTGCTGAGATCACACCTCAAGTACAGTATTCACTTTTGGGCCCCTCACTACAAGAAAGTTGTGGAGTTGCTCAAGCATTTGCAGAGAAGAGCAATGAAGGTCGTGAAGGGACTAGAAAACGATGTATGAAGAATGGCTGAGGGAACTGGGGTTGTTTAGTCTGGAGTAGAGGAGAGACATCATCGCTCTGCACAGCTATCTGAAAGGAGGTTGCAGTGAGGAAGGTGTCAGTCTCTTTTCTCAGGTGGCAAATGATACGACATGAGGAAATGGCCTCTAGAAGCACCAGAAGAGGTTTAGGTTGGACATTAGGAAGAATTTCTTTATGGAAAGAGTAGTCAACAGACTACCCAGGGCGGTGTAGTCCTTGTTCCTGGAGGTATTCAAGGGACATATGGACGCGACACTAAGGATTTAGTGATGGGACAGGGTAGGTCAGGTTGTTGGTTGGACTTGATGATCTTTAAGGTATTTTCTGACCTAAATGATTCTATGATCTCCTGAGCTAGATCCTGAGGTGATACAAAAGGGTCCAGTGTTTTTAAGTTCAGTCTAGATTTTTGCTACTTGCAGAGAACCAGAGTATCACTGAGGTATGGACTTTGTTTTGAGGCTGAGCATGTATTAGAACTAATAACAAATCATCACTGTTTGTGTTACAACTACTACTGTCTTGCCAGCATAGTCAACTACAGTGTTCATTGTGTTAGGTGTTGTACTGACTCAGAACTAAAAAACAAAGAAATTCTGTGGTGAAGGGTTTGCCAGATAAGCATAAGATAAGGCAACAGCAGAAAGGATGGAGTACAAAAATCTTCAGTGGGTTAGAAAAGTGGGAGTGAGAGAACATTGGGAGTGTTATATTATAAGCCTCCTTAAGGAGTTCTTACCACAAACAGTTCTCCCAAGAAATCCCTTCTCTGTTGCACCATATTTTGTATACTACTTCTGTAGACTTTGTTTTTTTAGATTTTTAGTGTATCACAATTTTGTACAGAAAGTGTAAAGGTTAGTTCCAGATAGCCAATTTGAAATCAATAAGCTTAATATATTCCTAACACTGCACTTCCTAAATATGCATATATATGACTTATAGATCAGTTTCAGTGCATGTCAGTCCCTTTAAGATTCACATTTTTTGGTCAAATCACCCAGAGCACCTTGTCCCTTCTGTGGAAATACAGTTATGTGCAGGGAGCAGCAGTAGGCTAAGGCATAATATTGCATGTAGAGAAATTTTTTTTTTAGAGAAAATCTTTATGCATTCTGTGGCCATTTCTGGGCACTCCACCAGACATGCAAAACACTTGTACTGTCCATCCCTCCACCAAAGTGGCAACAAAGCAATCACCAAATAACCCAAAAAGACGTCCTGCTGCCAGTGCTGGTAAAGAAACACCCCTCCAGACCAAAGTGATAAACAGGAAATTAACAAAGAGATGAGCAAAGGACAAACCTCTTTTTCCTTTCAGTTCGAAGGGAACGTGAACCACTTTGAGCCAACTGTCCTGCTCCTCATGGATAGGAAGTCATTGGAAGGTCTTAAAGCTGTATTTGTACTAGGAGGTGAGAATGAAGGACCTGATGATATAGGAATAGATGTGTACACATGGAGCAATCACATTCTCCTTTTGCATGACTAGGATATGTGTGTGTCCTTCAGCCTGAACTCTTGTGAATTCTGCACCCTTGAGCTGTTCCTGTGGATCTTGTGAGGCTGTGAAGTACTTTCCAAATACTCAGAGAGGCTTACTTATGTGTCACTGGAGTAAAAGAAATTGCAGTGAAAAGGTTTCCAGCAGCAGGAACAGAAAGTTTAACTTCCCTTGTCTTTAAACTATTGCCTGAGCCACACCTGCAGGAAACCTATACTGAAAACACAAAAAGGCCAGTATAACGTAGCACAGAGTGTAGATAGCTATTCACTGTCCATTAATCTCCGAGTCCTCTTTCATGAGATCCTTTCATTTGTTTTGTGCCTTCTTGGCATTATAATTGCCTTAAGAGAAGTGTGCAGACTGCATATTATGCTTGTTGTTGTCTGCTTGCCTCACTTTGGATTAACTGTAGAGCGACCTGAGGCTGTTCGGAAAGAATGTTTAGCCACATTTTCAGGTTGTCTCCTTTAATGTTCTGGAAACTCAGAAGCTTTTGGTTGTGAAGGGAGGCTGTGAATGCAATGAGTTGATTCTTGGTGGTAATCACGGGAGCTTACACTGTGTGGAAGGCCAGTGCTGGTCCCATCAGCTTGTTCAAGACCTGTTTCAAAACCGAGAGTGTGCCTGTTTGTCATGCTGACTGCAAGCTGTTGGCAACCACCCTGACCAGAAGTTGCAGTCTCTTGCAGTCTCTGTGATTACATTCACAGCCAACTAACAGGAACAAACACCTGTTTGAAAGCAATGTCACTTCATTAGGCTGACATGGTGTTCTTGGCAAGGCTTTCTGCATTACCTTAAGAAGAGTGTTTTCAGGGCCTAACAATACTGGAACATAACGAGCACATAATTTGTTTGCAAAAAGAAACGTGAATGCAGATTTCTCTGCATAGTCTGTGTGAACATATCAGATGTACAACATCAATAGGAAAGCCTAGCTGCTCAGTATGCACTGATATTTTCATTTTTTCTACTTGAAATGCAGGGCAAATTCAGGACCATAACCCTTATGTGAAGGTAGCTAGTGTTGAATCAAATGCAATATTTAAAGCTTTCTGTATTATTTCTTGTTTTACAGAATTAGTTGTCAATCGGATCAGTGACCTATTATTCAAGGTTCTTCACTGTCATACTGCCACTAAATAAAGCTGTGTTATCATCCAGGAAGGAAAAGGTCTCTCTCTGGAAGGCGATCTCGAATCTGCTCAGCTGCACCTGAATGGCTGTGAAAATGTGAAATTCCAGATTTGAACTTAACTTTAGAATTTCTAAGTTTAGTTGAGAAATCCAGTGCTCACTGGGTGATCACAGTGTCATACTGTTTTAGTACATGTATGTCTAGGATTTGGTACATCTGTCAATGACATACCTTCCTTATTCCGTTGCAGAGGCCTGAAACTCAATAGTTGAGGTCCTCTTGGCAAGAAGGACTAGAAACATTCACTGTCATACCTTGATTAATGTTGTCACTATGTTTAATTTTAATGCCAACAATGAGACAAGAGTGCTCTCTGAACAAATGTTGCCCACTTTTTTTCCATGTGTTAAGCCAAAATTGAATTTGGTATTCTGCTACCTTCTCAGCCAACCTGAAAAGAGGGTACAGTGGTTTGATTTGGTTACTATGTACACACATGTTGGAAGAAATATGAATACATATGAAGCCTGTATTCAAGTTACCCTTCCTCACTGAAGTTTGTTATACATTTCCTCAAATGGGCATAGAAAAAGTTCTTTGTTTTTTAAGTGTATGCAATCTAGCTGAAGTATTTGTGAGGACATCTTTTAATTAGGGACCAATGCTGGGGTATTGATGGACATAAATTTTACTTGTAACTTCTTATGGAGCATCTACTTTACTTGGTCATGAGCTCTTGGCTACCCACTTTTGCAGATACTTGTTCGAATGACATGTTGGCTTCTTCCAGGTAGGTCAAATTCATGTCACAAGGCATAACCAACAAGGAAACATGGCTTAGGTGTTCAGTTTTTCTAGTGCTCTAGGAACCTCATCTCCAGAAATAAGCTTTGTAGCAATGCTACCACCAGTTTCCATGTGCATTCTTATGCTTGAGTATGTCTCTTGACACTCAGTGTAATACTTTAATAAATAAAACAGATCCATGTAGAACTTATGTCGGAAGTGCTTGTTATAGTCAGGAACCATCTTGGAAAATGGTGTGGATCACTGAAGGTATAAAAGTGCATGTTAGAAGGTTGGTCTGTTTATAGACAGCTAGCATAATATGCAACAATAGCTGCCCTGCCAGCCACAACAGCAGATCTGCTTACAATGAATGTTGACTTCTTCGTCTTGTAAAAGACGTGCATGTGTTTAAGTAACACAACATGAAAATGACACCAAAAATACCTCTTTGAGAGATCTCAAAGAAAAGAGAGATTAACTGTTAATTAACTGTTAATAATCAAAGGAAAATGGGACTGGTAATTCATTAACTCTGCCTGTTGAAGTTACACTGGAAGCCATTGACAACAGAAGGCAAAGGCGTATTTGCCATGCCACTCACAGGCATGCTTACACCAGCATTTCTTTGACATGGTTGATGTGCATCAAAGATGAATTAAATCTTGACTTTTACTTTTTGCTAGATTAAAAAGGCTGTTAAATTAATTAGCTCTTAGGGCAGATAAGAGATATTCAAAATGATGACAGTGGTCATCAGCAAAAGTTTATTCCAGGCATTTTTACATTTGTTTTCTTTCTGCATTAATCAAAACACAGGACTTAAAAGCTTTTGAATGCATAGAATTTTATCAAAATGTCTGTTTTCCAGCACCTGAACCTGCCAGCTCAAGGCTAAGAACTGTGTTGAAGACCTGATTCAAATCATTGCTCTGCCTGCTTTGGAGCTGAGTAGTAGTAATAGTTATTGTTGTTGTTGTTTTCTTCCCATACATCTCCAAACAAAAGTAGAAGTAATGCAGGAATGTAGAATTATGCATCTGCCTGTCATACTGCCAGCATTTCTTCCTCTGCATGGGAAAAAACAGGTCCAAATAAGTATGTCACCATAAAGTGCTTAGGCTTCTATGAAATGTTGAGTAGCCATGGTTGTCTTGAACAATTCAACTCAACCTCCATAGCTTCCTCTGAGGAATTAGCAAAACCATGGTCAGAGCTGCAGAACTGGAAGAGAGTCATATTTTGTGACCACCTTTTCAGTTCAAGTATTGTATTAGATGTGATAACTTTTAAAAGTATTATTAATCTGGTATGACCTTTGTTACCTTTGGTATTAATTTTACCATCTGAATGACAATTAGATTTATTTTATTTCTTAATATGATTTCCCCTGTAATGATGTATTTACTTTCTTTATTGTGGGAACAAGCCTATTACCTCTTTCATAATTAAGTTCAAGTAGTGCTATCAAAGCTACATTATAAAGTCCTAATTAACTGTTAATAATTACAGTGTTCTACTGAAACTACTTTGTAATTAGGAGGCTACCAGCAGAGATCTGGTTGCCTGCCAGTGTGTTGGCTTGATTTTCACATGTACTGGAGCTCCTCTGTGTTGTTTGGATGGTGAAAATTTCAGCTAAGATTGGGCCTGACAATTTTGTTAATCTTTGAGTATTTCTTTTCCTGTATTTTGCAACTATCTGATTCTGATTTTTCAGAAAGATTGGAGTAGGGTCATTTGGTGAAGTAATGCATGGTGTAGAAATTCAGGGAAATCTGCTGTCAAAAAGTATTACTTAATGTTTTAAACTGGCCTTGGTTGTTCAAAGTGTACATTAAGGTATATGGACTTCTTTAATGAGTACATATAAAGGCTACCCTTCTTTAAAGTGTACACCTTTATCTGAACTGATAAACTGCTGATTAGCTGATGAGAGGAGAATCTGAACTTAGAGATTTTTTCAGGGATATGAATCCTATCAAGTGTTCTTGGACTGAATGGACCTGTAATCAAGAGATTATATTTTGAATAGTAAGATTATAAAGTCATTCTTAGGGATGTTCTTATAGAAGATGCATCTATGTGATATATTTCTGCCACTGCGTTACGCAAGTTCTGCCACAGTTTTGAGTGCCTGCCACCTCATCTGCAGTGGCCAAAACCTTTGGCTCATACCCAGTATCTTTTAAGATGTTTTCAATGAAAGACTCTTCAAGCTTGTGTTGCTGCTGCCATTAAACGTAGGGGCAGTGTTACTCCTTTGACAGCTCTGCCTTACTGTGCCATTTGTTTTTTACTGTGTTGGCAACATCAAAGTGATTGACATCTTTCTTTTCCATGTTTAATCCCAAGACAGAGCAATTCATTAGTTTTCAGAGAGGGCAGTTGGACTGGCATTTCTTCAGTACCCCATACAGCCAGCACAATTTGGTGGCTTTCACCAGTTCTTGGAAACATGGTGGCCTTGGCTTTTCAAACTTGAACCCAGTAAAAACTATGATGCCACCCAAATAATACATCAGAGTAACAAGTTTACAAAGAAAACGTCTCTGGGGGATGAGTGGAGGAAAATAATACTCTGGTCTAGGGGTGGAACATTTCTCATCTCCATGTTCTCTTGTTTTCTCTCTATGCTTTGTTTTCCCTTGCTGTCAAACTTGTGGAGTTTAAAGAAAATTCTGGAGAAATCAGTCTCACTTAACATTTTCATTGCATGGACTAAGGCAATGCAATGGACTAAAGCAATTCCTTTCTAGAACAAAGTTGGTGTGTGAGTGGTTGTTATTTTCCCAGATAGCATAGTTTTGAGGAGGTAAAAAGTCAACCCATACAGGTGTGTGACAAAGTATGAACTTTCAGTCCAGAGGCCATAGAAAGAACATGGTTATTTGGAATGAGTTCACTCTTTAATAGAAAGTAATCCATTTCAGAGAAACCATCACACATAATTTGGTGCAATTGAACTTCGTCTTTAACCTTTTACTATGATTTATGTGATTAGGTCACCAGAGGAAGTGGTTTTGGAAAGCATGATTAAACACTTTAAGGAAATAATTTCTATCTTCAAGCACTTTGTGTAACAGCACTTTTCAAGTGTTTGTCCTTCCTCATCAGCCTGGCTGAATTAGAATGTAGAAACATATCCCTTGAAATGCTATTTTGCTTTTTAAAAATAAAAACAGGTGAGAACAATGGAAGCTGTCTATAAATTATTGTTCTCATACAGATTTTCTTCAGTTTTTACTCCATAATTTGAGTTGCATAACCTGTATTGCTACTCATTATATGCATAACATAGCAAATATATTTTCTGTGCTGTTTATCTGCTGCAACTTACCATTTTAAAACCAGTGTCTGAAATTATAGCCAGCAGATAATGCCTATGAAGAAACCTAGACACCAGAGCACAGTTCAGAAAGAAGTCATTTTCAAATCAGTTCAATTCAAATCTGCTTCATACCTCTACCTCTGTAAAGATCCCATATTTCTGAAGAGGATTCTATGCTGTCCACACATATCCTATTCTATTTGTCTTCTGGCATCAGTGCCAATAGGCAGTGAGAGCTACAAACTATTCCAGTGGTGAGCTTGTTGTGACCCATCAAAGTTCACCAGCTCACCGAACAGTGATTAACATTTAAAATGTATGCAAACTAGTCTCCTAATTAAAGTTCAATAATGTAAGGCTTTGAACCTGTTCATTTCCTTTGGAAATAATCAGAGAAGAGAAGCAGGGTTCTTATCACCAGAAGTCATTATCATAAAAGGTCAAATTTAGCACTTCTCCACTTCACATCTTCACCATATTGGCTATTCATCAACAGAGGCGGGCCCAGGTCAAAAAATATGGGCATTAACTGGGGATATAGAAATCCCCCTGGGACACTGAGCTTTATTTCCATCTGGTACTTGGAATTTGTTCCTTGCAACCAAGGGATCTGGTTGTAGCTCTGTTGTTAGATTTGTGTCTAAATATGAAATTAAAGTTAACTTTCCTCTATCAACTTACATTGCCAGTTGCTGTTGAACTTCAGTGAGTTTAGCTAATAATTTTACTGTTAGATCTATAAAGTTAGCCTAGCAACCCAAGCCTAATCCTTGAGACCTCAAATCAATGTAGGAAGTCTTGTCAGTGTATCTGAACTTCTTTACATGACTCCTATCCACCCTTCTTTCAGTATCCCTCTACAAGCGGTCAATATCATGCAAGTTAACTTCGGGGAATGAGTACTAGTCTGGTAAAGAGTATTTGCAGGAAATGTAGGCAGGTGGGTGGGGCTATTCTTACAGTGCCTGTTCTGTAGTGCAAAATTCATAAAGTTAATGTTCCTTAATGTTCTTTATCTCTGGGAGGTTGTTAGGAATCTTTTTCTCTTTTGTGTCTATGTGTGTATGCAAAGATAAAGGCTAGCTGCAAAATCATAGCCTAAGGTTGAATTACATCACCAAAGATCATGGTAGAAAGAAATTGAGGCATAATGTTCCATAAAGGGTCATACTTTGTCTGGTTCATCCTTTTCAGTGGGAAAAAATAAAATAATAATAACAATAAAGCAAAAATAATCTTGTTTCTATGTGGTGCTGCTTTAGTGTGACACTAATGAAGATCCAATTTCTGCAAAGCACTGAGGATCTTTGCTACCAAATTAATTCAATGCCATCTAGGGATATTTAGCAGTTGTTTTTTTTTTTTTTTTTTTTTTTTTTTTTTTTTTTGTCGTTGTTGTTCTCTTCTGACATATGAATTCCATTATCTTACCTTTCATTTGCAAGATATCTACTGTATGAGACTTTTTTTCTTGTCCTTTTTCGAAACAACTGAATACCTGAGAGGAGAAAGCGTAAAGACAGATGTTTAATCTTCTTGCTCCTTTCTTATTGATATGTGCGAGCAAAGGATTTGAAAGGTCCCATGAGACAACTCAACAAAGGAACAGAGCGTGGGCTCAGTGTCCTGACAAATATGCCTTCACTCAGTAAATCACTGCAGATTAAATGCCAGTAGTACAAAAATTCATGATAGCCTTGCTCTTTTCACAACAGGGCTGGTATGTGTACTTGCAAGTCAGTGCAGTTCAGGAACATAATGCATTGCTCCATAAACTCCTTTGTGATAACATGTTTGTGGGATATTAAATGTCATATATCAGGAACCCCCATAAAATGTTCTCTGTGTTTATGATGATTGTTGCATTAAAAGAGAAGTGATTGAAAGGGCAAAGAGCGAAAGTTTATTCTTCAATCCATTCACCACTATATGACTATAAGGACAACAAATGTCTTCTCAGACATCCTTGTATAAGATAAGTGTTTAAAAGCCAGCTTCTTTTGCTATTATAGTGGCCTTGAATTTGGATTGAATTTGCCTCCTATCTTTGTTTTTGGAGTGCAGTTTGAGAAAGCTGAAAGTGTTGGAGCTGGGAAACAATCCTCTGGTAGTAGGGCTGCTTAAATGTGCTACCAGTTCTGGAATCTAGAAATTACAGAACTTCTTTGTAAAAATATCCTTTAAGTCAGTTTCTCATAAGCAGTACTAAGAGTGAACTTCCAATTTTCTTCTTGAGCAACCAGTATTCAGAGCAGCAAATCCAGCTTCATCACCCACCCATTCTTTACAAACAATATTATCAGTCAAAAATTCCTTTTTGAGTACGTGATCCTAAAGGTTAATAATTATGACTATAGGGCAAGGAGGGCCTGTCACTCAACACAGTGTAGGGCTCCAGAAATGACCACTTGAGAGGTGATTTAATTTGTTCTGTTTAAGAATGAGGCATCTCAAAACTACCTTTCGGTTCTGCCTCTGCAGGTCCTATGGAAGAGATGCTGGGGAACAGACATGGTTGCTCTGTCACCCAAGGAGATGGGAAGGGTCTGTCCCTTCCTTAGCCCCTGTTTGGGGACTTGCCTATGGACTTGGCTGCCTTTAAGACATGAGAGGGGTTTGACTTCTTGAAATCAAGCATGATAAATCTCCCCTGGCCAGCATGTGCTGTTACTGGGGACACTGCTGAATTGACACGATTTGAAGCTGAAGTTGCTGATTGAACCACAACACAAGGTCAGCGGTCAGTGTGGGACAAGCTCTGTTTAGACCTGAAGGGATTGCTGCTGGGAGTGGTGCAGTTACTCACCCTCGCTGGCCTTGTCAACTTGTCCAGTGAGATTGACAGCAAGTGCCAAACACACCTGGTTCTGAGAAGGACATCTTGCTAATGCAACTGGACGCAGGCCTGCAACTCATTTTTGCATACAGTTTCTTTTCTGTGCCATCCCTGTGGCAACTGGCTACTGTGCTGAGGATCACTTTTACATAGTGGAAGATAAATCTTGTTCATCTCTTAACCGAGCTTGGTTTGAAAGGAAGGTGATCTTATATTCGGTGCATGTTCAGAACAAATGGGGTAGTAATTCTTCCTTCCTAATGGAAAAAACAAGCATGTGACCTATTCCTATGCTAAACTCTGTCAGATCATCACTCTACTACAGATTTTTCATGGCTCCAACTTGGTATCTAAATTACTCACATGGCAAGCAATTACTAATTATGATGCATTTCCCTATTAATGGTTACTTTTCTTTTCCTTTCAACAGATTCCAATTGTGTATTGAGGGACTAAGCCAAAACAGGTGCTGCTTGTGACACTGTAATAACATTCCCTTAAGGACAGAGACAGCGGAGTCCAGTGCTTTGTATTCCATGCACTCTCTGCAAATCCTTTGCTCTCTTAATTGGGTCAGCTCCTGTGACCACAGCAATAGCTACATCTGATGGCAGAACAAGACTATTGTGGGCAGAACAAGAGCTTTGGTGGGACATAGCCTGTCCATCTCCTACATTTCCCCTGTAACAATATGCAACTGTCTGAGTCTACCTGTCTATCCTGGTTGCTGTGGTGTTTTAAAGACTGTAAGGCCTTTCTTCTAGTTGTCAGAAGCAGGTGGAAAGGGCTGCTGGAGGATTTTGCTTATCCAAAATAACTGAATCACGGTCCTCCAAATTACCCCAGGAGCATCTGAGTAATCACATGGCATGGAGAGCTCTTCTAGTAGCCTGCCCAGGCTACTAAAGCCTAGGTTTAGTAAACCAAAAAGACTGTTGTGGGTTTACCTGGCTGGCAGCTAAACACCACACAGCCGTTCGCTCACCCTCCCCACTCCCTCTCTGGGATGGGGGAGAGAAATGGGAAAGTGAAGCCTGTGAGTTGAAATAGACAGTTCATTAAGACAGGAGAATAATAATAACAATAATAATAATAATGATAATAGCACTACTACTAATAATGTGTACAAACAAGTGATGTACAGTACAATTGCTCACCACCCACTGACTGATGCCCAGCCTAACCCTGAGCAGTCCTTCCCCCCCCCCCTCCCCAGGCTAGCCACCCCTATATATTGTTTAGCATGACATCAGGTTTTAGACAAATCCACTCTGACAGTCGCAGAACAAGAAGGCAATGGAGAGATGAGAGAAAACTTCGTGGCTCTCTAATCTCAGACTCTAGGTTTAGGAGGTGAAGTGCCATGTACCATGCATAATGTTTGCATCATTAAAAATCAAATCTTCTAAATGTAATTACTCGGACACAGGCCAAGATATCACCTGCCTGATATGTTAGAAAACAATTCAGTAATTAATGCTGTGATATTTTTACTATTTAGACCAAATTTAATGGAAGAAATAAATTACTTAGAATGTTTTCATTTATTTTCTGGCCTAGGGAAAAAGAAACTTTTTTTTTTGTTTTGTTTTGTTTTTTCCTGAACTTTTCAGATGTATCACATTCCTTATATACACAAAGGAGGCATAATACATATAGTATGGAGAAGTGTTTCTAATATTATTGTTAAATGTGAGCCCTATTTTCAGCACAGCATAAGAACCTAACACAGAGACTGTTACTGTTCAATTACCAAAGTTGTGTGTTGCTGTTTTTTTTTCCCCTCCAGGACAGAATGTGCATCACAACTGAGATCTAAGAGCCGTAAAATGTCTAAATTCTTACGTCAATGGTTCCTATTCCTTGCAATCAGTTATTTACATCAAAACAAAGCATGATACATTGACTTTCACTTACATATGTATGTAAATGATGTCCTGTAGATTCGGCTTAGTACCTGCTTCTTCCCTCACACCTCAGCCCTCAAGCTTTCCACATCTGTCCCAAGAGAAAAAGACTGTTGGTGGATCCCTACAGTGAGTCCCTAAAAAGTGTCCCTGTAGTGGGTCCCTCTAGAGAAGGAGAGTGCTGGCTCTGGGAGGACATCAGCATGGCATAGGGCTCAGCTTACAATAGAGGAACATCAATTCTACTGAAGTTTGCATAAATGCAAAGCAGAAAGAAAGAGAAAGAGATCTCCTGAAATGGCAATTACTTGTTAACTATACAAATTTGAGAAAATAATAGAGACAGATGACCAAGTTTAGTAAAAATAAACCCCACTATTAAAAACTAATTAGACATTTGCATTTCAGAGTTAAGTTTCTGCTTAAAAGTTTGGGGGACAGCAGGTTGACAGTGAAGATTATTGAATGTAATTTGCTGAAGGTTTCTAACTAAATTAGTTATATGCAATGTATGGAGGGTTTACTTAGCTCTGCATAGCTGCTTTATTATTCTTGTAAAGTGAATCATTTATAACTGTTCTCGGAGATCTTTTATCAGCCACTTATCTCCTTCAGCTGGATTTGTGATGTGGAGGGATAAAATGAATTGCTGTTTAATATTATAAGAACTAATCAGACCAGAACAGTGGAAGAATAATGACAGGTTTAATAGTTAAATAATTTACATTTGGCAACAAAACTACAACTCAAAATATAAGGAATTTAACCTTTATTCCATACCTGAACACTGAAAAGTGTTGGTGGTAGTGATCAACAATATATATTTGCTGCATAATGTAATTTTGGTTGTTGCTAACTAAAAAAACCTGTTTATTTTAGTGAAAAAAAAAAAGTTTCTTACCTAACCAGTTCTCCTTCCCAGATAACCTGTGGTATTGACAAAATTTTCATCCATCAGACTGGATTTTAATCCTTAGAGGTTTTGTGCACTATGACAACTTCTAGACAAACTGAAGTGTTCTTTTATGGACTTCACCTGCTAATTTGTACCTTTGTGACTGCTGTCACTACTTTAACTACAGCAGGTGGAAAAAGTGCAAAAATACTACTTGTGTGCTATTGGAATTAGTTTTGGTAATGCACCTGTTCTTGATATTTTCCTGCACTGTAGTCAGTCTTTTTCATATTTCAAAAATCTTCTAAAATTAAAGAAATTAGTATAAAGAATGCTAGAAGAAAAAAAGTATTTATGGACATCATAACATAATCCACAAATCTGTTTTTCTTTAAATCCTCTATAGGGGATGCAATGAACCTAAAACAGAAGTCCAGATCCTTAAAATATAAACCACTGATCTCTTGTGAGGCACCAGCATTTTTGCTGTCAGATATCTGTAACTACACTCATTCTTGCATTATTGTGTGCTGATCTTGGAGTATCTCATCCTGTACTGGATACCTTGTCCCAGGCTTGTTTGCTGTAGATACTGGAAAACTTCATTGTGCTCTTAATTTTGCTCCTGTTGTGTCTGTTCAGAGGAAAGAGTTCACTTTTCTCCCCCACTGAGTTAGTTGCCTGTTTTTCTTGCTAGGTGTAACAAACCAAATTTGCTTTTTATTAATTAATAAATTAACTAATATTATAAATACAATTAATATAAAATTAATTAATTAAATGTTCGTTAGTTAATGTAAAGTTTCCTTACAGTAAGGGAATGGTGTTATGTGTTGTTAATTTTAACGGACCAGGTCTATTTTTGTGCATTTCAGTACTTCTTTGAGACTCTGGGCAAATGCATCATCATTTGTTTTTGTCACATGCTAATAAGATTCTGTTCCTCTTAAGGCCAAAAAGTCCCTATTGATAGTTTTTTAATGTTTATTGTAGAAGGAAGGATTGGTGCCTTCTACCTCGATGCTATAATTATGTGATCTGAAGATAGATAAATTAAGTCCTTTAGTAAACATGATAGATCTACCATGGAGCCTCAGTTTCATCAATTTTACTGTCCATGGGTTGTAGCTTTCCTTTCAGTGCTGATACCACCCATTTCTGGCACCTCACTGGCCAGTGTGCTTTTATCCATTTTCAAGTAAATAAACACTTATTTTACATAATTATTCTGCTTCATCACTTTCCATTTTTTCTCTGAGATGTTTACCTGAATTTGGTTGTTCTTGTCTGCCTCATCCATGATGCATGCAGTTTGACTGAGGATTGAACGCCTTCTCAATTGGGATGCAATCCATTCTATCTTTTTTTCCTGTCTTTTACAAAGTCTGGATAGTGTCTTTGTGTGTGAATGCATGAACACAGCAGTCAAAGTCATTTGGTTGGAGATTTGTTTTTGTTGGAGATTTTTTCTTAGAGCGCAAGAGCTCTCTATGTAATAAATAAATAAAAAAGAGCTCTATATGTAATAAATCAAGCAGGAAAGGTAGGAAAACTCCATGGCTGAACAAGGACCTGCTGGTCAAACTTAGACAAAGGAAGGAAATGCACAGACAGTGGAAACGGGGACATGTGCTCTGGGAATAGTACAGAAATGCTCTCTAGATATGCAGGGATGGAATCAGGAAAGCCAAGACACTGACTGAACTAAAGTTGAGGAGGGATGCAAAGAATAACAAGAAGGTGTTCAACAGGTACATTGGCTGCAAAAGAAAATCTAGGGAAACTGTAGTGTCTCTGACAACTGAAGATGGAGAACTGGTTATGACAGATGTGGAGAAGGCAGAGGTACTGAACAACTTCGTTGCCTTGGTCTTCACTAATGGTCAGGCTTCTCACATCCCCAACTCCTAGGTGGGGGCTTGGGGAGCAGAGTCCCTCCTGCTGTAAGCAAAGAGCAAATCTGGGACCTCCTGATGCAACCTAACAACTACAAGGGCCCTGATGACATGCATCAAAGGGTCCTGAGGGAGTTGGCTGATGTAGTCGCCAAGCCACTCTCCATCATTTTTGAAAAATCATGGCAGTCAGGTGAAGTCCCTAGTGACTAGAAAAAGGGAAACATCACTCCCATTTTTAAAAGGGGTAGAAAGGAGGACCCAGGGAACTACAGACCGGTGAGCCTCACCTCTGTGCCTGGCAAGATCATGGAACAGATCCTCCAGGAGTTAATGTTAAGGCAAGACAAGCAGGTGATCCGAGACGGCCAACGTGGCTTCCCCAAGGGCAAAGCATGCTTGACCAATCTGGTGGCCTGTGATGGCGTGACTACATTAGTTGAGAAGTGAAGACTGACTGATGTCATCTACTTTGACTTCTGTAAAGCCTTTGACACAGTTCCACATGACATCCTAATCTCTAAATTGGAAAGATTTAGATTTGAAGGGTGGACCTTCTGGTAGATAAGGAACCAGCTTGATGGCTGCGCCCAGAGAGTTGTGGTCAATGTCCAGGAGGAGACTGGTGACGAGCGGTGTCCCTCAGGGGTCTGTCTTGGGACTGGTGCTTTACAATACATCAGTGACATAGACGATGGGATTGAGTGCACCCTCAGCAAGTATGCAGACAACACCAAGCTGAGTGGTGCAGTTGATACCAAAGAAGGCAAAGACGCCATCCAAAAGGACCTGGACAGGCTGGAGAAATGGGCCCATGTGAACTGCATGAGGTTCAACAGGTCCAAGTGCAAGGTGCTGCACCTGGGTCAGGGCAATCCCAGACATGAGCACAGAGTGGGAGAAAAACTCATTGAGAGCAGCCCTGCAGAGAAAGACTTGTGGGTTCCGGTGGACAAAAGGCTTAACATGAGCCAGCAATGGGTGCCTGCAGCCCAGAAGGCCAACTGTGTCCTGGGCTGCATCAACAGAGGGGTGGCCAGCAGGTTGAAGGAAGTGACCTAGCTGAAGATAGGAGTCCCCAAGATGGAGGCAGAGGTCTTCTGCTGAACCTGTGCAAGGATAGTGCAGAATATCTGTTTTCTACTATTTTCCCAAGGTGATAGTGCTTTTGAACTTCCTTGAACTGTTTGAAGCAGTACCTGAACCCAGGAAGAGATTAATTATTTCCTAAAAACATAATGACAAGTAAGCACTCATCAAGATATCTGAAAATTCCAGGTCTTATTTCATCAGTTCACCTGCTGACAGACAGAAAGGATGCACATAGAGCTTTAAGCAGATGTTTGGTCACCACATCAGAAGAAACTACGTCTTAGTCTTTTCTAGGTGAAAAGTGAATATTTTCTATAACCACCGATCTCTCAGCTGCTTGAAAAGTGCAAATTGCGACTCTAACCTTCTGTCTTTACTCAGGCAAAACCCCAATCAATGTTAACAGAGATTTTGTGTGTACTCATTACACAGGATTAGATTCCCTATTTTGTTTTTATCAGTTCTGTAGTATAAAGAACATTTTTATTAGCACTTTTCAAGATCCATAATATATTCTTCTGTGTTTGCAGCATGTAGCAGAATGTAATAAGATTTCATTTTATGCTCAGAATAAAAAACATCCTAGACTTGTCATGACTATTATAGTGTAAAATAAAATTATTACAAACAACTGCTAATCCTGTTGCCCTTTGATTACAGTCAAGTGTTTTATAATATTACAATCTTGCTGTGCTATGAATAAGTCAGGGTAATTTACTTTGAACAGTAATGCTCAAATAAGAACTTTTTTTAAACATTTTTTATTTTTTTTTTTTATTTGTTCTTTCATACTCTTCTGCTCTCTGCTCTCTCTCCCCCCCCCCCCCCCTTTTTATTTTATTTTTTATTTTTTATTTATTTTTTTTTTGTTTCAGAGAAGCTTTTGCTTTTCTTTGGACTCTCCAAGATCAGAGTGTTTTTACAGATTCTCTCATTTCCATAGATAAGTACTGCAGTGCCAGAGTTAGAATTATTCTGTTGAGAAAGCTTCCTTGTATCATCTGCAGCAGAAAATATATTGGTCAAGTGAAACCTCTCCCTGCCAGGTTACAGTACATAGATTTTACTATGTAATTTTGTAGGTGCAGATGAGAAGGCTTTTATTGTACAGCAATATCCACAGGTAATTTGCTTTTCCTAAATAGCTTTGTAGATACTGGATGACTCAGGAGACCATTCATGAGGTAACCCTAGAGTAATGTGATGAAGAAATTTTCACTTTTGGGTCAGTGGTTCGGATCTAGTCTATGTAAGGATCATTTAAAAATTATTAAAATTCAGTGGCTGGGTGATAATTCAGGACTTGGGAAATCAAAATTCAGTTCTCGCTGTGCTACGAACTTCCTTTGTTACCTTGGGAAAATCACGTACAGTGAGATTTCTGAAGATATTTATTATTTCACTACCTCCATGGATCTGATCCTGCACTTTTCTTCTCAACCTCCATATGTTGTGTGTCTACAAGTATTGTTCATTATCCCAGATAACCCTTTTTTCTTTAGACTGGCAGATATTCCCTGGCATCATGCCTTAACACGTTTTTGTTGGACATAGCAGCAAGGAGCAAAGGAACTGAATATCTCGTTTAGCAAAGGTATGAGGCCAGGCAGGTTGAAATGACAGTTATTTTTATTGCCCTACTGGGGTAAATGGCCTAGCTATGGACTTCCTTCTTTCCAAGGGCACTTCTTTGCATTGCAGGATCAGACTGCTAGAAGGTGTCCTGTACTGCATGCCATACAAAAGCATAGTCTATAACATATTTAATGAGGTGAGACTCAAAGCACCTGAAATGAGGAGCCAGACTTTGTATTTTAGGGAGGACAGAGAAAGACTGGGGACTTAGTTTCTGGACATACCATAGTTCAATGTCGCCAATGTACTTTGCTGCACTCCTTATGAGACAGAGCTTGCTCCTTTTGCCTCTTTATAAACTTTTAATGGTATTTATGTAAAAATAAATGTACTAAATTGTATCAATGTCAGAACCTTCATAGCAAACACCTGCCAAACCCTCCACAAAGTGAAGCAGTGCTTTGTGTTAAAAATGGCTTTGCGTCCTATTCTTAATCACCATACAAGGAGAAGGGAGGGAAAGGCACGCCATAACCTTTAATATATGGCAATAAGTAAGTACATAAACAAACAGGAACAAATAATCAAGCCAGTACATCTACTTTCATGACAATTGACAAACTAAGTACTTTATGTAGCCTTGTTAAGCCCTAATTACAGACATTAGCCTCACACTGTGCCAAAATGCACTGCCACTGCCAGTTTTAACATAGGGCATGAGGTTATCTAATAAATATTATTTGGTGCTAACCACTAGAAAAATTAGTTTTATGTATAAATTTGACTGTTCCCATGCTGTACAGCCTACTTGAAAGCTGTTTTTTTTGTCTTGAAAGTATCATTATTTACAAAAATATTATCTTTTTTCTTTAAGTGCAGGGCACCTGGATGGGTACCCACTGATGTCTGATATTTTTCTTAAGACTCAGTGCTAAACAAAGGCATGTCAGCAGCAGGGATAGACAAGTTAATTAGCATTTTATACTTTCTGTCACTCACTTTTCAAATACAGGACTATTGCTTTAACTTTGCCCTGTTGAACCTGTACAATATGGGACTGCTCACTTAAGATAACTCTATGCATCAAGGTGACCTCAGGTAGTCAATCATAGGTAGTCCTGTTTTAAAAGAAGAACAGATTGATCACAGCATGATTCTGGTTAACAGATTAACACAGTCTGACCCAAAGTGATCCATATTTATTTGTACTGGAATTTTAGAATAATTGACACTTTGTAACCTAGGAGTCCTGAGCAGGTGATCTTACAAAGGCAATCATAAAAAGAAAAGATGAGACGCCTTGTATTTGGTGATGCAAGAATGCCTATAGAACTAAATATTTTTGGACATTAACAAATGCAAATAGTGCACTGTGCACCTGATTAACAGCGCTGCTGTTATTTATTTTGCTATCACAATTGTAATCATGTGCCCATTATTCCTGAGTTGCTAAATATACTAACACTAAAAGGATGGCCCTTTTCCTCGGGAACTTTCAGACAAGACAGAAAGGCAGGACCAAGACAGATGTATTCCCTGACTGCTAGTTTCCAAGGAAACAATGCTGTATCAGTTAGCATAGCAGAGATTTGCCACTTTCAGGGCCTTTGTAGCCTAATTGTTGTCAGCTATTGTTCTATCAAGACTGTTATTAAAATGAGGTTTCATCCCCAGTCCTTGAAGAAAACATGAGAAATCTACTGTTCCCTGTCATAAAAGTTGGAAAATATGGCCTTTGTATAGTACTAGTAAAGCAAATGCAGTGTTCTCTCTCATATATTGCAATTTAGCTTTTTTTTTTTTTTTTTTGATTTCCAAGTCTGTACTTACCTTACTCATTTTATTACTTATCTTCTCTTACTTAAGACATCAACATGATTTCCTGTTATACTACAACTTCCAGAGTATATTTTTCTGCAGATTCATTGCTAGTAATTTGTTTATGGATCTGGCTTGCATAAGAAAGAAATGAGTAAGGGTCTTGCAATTTTGAGGAGTTCTGGGTTGTTCTAAGAACAACCATGGCTTAACTTCCAAAGTATTTGTGTGAACTAACAGCTGCCTTTTTTTTTTTTTTTTCTTTTTTGAGTGGAGGTGCAACAACACCTTAACAAAAGTAGCTAATGAATAAAATTAATTGCATTCTAAATATTTTTTATATATGGTATGGGACCAGAATACTGGAGGAAAAAAGTCAAAATTTTTGAGGGCATTATCCAATGCAAAGACTCCAAAACTAGAAGCTGTACCTGTATCCTCCATTTTGCAAGGTACAGGAGAAAGAATATTTTCTGTGACAGTCTCTATCCACAGTGAGATTTCCAAATACTTCGCAGTTGTTAATTCTGTCTCACTTTTTGTTATAATCTCTGGACAGCATGCATTTCTTGCCCTTCATCTGGAAGGGACAGTTTCTAAACAAATGGAGCAAACAGGAGAGAAGCTGGGAAAGACAAAAAAAACAAAACAAAACAAAAAAAAGCAGAATATGAAATAAATTAATGCACACATGAGATGGTAGGGGCTGACAATAATGTGATGTAAAGTTTCCTGTAATAGGTCTGTTCACAAAAGCAATTAAGGTTATCACGAAGAGTGAGGTGAGTACAATATGACTAACTCAATCCTTACCATTAATGAAAACATAGTTAAACACATATGGCATCCAGTTTGGACAGCTTCTGTAAAGTTAACATGGAAGTGCCTTGAGAGATACCATTAGTGTTGTAAATTTAGGAAAAGGTGTCATTGCAATGAATACCAAAACCATTATAATGACTTTGATTACTATTTGTCATTGTAATGACAAAAACATTATAATGACTTTCATAGGATTACCTTTCTGCAAGATAAAAATTTATGAATGAAATTTCAGTCAAAACCTCAGAAAAGTACATCTGATAATCTTCTATGAGCAGTATTATTTGCATGGCAAAATGGTATTAGATCTATGAGTATGCTTCATTTCATAATAACTACACTGAAGGAATAACAAGGGACAAAAATGCTCGAGACCTTCCTGATTGTCCACTGGCAATGTACAAGTGGTAGACAATAATATTTGGGCATTGTTATTCTGCCAAGTCAACTATATCTTTTGCTGAAAATCTCTCCTTCATGAAATGAGAAAATAAAGAGATATTGTTTTGGACATTCCAAATTCCAAAGAGAAATTCCTATTCCAAAGAGAAAGCTGTCTTTGCAAAAACTGTGGGGCACATTCACCCTCTACTATGTCCAGTTGTTAGAAACACTTTGCAAAATGCTAAGCCAAAACTCTGCATCAGTGCACTTCCAGGTTGTGGGTCATTTGAAAAAAGACTCTGGGTTCTTCATCATAATTTGCTCTGTAACCAGTACAAAATTAACTTTGTTGTAATTCACAGACAGAAGAGTAAGTAAAGCCCTGAAAGTCACATCATATAGGTAATTTTTATTTATTTATCTATCTATCTATTTATTTATTTATTTTTGGTGGGAGGTGTATTGAGTGTTATTCTGAATTTAGGGAGCAATATCTGTAAAGGTTAGTAGATAGTTCTTCTGTCTTTTTGGAGTTTTGTCTTGGGAAAGAGGAAGCAGAAATCTCTTCTGTTCTCATTTGCTGATGTCAGCTGTGATGTGAGGACCAAGACAGTAAGGAATGCTTTTCCTCTGTCTGTAGACCTAGCACAGATCATTGCTATTCAGTCATGCCAGGCTGAAGACACTCTGTTTTCTTCTATGATGTATATGTCACTTCTCATTAATTCTGAGAGACCTGCTACTTTAGAAACCAGGGTAAACAGAGTCGTGTAGTGGATTAGATCTCTGCCGTGAATAAATTTATTTCCCAGCAAGTGTAAAAAATGAGCAAGGCCAAAACCCCTCAGAGCAGAAAATGTCACAGTGATTGCTAATACATTACCATGCAGAGAAATGCCTAATAAAACCCCTATTAGGATGTCATACCTGCTTACTACTGAATTCTCCAGAAAGTTTATTTGATATGTCTAAGCTAATTATCAAAGTCTTAGTGATAAGAAGCGGCTCACTGGGCCTGAATGTGTCAGAACAGAATGACTAAATTGTGAGAATTCATGGGCTTCTGCTTTGAATAATTAACTTGACTCTTTGTGGAGAGCACACACCTTGGAAACTAATTTTCTCCTCGCACAAAGCGTTTTGTCCTTGTGTTGCCTTTGAAAAGTAAACTGTTTAACTGTGAGGCTGTTCTCATCTCCATTCTATTAATCTCTGAGCTTTCTTCCTTATTCTCCTCTCCTCCGTACCTTGTGCGTTGCTGTTGTTGTGCTGACAAGGCTCTGCTCTTATGATTGAAATGTGAGGTCGTGTCACTCCCCACCAAGTGGGACGTGTATCTGTTCAGCATTGGCTTTGTGGCACAGGGCCGTTTTACCACATGGTGCTGATTGTGCTCAGGAGAACAACAGCTTTGTCTTGGATCAGTACAAGAAACTGGTGTATGTTGGCGTGCACAGGGAGTGTGGCTGGTTTGGCAGGAGGCAGTTGTGATACAAACTCCTGCTCCTCCTGGGTGAAATCCTGGCAATGCTGAAGTCGCTGCCAACACTCTGCTGACTTCAGTGAGACTGGGATTGAATCTTCTGGCTCACAGGTACGTTTCTGTCCCTGCTTGGTCGCAGTTCCTGAGGACAGTGCTGTGTTTGCTATGATTCATGGACTGAAGGAAATAATCCCACTCTGCTCCCCCAGCAAACCCAATTCCTAAATTGCAGAAGTCATCACCGTGTTTGGCAGCTTCAGCATAGGAATGTAAGTGTGGAGACCAAGAAGTTTTTTAATCTTTGGTCTTTCCTTCTTCTTATTAAAGAATAGTAAACCTGTAAGTCACAAACTGCTACCCAGCCTCTGGATTAACAAATCATATGCGTCATGCTTTGGGGAAAGAGAACTGCACGGTGTCTCGGCCTGTTCTCACCTCCTGTGACCGTGCCAGATGACCTGTAGCTCCAGCTACACAGCACTTGGTATGGCCTGCGGGCCCTTTGGTCTGGGTGACCCCAGCAGAGGAAGAGTCTGTGTTGTGAATACATGTACCTCTTCTAGGCAAAATGGCTATGTATTCATCCAGAGAGAATTACTGGTGTGTTTCCTTCTTCAGCCTTTTGTTCAGCTTGTTTTCTGAAGTGGTGGAGTATCTCAGTGCATGTTGAGCTGTCTATAGTGGCAGAATAAAATAGTGGTATTCCTGTGCTATACTCTCTTGGAAAGCACACTTTCCCTCAAGTCCTGATGGAATATATTATGAATAGGAGCTAATCAGTCTCTGATGACAGTGCTGTGCCTCTAGGAAATGGTGGATGTGCTTGTCATTCCAAACACTTCTTCTCTGGTTCCCTTGAAGCCTGTGAGATTTAACAGGCATCTTTCTTTGCCACCCAAGTAATGACATTTGCAAGATAAGAGTGTGGTCCTTCACAGCCTGTCTTACAGCTAGGAATACAGATTTTCTGCTCCAGCGGAGCTTTGATTAAAAAGAGACAAGGGAGATGTAAAGCTATCTTTAAACAATCTTCTCAAGGTCTGTGCCAGACCTCTACTGTAATTACTGTGTTTTAAATTTGGTCCAATTACATTAGACTATGTGAAAATCCAGGGTTTACTATAACTAAGGATCAGATGGAGTCTGGATAACCTGGACCAGAAATCCTGAAGTGGATATGAGTGATTTAGTGATATGAGTGGTCACTATGCCCAGCAGTGTATCCCTCAAATTTGCAAACAATGAGGGAAACCCCCCAGGCATAATTTGGTGCAGAAAAAAAAGAAAAGCCTACTTTGTGAGAAGGGGCATGCATCTAACTAGGTGCAGCTAAATTAAGCCATCAATTCATCACAAGCATCAGGCATCACTCCAGTGTGAGCCAGGAATTTGGAATGGAAAAAAGGTGCCTCCCAGATCTATAGTTTCCATACCGCTACAATCTGTTAGGACTGAAGTCCATCTCCATTTCCTATGCTGCATTTAGAGGCTCTGTTCATTTGCTGTGGTAAATGAAACTTCACATTATTTTTAGATCTTTATGTTGCTTCTCTAAAATCTCTGTTGGACTGGCACAGATATGACAGGTTACCATCTCAATTCTGGGTTGCTACTTGGCAGTGTTTTAAAAAAAGTAGAAAGTGTTTGTTTCTATAGGTGAAAATGGTTGTTGTTCCAAAACATTTTGATGGTTTTGCAGCAGGTTATCTGTGAAAAATATTACACAACCATCAGGGACCATAACTCAAATAAGCAGGACTAATAGCTTTCGACTGTTTTGCATTGCTCTGGATGTGAAATGCATCTCTGTGAATCAAAGCATGTGAGGCGTATCTGTATATCTAAACCTTGTTATGAAAATATCTCGTCCTATATCAAGTTGTTGAAAATGAATGTATTCATGAAATGTTTATCCTACAGAGTTCTCTTTGGTCACATATAAATGCTGCTGGGAGAGTACACCAGTGAGGCACCAGTATTGTGTATGCCCTGATATAACTTCCATACTTTGTCTTCAGCTGCTGGCCAAACTCGTGGGGAAATTACTGATCTAAAATTATGTGGTATAGGATAAAGTTATGCTGTATTTCCTCTGTGCAAACCCCAAACTTTTAAGAACAGTATGCTGGTTCAGAACAGAGTAATCACACATCAAAATTTCACACCATTGAAGATGTTGAACATTTGTTTGGTGTTATTGTTGTTATTTATTTCAGTCAGTCAAAAGTTTCCTTTTCTATGGAACAAAAACATTCTTCAATTTTATATCAGATCTTGTATTCTGAAATAAATACAAAAAGTAGCTTCAGAAAATGAACTGAGATTTTACAGCTCATACATAAGCAAAAACCTTATTCCAGACTTTTTCCAAGAAACCTATTTTCCACATTGATTAGTAGTTGATTTTTTTTCCCACTAGAGAAATAATTTGCCAGAAATTTTTTATCTTGCTTGAATGATAACTGACCTTATTAGCAGAAGTTATTATATTCAACAAAACAAAACAAAACAAAAGCTGAAACAAATACTAGTTCTGACATCAGATTCAACTGGGCAGGATTTAGTTTCAGAATTACTCACTGGATTATTTTTGCATGTATGTGGCCATCTTCTGGATGAGCCACGTTGTTGTGGGAATGCAGCGTTCCTTTCTTGTTTGAAGGGGTAAAGGGGTAAAATTGTCATATTTCAAGATTCTTTGTTCAGCAGTAAGTTTCAAATAAATTAGTTCAGGTTTAATTAGACACATGTTTTGGTGTTTTCTAGAAGCACATTCTTAGATTTATTATCAGGTAATAAATTTAGATCAGTACAATTTTGGCTAGCTTGCTTAATTACTTCCTTATTTTTGTTAAATTTTTAAAAACAGGCTTTGCAACATGGTGAACATGGTGTGGTGAGTGGGGACGCTTTCTGAATTATATGAATTTTACTCTGGGGAAAAAAAGATATTTGTGTTTTCATTATTAGTACTGTGAATGTGGTTCTAACTCTAATCCATCTTTGCTCTTCTTTCCTGCTGGATAGGCTAAAAGACAGATTTAAATGAAGTACCAGAGAGAGACAGAAAGACAACATTAAATTTGTTCAGTGAATGACTACACACAAAAGGAACAAGAGGAAAACCAGTATCCATCTTCTTTTGGTTCTGGGTGGACAAAGTACATGCAGGATCTGCAGGGCCCTTTTCTCTGCCTGGGCACTTCCTAGCGAGCTGGCACCAGGGGCCTCTGAATTCCCATGCACATGTTCAAGGTTAAGTACCTGCTAGGCACTGAACTATACTATCTGCTGGAATAAAACACTTTCAAGCTGCTCTTGAGTCCATTGAGCTCAAAACTTCATAGCCCATGCCCATGAGCCATGCCCACCCATGCAACTGGAGAATTTGAGATGTTACTTGCATTGGGTACTTCTCCATCAGCAAACCACATTGTGCTCAGCAGGCTGTGAAGGCATCAGCTGGCCAAGATTTGGATAAATGCTGGGCTAGGCAGAAGGAGTCTCTACCTTCATGTACTTGAGATGAAAGAATGGATTCTCTTTGGAGGGAATAGGTGGAAAGACACTGTACTCCTAAGCAAGTCTGTCCACTTGTCTGCTAGCCTTGTGAGGTGTGAGGGTGAAATTTAATCTAGCCCTACAACTGGAATCTTATATATATATATATATATATATATATATATATGTATATATATATATACCTGTATACCTAAAATTTTCCTGTGTTTGGGTGGATGGCAAAAAGCAGCAGACTGCTCTACAAAGGTACTTGAAAGAAGGTGCTTGAAAGGAAGTTCTAACCAATAAATGCTAATATCCTGAGGACCTCTTCCCTATAGTAAAAGGGTAGCAGATAGACTTTTGTGAAGTTTCCATTTGGCTACGTGACTGAGAATTCAAGGGACAACAGAATTGATAACATATTTGTTATATTCATGTGTAAATGATTTCCTTATCTAAACTTCACAAAGCATAATTCTTGCAGACTTGTTAGCCAATAATTCAGAGGAGACCAAAAATAACAACTAAAGGAGAGTGTTTAAGGATGTAATTGTGGAAGATGATTGATTACAATAAAATCGTTTCATCTGGGGTTTTACTGCAAGGCTATAAATAGGGGCAAGGGGAGTTTGTGGACAGTACTGATGGTGGGAAATCAGAATAACATTTTATCTGACCCTCTTTCCTTTATGTGAAAACATTTGCTGAAGTAAAATGGGAGGATAAATGACTTGACCCAATTTGGGTGGTGGTATTCCACTTTTCTTCTTTGTGATATTGTGCCATTTTGCACTTTTGTACTATTTTCCTATTCAGGGAGAACACATAAAAATAATTTGTATGTGACAACAAAGAAGTTTGTTGCAGTTCTGTGTATGATGGATGTTGCTGGAATATGGGTTAGCTCCATGAAGCAGATCTGATTTACAAAATTTTAGCAAATGTCTGTAGTCTAGTTCAGATATGTATAGGTGACTGGGAAAAGACTTTTTGAAATTCCACTGTAAGAAATAAAGAAAAAAGAGCTTACAGAGAAATTTGAATGCCATTTGCATAAATAACAAAAGTAGAAGAATTTCCTGAGAGTTATAATATATTTGTAACCAGCTATGTATTACACCTCTTCTATATGTGAGAAAATAAAGATGCTTTGAGGGTCCACTTGTGTCAGTAAGGACTCTAGGCAGAACTTGATTTTTCCCTTTCTTAGACTGCGAATTATAGCAATATTCACTAGTGCAACTTCACATTTCTCTGCTGCTATCTTGGTTTGGGTGCATTTTTACATTTGTTTTGCGCTAGCAGAAGTGATTATCTGAGTGATTATTCAAGTGAGAAGATAGATCACTCTCAATAATTTTATTAGTGAATAAAGCTTACATGACTAGAACGTAGACATTGTCCCTGAAATTACCAGCTGAAATTGATAAAGCCTCATTAAGGCTTTCTAATTTCTGAGAAATGTTATGAAACTGAGCTCATCAAATATTTTTATATTTTTTTCTTCTTTCTTCCAATTTTTTCTTGATAGTTTTTTCCTTTTTTTTTTTTTTCTTAATTTGACTTTCCCATCACCTGCTATTGATGACCCAGTGAGTGCTAGTTCTTTTTGAACATGAAACATTTTTGAACATTTTGAACTTTCTTGTTATTGCAGTTTAAAAGGAAGTAAACCCTAAAAGGCTTTTCTTAAATTGAACTTTTCTAGAACAGACTTCTGGTTCACAATAGAATCGATTTCTGTGCCAGTAAAAGACTCAAATGCATTTTGTCCTGCTCCAGTGGCTGTATGACTCTGGGAACTTTCCACTGGAATGATGCTAGGTTAAGCATTGTAGACAGTGTTAGTGTTCTCTGTAGTTTAAGCTACCTGAATTATCCCTAAAATGGCAGCTTTTTTACTTCAAACATCAAAGCAGTGAGAAACGTACTATTTCCCCTGTGTAAATGAATTTCTGCCAGTTTCAAAAGACAGCTGGGAATTTTTCTATTGAGATAAAGTGAGAGGTAGCCCAGAAGATATTTTCACCTTAGCAAGCTTTTTGAAGGATCAAAGCTTCTGTAGGAACTCAGTGCCTGTGACAAAACCCAAAACCCCATGAGTTTTGTATCATTGCTGTTTTTGTGGCAGATACCTTTTAATGCCTCTGGATTGCACACATTTCAGGCTTTTTAGTATTCTGTCCCTGTACCACCAGAACAACTAATCTAGTGTGCCATATGAAGCTTAGGATGTCTTGTCAGAGGGAAGATGGCTTTAGGTTGAAGAGACTGTGAAGAAAGCTCCGAGATGCACAACCTAGGTTGTAAAAGACTTTTCTCTGAAGAGAGTTTATAAAAATATATACTTTTTTTTTTCGCCTGACTTGAAATTGCAACATTCTCCAGCAGCCTCAGCAAGCGTGTGAATATTTCTGGGGACTGGAAAAAGTTGACTAAAGAGGGGTTCAACATAGTAAGTGGCATAATTAAGAAGCTGAAAATTTGATGCAGATACTGCAGGAGGTATTTCACTGTCAGGATCTGGCAGTGTCACCTTGAGATCTGCCAACAGCACTGAACACTCTATGGAGCTGCATCTGTTCAAAAGCTTCAGCTTGTGCAGAATTTGTTGGCTAGCTAATTAACGAACAGGATTTCTTCCATGGACACCATAAAGCTGTGCTTTACAAAGAGCCTGGGTCCTCCCTACTTCAGAGAGTGCCTTTTCCCTATGGTGTTTGGCCATGCTTACCATGTCTGTGGGCCCTGCGTTTTCATGGGGTTGAGGAAACAGGAGCATGCACGATCACATGGCCTGAGGGATGCAATTTCTTGTCAGCTCATCTGTTTCCTGTACTTATCAGTCTTGCAGAACAGCTTTGAAGCACAGGATGATCACAAAACTGATGGGAATGTGGACGAGTACTCAAGAGACTGCCTTGTGTCAAGGTCTGTGCCGTTGGTATTGTGTACCTCACCTTGCCTTTTGCTGCCACGTCTATTTCTACATGGCAGTCACACTTCTGGCTGCCGTGGAGAAAAGCATTTCCTTCCAGAGGGGAAACTCCCCACCAAGAAACAAAAACTTTGGTTAGAAATACACAACATAAACTCCCCATGAAATTGTCCTGCATGCCAGTAATCTCCAGACTCCAGCTGGAATACTTCTATGATTAATTAGCTATCAGCCTTTTATCACAGAGTCTGCCTTGACTCATTTAGGGAAGCATAATCCTTCCTGCAAAGAGATCATGTAATGAAGTAGATTCCTGACAATGCACTTTGCAGGAATTGATGCTGCACTGTGCAGGCCATTGACAACTGATGGCCTCGATGTACTCTGCATTGCTCTCATCAGCAAAGTATCACCCCCCTGAAATGCCAAAGATCCTAGCTAAAAGAGTGATAGAAAAAGTAGCTATGTTCCCATAGCTACTATTCTGGAGAGGAAGTGACTAGTTATATACTTGTAATATTTTACTGATAGAGAACTTGAAACTGATGATTTTTTTTTATTTCTTTTTTTTTTTTTTGCGGGGTGTGGATGTCAGTTAACAGCTGTGAGCTTTAGTATACTTTAATTTATTGTGAGACTGCTGAGCTTGCACTAGTGCAGAGCACAAATTGACAGTTTAACAAGTATTATTTCTTTTAATTAAAGATTAACTACCCTTCTAAATTCATGAGCATTAGAACTGGAAAAGACCTGCAAGTACTGTTAAGGACAAGATAAACCCTAGTTCCAATTTTATTTTAGAAAAATAAGCAAGGATCAAGAGTTCCAACTTTGTAGTGCTAATCCAAAAGATTAGCTTGATTGTAGGCCCTGCAGAGTGAGGACCAGTTAGTCTTGCACCCCCCTCTCTAAAAAAAAAGTGTTGGTTACACCCTTACCACAGCTTTTGGCCTGTTTCCCTGTTATGCTTTCAATTGTGGATATTTTTTTCAGAAACAGAGGGCTGAGGAGCAATGGCTTGGCTTGTCACCTGTAGTAGGGGGCTTAGCTGAAACCTGCCAAGGTATAAGGGTTTGCACGATAAGTTAGAAGCATGGCACACCTCTAAGTGATTTGCTATACTGACTGTTCTTGCAACTCGGTCCTCATTTCTATCCTGCCACAAAAGCCTTGGGAAGGTGTTAAAACCAGCTCAGCATTCCTCAGGGACAACATTTTGTTGTGGTTGATTGTACCAAATACTGGTTTGCAACAAAGGAGTTAGGTTTGTCCACACCTATTGCAACTAAGGCCTGTAAATCTTTACCTCCATACAGTTGAGATGAGAGAGCAAAACTAAAACTGTACTTGTGAGGAACAAAGAAGTCTAAGAGGTGACACCAACCACTGTGAAGGTTGTGATAACAAGATGATGACTGTCATCAGTAATTGGTGAACTCCTTGGCAAGCCATATCTGCCCCTAGTGTAACCCACAAAAGAGAGATTTCCTCTGCATTTACCTTGTCTATTTCCTTCCTCCCTTTTAAAACAAGCAGGCAAACAAACAAAACCCTCCAAACCCTTCAGAGATATTTACCCTATTTTAAAAGGGAATCTTCAGGGTAAAGATTAGGTCTTATGACGTCTGAGGGGAAAGTTTGTACTGGATGTTACTGGCAGGGTTTTGGCAATAGGGTGACTACAGGGCTGCCCTGTGGGTGGAGACCCATGGCTGTCTGATGCCATCTTCATTTCCAGCTCAGGCCAGAAGTGAGCCCATCAGCAAGGCTGGTGGTGCCTCTATGAAAACGAATTTAAGAAATGGCAAAAAATGCCACAGAGGCAGAGCAGGAGGGAACTAAAATAGTGAGAAACAGCACAGGGAACCCCTAGGTCGGAGAAGGGAGGGGGAAGGGGAAGAAGATGAAGGGGAAAGAGAAGGGGAAGAGAAAGTAGGAGAGGGTGAAGGAGGAGGTGAAAATGGAGGAGGACGAGGAAGAAGAAGACATGAGGATATGCTCCAGGTGCCAGAGCAAGTATTCACTGCAGCCTGTGGAAAGCTAGTGCTGAAGCAGATCAAAAATGTAAAAGGAAAAGAGATGCAGAGAGAGGCTGCTAGGTACTGACCATAGCTCTCTGCGTCCACCCCATGCTCAGGGTGGGCAGAGGAGTCAGAATTGAAGGAGAGAAATTGAACCTGGGAGAGGAAGGTGGAAAGGTGTTTCAATATTTGGTTATTACTACACAAACCTAATTTAACTGACAGTAAGTTAAATTATTTTTCCAAAAGTCATGCCTGCTTTGGTGGCAATTGGTAAGCAATCCTACTGTCTCTAATTTTGACTAATGACATTTCTCATCCTGTTTTGTCCCCCAGAGAGAATGAGTGGCTGGGTGGGCACTTTCATCTTCCCCTTAGATGGCTGGGCTGGGCTAAAGATGTGCTAGCCTTTCAGTCTGGTCTCGCACTTTGGTTGCTGCTCTTGTGGACGTGGCACTGTCAAACATCTCAAGTCTTTCATGGTGGAAATCTCTTGAGGAATATATAGAGGAGCCTTTGTTGGACTTATCTGTATGGGGAATTTTACATGTGGCAAGATGGATTATCTGTATCTAGAACCATTGTGTAGATCCTGGTTTACACAGAGGGTATTAGGGATGGATAGTGTGATGTCTGTCCATACTTGTGCTTAATGTGGACCAGGTTCTCCTGGCTTATTTGCATTAGTAAGCATCTCATTGATCATAGTAAGTACCATTTTTCTCTCTTTCCTTCAAGCTCAGCCAGGCTTACACTTGAAAAACAAACAAACAAACAAACACTAAAGAATCTCTTGTTCCTTCCATACATTCTTTAGGGATTACATTTTTGTCTTTGGTCTAGAAAAGTATCTATCTGTGTGTCTTGCAGACTTGGGTTGAGGCATGACCGCAACTAAGAAGATGCTACAAAAAATGCATCAAATATCCAGAAGTAACTCTAATTAGATATGGTGTCTTTCTAATAAAACCTTAATACAGGTTCTACTTTCTGAAATAAACTTCTTAAAGAAATTTGGGGAAGACTTTTTTGTCAGGGCTGACACTTTTTCTTCAGATGAATCCTGCTTTCAAAGCAATATATGTTGCCATAAATATGGAAAGGCTGGCATGTTTTATATTTGTTTGCATTAATACAATATTATTATTTTTGAATCCTTTTTTTTGGATGTCTCTGAATGTGAAGGGTGTTTCATCAGCCCAGCTACTGTTTTTTTTCTTTCTTTCCTTTTTTAACATCCCTCCCTAACAGTTGAACCTTTTCTTACTGCAGTATGTTGAGCCAGGTACAGTCCAGTGACAGAAGATGCAATTGATTTCAGGATTGTAACTGGCCTAAAACACCTCTTGACTGTCTGTTCTCTCTCTCTCTCTTTATAGAAAGTTTTATCTTCAGTGACCCGAATGAATTTCTCTTTTAGAGGCAATGTTAATATTACATTCCGTAGATAACTTTTCTCTGTGCATGCCAGTGTTTGTGCCTTCACATACTTGCTGAATTCAGAAGTCACCTCTCCTTGCTTATGATTCTTTCCAATCATACTTGGGAAGGGGATAAGAAAGATTTCCAGATTAAAATACAGTTATTACCTTTTGATGTAATGGCACAGATTAAAATCACGAGTATAGCTGAGTTGCAATAGACACAATTGAAAAAACTTCATCACTCTTGTGCTGTCTTTAAGGGTAATGATTAATGTACCATTGCAGGATGATATATATGCCCATAGATTACTGTTTGAATTACTGTGCCTGCTTTATGACTTATTGTTTGCCAGAGATCTCTGAACATTTTACTTAAAGATCAGAGAAGAATTAAAGCATTTTCTTTTTCTCCCCAGCAAGACTTAAAAAATAAAAAAACAAGAGGAGTAGGATGGGGAGAGACAGATGACTCATTCTGGCCTCAAATTAAGCACCCTGAATCAAATCAATCACTTGTCACTGAAGCTTACAAAGACTTGAACACACTGGAAAACAAATTTGAGGAGGAGATACAAGACAGAAAGTTCTTATATTTATTGGACATAGTGCTATGTCTAGACATAGGCCTATACGTTTCTGTATTTACTTTCATGGTTGCAGACATATCTTCTGATATAGCAGAGGAGGGACACAATGAGAAAACAAAGTGTGTATGTTATATACATTTTTTGGACAATGATGTTCTGTCCTTTGTTACCATTAAAATGATGGGCAGAAATACATGTATAGAGCAGTCTGTGATGACTAGAACCTGTGTACTTGGAGGACAAAGCTCTCTCCTTTCCAGGAGCTGCTGCAGAACAAGCTGGCTCTTCTGAGGTAAAGTAAATTGTATGAATTTTAAAACTTGGGACTTTGTAGTCTACTTTAGTGAAACTACCTAGTAATCCTGTCTTGCCAGTTATGGAAAGATTGAGAGATGAAGCATACTCTGCTTTGTTCTGTGGTGTTTTGCTCTGGGTGAGTTTTCTTCCTTTATTGTAGGACACAGAATAGATGAAAAGGCTTGGCCTGTGAAACTGATAACTTTAAGAAAAAAAAAAAAAAAAAAAGGAAATCCTGTAAAACACAGGCTTGCAAATTATGTCTCCTCTTTTCTCTTTTGATGGATGTTCTACTGGAAGTAGAAAGCCACCACAGCAATGGATTGGGATAAATCACTGCAGCTGAACAGTGGGCCAGGAGAGCTGGAACAGGTGGCTTCTGCTCCCAGTGGGTGTACTGGCCATTTGAAGAGTATCCCCACCAAAGACAATTTACGACTAGTTTTGGAGCTGAACTGGAGAATATAGAGGGAATTTTTATACTAATCATTTTCAATAAGATACAATTGTAATGAGCACTGCACTTACAACAGATATGAAGAAAGAATGAGAAAAAAAATTTTTCTCATTTTGAAAAAAATATTTTCAAAATATTCTTCATGCTTTTTATTAGATGGATATTAATTTTGTTGTGGATATTCATTTAAGACATAAATGACAGGATTTAAAACAAAAATAATGAAGAAATTTTAGGAAGCATTTATGAGATTATAATTTTGAATCTGTAGGCATAATTATAATATATATATATCCTTCAAAATCACGGAGCAAAATGTTCATTACATATTATTTCTGGCCAATGAAAACTTACTATTCTTGACTTTTGAATTCTGAGAAGCTAGGGGCCCTTCTGGACAACATTAATTAAAAATAAATAAATAAATAAAAATCCTAGAGGTAGTGAATGATACGATTCATTAGAACTGGTGTGGAAATCAAACTTCACCATGGTGGTAAATTCCAGCATTACAGAAATTATTATCATTATCCATTTGGTCTAAAAGGCAAATGCAAATTAGGGAACAGGAAAGAAATTTCAAAAAGAGCGGAATAGGCATTTTTAATGACATATCTTGTTTTATACATTTTTCGCTTTGTTAAGTCACTTTAATATGAAACATTGGTGATACGGTTTAATAAGAGATTAAATCAGAACTCTGGAATAAAACAGGAAATGCAAATTTCATGAGAAGAAAACTGCAGTATGCTGTGTTTTGAATTAATTTAACATTTTCTTTTGATCTAGAAGACATCAACATATTTCAATGACAAAGTAACAGCTACATAGTATACTTCTTTCTGTTGGCAAAACATATTTTGAAAATTCTCCTGTGAATTTAACCTTTTATTTATTTTTTTCCTGACCACATAGGTAACCAGCTAACAGATACAGTGTTTTGTCTAGTTATTCACAGTTGCTCATCAACTGTTACCTGTTGTTCACATGTCAGTCTTTTCTCAGGTCATTTGTCAGACATTTGTATGTGGTTTGATTATTTGTGGGATAGATACACTGCTCTGTGACAGCATCCATCCAACATCTTGAAGTAACCAAGAACAACCCAAAAAGAGTTTTCCCAGTTGACTGTTTAATGGATTAAAAACCTTTGCAAGGGTGTAATGGCAGAAAATAAAGTTGTCCAGACTGAACTTCTCAGCTTTTCTTTGGGATTTAACATTTGCTATCATTCTTCACAGGCTTTGCTATCAGGCACCACCTTATAAAAAGGACTTAAAACTATTAGATCTGATGTTTTAACGAATACGTGATAGATGGAAACGTATATTGTCATGCAACAGGATTTACCTTGTGTACTGGAGGTAAAGTTACCCATTCTCAATATTATGTTTAATTAGATCCCTGAATGTCAGGGTATGGTATCCTTTGTATGAGTCTTGTGATAACAATGCTGAGCATCTGAAAAGAGGCAATGTATTTCTGGTAAAAACTGTATGCTTACACTGAAACCTTACTGAATAGGACTTTTTTTTTTTTTTTTTTTTTTTTTTTTTCTTCACAGAGCAGAAGCAGTAATTTTTATTTCCCATCCCAGGTACTTGTTCTAACTGGAATTTGAAAACTACATGTGAGATCAGTGAAGAATATTATGAATGTGTGATTTTTTTTTTTTTCCCCAGCTTTATTTATTTATTTTTGCTTAAAAGCTATACTTTTGATGTCATTTAACTTTCCCTCTCTGGTTCACTTAATTGATTAGTTTCCAGTGTGAATGACAAAGAGAATAAGGAAGAAAATATACCGAAACCTTTTCCTTTTGCTTTCCCTTTTCTATTAGACCCTCGTTTTCAGCTTTCCCTAAAATGTTGGAGTAGCTGTTCACACATGAGGACAGAAACATGCATATGCGTGTGTGCACACAGACACATGCACTGAGAGTGGAAAAATGGCCTGAGCTTGCTAATGTAGATGTGTAGATCATGGGATATGCAGATCACAGAAGAAAGATATTCTGATTAGCTTTAATTCCATCAGGATCATTTACCTTTTGAAGGATAGGAAAGAATGCACTGAAGATCAAAATCATCAAACTTATTTGGCCTCATCCAAGATTTATGGCAGCTGCTTTCAAGGGCAACTAAAACCAGCCACAGAATTCATATCCATATCACTTTTTTTTTTTTTTTTTTTTTTTTTTTCTCTTTCAATATTTTATAAATGTTACAGGCAAAGTCAAGCTTTGGAGACATTAAAATTAAAGATTCCTTTCCCTTCTGGTCTCCCTGAATCTTCAGTAAGATCTTCTGCTGATAATCTGATAATCACTGTTTAGTAACTTCCTTGAACATCATCCCTCTATGCTTCCTTTTTCCTGCGTAAGAAAATGTTTTTTTTTTTTTTTTTTTTTTTTTCTGTCATCTCTCTGTAAGTAAATAAGGTTCTTTGCTTTCTTTCAGATTCTTTATTTAAATTTGACAGGAAAATTCATGGAATCATAGAATCTTAGAATGGTTTGGGTTGGATGGGACCATTAAGGATCATCTAGTTCCAACCCTCCTGCGATGGGCAGGAACACCTCCCACCAGACCAGGCTGCACAAAGCCCCATCCAGCCTGGCCTTGAATGTTTCCAGGGATGTGGCATCCACAACTTCTCTGGGCAACAAACTGCAGTGTTTTAACAACCGTTATCAGGAAGCATTTGTTACTTATATCTAATGTAAACCTACCCTGTTTTATAGCCATTGCCCCTATGCATATTCTTGTAAAAAGTCTCTCTCCAGCTACTATGTAGGCACCCTTTAGGTACTGAAAGGCTTCATGAGGTCTCCCTGGAGCCTTCTCCAGGCTGAACAACCCCAGCTCCCTCAGTCTGTCTTCATAGGAGAGGTGCTCCAGTGTCTTGATCATCTTTGTTACTGGTCTCCACTTGGACATTGAGCCACTGACTGCTCTTTGAGTGTGACCATCCCACCAAATCCTTACCCAACCAATTTACCACTTACCAAGTGGTCCATCTGTCAAATCCATGTATCTCCAGTTTAGGGACAAGGATGCCATGTGGGACAGTATCAAACACTTTACACAAGTTCAGGTAGATGATGTGAGTTGCTCTTCCTTTAGCCACAAACACTAAGACCCTGTTGTACAAGGCCATCAGATCTGTCAGGCATGAGTTGCCCACAGAGAAGCCATGCTGGCTGTCACCAATCATCTCCTAATTTTTCATGTGCCTTAGCATAGTTTCCAGGAAGATCTGCTCCATGATTTTGCTGGGCACAGAGGTGAGACTGACTGGCCTATAGACGTGTCCACTCCCCTCCCCCCCAGGTCTTCCTTTTCTCCCTTTTTAAAATTGGGAATATTTTTCCTCTTTTCCAGTCAGCGGGAACTTCCCTGAACTGCCACAACTTTTCAAATATTATGCATAGCGTATTGGCAAAATCACTAAATCACTCACCAGTTCCCTCAGGACCCAAGGATGTACCTCATCAGGTCCCACTGATTTGAGTATGCAAGACTTTCAGGTTAAAAAGGCATGGAAAACATCTTAGATCCTCTTCTACTCTCCTCCTTCACAGATTATTCCACGTGTTTTGGAAATTTATACCAGTTGATAAGTTATCACAAATACATTGCCCAGTCCCTAAGTGCAAATTTTATTGTTCCAGACAAGTTTTTTATCAAGCCACTCATAGCATTGGAGAATAACCAGAGAGGTCTGCTCTCTGGTTATTAACCAGGGAGATAAATAGGTAACAATATGGAGAGAACACATAGTCTGAGTAGAACAGAAGAAAAGAGTAAAACCAGGAAAAGGACAATAGAAGTTGGGGAGAAAATGTTAATGTATTAATTCTACCAGAAGCAGAATTTCAACAGAACCATTAAAAATAGGGTAGAAAGGAGCCCATTTTCCTCTCAGTCTTGCCTTATTTTGATAGGAAATAGCCATCTGACAAAACATATTTACATTAGTGTTAACTAAGATATGTTAATAGAAACCTTGTTTTGTGTTTGTTTAAAAGTGAAATCTTCTTCTGATAGTAGCTGTAAAAACCAAATACTAAAGGATGAAATAGGTTTTAAAATGTATAAACTAAAAAAGTTGACAACAAAAGATAAAGTCACTGTCTCCTGTTCAAATTGCTCCTCTTTTGAGTCTGTTGCTTCTCATGGGTCTTACTTGTCAGCTTCTTTTTTTTTCAGAAGAAAGAGATGAGATAGCTAGACTTAATTTTTGATCCCCCATTCAGTAGTGTTGAAGGAGAAGGCCTTCTTTTAAAGCTCTGGAAAGCCATCTGAAAACTTATCTGTATCCTACTGATTGGCTGCTATGCAAGAAAAATTGCTTAAAGCAAAAGACAATCAGTGCAGTTATCCTCTGAACATGGTAAAATTTTTAATTCTTACTATATTGGCTTCTTTAGGCAACAACTGGGTTATTCTACTCTGTAGTTTAGCAAGATGGATGAAGGGCAGGATAAATTGCTTTCAGCTTTCCTAAGTAAGAAGTAAATTAAAAGTTCTTTTAATCTTTTGATACTTAATCTGACACAACCAGAACATCCAGGACATTTTTTTTCTTTTTATCCCAGAGATTGCTGAACTCCTGCATTAAGACATTTTTCCCTGTTACTCAAATTTCTGTAGATAAACTTGTAGTTACTAATTTCTAAAATCCTATTGCAACATTGTCTGCAATGCTGTGTAAAATGGACAAATGCTGCTTTTTTATAAAATGAGCTGAATAAGCAGAATGATCAACAGAAGAATATGTAGAAAAGAGTGACCTGATAGAAATGAAATGACTTAGAAAAGTGGATTTCATGTAAAAGTCCCTACAACAAGGGTACAACACAATCACAGAGGTTGTACTGGGGAATTCCTCTCTAGAGGCATTCCATGGAGGGAGGTGGGACATACATGTATCTCTCCATCACCTTGTCAGATGTGAAATGCTCAACACAGTGCAGTCACTGATTCCTTAGTTTCAATGGGTCATAATGCAAGAATTCATTGGATGACTTTTTTGCATCACTTGTGATGACAAATGCAGATAGAAAAAGAATCATTAGCCATTCATAGAGATTTCCACTAAGGAAAAAGAGGTCTGGTTTATTGAACAACAACAAAATAATCAGTACAGGTCATCTACTTTGCTTTATTAATCAGTCTTGCATTGCCCATCCTTTCAACAGCATAGCAGATAAGAGAAAGTGGGAAGAAAACTATGAGAAAGTACAACTTATTGTTTGTAATTGAGAGATTCCATCAACAAATAATCAGAAATTTGGGCATAATTTTATGTTCAGTTGTCCAGACTATTGAAAAATAAACATCCCTCCTCCCCCCCCCCCCATCGTTCTTTGCAAGTTCCATTTTAGTTCATCTGCAACTCAGCTCGTTGATTTGTAGTATGTTGTTGAAAATATGAATAGTAATAAAAGAAGTATGGGAAGCATATTCTGTGAATGATGACTATATCTCACTTCTTCGGGAATGGATTATGTCTTTTGACTCTGATAAACTCAAAAGAAAAAGGGATAAACAGTTTGATATCACATTAAAAAACAAAACAAACAAAAAATTCCCACTAAATTCTGGATGATCTATGCAGAAAACATTAATCTCTTGTTATCACATGAGCACTCAACAGATATGGATTTAGACTCTATGATGCTAGTCAATAAAATTTATAATTTTTGATACGAAGCCATTACTTTAGTACAGTCTCACTTTTAATATACATACACTTTCCAACTGAACCGAATCCTGTTATAGGTCTTCCCTTGTCTCTTCAGAAATGTACTTCACTATCTGAAGCACACAGTTTCCTTTAGTCTGGGGAAAAGATTTTTATGCAGATGCGGATAGTACAGACAAAAAGTTTATAAGAGTTTTTCTCCTGGCTCTTTCAGAACTGCTCATGTTCTTTAAAAGTCTTCCTGGGCCCTTTAGGAAAATATCACTAGTATGTTTTTTATATTTTGTTGATCACATTAGGTGCTCAGATACCATCATGAGAAGTGCAGTGTAAGATAGATAGACAACATAATGAATGAGATAGCATGATGGCAGCATCTGCTGTATTTTAGAGTCTGTCAGTGTTCCCACAGGCGCTCTGTGGTGTATTCACTGACATGCTGATGTCTTGCTGAAAAACACACCTCTTCAGGGCATTGAAGTCGCCCTAGAATACACAATGAGTACAGTGCACAGCCTAAGAAATGAAGACAAAATGTTTGCTCAGCAGCACCCTTGTAGTGTAAGCCATCAGAGCTCACAGTGGAATTCAATTTGTGGAGACAGGATCTGTGATTGTACTTCCGATAATGCAAAAGTGATAATATTGCCAAGTAAATATTTGAAGGGCATATTTCTCTGCCATAAATATATGAAGGACAGATTTCTTTGCAATAAATACACAATAAGAATGATTTTTGATTCCTGTCTATAGTATCCAAAGGACACACGAGGTGGTCATTGTATAAAATACCTTCAAATAATCTCTATAATGATTTTATATAAATACATTACTTTCTCTCCCAATGTAAATGTGAAAACAAATGGGTTAGTTAGCACTGGTAACAGAGCCTGAAGTGAAGTCAGAATCTCCTGTGAGACAGTCCAGCACCCTAACTAGAAGTCTCAGCAGAGCAGACCTTGAGTTAGAATTTATATTTCTTCTTTCCAGCTCTCATCTCCTTCATAGCCTTACTCTTGTTAAGACCACAGCGATCTGGCAGGAATGTGTCAGCAAAGTGAAAACTTTTTTCTTTTGTTATTTTTTTTTCTTTTTTAGCCAAAACCTCCTTTTTTTTTTTTTTTTTTTTTTTTTTTTTTTTTTTACATGAACGAAAATAAACTGGCAGACCTATTTGTTTTTTTGTCTTTGATTGTGTTCAGCAGTGGCACAAAATACCTCCTTCCCAAACCAAACCAATAACTGTATCTTTCGAACATGATCTCCCTGGACTCACTGTGATGTATATTACAATTTTTTTCTTTCATCCCTCCCTCCCTCCCTCCCTCCCTCCCTCCCTTCTCTCTCCTCCTGCAGCTTGGGATGCAGCGACCGTGAGATGGTGGAGTTCAAGATGGAACTTGGTGGTAGAAATAAGACTAAAAGCGGGATTACTACCTTGGACTTTCAGCGAGCCAACTTTGACCTCTTCCGGGACCTGCTTGGGGGTATCTCATGGGATAGGTTGCTAGAAGGGAAGGGTGCTTGTGAGAGCTGGGCTACATTTAAACAGCACTTCTTCCAAGCTCAGGACTGGTGCATCCCTAAGATCAAAAGAAAGAGGAAGGTCTATGAAATGTAGAAAAAGGGCCTGTCCTCTTGGTAGGAGTATAGAAGTGTTGTCAGGGCCTGCATGGATGAGACAAGGAAGGATAAAGCCCACCTAGAGATGAGGCTTGCAAAGGACATAAAGGATAATAAGAAGGGTTTTTAAAGTATGTAAACAGTAAAAGGAAGGCTAGGGATAATGTGGGTCCCTTGCTGAATGAAAGGGGTGTCCTGGTAATGGGAGACACTGAGAAGGTGGAGATACTGAATGCTTTCTTTGCTTCAGTCTTTGCTACAAGGACTCCCCCCCGGAACTCCTCAACCCTGGAGGGAGGAGAAAGAGAGGGAAGTGGAGGGCTCCCCCCTTGTTGACAAGGGAGTGGTTCGGGAGCATCTGGGAAGGAACAACTGGACAGGCCTCACCTGGAGTACTGTGTCCAGTTTTGGGCTCCCCGGTACAAGAAAGACAGGGATCTCCTGGAAAGAGTACAGTGGAGGGCCACAAAGATGATACAGGGCCTGGAACATCTTCCCTGTGAGGAAAGGCTGAGAGACCTGGGTCTGTTGAGCCTGGAGAAAAGAAGATTGAGAGGAGATCTCATCAATGTTTATAAATACATGAGGTGTGGGAGACAACGTGATATGGCCAACCTCTTTTCAGTGGTTTTTGGAGACTGAACAAGGGCCAATGGCCACAAGATAGAACACAGGAAGATCTGCACCAACATGTGAAAGAACTTCACTGTGAGGGTGATGGAGCACTGGAACAGGCTGCCCAGGGAAGCTGTGGAGTCTCCTTCTCTGGAGATATTCAAGGCCCATCTGGACGCCTACCTGTGAAGCGTGCTCTAAGGAACCTGCTTTGGCAGAGGGGTTAGACCCAATGATATTTTGAGGTTCCTTCCAACCCCTACAATTCTATGATTCTGTGGTTCCTTCCTCCCTTTCCCTTTCCCTTTCCCTTTCCCTTTCCCTTTCCCTTTCCCTTTCCCTTTCCCTTTCCCTTTCCCTTTCCCTTTCCCTTTCCCTTTCCCTTTCCCTTTCCCTTTCCCTTTCCCTTTCCCTTTCCCTTTCCCTTTCCCTTCCCCTTCCCCTTCCCCTTCCCCTTCCCCTTCCCCTTCCCCTTCCCCTTCCCCTTCCCCTTCCCCTTCCCATTTCCTTCTTTTGTTTCTTCCTTTCTTTCTTTTAAATGACCATTGCAAACTGCTACTGTTTAAATAACGTGGTTTAAAGGTACTGAAGGGCACACAGATAATGAGCTGCACAGAATAATGCCCTGGGCAAAAGAGTGTTGAGGAAACAACATTGAAAAAAAAAAAAAAAAACAAATACTTTTTCTACTGTTTTCTGTCATTCAACTGTGACATTCAACGTTTTACAATTTTGGATATTTCTTTGACTAGTAATCAAATTTCTCTTTGGGGGCTTAAAAATATGGCTGGGAATTTTCTTCAAGAGTGGCTAATTCTATTCTCTGGGTGTTTGAATTAAGAATTTTAGCAGAAAAACATGTAGGTTCTTTTTCTCTTTAGACACAGTGAATCAAAGAGAAAGTTACACTAATTTTCTTCACAGAGATGGATGAGATCACAACTTTGTGTTTTGCTGTGCCTATGAATTTCTTTTGGGTGAAGGTAGCCTTTTTTATTTTTATTTATTTTTATTTTTTTTTTATTTATGTTAAGCTGAGCAAGCAGTTCAGACAAAATTAACCCCCATATAAACAATAGATTTAGACAGCTCTGCATTGGCCCTGAACTCCATTAGTGTTTTTCTGTCATTGCTTCAGCAATTTTTCTCAAGGTTTTCTTCTTTTTTTCTCTAGATTTCATATGAAACAGCTAACCATAGCTGTTTCAGATGAGCATAAATACTATGCAGCTTGGTGGAAGCAGCAACCAAGCTCAGGTCAGGAAGTTTAAATGCCATTTAATTTTGAAAGAAGTTGGTAGGTGAAGGTGGAGGAACCTTGAAAGGTTGGGCTGCAAAATAAAAAAAAAAAGGCTGAATTTTATGTATTTTTTTTTCCAATAATTTTCTTAAAATCAAAATATCATCCGGACCATGCTTTCTTAGTGGTGTTTTTTTTTTTTTTTTTTTTTTGTTTGTTTGTTTGTTTTTGTTTGTTTGTTTGTTTCTTTTCCCCAACTGTTTCTGATGTAATTTGAGCATCATTAAAATATATGTGTTAGTCTTCGAATCAAAGCTGGTGAGTACACGTATGTATGGCAGTCAGACTGTGTTCTACCAGAGTAATTTGAGCTTCACAATCACTTAACTTCACAACATTCATACATGAGACAAAATAACTGCTAACTCCATTTTACATGTTGGAGAGCTCAGGCACAAGTTAAATCTTGCTTCATTCCCACAGTGAGAGTTTCCTCAAGAACCTACTCCTGCTCTCCTAACTCCTGGCCCTAAACTTTGCTGCTGTCATCCTCCTCCCTTGTGTCTGGTGAGCATATGGATGTCAATGACTGTTTCTTTCCCCTGCTCTCTGTCTTTATCTTTCCAAAGATTCATCACAGGACAGACACATCCACCCATGGGCCAGAGACTTTGGTGGGAAACAAACACATCTTACAAAAACTGCACGTTGTCCCCAGACCAACATACTACTTAAGCAGGCACTTAATCAAGTGCTTGGACATCCTTTGGGAATTTAGGGCATCAATAGCTAAGCACACAAAATTCCTACTTGTGCAGTTAAGTACCACTTTTCTCTGTCAATGAGCAGTTTCTGTCTGTAGATGCTAATTTGAGGCTGATGAAGACAACTGAACATGAACATCTAGAGGCTGGGCTGAAGTCTCATTTATAAATTAGCTTGCAAGGTAACAAAAAAGATGCAGTTTGTGAGATTATAGCTTTAAAAACTCTTTTTATTGCAGATTTTTTCTAACATTATAATTGTTTTGGGAGATTCTAAAAATTGTATAATGACAAGAGTTTTAACTAGATGAAGGAGCATAAAATCACAAAAGAAAGAAAAAGAAGAAAAGAGATAGAATTCTGCCTTTTCTGTACATGTAGATCAGTGGTATGCGAAGACTGTAACTAATCCAAAGGAGCAAGGAAACTGCTGAAACATCCAGCATTGAAACCACATTTTGAGCTCCAGTGCAATGCTTTAGCCATATTTATTCTCATATGAACTGAATGCAGAGAGAGAATAATTTAGTAATGGGAACTATGAGTTACTGAAAAAGGAGCATAGTACAGGTAATGTTGGAAAGTGGTGTGAGTGCACATGTGCATAAAGTGTACATACGAGTACAGAGTATTAATATAGGTGAAATAAAACAAAATTACTTCATTCTAAATCTTGTATGCATTGCAAAGCTTCTTACAAGGCTTACAAGGTCTCTACAATCCTGTAATATAATCTGAAATGTCAGTACATTCTCATAAGAAGATTTAGCTACTATATCTGATTTGCATATCCTATAAAAGAAAAGCCTTGCACAGTGTGTTCAGCTAATACAATTGCTGTTTGGTTATTAAAAGGAAACTTCTCAAAACTGTTAATGGAAGGGCATGACAATGAAAGCGAGCAGATTGCTTAAATTAGGTGTTTTAATAAAAAATGGAATTTAAGCATAGTTTGTAATTGAGTCTGGGAACAAGTGGGTGGCCAATGTGAAGATGGGCATGTCTGAGATGGGAAATGTCTGAGCATTTTATGAGCAAGAACACCAGATACGAGCTATATCAGTATAAATAGATATTGCATCTCATCAGAGCTGTCCCAAAGAACGCCTGGAGTTCCATAATGACAGCCTGAACAGCTTTGATGAAGTGCATTTTTATATGCAGAGATTTCAACAACTTTACAGAATAACAGCCGCTGAATTTTAGAACCACTTCCTACCTGTCTGTGCATTTGTATAAAGTTCAAGACTGGCAGGACTGCTGGGAAACATGAGAAAATGTGAAAAGTGGCAATTCCACTGGCTTCTGGGCATATGGGATCAAATCATTCACATCAATGCCTGTGCAAGTAGATCAAAGCTATTAGTGAGTTGTATGTGATCACTGTATTGCTGTAATAGATATCCCAGCAAAATCTCTGTTGCCTCTGGTCTCATTATAGAAGAACACTCTTCAGATATGGGTTGCATGTGTAGTATGGTTCCCTTTCCTAAAACCTGAACATCCTATAGTCTTTTCTAATGTGTTGGGTAAGAATTTCCTTCATGGTAAGGAAATTCTTGTTTACTTTGACATACTATTGAATTGAAAAATGTATGATGACCTAGCTTTCAGTGATGTGCCCCTTTGTGTTCCTCCATCATGTCCCATGGGGCAAAGTGATATTTGAGAGGCTTTCTTTGCAGTGTAAGGTGTCCTGCATGTCTCAAAATGCTCTGTCCCCTCATCTCTGCATAGGCAACTGAAATATGAGTTATATACAATTCTATATGGTTTAATTTACTTCCGTAATGACTTTTTGAAACAGTTAAATTAATAAGCACACATTTCCACCTTTTATTAGGAACCAGTATTAAATTATATTTGCTCGGCCTATCAATAGTCCTAATATCTATCCTTAATTTTGCAAGTCTGGGCTGCCGGGAAAATTTCAATAACAAGGGCTTCTTTATTGTCTCAACACTTTTCTCATCTCATATTAAACGATACACTTTTGAAGAAAACGTAGTTTTATAGGAGCAATTTATTTTACTGAAACTATGACCAAAGTGTTGATAGAAATTCTTCCAAAACCAGGCACAAGCCCAGCAGGGCACATATCTTGCTGAAACGTTTTTGCTGCATTTGTCAGATTATATGTAATGTTGACAGTTGTAACATTTTGGAAACAGCCAAGCTTTTACTTTTCTTTAATAAAAATAAAGGCTCAGAACTCAAGCATTTTGTATTTCCTAAGTTGGAAACTAATAGTTTTAATAGCTTTTGATCTTCTTACTCATAAAAATTCCCTTGCTTTTAAATTATATGAACATAGAATAAATTTTAAATGAAAGCGGCAGTACAGACAAATACTTTGGTCCAGCAAACAAAATGGGGAAGTTTGTGTGGTATCAGTTACAACCTACCAGGGAATTCTGTAAACTCACCAGTAAGCAAGCAATGAAAGCTGTATGTTATTTTGTCAGAGCTTTATGAATTTAAATCTCTCTTGTGTCTCACTGTCTGGGACTATTGAAACTTTTTTTTTTTTTTTTTTTTTTTTTTTTTTTAATCAGTACAGTGCCCTATATTACCTACAGTGAACCGTTAAGCAAACAAACCCTGAAAAAATATTTTTCACTGATTCTACCATATTCTTCTGTATGTGTATTGTTCACAGGTAGCCATGATTTTATTGTATTTACTTATGGTTGCTGAAATAATTCCTGTGAATGCATTGTCTTTTACAGCTTTTTCCTGATAAGACCAGAGGAAATACTTTATATTTGTGCTGATTTTTGTATCCATACTGCTGGTGTACATGCATACCTCAAAGACTGCCTTACAAGTTAGTTTTCCTACTTACTCTTACATAAGACTTTGCTCTCAACTCGAATACATTCAATTCACTCAGGGCACCCCTGATTTAGGGAGCGGATCAGATGCTTCCTTTTTTGTTTTGAGAGGGGACCAATACCACTGTTAAAATCAACTATTCACGAAATTTAACGGTTTACAAAGGATTTTTAACTTTCCCTCAGTGATTTTATTTTTTAACAATATTTCAACAAATAATCCAGACAGTAGATTTTTCCTGCTATGAAAGTTGATAAGGTGCAACAGAAAAATGTTTTGAAATCTTGTTTAAAATATGACTGTTTTTATTGCTGTCATTTTTATTTATTTATTTTCCCCTTGGATAAGAAAAATCTTTTTTTCGTGGCTCTGTAAGTGTAAGGTTGGGCAATGTTTCTATTAATGTGGGAGTTCATCTTTGCTCTTATGCATATTTCTGTGAATGGAAGGAAAATCTGAACTTTAGAAGAATGGCATTATAATATTATGGTATCATTCACGCTGAACTTGAGGAATTAGTCATAATTGTTATACATACTGGAATAAAAAAGTGAGTGACGTTTCAGTGGAGGAGTTAGAACAAGGTTTGATTTGATGTGGATGTGTGTCAGTGCTGACACAGAAATTTCCTCAGATGTCTAGAACCTGTATGGACAACAGGGCCTTGTATAAGGAGAGGAAAAAGCTGATCTACTAGGTGATTTAAATAATACAGCAGATGCGTTAATGTGTTAATGCACATAAGCAATACTACTGAGTGTAGTGATATGCTAATTTACAATTGTTGTACTTATTTACCCTGGCAATTTGGGTGACTACAACTGGTAAGAACTTACAGGCTGTTTGTATGTGTGGCACTGGTGTGATACCATTTTGTGGTTAAAAAAGAAAAAAAACATGGAAATTGTGGAGAGCCCAATTCTTGCTTTTGTTGCAAGAAACTGTGAGAACTCTTTGTTCTGCAGATCCCTGCAGAAGTTGTGTCAGCCCTGAGGTAGCCAATTTTATCACACCTGCAGCTCAGCCAAGTTCATACAAAGTCATGAATTGAAAGCAGGATTGACTCTAGAGTAAACAAATTAATCCGGCTCAGATTATTTCTTGTATTTAGATTCATCTGGTGCCAAGCTGTAAGTTTACGACATAAATTTGGATTGGCTTTCATAGTGATTTTGAAAGAGAAAAAAAAAAAAGGATTTTTTTTTTTATTTAATGTACAAACAATTTTCATTCCATGTGTACACACATACATATAGATGGAAACATGCATACATATGTATGCAATCTATACATCCTTCTTTCCTTTGGGGATGAGCTTCAGTTTTTTTTTTTTGACACCTCCCCGTCCCCTCCTTATTCAAGATAAGTTTGACAAGAATGCACAAATGGGACCTTACTTTCCCCTAAAAAGCACTTGGCAATCTTAACTTTAATTATCAGTTGTATGAGGTCACTTGTGGGTCACTGTGGCCAAATGCATTTTATACATGTATTGTATCTACAGGGAGACCTATGGGTTTTATGGCAGCAGCCTCTCTTCTTTCTGCAACGTATTCACCCCAAATATATAAAACCGTAATCAAAAAAGAATGGGGATTTGAATTTATTTATTATTTAGCTGAGGACATTTTTATGGGGTAATAAACTCCTTTTCAGCCAAAGGTATATTGTACAGATGGACCCTGTTGATGACAAACACTAAAACAAGAAATACCTCACAACCATTAAACTAAAATAATTATGAACTGTAAATCAATGCTATAAAATTAAATGGGAACCATTCAATGGATGCAGGACAGAAAGGACAAAAAAGTTGAAAGGGCAGAGCATAACATTTGAAAATATTAATAAAATCCACATAGAGACAAAAAAGCTCCTTCCAACTGTAGGTTTTTTTTTGTTGCCTTTGCCCCTTTCACTCTAGATAGCTCTGTATGTGACCATCCCATTGCTCTAGACTGTGAAATTCCTCTATGTAAATCTGTAGCCAGATTCCTCTGTAGGTCCATTATATCTTGCTATGAATATCAAAAATTCATACTCAAATCCTGTCCAGATGAGTGGAAATATTGTCTTTAACTCCAGTAAGCTTTATTTAAAAGCATCAATAACATCACTGCTGAAACAAACTCTGGCCAGCCTAGCAGGTAGCTGGATAGCTGGATATAGCCTATGAAAGGCGGTACTGTTCTTGTTTTTCCTCAAAAAGACATGTGGATTAAGCTGCAGATTTTTCCTGATTTCCAGCTTTTATCTGCAAAAATCTTCAGGATCAGTGATAACATAAAATTATCTTTGCTTGCTCATCAAAATCATGTATTTATTAACTTATTTTAAATTTATCTGTGAGTTTATCAGTGAATTTATCTGCTACTGCTAAAGTGCTTTTAATTTACTGAAACTATTTATAAACTTGTTTAACCTCCTAGTATATTTGAATTGTTCTGTATTTTAATGATAATTTTGATGGATTTTGTGCAACTTGTGTATCTCTGAACAGAAAAATAGCACTCCTGCTCTATATTGCAATGAAAATTTGCCTCCATTTTACAGCCATACACCTGAAGCTACAAGCTTCTTCAGATTTCTGACAGTCATTAAAAATATTGGCCCATCCAGAGGCTGACTCAGAGCCTAATTCAGAGCACAATTAATGTCCCCCTGCTTGCTCTGCTGGGAGCTGCAGGGATGAGCTGCTGTTGGATCATACGGGCACCTCTTCAATGAACTTTCTCTTTTATTTGGTTATCCTCTGCATCTTGCTATGTGCCTTGGCTCAGGTAGGCTCTTTCTGAGGGGGGTAAACTGTTCCTGCAAAGCACGCTCAGGAGATCTGTTGCCACCAGAGGCTGGGCAGGTGGATTTCCAGGCAGGAGGTAGAAGCCCGTTAGTTGTGCATGTTGGTTTTCATGGTTTCCATCAGAATATGACCAGGCTTTTTTAAGCAATAAAGCCTTTTGGCCTTTAGAGCTACTTCTGAGTCCTATGTATGGATATATTACAATTTTCCTTTCTTGAAAAAAGGCAAAAGGGAAAGCTTACAGTCCCCTTGAGATCATCTGTATGCTGTCCTTGCAAAGGAACTGAGCAACAAGGTTACTTATGTTATGTCAGGATATAGGCTATGAATGTTGCAGAGTTCACTGTGCAGAGAGGACTGACACCTTTTAAGGGGCTTTTCCTTGTTTTTTTCCTTTGCTTTTCCCTGCAAAGACACCAGCAGCAAAAGGCTGTGAGCAGAGCTATGCAACTGAAATGGACAGTTCTTCTACAAGGAGCCCCAAGCCACATGGTGCCAGAAGCAGCTCTGTTGATTGCAATCTTTAAATTGCATGCAAAATGGGCATAGTGTAAGACACCATGATGTCAAATTCAGACAGAAATTAGTAGCCTAGCTGTGGGGTAGGAAAAACTCACTCATCTCAGCCTGGGTTGCTGCTGTTGTCTGCTGCCCATAGCTGAGATAAGTAGAGACAAGGTAGGAGTCTCCAAACACACACGTATGCAGTCAAGGTTGCACCTTGTTTCCTGCTTTGCTTTGGTGGTGGTACATGGAGCTTGTGGCAAGGTGTGAAACTGGAACTCTGAATTGTTTGAATCATGGATTGTTTGAAGAAACAAAATTTGCCATAGTTACAGTCTCAGTATGTCACTTAAGAGGGTGCAGGTACAGTGTGGAATAAAAATCAAAATGAGAACATGTTAAACCATAATAATTGAAGGAGAAAGAGGGAGGAATCAAGGAAAAGGTTTAAAACTCTTCAAATAAAAAATGAATTTTTATTAAGTTAGGCAGTTGGTTGTTGTTTAAGCAACAGTTGCTGAAAGGCTTAACAATTAAGCAACAAGTTTGCATGTACTGCATTCAAAATTGTGTTCATCCACCTGTACCTTGTAACGCTGTAATTCAGTTGGGATGTCTTAGTGACATGAGGTACAGGCACACAGCTTGCGTAATTTGATAATGTCACCAATACCCAAGGGTGGACTGAAAGGGAACATTGTTCCTGACAAACTGAATCTCTTCATTTATCTGCAAGCTTGCTGCCCAGTCTCCAGCAATGGATGACACCTGAGGCTTAAACAGTTTTAAAGCCATCTGCAGGATGAATCTCACCTGTTCTACTGTAGTATCCAATGATTTTTTTCCCCCCTTTTTTTAGCTTTAAGAATTGTGCCTATTCATAGCAATCCTGATGGGATGCAGCACAGGAATTTCTAAGGTATTATGTCTGTATAAACAGTTTGGTACAAGCATCACCAAATAAGAATAAGGGTGGCAAGCATGACAGTATTGGTTAAAGATGATGCACAACACTCAGGGAGGCAGGGAAGGATGCTCAAGTAAGGGTAAGAATAGGGATGTTAACTGTAAATGCTTTTTAGCAGTGCTGATGGCACAGTCCTGCAAGAATGCACCACTGTGGTTTCAGGGGGTTCCTGCAGTTTTGTGACTGTCTGCTGTCCCCTGGTAGTCTCAGATACTATATAGAGGTATCAGCCTGTTTTGATGAAGGGTGTGTGGCACCTTTGCAGATTCTGTATTTTCCTTTTCAGCCTGTACCAAGATGTGCTTGAAGCTGAGTAGTGTTATCTGTTCTTATCTGAATACTGTGCTCCTGAAAGATTCCAGAACATTTTTTATTATCATGATGTTTAATACTTTCCTCTATACAGTAAAATCACAAAATGGTATGAAACTCTATTAATCACTTTTTCTATTAATCACTTGTTAATATTGTCTATAAATCATATTCCTTCCTGTCTGCTTTTCCAGTTGTCACGGTTTAGCCCCAGCAGGCAGCTCAGCACCACACAGCCTCTTGCTCACTCCCCACACTGGGATGGAGGAAAGAATCAGAAAGGTAAAATTGTGAGAACTTGTGGGTTGGGATAAAGACAGTTCAACAGGTAAAGCAGAAGCTGTGCGCGCATGCAAAACAAACCAAGAAATCCATTCACTGCTTCCCACTAGCAGGCAGGTGTCAGCCACTCCCAGGAGATCAGGGCCCATCCCATGTAACTGTTTCATAGAGCCATAGAATCACTTGGATTGGAAAAGCCCCTTAAGATCATCATGTCCAATCATCAATGTAACAATGCGAAGTCCACCAACAAACCATGTCCCTAAGTACCACATCCACACATCTCTTGAATACCACCAGGGATGAGGACTCCACCACTTCCCTGGTCAGCCAATTCCAGCACCTAACCACACTTTCCATGAAGAAATTCTTCCTGATGTCCAATCTAAACCTCCCCTGGTGTAACTTGAAGCCATTAGCACCACTATTATTAACAAAAACCCCAAACACAACATCATACAAGACTCTAAGAAGAAAATTAACATTATCCAAGCCAAAATCAGGACATGCTAATTTAATTTTATTTCGTATGGGTTCTTTCTTCTTCCAGTGTTCTCTGTAATTTTTTTTTTGAGTGAAGGTCTTGGAAATGCAGAGCATCAGGAAAACCTAATGCAAAATGGGTTGGTGGAAATTTTGATAATGACCTACTCAAGGAACCTTAGGTGGCTAAATGCTCTACAAGTGCATCTTTAAATCACTATTTCAGTAACAGTATTAATTTCTTTGGAAGAACACATATAAATGGAAGTTTCAGGCTGTAAAATTCTCAGGGAGCTGAGAATTACCTCTAGAGACTGGAAGTCAGTAATTGACTTTTCTGGTTTTCTGAATCATGACCAGTACCTGTTGCCTCTTCAGATTTTTCTGTTATTATTCCCATATGAGATCAAATCCTCTGTAGAGGCATATTTACGGTAAAATCTATAGCGTACCCATGGCGTGCATTGTGCATACTTTCCACTGTGTCTTTCTCTCAGTGTGTGTAAGCATAGGCATACTAGCATTATAAAATCACAATATATACTCACCAATGCTGATAGTTCAGTTCTGCAGAGGAGGATGATTGTGATTTCAGGGGATATTTGGAAACGAGATAATCTGGTTTATATTTTTTTCTTGTGATTTGTGAAAATATGATCCTTGTAAAACAACTGTGGATTTAAGGGAACAAGATCTCAGCTTCCTCTTCTGAAATGCTTTAGTTGCTGATTGAAGTGGAAATGAATTACTTTCCCTTATGCTATAGTTTCTTCTCTTGTAGGGGTGGGAGGTGGAGGAGCACATTATAGTTGAGCAAAACCAAAAACAAATTTGATACCTATGTGGTATCAGAACTGATTTCTTCACATATTAGTTTGCACTCCCCCTCCATACGAACCCCCCCCCCCCAAAAAAAAAAAAAAAAAAAAAAAAAAATTAAAGGAAAACCAAATCATTAATCCTAGCCTAATTTTCTGTTAATATTTGCCAGGAATGTCTGATAGACGTCGTCCTTTTATTTCAGCAAGAAAAATGTGGTTTTGGAAGGAAAGTTTCATGTTGTCAAGTCTTGAATTTTTTTTTGGACAGTCAGGACAAAATAAAAAGGAAAGAAACAAAACAAAACAAAAGGAAAACCATTCTATCCAGTATCTCTTTCGAATCATAAAGAACAAGCAAAGAAAAAAAAGCACAGCTTCAGTTTTGCAACACATAAGCAGGTCGTGATGTCTAATCTATACTGTACGTGCCTTGTGGAAAAAGCATAGGGGCATTTTGGATAAAACAGGGACCTTTGTCTTCAGTCTGAAGAAAAAAATGCCTGTATTATCTTTTCAAATGACCCATCTTTCTTATGTAATAAAGCACTTCTTTTCTTCATCAAAATAACATGGCAATTTCCCAGTGAAGCAATCATACTGAAAAAAAAAAAAAAAAGAGTTCAGTGGAAATGATACCAATCATGGCAAGATAGTACTCTCTATTAAGGGAGAAAAATGACTGGAAAGCATACTGTATGTTAATGTTTGGTGTCAGAAACCTATGTTATGACCCTATTTAGGTACATATATTGTGCATCTGTGATGAAAAAATTTATTAAGGAAATGCTAAGTTGCCTAGTTTTTGCATTTAGAAACACAGAAATGAAGAAGGCTCATTATACAACCTTCATTCTTTCCTTCAAAACTTGCTCATTGTGGCACATCCTCCATCTCAGGTTTACATAATATTTCTTAGAAATATTAGTAAGCCCTCAATTTTTCTAAAACTCCAGGTACACCTTGTACTTGTAATTGTCAGTAGTTGGATTTTTTTTTTTTTTTCCAGAGTATTTATCAGATTCGTCAGTCTAATATAACTTTATTTCTGCATTGTCTTTTGTGTCTGTTGCCGCCAATTTTAGATGGGAGGCTGGTATATTCTTCACCCATCTTGTGGGCTGATCTAATTTGCTACAAATGACTAAAAACACTGTTGTAGCTACAACATCATTTACTACTAAATGCTAAGAACATACAGGCTCTGAAATGTGAATCTATCTTGGGCCCTGCAAGGAAGGATCTGCTTATTTTGACCTTTTTATGTCAAAAGAAATATTTCTGGAGTCATGGCAGTTTTTATAGCACATACACATTGCTACATGTTATGTGAGGTTTCAACTCTATATGCTTATCTGAAGATTGTTTTTTTAATAATATGTGAGTTTATTAGTCTTCTCATATGATAAAAGTATGCAATATATTCATACAATTTAATATTTAAAGTTATTAATAAGAATGACATTGAAGGAGAGGTAACTAACTGTAATCACAAGAAAAGCTGAAGAGAAAGAGGCAGGCAAATTAAATGATTTACTAAGGCTGACAAAGAGATTTGCCCAGAGAGGCTGTGGAGTCTCCTTCTCTGGAGATATTAAAAATATGCCTGGATGTCATCCTGTGCATTGTGCTCTGGGTGATCCTGCTTGGCAAGGGGGTTGGACTAGATGATCTTCAGAGGTCCCTTCCAACCACAGCCATTCTGTGATTATGTGATGTAAATTTGTGGGGCTCCCTGTCTGATGTTCATGCCCCTACTGTGTTGTGTGATCTTAACTAAAACTAAAACCAAATTTTCCAAAGTTAATTATTGATTAGTTGTATATTCAATTGCACATTCAGACCTTAAAAGCATCTGATAGCCCAGACAGGCCATCACAGATTTTGTAATTTAAAATCTTACAGGGATTTCTGCCAGCACAGACAGGCTTAGAAAAATGGTTAAAAACTGAGTCTATCCTAGCATAATTTGTTCGTTTTCTTACATTTCAAGCATAGTCTTCATATCTGCATCTTGATCATATATCTCCATATATCTTGTGTCTTTGTTCCCTGAGTCATTCCATGCATATTCTTGTAGATATGGTAGACAGAAAGAACGGTGACTCTGTTGTCAAAGTTCAATCTACAAAATGGTTTGTTTTCTAAAACATCCAAAAGAGTTGCCTCTGTCTTTTCCTTTCCCAAAAAGGCTTTCCCTGGGTCATCTAAAACCATGCAAGGGCTCCTCTCAAGCCTTGCTCCTAACAGTTGGTAAGGAGCTGGTGGTAAGAGGGTTGATCACTTTTGCTGGGCTTGTTTGAATTAATTCTTTATGATTCATAGCCTCAGTTGAGAGACTTGGTGAACAGAGAGAAAGTGGCTTTTTCTAATTTTATTTTCATGTTTTTATCAAGTTAAAGAGATTAGTCTCATTAGTACTTCACAGACCGCAGTGGTGTCTTTATAGCATTTTTCATGGGAAGCATGAAATGATCCTTAATTTCATGCTCTTATCTTCGGAGCAAGAAGTAAGATTTCCAACTGGAACTCACCTGAATTGTGTCTTGTGTTTAGCTAAGGATATTGTTTTCCTGTTGAGTGAAATAATAAAATTGTTATGGTAGAGCCTTGTGTCTTTAAGTGTAAAAGTATTATTTAAACAATAAAAGGAATCTTTATTTAATAAAGATTAAACAATGTATATTTGCACCTGATATATTACCTCCACAGGCTCCTGAAACAACTCTATTCTAAGGATCTTCATTTTTTGAAAGGCCAATGTTAATTTGTTTGTAAGGTCATGCATAAACAATTGATTAACTTGCAGTGTCATCCTGTTCATAAGCCTGCTTGCATTTTAAATTGAATTGGTTTTCTATTCCTGATAATGCTGCCTCACCCTTCCATGGTGCAAATGCTTCATTAATTACTCTTTTGCAGCCTTTCCCTAACTAATGGAATTTCGTAGTATGACACCTGCTACTGCAATAATAGATTTGGAGTATGAAAAAGTCCAGTTACTGGTGGTGCCATTGCCTTTGTAGAGTTTCGCCATTTGCAGCTATTTTTGTTAACATTGTGTATTGGGTTTATGTGGCAAGGTTTTGGTAGCAAGGGACTGCAGGGATGGCCTCTGTGAGAAAAATCCAGAAGCTGCCCCATGTTTGCTAAGAGCCAGCTCCAGCTGCTCCAAAAGGGACCCGCTGCTGGCCAGAGCCAAACCAACAAGTGATTTTGTTTGTGCCTTTGGGAGAGCAGATTTAAGAAAGGGAAAAAAGCCTGCTGGGAAACAGCAGCTGAGAGAACGAGGAGTGAGAGCCAGCCCTGTAGCCCCCACGGGCAGGAGATGCAGCAGGAGGGCAGGAGGTGCTGCAGGCAGGCAGCAGCAGTTCCCCTGTGGCCTGTGCAGGGAGAGGCCCCTGGTGGAGCAGGCTGTCCCCCTGCAGCCCATGGGTCCCACATGGAGCAGATCTCCACGCTGCAGCCCCCCCATGGGTGGAGGAGCCCCCGGTGGAGCAGGTGGATGTGGCCTGGAGGAGGCTGCGGCCCATGGAGAGCCCCCAGAGGAGCAGGCCCCGGGCCGGAGCTGCAGCCCGTGGAGAGGAGCCCACGCAGGAGCAGGGGGTCTGGGGGGAGCTGCCGCCCACCCGTGGGGGACCCGTGCTGGAGCAGTTTGCTCCTGGGGGATGGATGGACCCCGTGGCATGGAGCCGCGTGGGAGCAGTTCCTGAAGAGCTGCTGCCTGTGGGGAGTCACTGCAAGATCAGTTCGGGAAGGACGGCATCCCGTGAGAGGGACCCTGCATAGAGCTGGGGCAGAGAGTGACTGTGAAGGGGCTGACTGACCACAGCCCCCATTCCCTGTTCCCCTGTGTTGCTATGGGGAGGATGTAGAAGATGGTGGATGGGGGGAAGGTGTTTTTAGGTTGATCTTAATTTTTCACTGCTCTAACTTGTTAGTTAATAAATTAAATTAATCTCCCTATGCTTAATCGTTTTTTTTCCCATGATGATATTTGTTGAGTGATCTATGTGTCCTTATCTCAACCCTTGAGTCCTTTTCATTGTATTTTTTCCCCCTTTCCCTTTGAAGAGGGGTGAGGGGTGGGGGTGAGAGAGCAGTTGTGGTGGAGCACAGCTGCCGAGCAGAGTAAAACCACCACACATTGTTAGTTCTTTGCTACTCACTTAGTTTCCTCCCAACCTGTAGCTTTGTTAGCAAACTGCTTGTGGCTTGTGCCATTAGGTCCTGTGATTCCTTTACGATGAAACTTGTCTGTGCTGTGGAAGGGATGCTTTTCCTCCTAATATTTAGCACTAAAGTAGTAAAGGCCATGATTGTGCATGACCCCTTCCTTGTGTAATGACAATCTTTTCTGCATATCAAAACTTGAAATAAAGCAACCTGTTGTAGAAATAATGAGCAAAAAGAACTTTCATGGTGGAGCAAGCAAGGTCCCGTATCCTAAAAGCAGCACTCCTTTCCTATGTGTGATGTTGAATCAAGTGATGAATAGATGTGCCCCATTGTATAGCTGAAATGTGTTTATATTTACTTGCTATTCTCTTTTTCACCTCCTACCCATATTGTATGATTTCTGTACTTGCTGCATTTCTGAAAGATATTCCCCAGCTCCCCTCTCCCCCCAGTTCCATGGTAGATTTTCCAGGTCTTTGCAATGAGGAATACTTTTGAGGAACTATCTCCACATCCCCTAACTTTGTGCTGAAGGAGGTTTCCCTGATTTCTACTTCATTCTTCAGCTTTCATTCACATCACTGTACAGGCATTACCCTCCTGTCAAAGCAGAGAGAAGTGAAGACTTGCTTAAATCCCAAGAAGCAGCTGTAAAATTTGCCATGATCAATATAGTTGTGAACAGGTTAGGAAGCTTCTACAAATGCTCATGTGTCAAACAGGTGGTGTGTATCAGGAAGGATTTATTGTTGCTTCCTAACTATGGTCTAATCTATTTTTCATTTCTAATATAGATCATTTTCTTGTGAATCTCTGCACAATAGTTACATTGGCAGTAGTAATCTTTACTAACTGCAGCGTTGGCAATCTTTTTTCATTACTGACTATGGACCATCCAAGGACAGGGTCATAAGACATCAGATGGATGAATTTCCCTGTTCTGCAAGTATGGTTCTGCTTGTGACTCAGGGTGGTCCTCTGGTTTGGATGAGTCATATCTGAGTATGACACCAGCTGACACAGAGCAAAGTAAGTGGCAGGAGCCCCCTGCAGTTTAGAGAACCCTGTTGGGTTGAATGGCTGGTAGAGACAGAAAAATCTCAGCAGCTCTGGAGAATTCATTAGCTTGAAATGACAGCTCCAGGAGAAGCCTGGTAATTCTTGAAACAGTAAGACCATTAAAAAAACCCAGAGATTTCCAGAGCTGGACTGTTAGCATGAAGTCAGGAAAAAAAAAAAAAAAAAAAAAGGAGAAAAAATCCAGGGTGCTTAAGGCACCATGAAAGTACTGTAGTGTGTTGCTCACAAGTTGAGACTGGTTAGTAACATTTGTTGTGGATTATGGTGAGTGTTAAACTTGTCAGCACAGACCTTCTTCATCTCATACATTCCTTCTATCTTCTCTACTCTTACTGTGATAAAACAAGATAGCTCTTCAGCCTCCACCTCCTAGAATGGAAATGGTAGCTTTGGAGGATTTTTGGCTGTCACAGAAATTATGTCAATTTTGTGATGCAGAGCTGGGGGAAAGTAGAAGAAATAAATACGAACTGCCTAAGTATGCTGTTTGAATGTCTTCCTGAATTAAAGTCAGACTGTGCTGTAAACAATGGTTATTTATCCATAAGTAGACAACAGATTGTTACTTTATTTATTTATACAATGTAGTTCAGTGACTCTGCACAAGCACACTTTCTGTACGAGCACTGAAAATGTCTGATTATGAAACACTTATTTTCCTACAGTATCTAGGTAACAAGACACAGAAAAGTGGGTAGCCTAATGAGCACAAATACCAGTAAGGCATGGAGATACGATGCTTTCAGCAGAACATTGCTGCTGGCACCTGTTGTGGTGAAGGTGAGCTATTTGTTTTCCTTTAAATTCTGCTGTTGATCCATATAAATTGGATTGGATTTTTAGTCAATAATGGACTTCAGGCTCTAGTATACTGCTGGGGATTTCACAACCTTGCAGTAATCTCCAACCCCCTCTTCTATCACATTGGCATTCTTCCATCTCACCATGTATCCTTTTCTAGAGCAATCACTGTTCAGGAACTGCTTTGCAATGTTCTTGAAGTGTCCACCAGGTACCTTTCTGTGCTGTCATGAAGACCTGCAGAAAAACATGATGGTTTACTTGTGAAAAGAGCAACACTTTTTTTTTTTTTTTTTCCCAACAGCTATGCAATAGGATGCAATGACTGGAGACTTCTTGTGGCAGAACTACACAAAAAAAAAAGCTAGGCTATGCCTGGAAAAGTTTATAGACACAAGACAAATAGGGGCAGAAAGGAAGGTTTATGCATTTCATTGATGTAGAAAAGATGCTTAAAGCAGGATAATGACTTGTCAAGGAAGTCTTTAGGAAGCTGGAAAACTGTGATTTATGCAAAAGATCTTTTCTTCTAGCACAGGTTCCACTTCTGTTTTAAGCATCTCTTTACTCATATTGTCTGAAAACACATATTGTCTGCTGTGTTTTCATGATTTTTTTATGCAGCTGTTCAAGCCGTAATGTTGAAGCAGGTTACTTTGGTGTTATGACAAAATGTTGGATAAAGTGGATTGTTCTCCCTCTCAGACATTCGAGAATGAATTAAGTGCTATGGGAGCAATTCATCCTTAGATACCAAGTTTTCTTAAATTTTGTATTTATTTCAGAGTACTTAGAATATTCAGATTTGTATTTTTAGGTATAACATTCTTTTTATCTGGAATTATCTCTAATGAGTTTAATGTCAGGGTAAAAAAAAAAAAGTTATTCTCATCTTTCATGTTAATGCAGTTTTTCTTAACTTTAAAGCAATGGAAGTTACATAGTTTTCATGAAAGGTAAATGCTGGCCAATAAGACAGCAGTGAATTATCTCCTTAGCTACTGAGCACTTATGCCATTCTGGTTCCATGCCTTTACTACAATGTTGTTCATAAAATCATCAAAGAAAGAGAGAGCCTTCCCTTCTCCAAAGTTGGAGAGGAGGAAACATCCCAAACGTCATCTGAAGCATTTTCTTCTGGCCACAGTTTTTGTTTTATTTCTTTCATGACACAACCGTAGTGACTCCCTAAGGCATGTCACAGCTTTAAGATTTACAATCCAGTTTCTGCAGGGTTGGGCTGTGACACCCATGCCAGATGTGGTCTGCTAAATTACTGTCAGTGCTTGCACATTTATGAATTATCTGTTACTTTTGAAGGAAGGCAACAGAAGCTTTGTGATGTTCTGAGGTCCAGCTATTACATTGGCAAAGATTTCTTTGGTTCACTTATTTATTTTTATTGAATGAATGCTCACCACCTGAAATTTAAATTTAAGGACACAGTCAGCAAATATTTAATTCTTATTTTCTTATTTCTCTCTGTATACTTGCTTTCCCTCTTTATATTTCTTTTTAATGCAAATCTGATGCATATCTTGATGTCACTCACCTTCCCCCTCTCTCTTCCCCCAAAATAACATACTGTTTAGAGCCTAGCTAAGAGACTAAAATACGTTTAATGCCAGTCATCAAAATTTCCAAAAAGTACTTTCTGTGTGCTTTGAAGTCAAAGAGAGATGGTTAGGTGTCTGTGTAAGAGCAGACAATGCCTGTGTTTTTGTGTTTGTCTGAGACCCTGTTCTTGGAATTTCTTGCCCCATGTGCAGGCCATCTTGCAGACGGGGCTTTTTTGTACTGTAGTTGCACCATACAAATCTTAGGTGAGAATAAGCCTCAAAAGTGATAGCCCTGCACCAATCACAGTATTTAAATAGTATATGCAATGGGAATACTAGCCATCTTGCTAATTAAAGAATAAACTATAAAGAGTTTTAATGACTTAAAGTTCACTCTGAATGCCTGTCACAAAACTGGGCCTTGATATCAAATTCCCTCATTCCTGTGGTCTATTCTTGGAGAGAAGTCACACTCCTCACCTCAACCACCATGGTTAGAAATATAGTGAGTACTAGCACTGAACTGCAGTTTTATCCTGCTGTTCTTCCTTGTCAGTCTCTTAAAACCATAGTGAAAATTGACAAAGATTCAAGCTTTTAATGCCATGCCTACATTCTTTGGAGTTGTTGCTAAGTGAAGGTCATTTCTTCATCATTTTTGATTGTTTGGGTGCAGACTGACCTTTCCTTATGTGCAAAATGTTCAAAGTGTCTGAATTGACTTTGCCTACAGTAATAAAGGTTTTCAAAAATCTCACTGTGCTCTAGTGTGCTGGACAGAGCTGTCATATCATTCATCTCCTGGATGCCTCTCTCACTTTCCTCCATCTCTTGTGCTTTCCTCAAAGCTGCCTCATTTCCCTTCACCATGGCTGACAGGATCACATATACTTACTATAGAATTAAACGAGAACTGGCAAGTAACCAGTTCATTTCCAGGGATTTTACTGAATGGTGAGAAAGTCATGTATTATTTTGGATTTCAGATATCCTCCTGGAAATGGCAGTCATTTGCATGCTGGAAAGATATTTAGTTCAAAATTCTCACTTTTTGCTTTAGAGAGATATTTTAATTCAAGGGCTGGCTGCAGAGCTGAAGGTTTGATCCTGCAGTGTGCTGCAGTCATACATCTCTCTCTGGTTGCAGAATATACAGCATCAGATAGTTTTATTCCTCTAAATCCTTAGTGTTTCAGGAAATCACAGAGCAGAGTCACTTCTCAGGTAAATTAGTGTAATTTTGACAGCTAAATTGCTAAGAACTGCCTCTGATGCACAAGTCAGCCCAGTTTACCTCTTTCCTCAATTTTTAAATGTATGTGGCTGTCCATGACCTTGGTGATATATATATATATATATACATACATATACATACATACATATATATATATAGCTAGTAAACAAGAATGAGCAACATTAAGGGTAGTTTCAGTGTTTGGCTTGACAGAAATATTTTGTTTGATAGCAAAGAAAATATTGATAGTGCATTTCTAAATGTGCAAAATGTATCCAGAATGTGGATAAAGCTGTGCAGAAAAGGAATTGGAAAGTCTTTTTCAGAAACTTGGGCAAGCATTATGAAAACCACAATCACATTGCAATTTTTTCTGCATGTCAAAATGTAACTACAAGTACTTTATCTTCTTGATGAAATCACCATTTATAAGTCATTTTTCATCAAAAGCGTATGAATGGTAGTTGATCACTGCAAATGACTTTGCCATTAGGGCCATAGCTTTGGTATTTTTCTTTCCTTTTCAGTATTAAAACTGCTTTGGAAGGCAGTGTAGAGGAACCTGGATGAATCAATAAGTGATTAAACCCAACTTTACATAGATACATGCATTTGCAAAAGCTCCGTACATTGGCTTCTTTGTAACTTGAATTATTTTCAACAATGAAGGAAACATTTGTCAGAGACAGAAAGAAATGGCACAAAAAAAATATAAAACATGAGCTGAAATGCCCTTGGAAATAAATGAGAAATAACTTTGGTTCCCAATCAGGAATCCAAGCCTCAGGGCAATTTTACATTGTTTTGTGTGCATTAAGGGGTGACATGCAGAAATTATGCGTATGTATATTTTATCGCATTGTTATTGGCATTGTAGAACTATCTAGAGGCCTACAAAAGCGAAACTGTTCCATCCAACACCAAAAATTTTGCAAGATCATTAGGTCACTCCTCATTTTCCCATGCACTAAGAAAGGCAGCATGTAGCATTATGGTGGAAATGCCATTCCAAGATTGATAGAACCAAGAGCAGTAGTCCACTTCCAAATATTGTAATTTGAAAACAAAGGAAACAGATTCTTTCTCTCTGGAAGACCAAATAACAACAACAACAACAAAAGTGTGATAAGTTCATGCTGAATCTCTGCATACAGAGTTTAGATCAGGTTTTCCTGGTAGTAATAGGGACAATACTCTCTGGTACCACAAGTGTGGGAAAAGGGGGCCTGGATAAACATTTTCTTTTATGTCATGGGAACATGAACACATCAATTCCTTCTTCTCTTTGGAGTAAACAGTGTCTGTGTACTACCACAGGCTTTTAAATTGTCTGCCAACAATTAAAAATGCTCCCTCCAGCAAAGAAAATAGTAGTTAGTACTGAATATGTGTGATCCTTGGGCCTGTACAGTCACTCATCACTGTTTTTTGTTGTCGCTTGTTTGCTTTGTTCTCCCTTCTCCCCCCACCCCCACAAAAAAAAAGAAAAAAAAAAAGAAAAAAAGTCCATTTGAGTATTGTTTGTATTTGCTGGCTCCTGAGAAAACAGTAACCTAAAAGAGCAAAATTTTGCTTGTCTTTCTCCTCACTGTCAGCACAGGTTTTGTAAAGGTTAAGTGAGCCACATCCTTTCTGACTGTCTGAGTACACACATAGGCAGAGCTGAGTGGCAGCCAAACACCTTGAACTTTGCAGCACTCAGGTACTTGCTGGGGTGAATTTCAAATGCACAGTAGACAGTCTGGCTATACGTGGTGATATTTTTCTGCACAGAAATTGGAAGATATGAAAGCATTTGGTTAGCTTCATTTGCAAATTTCTGCCCTTCCAAGAGCCACCTAATACAAGAAGCAGCAGTGCTTCACTTGTGTTTCATGAAATTTCTAGTACAACTTCATGGAACAAGAAATTCTAGTGGGCAAAAGATTTATGTAAGATTTGACATGTATTTTTTTAAACTTAAATGCTTACTATATGGTTCTTAGGCACACAGTAACATTAGCAACACTAAAATAACATGCAAATATAATTGTATATTACTGTTTATATATTTATGACAGTTATTACTATTCTTTTTTTTTTTTTTTTTCCCTTATGACAGTGAAGTTCACATTTTTAATCTCAGTCTTTGCTGACTAGTTACTCATAGGATGATTTATGTACAGGAATGCTGGTGGACTGGAACCTGGTGATTTAGGTGATATAGTTGTATGCCTAGTCTTTCATGGGACTAAGGCCCATCATACACACTAGAAATCTCTAAAATCAGGGAGGTCATGTGTATGAGAGACACCTTTGTCACAGCAACAGAGCAGCTGGTCCTTCCTGCATGGTGGCTAGGACATCAGGTCACATGTATGGTGGCCCAAAGCAGGGAAAAGGGGGGCTAACACTGTTTTGTGTGCATAGAATGTGCCTGTCAATATTAAAAAAAATTCAGACACGAGTGGGTGAGGTGGAGTGTGAATCCTGCTGTGCATCTCATACCAGTGCTGCATGACAGGCTGGGATGGGAAATCAGTTATTAACGGGACGATCTGGATTACATTGGGAAAAATAGCTCCTTGTTACCAGGCTGAAATTAGGCAGGACACCAGTATTGAGAAAAGATAAAGGGGCTGTGAAATGATTAAAAGAGCTCAAGTTTCTTATATGTGACCCAGAAGCCTGTTATCTCAGTCAATTTCAACAGGAACAGTAATTTATCCCGATCAACGCCACCTCTATGTTGCAAAAAGCAATAAAAATACAGTGAGATTTGAACTAAAAAACAGTAGGTTTTAGATGATTTTTTAGTCTCAATTAAAAGATATGAAGTCAGTTTTGATAAAATTGCTGCTCTTTTCTTGGACTTTTTATAGTTTATGTTAGAAACACTTTGTGTTTATAAGTGTGCCCACTATCTCTGTTTAAAAAGGGAATGGATGCAGATTAAAAAATAACATTTAAATAAAACTATTATTAACATTATTTATTATGTTTTGTTTCATACAGGATTCTTTAGCATCTCACTGTGTGTGCCGCTGTGTGTTGCCATTGCCAGTACTCCAGGCACAGCCTAGCCCACAGTGTTCTGTTCCGTGATGGAATCTCATGGTAAGTTTTGATCTCATCTCATGATCAGGAGCAGATTGGGAACAATAAACATTTAAATAAAAAGGTCCTTATTTTGTTACCAGGTTATGACAAGTCCCAAACTGAATGTCCAAAGTGAAATCAGCAATCAGATCTACTTAAAAAGTAGTTATGAAATGAGGAATTTAATTCTCATTCCTATTGAATCCTTCTTACCCTTTGGAATCTTGCTGGCTTACTTTGATGAGCCAGAATAGGCTCATCAAAGGCAACATACAGTGGGATTGCAAGAACAAATAAAATAATATGGGTAGCATGGAGTAAAACAATCGTTTTGGTAGTATCATTATCACAGCTGGTTCTAACATATCAAATTCATTTTTTTTTTATTTTTTATTTTTGCTTGTTATAATTTACCATGGTGTGATTCTCTCTCTCTCTTTTTTTTTTTTTTTTTTTTTTTCCAAGTGGGGTGCATCATGATCTTTCTTGTAAACTCTTCCCAGTTAACAGTTGAAGAGTGGAATTATCAAATTTTCCTGTGCTACCATTTGTTATTGTGAACACAACAGAAATGAATAATCATGAAAAGGAGAGAAAATTGTGTACCCCTGTGATGAAGTGTATCCCATGCTGTTTTGTTTCCTTCCTTTTTTCCCTCTTAAGGTGAGGGATATTTTGCCTTTTAAAGTGTGGATTTATTTATGTATTTATTTGTTTGTTTATTTATTTATTTAAAAAAGTTTTATTTATGTTTATAATCATGGCAGTTGGGTAGTCCCTGTCTTGAGCCACTTCAATTCTTCCTGTAGTATTTGCACTTTTCCTTGTTCCATAGTCATCTAATTTATAAAATACATGTATAATTCATATAATGTATACTGCAGACTGGTCTATACTATGCTATGGAAGGTAAGGTCCACTTGCAGGAGGAGTAAAGTAACCCACAGGAAACGTTTTCCCATCAATTCAGAACAAAAGGCCTTAGCAATTATCTGTTGTTTACTACTATTTATATTTACAACGACTGTTTTTTGCCATTGTTAATTTTTTGCTTCCTCTTTCCTCATGATGCTGGATCTGAGGGAAACAGTGATTGTAAGAATTATTTGCTGAGCCCTGCAGTATCACCTGTTCTGTTGACTGTGCAGAGCAATTTTCAGTGTTGTTAACTATGCAATGTCTTTGTCTTTACAGATGCAGAGAGGACACACTTGTTCAATTCTGAGACTAATATTTGATCTGACCTGTTAGTTGGAATTTAAATTATTAAAAGTAACAATGGAAACAATGTAAGTGAGACCGTGTTAAGCACTGCCAATCACCTCACTCCTCTGCTGTGGTTCTTGCAAGGAGTCAGTGCTGGAATTGACCCTATTCATCACTCTGTTCCTCTTGTAACCCCTGAGCAAAAGGCAGGTATCTCTAGTGCTCTGTTTGCCTGGTTGAAGCTTCCAATCCATTTCATTTGATCTCAGTGCTCATTCTGACATGATCAATCACCCTATGCTTTCTGAGTGCCTGCAGCAAGGAGCTGTGCTCGCCACTGCTGCTCTCCTGGTTTTGCCTTCTTTCTCTCACCACTTGTTTTCCATGATTAATAAAATTAATGTTGTTTTCTCTCTTGCTCTTTTCCAGTGGAGTGTTACAAGGCACTGGCCTTGACCTGCTTCTCCCTTTATTTGCTGCTCCTCATGTTGCAGACAAGCTGGATCTGAACTTTCTGGTCTGTTACCTAGTGCCTCCAATATCCTTGTGCTCTGTCTCAACCCTGTATGCTGCTTCTGGCCTAAGGTCCTTAGTGTCAGTGGAATTTTATTTTGTTATTTTTTACCCCAGAGCTTTTCTCAAAGGTTTCTCATTCTTCCAAATTGTTCTCCCTTTGTCTACCTATTGACAGCTCCTAAACAGAGCCGCTGGAGATGCTTATGGTCACCCTCCCTCCACTGAAGGCTTTATCCTGGTATCAGTGTTGTCTCTCAGCAATTGTACCCTGTGCTAACTGCATGGTGATGGGTGATCAGCAGGCTAAGTCCAAAGTTTTACCCTTTTCCAGGGAAATGGCACAAAATCAATGGTTTTTGCTTTTCCAAAATTTGTTCCCTCTGTAGCTGCTTTGTCCTTTTGACCTTCCCGGAAGCTGCCTCTCGAGGGGGCCAGTGCCTTCCAGGTTTGTGGAGGGGCAGCAACTTGTGAAATTGCAATGAAGCAGGAGATAACTGGGGGACTGATGGAAATTTCCTCAGGGTATTAGAACACAGAAGAGTAGATGCTCCTGGTGATGCCATAGTGATAATTATTGGAAAGTTTCCTACAAAGGAAAATTCCTGCTGAGTTGTCAAGGTTACAGATGTCTTTCTGCTTGTGTTTGCACATTGTTCCTCTCATAATAGTCAGGCAGAATCAGATTTTAAAAGTATTTAGGCATAGATTTCCAAAAGCATCCGTGTGGCTCATCTCCAATACAATTAGAATCCTCACATGTGCTACTTTGTACCTTTTAGAGTGACCGTATACTGTAAAGACCTGCTCACTAGATACTAAAAATTAATCAGTTATAGTTTTTCCTTCCTTCCTTCCTTCCTTCCTTCCTTCCTTCCTTCCTTCCTTCCTTCCTTCCTTCCTTCCTTCCTTCCTTCCTTCCTTCCTTCCTGCCTCCCTCCCTCCCTCCCTCCCTCCCTCCCTCCCTCCCTCCCTCCCTCTCTCCCTTTCTCCCTCCCTCCTTTCCTCCCTCCCTCCCTTCCTCTTTCCCTCCTTTTCTCTCCTTCTCTCCTTCCCTCCTTCCTTTCTCCCTCCCTCCTTCTCTCCCTCCTTCCCTTCCTTTCTATTTTTCACAAAGAATACGTTATAGTGAACACAAGTCACATTTTAATTACAGTTTCAGTAGTATCAGTTCATTTCCTGCCTTGCAAACTGTGACTAGACATCTTGGAGAAAAACATAGTGAATGCAGTTTATTTATTTTATTAATTCAGATTGTGAACTTACACTGTCATCCAAAAACTGCAAACAAATTGCAATGCAGTTTTGAATTTAGGATGTTATTTGAAAACATATTCCATCCTAGAATTCACATTTTGGCTTTTCCTTAACATTGACTAGGAAAGAAGCACTAGGTCTTTTGCAACAAAAATAAAGTGATTTATTGTTTTTAAAAGTGTAATTAGTTACTATAAAAATATCTGGAAAGGAGCTTGTGGTAATGGAACCATTAAATTTCAGAAAACAATTCTGATAATTGGCACACATGTTAAATACCTTGTGGAACCATGTCTTTGATGTTATTGCTGAATTTGGCTGTATTTCACTGACATGTTTTATCGTGACAAGATATTCAGAGATTTAGTAAATTTCTGACAAGTTTGCCCAATCCATTATGTTGCCTGACTGATAAAAAGGTTTCTTTCTGCATTTGGTATTTAAAGTCCAATTATAGAAGAGGGAGAAGTGTAGAGAATACAACTGATTGTTTTCATTTAGTCTGAGTGATGGCATAAGTGTGTATATATATACGTATATTTGTATATATATATATATGTGTATTAAATTAAATGGCTATGAGATTTTGGGAATAAATTGTCTGAGATGTTGTGTTACCACAGGTAGATTATTGGCCTCATCTACTATAATGTTTTCTTTGTTTTACTATTGCACTGTATATCAGACCATGAAGAAAATCAGTTTCCTGATGGATGGTAAGATTACTTTTTAAAGGGATCATAACTGATCTATCCACATTTACGTCTCTTGCAATGAGAAGAGATTTACTCCAATTTTCATGCAACTAATGAAAACGTAGTAACATTAACTTCTCCTCAGCTTGGTTTTCTTTTGAAGTTATTTGTACTATTTTGAGAGGGGAGAGTGAGGGAATGGGTATTGGTGGGAAAATCACATCTTTACATGCAATCATGACAAAATATGTTAGCATTTGATATTTAATGGGATTTGTACTCTACTTTGAAACTCTTCTTATCATCATGTTTACATTGTTAAGCTTTTTCTGGACAGAAGACAACAGAAAGGTGTGACTTCAGCTGTCATTATAGTTAAACTTCAACGTGAGAAAGACAGATGCATTTAGAAAATTGAAGCAAGTTTGAAGTCAAAACAATAAGGATTTTAGGGACAGATGGATGCTTGCTTTAGAGTTACAAAGGGCAGAATGACATATGCATCTAGGCAAATGATGCTTTTTTTTTTTTCTTTTTTTTTTTTTTTTTTTTTTTGAGAAAAACGTGTCCCAGTTTCTTTTTGCAAGTTAGTCTGGGAAAGCAATAAAGTATATGTGTAATATTAAATGATTTTTGTGAATCAGTAACCTCTGTATTCGGCTTGGTAAGTGACTTTGAACAAGACTGCCCTGGTTACATAAATTATGTGTTTGGTAGCAAAAAGACGGGGCAGCGATAACAAATGGATGAAATAGCCCCTAACAGAAATGAGCTTCAGAAAGAGTTACCTACATTCCTACCTGGAATGCTCAACCATTTTTTCCCCCATGAATAGATTTTGAAGAAAGTGCAATATTTCAGATGTTGCTATCTAGGTAACTGCAAGCAGTTGTCTGCCCTTTAGCAGTAATCATTGTTGACTGTATCTGACTAAACATACAATGAAACTGTTTCATTGTATAAATGGCTTGATGTATGGCAATCCATATTTTGTGTTGACCACAAACCAACTGATGCATACTCAGCATGCAAATAATAAATAGAAGTAGAAATCAGTTGCATAGACCTAAAGTAGTAATGTTTTGTAAGAGAGTGTTATATCTTACAAACAAGTTAAAAATTCAATTAAAAAGTAAATTAGAAAATTATAAAGTACCTATCTAGAATATCAGGGCTAGTTTTATATTAAAAATTAACAGTTTCCTCCTTTGCTTCAGCTAATATTCATTTATGTGACTCACTTGACTCTCAATTTTTAAATGAACTGTAATCTTTTCCAAGAGGACTATAAGTTTTATTATAACTATTCAATGAGCTGAGTATATTAATCAAGGGTTGCTTTAAATAGGAATATATGTTTCAAATGGATAAAGAGTTCTTTGAACCATGTGGAAAAAATCTGTTCTGAGAGAATATACAGATTTACTTGTCATAGTTGTACCTATGGAAAAGGCAGTTCATGACACACGCCCCTTAAGTACTTTTATTCTCTGAGACCGTCTTGTTTTCACGCAGTTTATGAATTTATACTGGCCTAGATAACTTGCCACAAAATCAAGCACCTTCGATTTCCTTACTCATTTCAACCATAATTCACCTCTTGGTCACCTGAGAGGTGCCTCTGTTTTCCAGTATTCTCTCATTTAAGTGCACACAGAGCATGCATAAAAGAGATGTGATGCTTGTTTGAGGGTTGGGGGGACACAGCTGAAAGTGTTTGTGACCTTGTTAAGTCACATCATCACGACTAAAAGCCTAGTGACACACACAGCACTGTCTGCTTTTAATATTCTTTATTGTAGTGCCTTTTGTAATGCCTTTTTTTTTTTTTTTAAATTATTATTATTAAGTGTTTAGTCACACTTCTTCATAGCTCACCACACCCCAAGGGCATGATACTGTTTAAACTGGAGAGATGTGACCCTATGTAAAACTGACTGTATAGCTAATAAATATGATTTTTTTTTTTTTTTTGAGAAGCAAACAATGACAAGAAGGAAATCAGATTGTACATATTAGAAGCATAAATACAGGTGATGTTAAGCCTGTGCATTGTTTGAAGCTTGAGCAAAGAAGGGAAGTAAGAACATACCATGAGGTTCCCAAAGGTCAATGTCCTTGTTTTCTATTTATTTTCACCTCTCCTGTGAAGATAGGCTGAGAGAGCTGGGGCTGTTCAGTTTACAGAAGAGAAGGCTCTGGGGTCACCTTGTTGCAGCTTTTCAGTACTTGAAGGGGGCTTATAAAAAAGATGGTGAGCAACACTTTACTCAATCAGGTAATGTCAGGGCAAGGGGGAATGGTTTCAAACTAAAAGGGGGGGATTTAGATTAGAGGTTAGGAGGAAATTTTTCACTCAGAGGGTAGTGAGGCACTGGCATAGGTTGCCCAGAGAAGTTGTGGATGCCCCATCCCTGGAGGTGTTCAAGGCCAGGTTGGATGGGGTCCTGAGCAACCTAATTTAGCGGATGGCATCCCTGCCTATGGCAGGGGAGTTGGAACTAAGTGATCTTTGATGTCTCTTCCAGCCTGAGCCATTCTATGATTCTGATTCTATGATTCTATGATCTGCTGTAATAACGAGAATAAACATTTCTGTTTATCTAGAAATAATGTGTGTCGAATCACAACTGAGCTTATAAACCTGCCCTTTTTTGATAAACCTATGAATTAAATTTCAGTAATGGTCAGATTTTTGTACTTCCTTGTTGTGTGTGATTTCTAGAGGTAGGAAAACAGAGTTTAATCTTACATTTTCTTGAACTGTAATGTCATGCAAGGCACAAAAAATCGGGGCCTTTCACCTGGTGCTGCCCTGCTTGTATTCTTGTGTTTTTAGAGACAAGACATTGCACATAATCCATTTCACCCCACAACTGCAGTGCTAGCAAAGGGTGAGTAGTATGCATTACCAAATACTATGCAGCTTGCTTATTCCAAGCAAGCAGCATTGACTCAGGACACTGAGTTGGCCTTAAATTAAGCCAAATAAGCTCAAAATACACGGATTTTAATCATGACCAGCATGCCAATTTAAAATAAGCAAATGACATGTTTTCCTTTTTAATAGATGGAAAAACTGAGGCTAACACAGCAACTGCTGTGCCCAGATTAGGTGGGTGGCAGAGAATGCAATTCAACAGCAACTGCAGTTCCCTTTTTCTAGTGCTCTGCACTGAAGCATTTAGAACACCTCCAGATGTGATCCAACTGTGTTTGATATAAACACCTAAGTATTATATAGAACTTACCTCACATAGAATCATAGAATCATAGAATATCCTGAGTTGGAAGGGACCCTTAAGGATCATCAAGTCCAACTCTTGACACCGCACAGGTCTACCCAAAAGTTCAGACCATGTGACTAAGTGCACAGTCCAATCTCTTCTTAAATTCAGACAGGCTCGGTGCAGTGACCACTTCCCTGGGGAGCCTGTTCCAGTGTGCAACCACCCTCTCTGTGAAGAACCCCCTCCTGATGTCAAGCCTAAATTTCCCCTGCCTCAGCTTAACCCCGTTCCCGCGGGTCCTGTCACTGGTGTTAATGGAGAAAAGGTCTCCTGCCTCTCGACACCCCCTTACGAGGAAGTTGTAGACATAGCAGAACTGACCTGGACCTCTTTCAGGTGCTGCTGTTTTAATTTTTTAGAATCTCACAGGAGATTTGACTTGAGCTAGGCCCTAAGTATAGGAGAAAAGAACCAGAAGAAAGGGTTCTCCTCATTCAGGTGGTCCATAACTCCTGAATGATAAACTCTTATGTCTTAGCTCCCATTGCACCATTAGCCCCGGAAGCCTTGTGCACAAGTCAAAGCGCAAGAGCTAATGTTCCCGTTAACAGCAGGGGCAGAGCAGGACTGCTTGTGTTCTGTGGACAGGGAGATGAGGCTTCCATCTCTCTAATTTGAGTGTGAAATATAGCTGCTGGAGATCAGCGGCATCGGCTGTCAGTGAGACAGCTGCTTTTTCTCTTGTCAGACCAACTTCCTTGCAGGCACTACGGTGGGCGAGTAACCTGACAGCTAATTATGCTGTGTGAGTTCCTGCATGTTTGTTAGTGACAGATGAGCTTGAACGCTTCTTTGTACTGGACCTATATGGTCCGATGCACAGGTTGTCACTCTAGACCTATCGCATTTTGTTTTCTTTTTTTCATAGTTAAATTGGAAAGTCAAGAAGAGTTATGCCTGGTCTTGTTGCTATTTTACATGGGCATAACTTTACTGATGCCAAAGGGATTTCACTCTGGATGGATTTTGATGCAGTATATGCTCTAACTTATGTTCCAGAGCTGGCATGGGGTTTGATTTTGTACAAGTGTTAACAGCAAGTTTCCCACTTCTCTCTGCTACCTTTCAACACACATCAATAAAATAATATTGCTGCTACATCTGACATTAAAAAGTTCAGGGCATGCTAATCTGATTATAGAGCAGCGTTTGGTTACTGTAAAGCTAATGATCAAATTTGAGTTGAGAAGCCAAGAGGTGACTGATTTAAGATCATGAAGATTAGGGTCAGCTGCAAATTTGAAAATGGATCCACAAGAAATGTATACTCTAATGTGACATTGCACAGCTCATTTGAATATGTCTGTAAGGTTTTGGGGTATTTCTCCTCCAAAATTCTGCGTGGAAGAGGGATACATTTTGAATTTTACTAATTTTTTCCCTCATTAGAAAAAGAAACGGGTGAATAAAGTTGCATGCATGCTTCAAGCTAATGATCTCCTTCCAATCCAGCTCCAGGTATGCACACTTCAGGTGGATTAAGTCACTGCTCTGTGGGCTGTTTTGCTTTAGCTTTTTGAATGGTCTGGGAATAGCTGTGTGAAATGCTGGATTGACAAGTTGAGAGATGAAAATCTTAAAGCATGCAAAATAAATCTAAAAATGCTTCATAAATAGCAAACCTTCTTGTTATGTTATGAGTTTAACCAATGTTTTACAAAATACTTTGAAGGCTCTAAAAGCCATTTTGGCCCTACCTGAACAAAGTCATAAGACACATGAATTAATTCAGCAGAAACCGATCATATATTTAAATGCTGTATGAAACAGTGATGTCTTCTAGTTCAGAGCAGTCAGTACTGACTACTTTTAAGGTCTCCTTATCCTCAGAAGGCCAAAATTGATCCTTAATGCTTGTGGACTTTTGTTTTCAGACTGATGCTTCAAGTGTGTTTAGAGACTCACCTTCTAGCATGACTGATGGAGCATCTTGGAAAAGCCTTACTTTTTCTTTAGTGAAATCACCATACCAGTAACAAAATGCAGACTGTGTTTATCTGTTCTGTGGAATATGTGTAGTTTGAATATAGCAGTAAATTGTCAGTTGCTGCTGAGGATAACTTTTTTTTTTTTTTTTTTTTTTTCCCCACGAACATCTCAACATATCAGTTCTCGGCCAGTAGCAGTATCAGCCTGGCTGGATTTGTTTGTTGCCTCATCACAGAAGACTTTATATTTCACTACCACTTGCCTAAGCCTTTTTTTGTGTCATTTTTTGATGATAGTCCACTCTCATCCTGCAACTTAAGGGCTGTATGTGAGGGGGCAGAAATGGAACCAGGTGCTTACAGAAGGAAATAAACCAATTTGGGCTGATTATTCCTCCTCTTTGCAGTCCTGCATACCACATGAAACAGCTGCCAAGATGAAGTATGGCTTCTGAGAGACTAACGTCTTGTTCTGAGGAAATTACACAGGGAATGAAAAGTAATCTCTCTTCAGAAAACAAAGTAAGAATGCTAGCAATTATGTCTCAGATAGAATAAATAATATATTTAACTTTCAAAGGTTCTGGCAAGCTGTGATGGGGGAAAAAAAATAAAGATTCTACTTTTGTTTCAGGACACCAAGTCTCATGACAGAAATGAAGTGAGTGTATGTTATGTAAGTAATTTATTTGTGCATCTTTGGTATTGCAGCACTAATAGGCTTGCTGCCAGGTATTCCAGGCTGCAGTTTGTCATGTCTGACTCTTTAGTCTTTTCAAGCAATTGAAGAAATGGCCTTCTGTGGGCTGTCAGTGACAGATACCAGCTCACTCACATAGATAAAGCTCAATTAGCTCCCGGAGAAAGCATCTTTTAAAAATGTAATGAGCTGCACCAGGGAAGATAGGTAGACAAGTGTTATACAAAAACTAAATAAAATGTTAACACGGACAAGCAAGAATACCACAGTAGCTATGATAAGCTCCTTTTATTCTGTGCTTTTTATTATTTAACACTTTTGTGATTTAAAGATCATTTATTAATCTCTTGATTTTTTTTTTTTTTTTTTTTTTTTTTTTTTTTTTTTTTTGTCCAGAGCTGATTATTCTGATAGCTGTCATCTCATCATCATATAACCAGCTGCCCTCTGGCTTAAGATGTCAACACAACACTAAGTATTCCCTGAGTCTAACCTAATGCTGGAGACCATTAAGGAAAGCATATGCAGCTATTTGCTATGTGACTCCATTGTTTTTGAGATAACTAATGCATATTTATTGAAAAGGCCATATTACTGATAATTTAAGAGTCTGTGTTTACAGTTCATTCACAAAGACTCAAGAATATTTTAAACAGGGCCTTAATCAATCATAAGAGAGGAGTGTAAACAAGTTGGAAAGAAATATGAGAAGTAGTCTGGAAATACTTGTCAATAAAGAGGAACAGCTTCCACAGAGGTAGTGGGCACATTGTACCCAAGGATTTTTAAGGCTTTTTAAAGAGCTGACTTCCAGCAGAGCTCAGAGCTGAAATGCCTTTAAAAATACAGCTCTGTAGACTACAGTGTTGCTATAATTATCAAACCAGATGTCTGCTTAATGAATTTTAGTTTATTTTTGCATATTTCCCCAGTGTTCTCTCACTCAAAAGCACAGAAAGAGCAGTCTTCAAAAGCTAGCAAGTGGTAGGTCTGGCAAAGCTCTGGGATTGTCTAGGCTTATCAAACTTGGCTGGTCAGAGACAGCTGATCTGTACTGTTGGCTCTGGAAACTAGCCCAAGCCCTGTCACTTATCTTTTTCCCCACTGATCTGCAGACTTTGCAGTTGATTGTATCTTATTTCATACTTGTTGTGATCTGCTGTTGTGTGGCTGTGATATTCTGATAATAACCTCAGTTTTTCTTGTTAGTACCTGCATTATTTTGAAATTATGTAAAAACGCATCTGTCTTTAATATGTTGAGAAAGATAAACAGAAATAACAGGTGACAAATTGTTTTTCCCTCCAAATTACCTGCTAGTATAATTTGGCAGGGTTTTAAATTTCAGGAATTAAGTAACCTTTTATTTTTCCAAGAGAAGAGTCATTCTTGCAAGACTCTAATTCAGAAATTATGTAAGCATCAGCCTAACTTTATTCATCTGATTTAATTCAATTCATTTCAAACAGGTGACATCCTTTAAAATATTTCAAAGCATGTACCCTTTTAAACAAAGTATCAATTTATAGGATTAAATAATCATATACAGATCCTTTTCCAATTTTTTAAAATTATTTTAACTTTTTCAAAACCTCGCACTCACCCCTTACAAATTAAATAAAAGTCATTAACAGCAGTTTATACCAGGTACATTGAGGTGTGCTGAGGTGTAGTGAGGAATAGCATCAAAGTCATGCAAACGCTTAATCTCACTGAAGAGCTGGCCCCAATATAGTTTTCAGGGTGAGTTACGTGCTTAAGTAGCTTTTAATGATCTGTACCTCTGGGTCTTGCACAAGGTGTATTAAATGTCTGCTGGAAGGTGGAAGGTCTGGCAGCCTCCAGAGTCATGCTTTGATTTCACTCAAAGTTTTGCTCATTGAAGAAAACAGTAAAATTTGCTCCACCAAAACATTATAAAATAAACTGTCAATATTTTGTCTTTGAACTCTCTTTAGTTTCCTCTTACAAAGCCTCCTAAGCAATATTTTGCTTTCTTTTTCCCCTTCTCTCTCTTCTTCAAGTCCTTTATTTGGAGAAGAACTTGAAGAGCATACTGGTCAGCAGTGCAGACCTTGGTTGTGAAGGTCTTCAGGCAAAGGTGTGTGATGGTGTGATATAATTTGTCACCTGCTACAATCTGAAGACCTCATTGCAGCCTTTCAGTACTTAAAAGCAGACTAATGATGGAGAACAAATTTTTGGTTGTGCAGATCGTGATAGAGAAAGGGGAAATGGTTCTAAAGTAAAAGAGGGAAGATTTAGATTAGATGTTAGGTGTAAATTCTTTGTTCAAAGGGTGGAGAGGCACTGGAACAAGTTGCGTAGAGAAGCTGTGGATGCAGGTGTTCAAGACCAGTTTGGAAGGGACCCTTGGCAACCTGGTCTAGTACAAAGTACTGTTGCCCCTGGCAGGTGGGTTGGAAGTAGCTACAAGATTATTCTAGCTTATTTTTCAGATATTATTTACTGTGCATATGTCTGCATAACAATGCAGTGACCTCTCCCTGTCTCTTTTTATTTTTATTTTTATTTTTATTTTTATTTTTATTTTTATTTTTATTTTTATTTTTATTTTTATTTTTATTTTTATTTTTATTTTTATTTATTTTTATTTTTATTTTTATTTTTATTTTTATTTTTATTTTTATTTTTATTTTTATTTTTATTTTTATTTTCTTTTAATTGTTCGATGCTGGATTCCTCAGTCTGAAGAGCAGCAGAAAGTTTTTGTTGTCTCTTTGAGTGTTGCATTGCAAATTCCGGAAGATATTGTTCTTCATTTTGTTGGTTTTCTATAGGCAAGTCCACAAGTACTTGTGTCATTGCCAAAGTCCAGTTACACCACAAAAAGGAGTTTCTCCCAAATGAGTTCATAAATCTCAGCCAAAAGCTGTTTCCACATCCCTCCTCATCACCCAGAAAAAATATAATTATTATTTTATTATTTTTTAAATTTATTTTTTAGTCTGGGCTGAAAAAAAAATCATTATACTTTTTTTCTGAGATGTAAAATTTTGTAACATATTCAAAATATACTCAGATAAATGAAAATACATGTTAAGATGTGAATTTTCATTTCTGTTCTAAAATTACACCATAGCCTGCACTTTTGCTGAGACATTATATATTGTGTTACTTGGATCTTTTTGAAATCTATAGAGATTTTAAAATACAAAGATGCATTCATTGATTACTCATATTTTCCCTTGAAAGCTATATAATCTTGGGTCAAATCGAGGATTTTGTCACTGATTTCAGTGAATATAGACCTCAAATATGTTAATATCTAATATAAGGGATAGAGATTACATGGGATCAAGGCACATTTTGTTTTAGAGAAAAAAAACAGTGGAGGCGCTAGAGAAAATTTTCAAAGGTCTGGTTGAAGCCTGTGATAGTTTGAGATGTTTGTAAATAAAAATAATAAAAATAAATTGTAAAATCAGGTTATAGTTTTGTTTAGTTAATGGAAATGGTGTTTTTTTTGTGAGGAAATGATGTTATTAGCTTGGGGCTTTAATGTTTGAGTCTGATAATGCAAATGAAGTTTATCTTTCTAGACTTAAGATAGGAAAGTACACAGTGGATCAAAACAGGCTTCTAATATTTAATTTTCAATATCATGTTTGATCGTAACCAAAGAGTGCTTTTTAAATTGTAACTGTCATCAGCTTTGGGATATATTTCAGATGGGGGCCCATTGGTTGCACCCAAGAAAGAAGGGACTCTTCACTGTTTATTTAGATGTGTTTAATATCTGCTTGCGACTATATTTGTGCACATATACAGAGTCTCACACACATGTTCTTTTTACATTACTCCTTTTTAATAAAAAGTTAATTGTGTCTGTCAAAGCTATTCTCTTTGTTGTGCTTATAAAAAAGAAATAAAGCCCCTTAAAGAGCAAATCTGAATTAGGGCTGAATCAAAACGAAAACAGTTTGTTAAAAAATGATGTTGATTATGAAGTTGTTACAAGTTTCTATAACTCACTCATGAGAACTACGTAGGATGTCTATATCTTTTTGTGCTTTCCAACTTCATGAATGGTTTAAGCCCTGTGATTGTTCTGGTCCTGTTGAAACAAAATGTTTATGCAATAATGATTATAAAAGAAAGTGTCTACCAGTCCTCAATGACTCTGTGGCTTACACCGAAAACAGTGCCAGTCAGCACAATTAGGCCATCAGAATAGGTCACCAGAATAGGCCATCTCTACTGTAGTATTCATTGGCTTTAAGGTTTGAAATATGCTTCTGAGAAGCCAGTCATGGCAGTCATGGCTGGAACTATATCTACCATATGGATAAAGCAAGGTGAGCTTGAATGGACTGGGCTACTGCTCTTTGTGAATAGCTAGTATAACAATATACTCTCACATGCAGAGGTGTTGAAAGTAATTATCATATTTTTATGGTGGACTTCAGTCCAGTTTGAATATTAATACCAGAGTTATAAGTCCCTTAACTGAAAGTAAGGGCTTATGCTAGAAGTACCGGTACAAGTCAACAACAGCAATGGAAATGTACTATTCAAATAAAAGAAGCAAAGGAGATTTCAATCTGTTTTCTGAGTGACCTGAGCACATACAAGGTGATTTATGGACGGGCAGACTACCAAACTAAATGCCTTTTCTAGCAAAGGTACATTTTTCAACACAACAATTGCCCTCATATGTGATTCTGCATTCTGCCACTGTACCTGCTGGGACAATATAAGCCTTTTCTGATAGAGTAACATTGCAACCCAAGATTAAAATCTAGGAAAAGTGTCAACAAAAAAGAATGATAACATGATGGAAAATACATCTATCAAATGAAAATGCCTTGCAAGTAATTTTTGTAATGGCCAATTCCATGTAATTTTCTGTTTCTTTTTTTCCCCTTCTAAGAAAGGGGGGTGATATGGAGGTCATTTTAATATTTTGGGTAAGTATAGTAGACAACTAGATATTTGAAACTAAAAGCAAAACTAAGTCATTTCAACACAACTGCAGACAGACTTTGAACCCACCCCTAAGAGAAATCTGGCCATTATGCACATTTCTAATTCAGTGTTTGAGAACAGCTTATTTGCATTAAATTAGGAATATGTTGTTACTCATTGTAGCAGACTTTTAAAACTATATGAGCATGGTAAGAGCATAAAGATACTATCCTCAAGAATTTTTTTCATGTACTAAGAATATCCAGCTTGGGGTCTTACTGAGCTAGAAATGTAGTTTTATGCCTAAGTGCGTGCTGGGGATTTCTGTCTATGAATTTTCTCAGTTATTTTCAACCAATATAAGATTTAGTCTTCCACATATATAGCAGTGAGAGAATTCATGGGTTAATTGCATGCCAGCTGCAGATATGTTGCCTTTTGTTTGCTGCAAATATACCACCAGATAAACCTGAGTTAGTTACCATTTTGGGAAGGACTGAAAATGCACATAAAAGGAGGAATGTAGTACACTTATCAAGATGCTTTGTTCAGGCAGGAATTTAGAGGTCATTCAGGTATTTCTTAAGTTATGTATTCTTTAGATCATCTGTAATGGTTTTGCCCACCTTAGAAGGAACAGCTGGAGAAGATTCACTTCCTCTGTTAAAACTGAATCTTAAACCTTAGACTCAAGCCCTCTCTTGAGCTGTGCAGTCTCTCTCTGTAATTTTTTTTTTTTGGGGGGGACTTTTCTCCCAATTATAATTTTTTCTTAATTTAGATTGATATCATATTTTCTATTGAAATAGAAATAATTGACATAATAATATCTGTTGATATAACAGAAATAAATATTAATTTCAATTTCATTTCAAAATATTAATTTCAGTTATTTATCTCCAATTCTTTTCTGCTTTGAATTGCAATAGAGTGATTACAGTTTTCTTGCCTGTTTTATTTTCTTGGTTTTATATTTTCCTCCTCTAGTTGTTTTTTCAGTTGGTAACAGAAAAATTAATGTGTAAGTTCTGTCAGCTCTGACTTCTCAAAACTTTTAGAGTCAAAGATAATTATAACCACAACTAGTATTGTTTCTCTGCTGATGTTTTTGTCTAATTTTGCATGACGGTACACTACATTAGCTTGGTTCGACCTAGAACTATTTTGCAGGAATGTAAAATATATTATTAGTTCCTTAAAGTATATAACCACCTACTGCATTTGACCCAGCTTGCCCAGTAGGATAATGGTTTTGTTCTTTTGTTCTCATTTGCAATAACTTTTGTAGCGAAAGTTTTAGAGAAAAGGAAGTGTTTTACTCCTTCTCAAAGACATTTCCAGGGAAGGAGAGTTGTTTACTTTGAGGGTTGATTTTCATGATCCAGCATGTCTGTATTGGGTGCAAGCTACTAGCTAACAAATTGGTGAGATTTGTTCGCTGGTATCATTTGTGTATATTTCTTCATTTCTTCCCTAGCATTATACTGTTTATATTAGATGAAATCATATTTGAAAAACATCTTTATATTTTTAAGTCACCTGCATTTGGTGCGGGAAGTTTAAGAGAATTTCTGCTGTGGAATGATCCTGCAGATCCACCCATTACTGTGTGGGTGATGGAGCACTGGCCCAGTTTGAGCAGTGAAGTTACGAAGTCTGCCCTCCTTGGACAATTTAAAAGATGTGCCTGAACATGGTTCTGGGAACTCTGTTCTGGATGTCCCTACTTGAGCAGGTGGATTGGATCAGAGGACCTCTACAGATCCTTTCCAACCTTACCCATGCTGCGATTCTGTGAATTAGAGAAATCATAGGGATAATATAATTGAACAAGATTCCTCCACAGCCATGAAGGTGCCAATACACTAATACCAGTATAAGAAAATCAATGATCTTTGTAGGACCTAGGAAACCTACAGAATCTATAAACAGTTATCAACCCTCAGGCACCAGTACAAGTTGGGAGCTGACCTTCTGGAGAGCAGCTCTGCAGAGAGGGTCCTGAGGGTCGTGGTGGACAACAAGTTATCCAAAAGCCAACAGTGTGCCCTTGTGGCCAAGAAGGCAGATGGGATCCTAGCCTGCATCAAGAGGAATGTGGACAGCAGGTTGAGAGATGTGATCCTCCCCCCTCTACTGGCACTGGTGAGGCCATACCTGGAATGTTGAGAGCAGTTCTGGGCTCAGTCCTGGGCTACAAGAGGGATGTAGATCTTCAAGAGAGGGTCCAGCATAGAGTCACAAAGGTTATTAAGAGATAGGAGCATCTGTCCTATGAGGAAAGACTAAGTGAGCTGGGCCTGTTTACCCTAGAGAAGAGAAGATTGAGAGGGGATTTTATCAACCTCTGTAAATGTCTGAGGGGAGCATGTAAAGTGGATGGCGCGAAACTCTTCTTAGTGGTGGCCAGTGATAGGATAATGGATATAAATTGAACCACAGGAGGTATCACTGCCATATGAGAAAGAACTTTACAGTTCAGGTGACAGAGCACTGGAATAGACTGCCCAGAGAGACCGTGGAGTCTCCGTCTTTGGAGATATTCAAAACCCATCTGGATGTGATCCTGTGTAACATGCTCTAGGTGACCCTGCTAGAGCAGGGGAGTTGGATTAGATGATCTCTGGAGGTCCCTTCCAACCTCAACCATTCTGTGATTTTGTGACTGTGAACAGTTCTCACCTTCCAAAGCCAACAAGACCCTCCTATGTAGGTCATTAAACTACCTTATTTTTAAGTATGTTGAGGCAACTAGAACTTATGGTAGCTTCTACCTGAAACTCCAGTACCACATTTACATTTCAGTTTTAATGTGTTCTATATGTGGCCATGCTTACGTATACACATGTGTAAGAATGTGTCTGTGCTGTCCATAGACTATAGTTGTGCATTATGAGATCCAAAATATGGTAAATATTATTACTAGATAAAAAAAAAATAAAGAAAATATCAGAAAGAAAGAGTGATTACATTTATTTAACTTTAAGAACCATGGGCTGCAGAGAGAAAACAGGAGGAAGCTATATTTCTTCACTCTATATTTTAGAATCTTCACGTACTGTTTCTGGTGTTGCGTACAGTCCCCTAAGATAGCTTGCAGTTTTTCAAGGCTGTGACGCCAATGTATAAACATCTTGCCTTTTGGTGGTATGATTCATAATATATTCATGTGCTCTATTTAGATGAGTGTCTTCAGGGACTGATACTGCTTGTTACACAAAGGTAGCTGTTGACTTTTGTTGCCTTCAATTCTGATTATGATGTGTTGTAGTAAATGACTGGGAATCCAAACTGAGAGAAGAATATTTTGTCTAGTAAGGATTCAGTGTTGGACTTACCCATGAACTTTAATAAAAAAATCTTAAAGGTCAGAAACCAGTTTGGGGGTTGATACATTGCAGTTTTCTGCCAGATAGATACAGTGACAAATATATATGGTATTATGGCTATATCCATATCTATGGTGTCCAAAGATTTTGGAGCAATTTGTAGCATAAACATTTTGGTGCTCTTCTAGTATAAAAAGGTTCACTGACAGGGGAAAGTTAACTTTACAGAAAATTACATTGAACATTATTATTAAATATATTACTGTTGTATTAAATATTATATTTCATAACTATATTAAATATTTTAAAAATATATTTTAATATATTTTAAAATATTTTAAAATATATTTTAAAATATATTTTAAAATGTTTTAAATATATTAGTTTTTATTATACTTAATTATTATTATATTATTATTATAACTATACTAAAATAGCATTATTACTACTACTTTCCATTACTTCCTTCTCTAAGGAAGTCTTTCTTTCTTCTCTTCCTTAGAGAAGGAAGTAATGGAAAGTAGTAGCAATAATGCTTCTGATGAAATTTTGCCATTGGCGAATCCATCATTATATTCTATACTGCTGTCAGCAAGGCTACAGTAACACTGCATGTTGTTGGACTGGTTTTCTCCTGTGGTACCTCTTAAAAACCTACCTGCAGTAATAGTCATTAAAAACTTAGTTTTTGGAACAAGACCTTAAGAATTTAATAAATTTACAAATAGGAAACATGTATTGTAACATGATAACTGACAATTTTTGACAAAGTTTGAGAAAATCATCAACGGCTGCAAGTGTACTTTTTGAAGGTTAGTGTTTTCATTATTAATGTTTTTTTAAGTGTATCTCAGTCACGTGTTGTCAAGTCTGGTGCTTTCACAGTAGAATAAAACACATATGCAGAAATGGCTGCTATCCCTTACCTGTTCTATGCTCTACATATTTTGTAAATTACACAGCTCAAGCATGTTTATAAATATATTTGTTGTTCCCCGTAAGTCATTGATTGGTAGTACTTGCAAAAGCTGGAAACATCTTGTTCTTTGACTCCTGTTATTTCACCTTCCAATGCAGCAAGATGCATTGCAATAAAGCTTGTTATTTACAAGGCTGTGTCAAGCCTCACCTTCAGTAAATACTTTTATAAAATTTGTGGGGTATCATATGTTCATTCTGTTATTAAAGCAAGGCCTTCTTCTTGACAGAAGAATCACCTTCTTATGTACAGCCAACTTTCATGTGTTTAACACAGTTTTCAAAATCAAGTAAAAATGAGTGCTTTCCATCTAAGTTCAAATCAGCAAACAGCAAGTCAATCTATAGCAAAAAGTGTACTATCAGGTATAACCAGTATAGACAGTGAGAATGGTAGTTCTTGATTAACTGTTATATAGTTACCTCAATGTATTCATTGCATTTAACAGTGTAGGAAATGTCAAATCAGTGGAGCAAACCTGTCTTCTGACTCTCATATCAAGTTTGGGCAGAATTTTACCCTTTTACTGTAAACATATACTGAAAGCAAGAAATTGGGCTCTTCTGAATGAAGCCAGTAAATATTAGAACAGCTTATATAAAATGACATTTCAACAAATCATCAAATCATGTGCTTTTTATTGAAGAACAAATTTGAATATTCAATTACAGGGTAAAAAGAATCTTTAATGATGTACTTCTAAAAATTTAAAAATTGACTTAAAATTGACCGGAACTTGTACCTATGTTCTTTATCTGTTACATAAAAGATTGACATAGGTTGACATGTTGCATGAAACATTGACAAGGTGTGATGTGGGCCATCTTTGCTTAGATCCATTGGGATTGTGTAGTCACAACAACTTGACCGCATATTTTTTGCTATCAGTGAATATCCCATGTATTAATTTTCTGAAGAAAATGGTCTGAAGCTGATTTGGAGGGGGTAATAAATATGCAGAGTGAAAGAAATTCATATGACTTACTAGGAAGTTGAGAGCAACAGTGGGGTGCACACAGAATAGGTTTCAGATTAATGGGGAGCTCCAAGACATGGACTTTGAATTTTAAGTCTTTTACTATGCCCTTCTGTCCTGTATAAAACCCCAGGAAGAGAAGGAGAAGGAGAAGGAGAAGGAGAAGGAGAAGGAGAAGGAGAAGGAGAAGGAGAAGGAGAAGGAGAAGGAGAAGGAGAAGGAGAAGGAGAAGGAGAAGGAGAAGAGAAGAGAAGAGAAGAGAAGAGAAGAGAAGAGAAGAGAAGAGAAGAGAAGAGAAGAGAAGAGAAGAGAAGAGAAGAGAAGAGAAGAGAAGAGAAGAGAAGAGAAGAGAAGAGAAGAGGAAAAAAGAAAATGGAAAGAGGAAAGAGGAAAGGAAAGGAAAAAGGGAAGGGAAGGGAAGGGAAGGGAAGGGAAGGGAAGGAAAGGAAAAAGGGAAGGGAAGGGATGGGAAGGGACGGGAAGGGAAGGGAAGGGAAGGGAAGGGAAGGGAAGGGAAGGGAAGGGAAGGGAAGGGAAGGGAAGGGAAGGGAAGGGAAGGGAAGGGAAGGGAAGGGAAGGGAAGGGAAGGGAAGGGAAGGGAAGGGAAGGGAAGGGAAGGGAAGGGAAGGGAAGGGAAGGGAAGGGAAGGGAAGGGAAGGGAAGGGAAGAATAATGAGATCCATGGAGAGTATCTCCTACTGGCATAGTTAAGCTGTTTGTATGGCTGTCAAGAATGATTGACCTCAAGATGGTAAGACGAGGCCCAAACAATCTGAAATCAGATCTTGAAAACTTCATATACAGACTTTTACAGTCTCAATTTTCCAAGATGAAATCTCCATTAGTTCCTGAATTTACTGAATATTATATATTCTATTTCTTATATTTTCTTACATTGTTCCTCAGAAAAGAATAACAGCATTTTAGGAACTGGCAAGCCAGCCTCCCAGTACAAAAGTCTTGTCTTCAGTGATTTATATTTTGTGGCTTTCACCTTTACATGATCAACAATTTAGCCTTGAAAAGCAGTATTTCTTGTATTTCGCTACTAAAGCAAAAAGATAGTCTGAGTTCTTAATTGTAATATACTGCTTTACACTGGAGATGCTTGAAATTTTCTGCATTTTGTTGGTTATTTCAATAAAAGTTCTGTATTTGATAGAGGGAAGTTGAGAGCTATTTTTCAAAAATTGTTTATTCATTTATTATTCATTGAACTCAGCCATTATAGTCATCTTGCTTTAGATGACATTAACCTTCTAGCAGTAAAGATTAATTAAATTAATTAATTACCTATTCTTATTTATTTATTTATTTATGCATTTATGCATTTATTGCAGGTTGTATGGTTGTGGAAATAAGGTGTTCTTAAGGATGAAACAAGGATAATATGTATTTTGGATTTATCCTCTTTGCCCATTAAAAACTCACAGATATACCACATATTGCCCCAGTTCCATATCTGTTTTTCTCCAAAAGTAAAGCAGTGTAGAGGTATAATTAGCCAGTAGCTTTGCATTTATTTTCAACACTGTTTCAAAAGAACATAGAAGATCATAAGCAGCAACATAACTTAACCTCCCTTGAAAATCTAGGCTTGCATTGAGAAGCTTTCATAGAATCATAAAATCATTAAGGTTGGAAAAGTCCTCCAGGATCATCTGGTCAAACCCTCTTCTTACCACCAGTATCACCCACGAAACCATGTCCCTAAGTTCCATGTCCAGCCTTTCCTCAAACACCGCCAGACTGTATATATATACAGCTTTATACAGCTACCTTTTATATATTTTTATACATTTATATATTTAATATATATTCCTTTATGCAGCTACATATTTGACATTCTGAACCTGTTAAATCTCAGCTGTTCTAGAAGACTCAAAACTAATATTTTGCAAAATTTTTCACTAAAAAATGCATTCAGTCAGGTCCTTATATAACTGAAAGTTGAAATCTTGCAGTGGTTTGTTCTGTGATATACATGTATTTCTGACTGGAACTGCTGCATTCAGTGTATATGTATATTTCCCAGAGGATTGCCCTCACTCCCAACCATGAGTAAAATTGTATTTACTATAAAATAAGACTATTTTTCCCCTTTGTTACTTTACAATCATTGTGTTCCTTAACATACTTGAAGCCCTGTTTTTTATCTAAATTAACTTCTAATTTTTTGTGCATACAGTTGAATCAGTAGTAAACAGCAAGTTAAGGCATTTGTTCTTGCTACTCAAAAGCAGCTTGTTTTTTTGTCTGACTTCTCTGGAACACAGGAGTAAAATCCCTAGCCTCATAATCCTTATCACCCTGTACCATAGGTGTCTTTGATTCACATCCACTTCATCTCTGCTAATGGAAAGTAACATGCCCAAATAAGTACATATCTCCCTCTTTTTTATTTTATTTTTTTTTTCTTTCAATTTGCAGATGAGAAGTAAATAATTAAAATGTTTAAAAATACAAACCTTTCATATATACTGTGAATGGCTTAAGAATAGACTTAGGATAGATTGCTTTTTCCTTCCTTTTTTTTTTTTTTTTTTTTTTTTTCCTTTTCAGAAATGGTGAAACAGAAAGAGATAACAAACAGGTTGAATAGCAGGATGAGAAAATATGAGGCCCAGTTTCTTAAATATTTACTTGTATGTCTTAAGCTTTCTCTGAAGCAAATTATGTGGTAGTTGCTAAGGCAAGATACTGTACTAGTCAGCTGCATGCCAACTGTGCAGCACAGCAATTATGTTCTGGAAAACAAAAAAAACACAGACATCTCAAAAGGCATGCTTATTTTTATACAGAATTAATTATTATTTTTTTTTTCACATAAATTACCCTTTTGATTCAGAAATATTACATTATTTTGGATTGGTAATTCCAAAAAACGTGTCATTGTTGCAGACATGTTGTTTTATTATGTGTAGTTAATATAAAGTCAAAAGAAACAAAAGGTAGTCAAAATGTATTTTTTATTTTTTCTTTAACCAAATGGAAAACCTCTCAAAATCTTTGTTGAAACTAATATTTTCAATGAGATTAATATTATTCTAAAAAAAACCAGCAATCTCCTGTTTGAAATTATAACATGGTTACTTTTATTTATTTATTTATTTGTTTGTTTTTTTGTTTATTTTCACTAGGTAATCCTCTTTTGTTTGGAGAGATGAAATCATCATCACCTAGGATATTTTACACATGTGGAAAGTTTCTGTCCATGTCATAGACAGAGGAATTTGGCCTGCGTGATTTTGGCTCTGTTTATATATATAAAATTAACTACACAACTCTGAGTTTATCTCCTGTTCAAAGATGCATTTTGAAACATTGTTTTTTTTTTTTTTTTTTTTTTAAATTAAAAATGGCCTTTGCTGCCTGTTGCAGCCTGTATTTTATTTTTAGAATCTGGTCCAAAAATGATTTCACAATAGATCTACCAAGAGAAATCTCAGGCTTGCTGTTGAAAGAATAGTCTGTTTGCAAATATGAGGATTAAACCAAAACTAAACAAAAAGATCTTTTGTTTTAGAAGGCTAAATGTCCTCATGCTGCCATTTAAGAATATGCTTGTTGTGGAAGGTATCTTGCTGAAGTATAAAGCTGAGCAGCCTTGTACATGTTCCTCTGAATCCATCTGTGTATAGTGCAGGCTTCTGTTGGTAGCTGAGATACAGTAAACCTCATAGAACCTGAACTCACAGCAATTTTCCCTTTATTTCTTTATATTTCAGCCCTGTTTACATTCCAGGGATGTAAGTGACAAGAGATACAAACATAACAAAACAACAGAAATTCTCTTTGTTGCAAGCAACTTCTCATGGGTTTCTTCCTTATTGGATCTCCGTTGTGTTCTTGCATGTCTCACTTTTGCTCATCCTGACTTTGTCTTGCTAAGTATGCTAGTCCATTCATTAATAAAAGGAGAAGTTATGTATCATAAACAAAACACTTTTCTGTGTATGCCTGTAGTTGTAGACCCTCAGTCACAGAACAGAACAGGTTCAATTGGAAGGGACCTCCAAAGTGCATCTAATCCAACTGCCTGACCTTTTCAGTACTAACCAAAAGTTAAAGCATGTCATCGAGGGCATTATCCAAATGTCTTCTGGACATTTACAGACTCAGTGTTTGGACACCCACAACCTCATGATAAAGAATTTTTTCTTATTTCTTTCTGCACTTTTCCTCTTAATATGTGCAAGTCCCAGTAGATAACCTTGCTAAATGTTTCATTACTTATCTTATCCTATTTTAGGTGCATTTCTGATCAACATAGCTTTGTATATAGTGTGACCTGCTTAACACAGCTTGCCCTCACAATATGTAGGAAATTGAATATATCACTAATTATTCTAAACTAATGAGTGTTTATATCAATTTTGTAAAAAACAACGAGTGTTTAGACAGTAACTTGAAACACACTTGTTTAATAAAACCACACAAAGCAGAGCTTATCCTTTGAGTGAAGTGATCATATTAGAAAGAGCACTTGGGCTCTTTTTTTAAAGGAAGAGAAAAAGTACATGCAAAGTCTCAGTGCAACAGAGATGGAGGGGGAGAGCAATGTAATGAGTGGTGATGGCCTAGTAAAGTTTTTTAAGGAGCAACATCAAACATTGTGACTTTGTGAATGAATTTACTCCTCCCCTTCCCTTTGAACAGAACACTGCTACTTTTACCACCTAATTAAGGCGCCTGTAACACTTGTGCCTGCCACCATCTCTTCTGCTCACTTTTCTATTCCTGCACTCTTCCCAAATGTATTTACACAAGAAGTAATTGCAATGTAATTCAACATGTCATGATTTCTGGAATATGTAATACTTGGCCTTCCACTTCTGCATTTTCTCCTCTTCCAACAGTTCCCCACCTGATATTTTGTTAAAGTATATGAGACAATACCAGCAGGAAGTAAACATGAGGTATTTAAGGTACCTACAAGCATGCATGAAAATATTTATTATAACACCTCCCTCAGGGAAGGTGTTGTGAGAGTCTAAATATTGATCTTCCAGGTTTAGTCCATAAAGAGTTGCAATATTGCCTAGCTTTTTTTTTTTTTTTTTTTTTTTTAATAAATAAATAAATAAATAAATATATATATATATATATATATATTTTTTTTTTTTTTTTTTCTCTTCTACTAGTAAAAGATTATGGGTATTTGACCTTGCAGACAACTGGCAGAGATTTGCAAACTGAATGTCTGTTGGCATCTATCGTTTTACAAGCAGCGTTTCCTTGTTAGTGGTTGTAGAGTCTTCCTAGATGCAGCTGTGGGAAGGAGGAAGAACAATCTGTTTTAATACACTTTCAACAAACAACTAGCCAAGACTAAGAAGTTGTCAGAAGAGATTGATATAGGAACTATATCAATCTTGATCTGGATTGATCTGGAACTATATTTGGAAGTTTTCTGAAAGAACATAATAATAATCAGCAGATAATCAGCATTTTGAAGACAGCTAAAAAGTTTGTATTCAGATTATTCTGCCTCTTATATGTTCTGCAGAAAAAGGAATTAGACTTCTTATAGCTCAAGGAATTTGGAAATAGCTTATTCATGGTGCCAACTCACCTTATAGAAGATATTCAGCTGGGAAGAATAGTAGAAATAACAGAAATAACTCACTCTGTTCTCAGAAATTTAAACCATTAATGAGTATTAACATTAAAAGTTAAATTTCACACTTAGTGGCAGCAAAGGCATTATTAAAGTCAGGATGTAATCAAGGAAATAAATGTTTTAGAGAAAAGAAGGTGTGTAAAGGTTTACGTGAAAAGAAAGCGTGTTCATGGTTAGTGACAACTTTACTAATAGTGATCATTCCTTTCCACTGTAGCTGCATCTATTATTTCAACATTTTGTTGCATTTTGCTAGGGTAGTTGTGATTTCTGTCTACATTTTGCATTTGGAGAAACAGCAGCTCTCTAGTCATGCAGTACTAAAAGCATACTGCATTGGGCGGTGCTAAAGGAAGGATGGAGTGTTATGGTCCTGAAGCCACATCTCTCTCTTTCTATTCCTCTCTAACATACATTTTGCTGAGTGATTACAGCTTGGCCATGGCCTTGTCAGGGCGAGGAGCCAAATGTCTCTGGTTCTGAGAATGTGGCCTCTGTTAACTGCTTCTCTGTCAGCATAATCCTTAAGGTAGTTCTTGTGAAGAAAAGAAGGGCAAATCTCCTTTAAAGAGGGAAATTATTTTCATGAACTGTTCCATGATATGATTACATTTTGTTTAAGAACCTTTTAATTTGGATGCAGGTTTTTGATTACTAAAATGTTTAGAAGACAACATGATAGGAAAGAAAAAAAAAAAAAAAAAGAAAAGAAATTATGGATAGCTGAAAGGCATGAGAAGAAGTGAAGAAATAATGAAGACAATTGGTATAAATCATATTTCTATTCTGGAGAATAAGCAATACAATATAGAGAGTCTTTCAGTTCTTCGTTATTGATTCAAACATAAAGTTAATTCATTGCCCCTGTGTAGTTTCCACTGGGCAAAGTGCCAGTCCCAGAAAGCAAAGCCCACAAATTGCACTGGCTCTTTTCTAAATCAGATGTCATAGATGTAATGATTAAAAGATGGTCATTAGGCATACTGTTAAAATTACCTTCTCTTGCTAAAAGTCACTGATTCACTTGGAACAGCACCAAACATCGTGGGTAGCGTGCTGAAGGAAACACATGCGTTGCCATCTTCATATATCACCATGGCAGAAGAGAGGGCAGATACCTGTAACAGATTTATTTTTATGTTTGTTGGTCTTTGGATGCTGATGTATCACGGCAGAGTTGAGGGAATTTGCAACAAACACATTCTTCCATAGATTCTACCTCTCTTTCTACTTTGCACTGTGTCTTCTGGGAAATTGTCAATCACTGAAATTTTTAATTTCCTAAGGCAGAACTCACACCTGTCCCTGTATTGAGTGGAAGGCCTAGGCAACATTTGGTGCAAAGAAGTATCAGACAGGTCTTGTACTGGCTGCTTGTATTAGGGAGAGTTTCACTTTGATTACACTTATGATGAGTCACTAATTTTGTAGTAAAGGTTTCTGTGAGTGTTTTATATCAAACAGTGAAAGCAGAAGATCTGGTAATCATGACTGATTATTTTCTTTAGAAAGGCTGGCTTCTATTCCCTGATTTAGGGGCATGTAACTCCTTACAAGCAAAGGGAAGCTGTAAAGAATCTTCTTCTCAATGTTGTGAATGAACAACATTGCTGGAGTTGCTGGGGCAGTGAATTGACAAGGCTCCTATATTCTTCATAACTGAAATGTGTTTCTTCATGTCATATGGGGATTTTGTTTTGTGTGGTCTACAAAAGTTAGCCTGATTTACTTGAAAGATATGGCGTATGATTTATTTTCTGTTAGTGTATACATACTGAGGGCTAAACTCATATCTATGTGCATGGAAATCTGGCACAGAAAATGCAGTTGCTTATGAATACTGGAGAGGACACCAGAACGGGCTTGAAAATATGCTGGAACAGTTTCAGTTTAGCTGTGTAGTTTAGTAGATACCCTCCAGACCTTCCCTCATTTTTGTTCATGAATGAGGACAAGAAGAACCTGACTCAGTGCTGTTGTCGCCATTGTCCTGTCATCTGCAAAATACAGTTGGGTAGGAACAGAAAAGAAGTGCTTGCAGTGTGTGTGTACCAGTTTGCTACACTGACTGATTTGGTAGTCATTAAGTTTAAATTCAGATTTGCATTCATGTATTGGTGCAAAAATACGGAAAATGATCAGAAAAGTGATCTGGTAGCTCAGACACCAGCCTGGAGTTTAAGAAAAAATAATAATAATAAAAAAGAATAAAAATCAAGTACAAAATAGTGCTGTTGCACAAGTGTTGGATAGGTGTGTTTTATCAGAACAAAATTTTCCATTTCACACTGCAATGAAAGCACATGAGTACTTATCATCCCTGGGTGTCAGAGAAGGTTGGGCTAACAGCTTTGAAAATAAGCAGCTTCAGTTACCTTGGTACTGGTGGTATTTTTGGGGAAGGCAATACTGCTTTGTTTTACTGGGGGAAAGGGATTTTTGGTATGAGCTGAGAAGTCAGAATGCTATCAGTGAAGGAAAATGAAAAGGTTAAGGTTCCTTCAAGAAGACTAGTACTAGCATATAGAAAGATAAGTAATAATGAGGAAATAATGAAGACTGTTTGATCAGATTTGGGATTGCATTCAATGAAAGTATCAATTTTAGTTGTTTGAATACACTTTTTGAAAATACTCTAAAGGTGTTCCCATCTCTCAAATGTACATTTTCATGCCTTAGTGTATTTAAATTTCTTTTATATTTCACCTTAATAACTGTGCCAAATTCTTACTTGAATATGATTTTAAAAAGCATATCTATAATTGTTTTTCCTTTGTACTTATGACTTGTACTTAAATTTAATTTCTCTTTATTCTACTTATATATATATATTAATTATTTATTTATTGTTCAGCAGTAACTGCATGTGCAAAACTGTGTAGAAAGAATTGGTAATAGGGAAAACTGGGCATGTTCCTGCTGGCAAATCTACCCTGGCACTGTTCTGGAATGCTCTTTTCTAATTGGCTGTATGCATGAGCAACTTGTGCAGTACTTCTACTCTTCTGATTTTAATTATCAAGTATGCCATGTGTCAGTAGACATCAGAAAAGCTGCATTATCTGAACAGTGGAAATTTTTATTTTGTAATTCATACAAAAGACACTGATGGATGAGGTATGAAAGAAGAAGAAAGCAAGAAACCAAAGTCAATCAAAATGAGACTGTGATTGGAAGGCAAGATCTCCTGAAGTGCCCCCATTTCAGCTTCAATTCAGCCTGTATTATGTAGATAAAGATGAATGTGAATTTTAAATTATACTTAATCTTCATTAAGGTAATTATCTCTCTTAATGAAGTATTTGCTAGGTGGTGGTTGTGCAATGGACTATAAAAACCTAAGTGAATAAAATCAATTTTATTTTTCTGACTGAATTTTCTGTCCATTAATAAACAAGGCATGGAAAGTATACTTTTTTTTTTTTTTTTTTGGAATAATGAGGTGTGCTCATAGCTCTTTTAAGATTGATATCACATGGAATAATGAATGTAGACATTGTTTTTGGTTTTCTTACCTGTTATTTTGACCCAAGCAGGCTATTTCAACTTTTCCTTCCATATCTTATTCTACTTTTCCTCCCATATCTTATTCTATTTTTATATTTTTATTTTTTATTTTTTCCCGCAGATGTCAAGTAAGCCTCATGCCAGATTTATTTCACACCTAAATGTGTGGATTAATGGAATCGTGTATACACAGGAAGGTGTGTTTTATCCAGGCACTTGGAATATTAATCACCAGATCATGAATTAAGCTCCAGCATGCTTATTTGTCGTAATATGTATGAAAATTGCTTATTTACTTCCATGCTGTTACAATGAATAGAAACAGACTGGTTCTAAATGGCAATGTACTGCAGTGTGAAGCAATTAACTCAGTTATGTGTGCCCTTCAGTCAGGATCATTTTTTATTAACTGTACAATCTCACAGAGACAGAGCAAAAGAAACATGGGCTGGTGAGCACCTCAGCCAGGAGTGGCAGAATATAAGCATCCTTATAATAATGAAACAGAAATGCGGGCTGAGTATGTGGATCAAGACAATAAAAATGTCTGATGTGTGTGTAACTTTAAGAGAGACTGAGGCTGAAATTTGAAATTTTTAAATATTTATTGATGATTTCCTTTGTGGAGATTTCTGAGTTCCACAGCCCCATACTTTCAAAACCCATTTTTACCCATTAGCTGTGTATGTTCCAGGACAGGTGATTATCTCCTACTTTAAGGTCATACCATCCTGGCTGTAGTGAAATTCTAATATTGGGCCAGAAGAAGTACCAAAAATATAGGCACCAAATTTAGTGTGTTATTTTACAATTGAGAACAATCAGGCATCTAAGTCACAACAAACCTCTTGCTCCTTTCATATCCCACCAAACTCTCACGATATTTGTCATCATATCAGTTATGTTTGCAGGCTCAGATTAAAGTTCTTCATAATTTTAAAGGCCTTGAAGAGTATATTTGTTCTATCTTTTACTTTCAAAAGTACTACATAACTATTGTACAGAAACATGATTCCCCAGACGAATGTTACAGGAGCACAGGAAGTATCCATTATGCTAACTGTTATGGTTTTATTTACTTGTCTTTTTGTTTGTTTCTAAATCTGTCTTTCTATGTATGGTATAATTTCAGTGGAAACAACTGCATCAGGCAGGAGTGCAATGTGCTCAAATGCAGATGTATTATGTATAATTACACTTCTTGTAATAGTGCTTGTATTTTTTTTTCTTGTGAAGGTGGGGAGGAAGAAGGACAGGGTTGTATGAAATCATCTTTTTTGCCCGCTAATATGGAGTTTTGCAGAAAACCATAAAATAAAAAGAACAAACTAATTCCCTTATTAGATGACCTATGCCTTTGTTACCTGAATAATAGAAAGTTTTAGGTCCTTTGGTTTTCCTTTAACTGTCTGTGTAGTCACAACAGGCTGAAAAGCTGCAGTGACCTGAACTTGTCTAATGAAACTCTAATGGCACAAAGTGAAATCCTGAGAATATAAGTATTCAGGTTCTTAAGATCTTAGTAGGAAAGTAATTAACAAGGAACAAAAGATGGCAAGTAATGCTCCAAGCAATGAAGCTCTGCCATATTTCAGGATTTTAAAAGCTTTCGGACATTTCTCATGTGCTACTTAAAATAATGTAAGGGAAAAAAACAACAATCAATCACAAAGAGGTGATCTAATTTCATTATTTTTCCTTACATTTAATTGTCCTATATTCTTGAAGGCTCTAACATTCTTTCTTTTAAAGTAAAAACCTAAGAACAGAGCATGCTGGGTAAACACACTGGAGGTAGCACTAATGTTTTTTGGAAGTAAGGGTGTGTTTCCACCTGGTATAACACAGTCTCATACTACTGAGTTTGAAGTCAGTACAGCCAGCCATGACTTTGTCAGCAATGGATACTGATGCTGCCCTTGCTAGAATGACAAGAAAAAGTGTTTTTGATTAGTGAAAGGAATAATTTTAAAAACAGATTTGTGTTTGTTACTAAGTGCCAAGGGGAGGGTCTGTGTATGCAAGCTGCAGTCTCTGTCCTAATGGACTTTACTCCTGGGCAGATGGAAGCAAGAGGGATGGCAAGATCTGTGAACAATGGAATTTCTTGCCTGATATATGGCACAAGCAAACTGCATTCATCTGAAACTGGCTGCATTTCGGTTTGATACTACCTGTGTAAGACATATAAAGAGGTTTAGATCCTCATTCTCACATGCTGATGAGTTGCATAAGAACAAATGAAAGAAGGTACAGAAATAGAAGCAGATAAAATAAATTAAAAGTATGGTGGTTGTTTGCACTGTGAAGGAAGAAGAGAGATATCTGGCCTACTAAAGTTGTGAAGAGCCAAGAAGATTTGGAATTGTTGACCTTTGCAGATTCAAATATAGAATTTGGCTGCCTTTGACTGAAGAAATTATGAAGAGCTAGTCAAATGATTTGATTTCCGTACAGCATAGCCCTTGGCAGCAACAACAATAGGAATGGGCATTTGAGAATATATATATATCTTAGGGTTGCTGATGAAATTTCTTATCAGCTGTTAAAAAGATTTCAAATGTTCTGTATTTTTAATTTTAAGAAAGTCTTTAAATTGACAGAAACATTCTGATATGCTTACATAAGTCAGCGAGAAGATGAACTGAAATACAACTCAATTGATGCTGCTTTGTTTTTCCTAAGCATTTGTAGCATTTCAGGTGGTCATTGATGCATCTCACTAATTCTTTTTGTATATGATAGCTTAAAAGTCAGCACAAATGATGACTACAGTAGTGGTCGCTCTGCAAATACAATTAAATACTTAGTTTCAGTGTTGCCTTTTCATTATGTGTCACCTGCCATTTAAAGTTTTTTTGGATACTGAAAGCTTTTTAAAAACACTGCTTCACAATACCCGACTAAATATAGTCTTATCCCAAGCTCAAATACAGGAGTAAGAGCTGGTTCTCCAGATGACATTATTTCCAAGACAGCTGTCAAAATCAGCCTATTCAAATATTAAAAGTGCCCTTATTACCTGTCTGTCAAGAACAGATAGCTGATTCTGTCATAGCTGAAAATGATTTTCTTCTCCTTCACAGCCCTTTTGATCTCTCAGGATCGGAAAATCAAAGCTACTAAAACCTTTTGAAACCCTTCGAGAAGTGCACTGTGGTACTCCAGCCCCTGTCATAAAGTCCCCTATGATCATGGCTGTCTGCACACCTTCTGGGGGAAAGGAAGAACATGAAATGGTGGTAGGAGTAGTACGCAATGCTATGGTACCTACCTTTGAACCTGGAACAAGATGTGGGCTATGACACCTCTCCCTTTTATACATGGAGAGAAATTTTTAATGTGGAAACAAAAGTAGCTTTGGTGCACCTTTGCCATGTCTATAACACAAATGAGATCAATCAGTTGCACAGGTTGCCCAGAGAACTTGTTGAGTCTCCCTCCTTTGAGATCTTCAAAAGCCATCAGGACATGGTCATAGGCAACCTGCTGTAGGCAGCCCTGCTTGAGCAGGGTGTTAGACCTGATGACCACCAGAGGTCTCTTCCAACTTCAACCATGCTGTAATTCTGTGACTCCATTATTATTTTCATATTTTCTCTCAGAGATTTCATCTGAAGCTGTCAATCAAGTAGTTTTTATAACAAGTAAGTAGTTTCCTAGAAGAAGCTGCTGGTAATACTAGAAAGGGTAAGGATCCTTTTGTGTGGTAACAGAGCCTGTAGTTCCCAAAGGACTTTTTAATCATAGCTGAACAGAATATAAAAGGTTAAGTTATTACAGACTTCCCTACTCATGCCTGAGGAACAGGTGAGAGCTGGGCTGCTTGAAGGGCTTCACATGTCCTGAAAGTCCCTCGCAGAGAGAAGGGGACCATGAGAATCCCACTGTCTTCTTGCAAAACGCCACCTGATGGGCTATCACCAAGATGCCAGAAGCCTGTCTGTGGGATCAACATCAGGAAGATGTCAGAAATGGCTGGCTAATGACTTCTGTTATGCAGCCCTTGGTCTGACATACTTGTCTTCTTTTATATTTTTCTGGTAACAGGATCATATTCAATCAAATCCCCTTGCTCTTTTCCGTAGATTTATTTATTTATTTATGTATTTATGGCAAAGGAAGATAGATCTATATTGTTGTCTGAAATCCCCATCTCAAAGGCACATTAGTAAGTGCATGGACCTAGGTCTTCAATTACAGTCAGAAACTAATATCTCTAAGGAGTCTAAGAGTTTAATTACCACTAGTTTTAGTTTTGTTGAACTTTGCTGAAGGCTTTTTTTTTTTCCACCTACAGTTAAAATCTGAAGACTGCTAATTGCTCTCCCTTTAATTTTGCCTTCAAATACAGCCTTGCAGTTTTCAAAACTGTTATAGCCATTATCTCAATGTGTGTTGAATACTGTGGACACATTTTTGTCTGGACTTTTATGGTTACCTGAGCATTGATGCATTGAAACGCCTCTTGGAATGAAGATTCTTTATGAATCTAAAAAGTTTATCCATCTCTTCCAGTATTTGAGATAGAGCATTTCATAGACTTTCTTTCCAAAGTATTTTGGACTGTCTATATTGCAGAGTTTAATAAGGCCTTATCTTCCTGTGCTTCCTTCCTCAGCTACATCAGTAGAGAAGACTATGTGATGCTGTTTTTTCTTTCCATTAGTGTAGCAGTTGTTAGTGCTATCTTATTTGCATTTTTCAGATATTTATGACCAAAAACCAATGCAGACACATATACAACTAGTATTTTCTGAACTATGCGCTAGGAAAATGAAGTGCATGTTAATGATACTTAAAACCTCAAGAGCAGTTCTGTTCAAAATCTTCAGATCAAAAGAATTTGTTCTTTCTTTTAATATGTAAAATCTTACCAAGATTATTTCTACTCAGTCTTTATTTTGACTTAGTATGTAAGGAAAGAATAATAAAAAAATAGTGTTTGCTCTCTTAAATTTTTTTTTACTATTATATGCATCAGTATGTTTTATCAGTACTTTTGTTTTGTCTTTGAATAAATAATTCCAATTATTATTAACTTTGTAAATTAATCTCTAAACAAGCTACTTTATATTTTTTTAATTTTTTTTTATTATTATTATTTTTTTCTCTATTATTTAAGACAACAGATTAAAACTCCAGTGTTACCTGTAGTTGAATTAAATTGCATTTCCATGAAGATGGCTGTCGTGGTTCTGCTCGAGTGGGCAGCCGAGCTCCACCACAGCCACTCTCTCACTCCCCCTCCTCAAAGAGGAATGGGGAGAAAATATGTGAAAAGGGCTCAAGGATTGAGATAAGGACGAGAAAATCACGCAGTAATTATTGTAACGGGCAAAACAGACTCGGCATAAGGAGATAGTAAGATTTATTGCCTATTACTAACAAGCGAGAGAAGTGAGAAAACAAAGGAAAAAGCAAACCAAAAGCACCTTCCCCCCCATCCACCCTCTTCCACCTCCTTCCCCCGAGCAGCGCAGGGGAACGGGGGAATGGGGGTTATGGTCAGTCTACAGCACTTCTCTGCCGCTCCTTCTCGGTCACTCTCGTCCCCTGTGCTGTGGGGTCCCACCCACGGGATGCAGTCCTTGATGAACTGATCCGGCGTGGGCTTCTCACAGGCAGCAGCTCTTCCAGAACTGCTCCAGATATGGGTCCGTACCACGGGGTCCATCCCTCAGGAGAAAACTGCTCCAACCTGGGTCCCCTACAGGCAGCAGCTCCTGCCAGGTCACCTGCTCCTGCGTGGTCTCCTCTCCACGGGCTACAGGTCCGGCCCGGAATCTGCTCCGGCAGGGGTCTTCCACAGGCGGCAGCCTCCGTCGGTGCAGGGCCACCTGCTCCACTGTGGTCTCCTCCACGGGCTGCAGCGTGGAACCCTGCTCCACCGTGGTACTCCACGGGCTGCAGGGGGACATCCTGCTTCACCATGGTCCTCACCACAGGCCGCAGGGGACTTCTGCTCTGGCTCCTGGAGCACCTCTCCCCCTCCTTCTACACTGACCTTGGTGCTGTTCCTCACTCCCTTGACTCTCCCGGCTGCTGTCTGGCGCAGCGTTTTTTTCCCTGTCTTAAATATACTCTCACAGAGGCGCAAACAACATCGCTTATTGGCTCAGACCTGGAAAACAATGGGGCCCTTCCCAAACATGGGGCAGCTTCTAGATCTTTCTCACAGAAACCACCCCTATAGCCCCCTGCTACCAAAACCTTGCCACGTAAACCCACTACAATGGCTTTTGTGTGTTTCATGCCATGTATTACCAGTTACTGTGTTTTTTGATCATCTTGCTGATGGGTGATAGAAAGCCTATGTCTTTTTAGGATGGCCTACTTCACTAGCTGATTTTTGAACTTGTCCTGGCCTCTGAACACACATTCGCAGCCAAAGCTTTTGGAGCTTTGTGTACTTGTGTACTTTCAGATTGCTGAAGTACACAACCTGAACTTGCATACTTGTGTACTTCAGGTGTACTTGTGTACTTCAGGTTGCTATTTTTTTTATTTAGCAGCCTAGATACAATTTTCTAACACTCTGGGCTGTCCTGTGCATCAGAAAAATAAAGAAAAAACATATTAAGTATGAAAAACATGTAATAATAAACCCAAGAGAACTTGGGCCTTTTTATTTAGTTAGTCCCCTGTGAAATAAATCCATGAACAGATATGGGCATGTTTACTGTCACTAACTAGGTGATGAAAGATATGCGTCCAGCCTAGTTTGTGTCCTTAAAATCATACTTCATCCTATGATAAAAAAATAGACTTTTTCCAACAGCCAACACCGTTTCCCTGAAATGTTCTCTACAATTAAATCCATTATTGGTCACAGTGAAAGGGAGGACTTGGGAATAGATAAACCTGGTGCATGAAGGAAAGCCATTCTGAGGTTCTTACTGCCTCAGGTTTTTTTACATTTGATGTAGAAAAATAGCTTCTTCAAGAGTAGAGTTACCTGACTTATTGAGGATATCATTGTAGTAGGAAATATGCCTTAAGAGTGACACCTTCTTTCCATTGTCCACAAAAGAAGTTGACAACAGGTTTAGGTGCAGACTTCTGTATTTTAGACACCGAAATTTGGACAAGTCAATTATACCCCTTCTTCAGTTATCCCATGGATGCTTATATGCATCTTCTTCTGTGAGAAAGAACTTGATGATGAAGTCTGACTGCCCATCTTTCTCACTCATGAAACAGAGTTTTACAATGAATTCTTGGATTTTGGAGATATTTTGGAAAAATTATGAAAAAGTAGGTGGGTACAGGTTTACTGTGCAGGTCATGCAATTGTCCTAGAAACTGCCTATGCTTAAGGGGCATACAAATGTTCAATGTCTGGTAACTTTTCTTTAATATTTAAAACCTGTTTAATGTAATATAATTAATACTTAAAAACTGTTTGTAGTTAGGTGATTTCCTCTTGGTATTTTGAAGTTGACTATGTTAGATTGGAAGACTATAGTAGCTAGGTTGTGTGATAATTTAAAGGATATAGATTTTTCATGTTGCATAAATAATTATGCATAAATTAGTGTTGGTCTAAACCTGGTCAATTGTCACTGGTAGCAAAGTAAGACCCACTATAAAAGAGCATTATCAATGCTGTGCTGAGAAAGTTACAGTCAGTGGGATGTCTAGAAGTTAGCATACAGTCAGCCTCAAAAAGAACACACTTAATATAATATATCTATAAATGGAAACACTAGGTCTTGGTAAATGTGCCTAGATGAGAAATGTGCAGCTGTGCATATGTTTAGTCCAAAGGCACACCATTCTGTTTCATAGAGATTGAAAGTTCACATGCTGAGGATTTTGATGTACCAGATCTCTATCTGATCCCAGACTGTCTTTGAAATCTGGGTGAGAATATTTACATTTCAGTAAGAGTATTTGATGAAGAAAAATTGGAAAATCTGTTGCACTTCAAATTTCTATGCATTTATTTCATTTTATTGGAAGGTCAGTATGTTCTTCCAACTTGAGTTCTGCTTGATAGAGTATATTTTGATGATAGAGAACTTGGCCAACGGGCTAACCTTTGTTACCCCCTTTTTAAGATCTTTCAGTAGAACTAAGAAAATTTCTATCATATTGCAACATCCAACTGCAATAATTGTGCTTCTTCCAGTTGTGTCTATGAATCATTTTACACATTCAGGTTAAAAAGAGCTTCAAAATTATTTTTTCCACCATTTGATTGAAAAGATTTCCTCTCTTTTTGATTCCAAAGTGATGTCTGTCACTTTCCTTATCAATGGAGGCTCCTTTGACACAGAAAGCCCTTAAGAGGAGGATGGGAAGAAGAACTTACATCAATGGCTCCTCATTTAAACTGAACAGAGTATGAAGTCAAGAATACCAGTGTTTCTTCTGACAGTAGTGTTAGGTGAGAGCAAGAAAGAGTGATGTGCTACTAAACTTGGCAAGATTGTTGCCTAGCTGACAATGTCTGTAACATGTTCAGGGACTGGCAGAAGGGTGAAGTTGTTAGGGGCCACTTGTAATAAGCAAAGGTCTGCACTCATTACAGCTGCATGAGGGATCAGAAGACAAAGCATCTCAGAGGTTTTTTTTGACAAAGTGAACAACCACAGAGGTAATGGAGGCTTGAAACAGGGACTTGATGTCAAAATACAAAAACTTAAAAAGCCATATATCATTCAGGACAGAGGGTGGCTGCAGGCCTTTGGCAGTATGTTGAGCAATTAAATGGCTATTACCTAATGTAGCGCAGAGACAATTATATGATTTGGTCTTCCTTTCAAGCATTGTCTTACTCATCTGCTGCCTTATCCTAAAAAATAAATGCAAATGTTGCCTCTGACAGAGCTGTCATCATTTCAAATGCTTCCATACAAAAGACTGCTGATCTTTGCTTTTTCCTTCCTACTTTTTTTTTTTTTTTTTTTTTTTTTTTTTTTTTTTTTTTTTTTTTTTTTTTGTCATCGTGAGTAATATGTATGCAGAATTCTGCTTAGACTTTAAAGTCTCCTTTTTACTTTCCCACCTTTTATTGCTGAGTGTGACACTATGTTGCATGGAATATCCCTTTGGTTGGTTTAGGTTGGCTGCCCTTGTGATGTCCCCTCCCAGCCTGCTAACTCTGTGTGGGGGGGTTGAAGAGAGTCCTGATGCTGTGCCAGCACTGCTCAGTACAACACTGGTATCACACCAGTGTTGTTCTAGCTAGAAGTACAGAGCACAGCATTGTGTGGGCTGCTGTGGGGAAAGAACTGCATCCCAGCTAGACCCAGTACAACATACAAAGGATGAAATATTTTTGCAAGTCCTGTCCATATTCATCCAAGGGGTCTGAAAGTATGTCTGAAGGTAGAGGCTGGCAGTAGCTATGGTTGAGATGAGGCACATATGAACACAGGACAGCAAAGTCTGCAAGGTATGCTGTGGACACTACACAAGCAGAATGTCTGTTGTGGGCTTGTTGCAGATGAAGAAACCTGGTGCCTGTTGGAGTCAGAGTGGTGGGCTGACCATGGGTGGCAGCCAGGTACCCACTCAGCCACTCTTTCACTCCTGCTCCTCAGCAGGACAGGAAGAGAAAATAAGGTGAAACATCTTGTGAGTTGAGATAAGGACAGGGAAATAACACGCAAGTTACTGTCATGAGCAAAACATGGCTTGGGGGAGCATTAATTTAATCTGTTGCCAGTTAAACTAAAAGGAAACTAAACCCACCTTCTTCCCATGCTCCTTCTTCTACCTAGGGACTGCAGTCACTCCATAACACTTTGTTTCTGCTGCTCCTTCGTCCTCACTCTCTCCCTCTGCTTCTGCATGGGTTCTTTCCCATGAGATACAGTTCTTGAAGAACTGATCCCGCATGAATCCCTCATGGTTTGCAGCTCCTGCCAGAACTCCTGCTCTAGCATGGGATCCTGTCAATCTGCTGGAGTTCCAGCCAGGGGGCTGCTCTGTGTAGGCTCCTCCACAGGCTGCAGCTCCGGCCCGGGGCCTGCTCCTGTGGGGGCTCTCCTCCAGGCCACATCCACCTGCTCCACCGGGAGCTCCTCCACCCATGGGGGGGCTGCAGCGTGGAGATCTGCTCCATGTGGGACCCATGGGCTGCAGGGGGGCAGCCTGCTCCACCAGGGGCCTCTCCATGCACAGGCCACAGGGGGACTGCTGCTGCCTGCCTGGAGCACCTTCTGCCCTCCTTGGCACTGCCTGTGGGGGCTGCAGGGCTGGCTCTCACCCCTCTCTCCCAGCTGCTGTTGCCCAGCACTTCTTTCCCTTCCTTAATTCTACTCTTCCAGAGGCTCACCCAGTGTTGCCCATGGCTCAGCTCTGGCCAGCAGCGGGTCCCTTTTGGAGCAGCTGGAGCTGGCTCTGCTCTGACATGGGGCAGCTGAAGGGTTCTGCTCACAGAGGCTGCCTCTGAAGCCCCTTGCTACCAAGCCCTTGCCATGCAAACCCTGCATGGTGTAGTGTACCATTATATGTATATATATATATATATATTTTTTTTTTATATATATATATATATATATATTTATTTATATATTTTAACTAAAAATGTCACCTACATGTATATTTGCCTAGCTCAGCTTGAAATGAAGCAGATTATTTCTTACATATAAATTTTCCCATTTAAGTTGCTATGTGAAGTTAAGGATGAAATTAAGAACCTTTTGGCAATTATGCAATATAAACATAACCGTATCGGAGAGATAAGTTCAAATTATTTCTAAAGTGGGTTAATGGAAAAATTACTTTTTTTTTTTTTTTTTTTTTTTTTGGTGGATATTGATTATGATGTGGCTAGAAGTCAATGTAATAGTAATTATTGTTAAAGTAATGGATTTACTTTAGGTAAATCTGGAATCTTGTGTGCAACCTTCCTCTTCATTATTGCAGTCTTAATGTATTAAATTATTTTTTATCTATGCAATGGTATTCGTTACATGTAAAGCTTCCATTTCAGTGATGAATGCCTCATACAAATTTGCAAAATAGGTTAAAAAATGCAGAGAAGGTTAAAATTAAACATATTTTTTCTCCATATTTCTATTTTTCTTTCTCAGCATTTTCTCACTGTTTCAACTTTTCGATGGAAATAGTCATATAGCTCATACTTGGACTTTTTATTTTTTTTTATTCCCCCGCCCCCATACGTATTTATTTATTTATTTATTTATTTTCTGTCCGATTTAAGCCATGGGAATAGTATCATAAATTGCAGCACTGCAATATTTAGTGTGAAGCACTGAAGGCAATTAATTTCTTAGAAAACTGTTTAAGCCTCATTTAAGGAGTAAACATTATTGATCAGGTTAGACTGATCCTGCATATAAGTAAAGGCAGTATTTCTATGCTATTCATCAAACACTGCCATTTGCAAATCATAAAATCATGGGAATAGTATTGTTATTTATGCAGAAGTATCATGGTGTTCCAATAAAGGGATTAAAGTTTGCAACTTCCCAAATGCTTGTAGGTGTGAAGATGGTCAGGATAAATCTGGGGGCTATCCTTCAAGAGGCTGTGGAATATCCCCGCTCTGGGCTGTTCCTCTCCTTTGACAGCATTTCTCCTGCACAGGGGTCATGGGCTTCAATTTTCAGGTGCATATGGACACAGGAAGCATTACCTCGTTGCTCTGGTTTGGCATTGGATGGTGTGTACTCAGATGTCCTTCCTCTCAAAAAGGGATAAAAAATTTAGTTTCATAATGTCACTGACTTAGTAGAGAGGCCACGGGATAAGATATTTGGTATCTTAATGAGAGGGGAAAAGAGCAGGAGAGAAACACTGTGTCATCCATTTCTATTTATACAGATATGCGACAATGAATTCAAACAAAAGTCAAGCTACGTTACCTACTAAGATTTGATAAACATTTTGAAATGAACTTTTTTCTTGCATTTACCAACCACTGTCAGAGATAAGCAGACCTCAGACAGATGTTTTGCTGTTCACCTGAATCAAAACCAAATTAAGCTGAAGGATGTACTTGGTTGGATTCATTTGAGTGACAAGCAGCTTTGTTATAAATATGAAATGGTGCAGCAGAGATGAACACGGTATTCAAATAGAACATTGATTATAGAGAACTACAGTATTTCCTTGTCATTTCCTGACTGATACTTCATGTTGCTTCTGGCATGTTGCTTTCTGACAAAATGCACCTACAACATACTGCACTGATTGAGAATGGGGATAAGTCCCATTAGTTCGAGTACTGTGACTTTCTTCAAAATGATGCTCTATGTGATATTTAATCTTTCCTGCATCCCCAGCTGTAGCCTTGGAGAGAGTACAAGTAGTCTGGGTGGAGGTTGTCCTCAGCTCTTCAGCAGGGCATGGGCCGGTCCCAGAGTTCCCAGTCTTTGCTGTGTCTGTGGTGTTCTTTAGGGTAGGTGAATAGGGTAAGTACAGACAAAGGTGGGTTATGTGATCATGGAGGAAACTGAGAGTTTGCTTGAAGATGTGCAGAATGTATCCAATAAAGACAGGAAGCTAGGAAGGTGCAAGGACTGACATGCCATTGACACACCTGCAGGCACGCTGAATAAAAGTCTGAAGTCATAGAGAAATAGTTTTCATGAATTGGAGCCTTTGTTATGTGTTTATTTTCTTTTCTTCAAAGCTGGACATCTCCTTTTTAAAATGTCATTGATGGTTTTTGTTTTCCTATTCTGAATACAGGCCACATTTATTTATTTATTTTTAGGGCAGAAGCAGAGGAGAAGCTGGGAAAACTGACATTCTAGACAGACAAAAAAAGTTAGACTCTGCCAGCTTCTTGCTGTGCTCTGTTAACAGCTGCCTAGGCGCAGGGCTCTTCTCTTGCAAGTCCTCTGCAGGTACAGAACCAACAGTTCTGTGTGCTAAATGCCTGGAGCATTTATTACTTTGTCCTTCTCTATGTTCAATTAAACCTGCATCTCATTATATTGCTACCTACCGTGTTCTGTTCACATATTGGCCAAAATCTGCTCTTCAAATCTCCTAATTGAGGAAGTTTGCATGAAAACAACTGGCGAGTACAGTTCTCCCCTTTCTGGACTAAGGTCAGGGCTCAGCAGTCTCAGTCAGGGTTTCTGCTGTGCCTTGAAACCCTAGTGCACGCTCCCGGATTGATAATAAGTATGCTGAACACCACCAGACCAAGTTCATCTGCTGCTGAGGAGAAGAGCTGCAGTGGTGATGGATCTGACCCTGCAGTTTTCAGTTCAAGTGAGTGATCCATCAGTTTAACCTTCTATTTTTCAAGAACCTTTCCTCACTTGTAGCACCACTGAGCAAGGAGCTACAGTGAGTTTCTACAAATCATTCTGACTGTTTACTTGGGAAGGCAGGGGAAGCTTGACAGCTCTGACAAAATACTTCTGTGGATAAAATGCATGGAGGCTGTGGGGGACACAACAGAAACCATCTTTCCAAACAATCAATGTTTGTCAGCAACCTTAACCTCTTCTTCTAATCCTCTCCTTTTGGCCAGAATTTGATTCAGAATGGGGAGGGGGTGGGGGGGGAGAATCAAAGCAGATCTATGCAGTGGAAAAACTTCACCTTCCTCCTCCCAAGTCCGTTGGAACACAAAGGTCTACCTAAAGTAACATGGCTAAAAAAGCCTCTTGTGTAGAAGAGTTATTTCTGAAAATGGGTCTGCACATTTGCTGGAGCCAATTTACAGTCAGATTAGGGATTTTAATCTGCTTCTGAAATAAATTTTTGCTAGAAATCTGAATGCTTACCTGTGGTTCTGCAGTAAAGTTTATCAACCAGCAAAACAACTAATATTGTTTTTGTTTGAGGGATGTTCCAGGTGTTTGATTGTTAACATTGCACATGGTGTAAACTCATTAAAGCTCAAATATCAGAAACATTTTTTTCAGCAAATATTCAAGAAAGTCCAAATATTTCTGAGAAATCTTAGTTGACTAACAGAATTTCAGTTGCTTGATATTAATTTGATACAAAAAAATAAGAGTATTAACTCTTCATTTTGATATACCTTGCTATTAAAATCCAGTATTCTTAAAAGAATAACCTTAATTTCATATGGCTTTGATCTTTGCTTCTTTGAGTGCCTCACACAATCTGTATTTGAGAACACTGCTGGGAGAGAACACCACTGGGTGAAAAAAATACAATGTAATGATTGTTTCAAAATTAGAATTTTCATAATATTTGCAATATTCATATATTTTTTTAAAGTTTTAAACATTTGAGTGGCTTTCATGTGATATTTGCTTTAATATCACAATTAATCAATTTGTATATGTGTGGGGAACTGCTGTACGAACTTAACTGCTGTGTGAAGTTCATTCAGGTATTGATGAAAAAATGCTGTTCCCTATTCAAATGGCAAGAGTAGAAATATATATTTTGGATAGTGTAAGAAATAGAGGAGTAGCAGCTCTTAAATCAATGTTGAAATTCTGTCTTGGAGCTGCAGTCAGCTATTTTGATTGGATTTCTTTACAAACAGCATAGGAACAGTTTTGAACGGTAGCCGCACAGAAAAAGTGTTAATTAGCTAAGGATAATTTTGCATTTTCCAAATGGTTGCGTTTGAATGTTTTATGAAATATATTTTTTTTCCTATTGGAAAGCATATGGATTTTCAGAAGGAATCATGAATTCTTCACTTTTTCTTTCATCTGTTTTTATTCCTTCTCTCAAACCAGGTCACTTCTGATGTGTGAAATCAGAGGCATTTTCACTGTTGATCTTTACTGTAAGATAAGTCCTTATGTGCATACAAGTTTAAAAATATGTTAAAATATGTTTCCTTTTTTTTTTTTTTTTTTGTGAAATTTCTACAAAAAGTGAATGAAGTGCATTTGCATAACAACCAAAACAACTATGTATGTTAAAATCTATTCATTGTATGTTTATTGAAATATTGGAGTGCCCTGTTCTCTATTGATCTACACAGTGCATTACAAAGGTAGCAGGCTTAAGGATATAAGCATATTTCTCATGATTCATTCTCTTTCCAAATGTCTCTACAAGTGGTGGGAATTACACACATTTTCCACCATTTTCTTCACATTCTAGTCATAGCTGGCTGTGTTCTTGCTTTGGAGGAACATGACAACACTGCCTTACTGCTCCAGTCAGGGTCAGAGGAAACACAGAAAATAAAAGTAATTGGAGTTTTCTTTTTTCCTGACATGTCACAACATCTGCTCTGACAGCTTAAAAAACAAACAAACAAACATACAAACAAAAAAACCCCACAAAACAGAAGTCTCAGACTAAACTGAAATGCCAACAGAAGAGACAAGACAGAAAATGCACAAGCTCATCAGGCTATCTTATTTATTTATTTTTTACTGCTCTTGTCTCTGTTATTCACTCACAACAGCCCTGCTTCTCTGCCTGTGATATATGCAGAGTGATGTGTCCCAGGCACTTAAAAAAACCTTTTCAACAGCCTCTAGTGCCCAGATGAAAGGCAATTATGATTCCACTTTTTCTAGACGTCAACCAGAGGAACTTTCAGGGGAGGGCTGGAGTGTGACAGCTTGTGAGAAGTGCTGGGGAAGGGAAACCATGGCCCACAACAAATAGAGCATCCCAGCATGTGTAGCCAGCAGGTAGCTCCTGGCTACACTCCCTTTTGCTGGAATAAAAGCCTTCCTATCAGAGCTCTAGCAAACTCTAAATATTTCATGTGCATCTACAGCAACAAAAGGTTTCAGCAGGAGGGTTGGCACTGCGTTGTTTATAGTTTCCTATGTTTACCAACCCGAAACTTTTCTTTACCTTTTCACTTCTGAAATGGAGAAAATCTGTCTGATAAAATGCGCTGTGATAATGCCTCTAATAGAATTATAGCAGAGTCCCCTTTGGGAGAAACTTGTGTACAAAAGCAGTAGTGTCATGAAGGCAACCATGAAATGGCCCTTTGTGCTGAGCTGTTCTATATAGGAGAGCATTGCTCTTTCAGCACTGGACATCAGAGATGTAAGCAAGTGCAAGTGCAAGATGTAAGCATGTAAGCATTTTCTACATTGTTATGGAAGTTATGTGAATGGAAGAGTGTTTTTTATATAGTTAAGTATTTCATCTGGGCTTACGCCAACCACTACCTAAGTGAATTGCATGACCTTGCATGACATCAAGCATGAAAGACCTTGTCTGAGGACTCATATTCAGTTTTGTAATGAGACATCAACATAAAATTCAAGCATTCTTCTATTCTTTTCTTTCAAACAGCCTGTGTTTTCTTCTGGCCCCTTTCTGGCCTCCTACTCTTCTAACACTAGAACAGTAAGTGTAGCTCAAGCATAGCACACCCCGTTCCACGTACCTAAAAAGAGACAACTGCACAGTAATCCTGGACAAGGCTTAGGTCAGAGGCTGCTCTGGGATTCAGCTGATATAATTTAATGTTTGCTGAAAACTAGTAGTAATCTGGGTACTCTGCAAAATAAAAATTTCAAATGATAGTTTGTATAGGCTTACACACTGAAGAAAGTAGTGCTGGAGCAAAGCTGAATATTTCACTTTTATGGCACCACTCAGAAGCTTGAAAATTTCCTCTGGGGAGTGACAGAGAGAAACTGTGTCAAAAGGCATAGGAAAAGTCCAGAAAAAAAACTATGAAAAGAGGAAAAAAGAAGCTAAAGGCACAAGGTTCTTCTACATGTCTGCTTTGTTTGCTGCAGAGAATAGATGAGTATCAGAAGATGGAAACAGGAACAAAAAAACCTGCTGAAATGCATCTGTTTTCTCAAAAGTCTGGAAACAACAATTGTTGTACAACATACAAATTATTTCCTTACCTGTTTATACAAAACTAAATGGAATTGTAATCCACCAGCATTTGCTAGGAGCATGTTTTCCCCAAACATGTTCTCTAATGAGTGTTTTTTACTGGGATATGAACATGTAGGAGTGAGTTAGTAATAAATGTTATATAAAAACAGTACAGTGAAAGAGATTGTGAATTAGCTTTTTTTGCCAAACAGGAATTTGTGTTGAAAGTTTTAACTCCTAGCATCTTACTCCAGTAACATGCATTACTCATGTTTTTCTCCCTGATAATTTAATAACTGCTGTTCAGATAAGGTGAATTCCACTGTTAATATAAAGAGGACTTTTCTCTCAAAGTCTTGATGCTAACCATTTGTCTTTTGAGTACAAATGAAGGACAACAAAAATATCAAAAAAGTATAATTAGCAAGTTTTCTGCTTTTTGTGTTCACTGAAAATGCTCTGAGCTAGGAACAGTAATCTCTTAAATAAGCTTGTCTTTTGAAAAATGTTTCTCTTTCTTGAAAACATTTTCACAATCTGAGTGCCATTCTTGGTTTCTTCTAGAAAGAGTGGAATAGTTAGTCTGGTGTCTAGTCTTTTTTTTTTTTTTTTCCCAATTTTTCCTGGCCTCTGTAGGATTGGTATTTGGCAAGGGAAAATATTTCTGGCATAGATCTTTTTGAAACTATCTTCTAGGTAACACTCAGAAGGAGGATGTTGATAAAGAACAGAGAACTGTAGAATAAACTTTCTCAGTTTATTAAGAAGACTAGCTTATTAATATATATATATAATGCTTATTTGTTATGTTATGTTATGTTATGTTTTATTAATATATTTTTATATTTACTTTTAATATTTTAATTTTTATTTTATTTTTTATGGTAAAATAAAATCAAATTCATAGTCAAAACCTACTGAAATGTCAAGAGGCAGAGCATGACAGAGTTGAGGTTCTGACATGGGTATTTTAGTCAGCTGCTCCTTCACTTCAGTAACTTAAAAAAAAACAACAAGGAATATGGGAAATGTGTGTTATTAATTTATGTATATACTTTATTATTCTAGTATCTGAGACCAAGTAATACAATTTATCTTGCTAAATTACATACTTGTTCAAAGTTGGTAGATTATACTAGCTTTAAGGCTTTAATTATTGCTACCCATGTAATTTAATCACAGAATCATAGGATGGCACTGACTGGAAGGGACCTCAAAGATCATCTAGTTCCAATCCCCCTGCCATAGGCAGGGATGCCAACCACCAGATCAGGCTGGCTAGGACCTCATCCAACCTCGTCTTTATCACTTCCAGGGACGGGGCATCCACAGCTTCTCTGGGCAGCCCTTCCCAGCGCCCTTCCACCCTCATTGTGAATTTCTACCTTGTCTAATCTTAGTCTTTTTTAGCTTAAAACTCTTACCTCTTCTCCTGTCAGACATTACCTTTAATGTCTCTGTACCTTGCTATCTTTCTGTTAGAATGAAAATAATGTTCTACCTGAAAAAAAAAAAAAAAGGAGAAAGGTCAGTTTATGTAGATGTTATGATTTGTCTAAATAATTCCATGCAGAGCATATTCTTGATATTTGATATTTATTTATTTATTTATTTATTTTTAAAAAAGACAACTAGGTTCTACGTATAAATCTTACATTACATTATGGAGGTGTTGGGGGGCTGTTTTTTCACAGTCGTATTTAACCTTCCTGTGTTCATCTGTATTAAATTCCGTTATTTCTTCTGCATCTATTAAAAAGATGTAGAAACTTTTGTTGTACTTCTCTCCTGCAACTTTTTTTTTTTTTTTTAATGCAACAACCTTTTCTGTATATTTACAGGATGCAGGCAGTAGTTCTCCTTGCCACTTGAGCCATTTTACACTGTTATAGCTGTTGGGGTCAGAGTGATTGTTGTGCACTAGGTGAGTGAGACTAGATGTCTGCTTCTTGGATATATATGCTTGTATAACTGTCCTAACTCTACTTCATAGACCATACCAACATAAATGTGAATGATATATACAAGTACTTAAATTGGTGTGTAAATTTATAACGATACGTTTTCTTTAAAGTTTCCTATATTCTTTTAATATATAAGACTGAAATGGAAGCTTAAATAGGAGACTGAATTTCTTTAAAGCATTTCTGAACTCTATTTCACAAATAAGCAGCAGTTCTTTAAGTTTTATGCCTCTGTTCAGTTTCATTTTCTAGTACTTTGTAACCAGTACTCCTTCAATTTTCATGATTTTCCTCTGTGTGCAGAAATAATCAGCACTGAACCAGGCTTCAACAATTAATTGGGAGAAACTGTTGTACCATTTTTTATTTTTATTTTTATTTTTTTTTCCAGAGTGCACAAAATCCCAAGACTTATTTTATCAGTTTATACAGGTTTGCTGCACAAACACATCTTCAAAAGTACAAATATGCACATTTATTAAAACTTTTATTTAGTTCCAAATGAAGGCTTTTGTTGATAACTGTTCGTTTCAGATACATGGGTACAAACCATAAGTGTTCTTTTTTGTACTTTCTTTATTCCTTTTAGTATGAAGTCAGTTTGATGATTTGCATTTCTCCCGCATTTATTTTTTTCCCCCCGCATTTTAATGTAATCACATGAAGACTTCGCAAAACTCCAGTTAAGAAAACTACAGATCTAGTCCTTTTGGGAAGGCTCCTTAAAGTTTAATAGCAGCCTAATTTAACTCTCTTTGAAGGCAGAGTTGCAAGCATTTTAAGATAATTTAAATTTTGTTATTTGCTCTGCTTTGTTGGTAATGTTTCCTTAGAAGCTGGGAAATAAATATTTTTAACCTAAAAACTTACTTGATTTTTATTTGGCAAACATTTTTTTCCTTTGTTTCTGTTCCTTATGGTAGTTAAAATATGAACATATTTAGGTTCCTTGTGTACTTATTAATTCACTACTATTACAGAATCAGCAAAAGAAAGAACTAAAACTGATATTTCTTATAAGGTCCTGTATGTATGTAAAATAGATTTTCCTTTTTAACAAGTACGCAGGAGGTGAGTCTTTGCAAATAAAAGCTGAGTACTGAATTGCAAACAATTGCAGATGCTGTGGCTGTTACTGTCACATGTGGCTCCCATGAAGTCAGTCAGGCACCTACAGACTACCTAATCTACGTGCATGGTTCTCATAATGGGACCATGACTGCTGTCCATAAAAGATGCTTCTGCTCATCAGCTGCACCAACTGATTTTATGCCAATTTTTGTTCTTTGACTGTTTGGAAGTGTTGTGCTAAACTGTGTGTTTTAATGTTAAGTAAGATTGAGTGGAGTATTTTTTCCTCTCGGTGTTCCTGCTCAGCTTTTATTAATTTTTGAATGGGAATGTAATGAAGCATAATACATATTTATAACTTAAAAAATCAGTGTTTTATTTTAGTCAAACTTAAACGAGTCATACAGTTGTGGAAGATAACTGATGACTGAGTAAATATTAACGTGTCATTTTTTTAAAAAAGTGACTTGTTTAATACATTTATTTTTAATTACAGTAGATTAGATTCATGTTAGGATGTATCAGTGTGAGCGTTATAACACAGAATTTCCCAAAATTGACAATAGAAGAGCTTCCCTCCAGAGAGGTTCCACATCTGGAAATGTTAAAGATGTGTCTGCTGGCTTGCGTCAGAGTTGGGTGCAGTGGAAAAAAACCTGCAGCTCCAGGCCTCTTCTGCCATCTTCTTAATGTATCATATGTTTCGGTATACTTGATGCACAGACCCATCAACATCTCCATTTGTTCTCCCCCAACTTCCAGCCTCCTCAAAATGAAATTAGATTAATTATATGCCTCTTTCACTCTGATTCTTATGCAGATTAACACACTGCTATTGTTTCCAGGAATTCAGAGTACATTTCTAATGATTAAAGAGTACATTGCTCTTGAAATTATATTTTGTAAACTCTTTATTAAACCAAACAAGGGAATTACTTAACAGTTTTGCTTAAAAGTAATCTCTGATTTACAGTACAGCTAAAGCGAATAATATTTAATTTGCCCTTGTCCACTCACAGCTGAGTGTATTTTTGTCTTCTTCAACTCTGTGTAATGTTGAGGAAGATTGTTGTAAGGCTGAAACCAGAAACCTATTTGCATATCTTCATATTTGAATGAATTGTGCAGTTTGAACTCTGTTTTCCCTCGTGTTTGAAGTAATGATGGTTCTTGTGTGTCTAAGGACAGGCTTTAGTGATTGTGAAGGTGTCTCTGTACATTAGTACAAATGAACATATTTCATTTTTCTCTCTGTCTTTCCCCAAATAATCTTTGTCACTGTCCTGAGGCTTTTCATGTCACTACTCCTGTGTCTTCCTGCAGGGTGGTTCCCTACCAGTGCATAGATGTTGGTGTAAGCAGAAGTGACATAGTGGTGCTGCTATTTATCTTATGAAGGATCAATTAAGTTGAGAGGTATTTAAATAGAAAAATCTTTTCTTCTCTTTTCTTTTCTTTTCTTTTCTTTTCTTTTCTTTTCTTTTCTTTTCTTTTCTTTTCTTTTCTTTTCTTTTCTTTTCTTTTCTTTTCTTTTCTTTTCTTTTCTTTTCTTTTCTTTTCTTTTCTTTTCTTTTCTTTTCTTTTCTTTTCTTTTCTTTTCTTTTCTTTTCCTCCTGTTTTATGTTGTGTATTTGGTTAATTCCTCAAGCTATTTTTTTCTATAGCAGTGACATGAGAGGGACACCAGAAAGCTGGCGTGCTTTGGTTTGGTCTAAGCTTAATATATTCACCTCTTTAATAACATAAGATTACACCAGGCTTCTGTTATCCTTTGATCAGACCTACTAGTACTAGTGATATTAGTGCAAAAAGATGTCTCCAACCAAGAAAATAAAAACAGAGCCTGTGATGAGATCTATGGAATATTTAATACACAGCTTTTCCATTTAGTCATTGTTTCTGTCATGTCTTAAGGTCTTTTAACCATTTGTTTGTTTATTTGTTTGTTTTTCCATCACTTTTCAAGTAAACATCTTTGTATGGGGTATTTTTAATTAATGGATCTTCTGGCTTGCATATCCAAATGC